>NC_057358.1:26287500-26905666 GCF_016509475.1 Prionailurus bengalensis
TTTTCATACTTCTGCTTATGGCTCTTTTAGTCTAAAGAGAGCCCTGAGAGTTGTTCCTTACTCCTACTGCTACTTTCCCCCTCTTTTTAAAATTGTTTCTGACTCCTCACCTTTCGGAATTCTTGTTATATGTTTTTTGGTTATATTCTACTTCCCTCTTTTCTGATAAACAGTAGACATTTGGATACTTTTTTTGTCAAATGTCTATTTTTACTTTTTTGAGAGAGAGTGAGTGGGGCAGTAGCAGAGAGAGAGGGAGACAAAGAATCAGAAGTGGACTCCAGGCTTCAAGGTGTCAGCACAGAGTCTGACCCAGGACTCGAGCTTATACACCACAAGAACATGACCTGGGCCGAAGCTGGATGCTTAACCAGCTAAGCCACCCAGGCACGCCAATTATTCAGATGCTTTTTGAGTGAGAATACATTGCACTCCCGTGGCATATTTCAGCACACTAATTATATTTAAAGATGTGTTCATATCATCCACCTATTGAAAGTTCTATTTTGCACAGTCTACTTTTTTTATAGCTTTTAATTTTATGAATCTGATTCAATAGAAATAGTCTGGGAATTTAAATTATATTTTCATTTTTTTTCCATGTCAAATGTTTCCTCATAAGGTTTTCTGTTTGAGTTTAGTGCATCTCTTCCACATTATTGGGCTCCATGAATTTTTTTTTTCTTTTTTTAATTTTTTTTTTTTTTTATGTTTATACTTGAGAGAGACAGACAGACAGAGCATGAGTGGGGGAAGGGCAGAGAGAGATAGGCAGACAACAGAATCTGAAGCTGGCTCCAGGCTCCAAGCTGTCAGCACAGAGCCTGATGCGGGGCTTGAACTCATGGACCACAAGACCATGACCTGTGCCGAAGTCAGACTAAGCTTAACTGACTGAGCCACCCAGGCGTGCCCCGAATTCCATGGATGTTTGCTGTTTATAGTTGAGTGTTCACATTTGGAAATGAGAATCTAGGTTAGCCACTGTTCAATAGAATATATGGTTGAAATGTTTGATGTTTGAGCTATCTATATGGTAGCCACTAGCCACATGTGCTCGTGGAAAATTTGAAATGTGACTAGTGCCACTGTGAACTTCAGGTTTTAGTGTTACTTAAGTTTAAATTTAGCCCATTGCCCTTATGCTGTTTCTCTCTCACTTGAGGTTTTTTTAAAAATTTTTTTGCAACTGCTTATGATCTCTTTGTTTAACAAGTCCACTGAAAACCTTTCAGTCCATTAGTTTTTTGAAGTTTTCTCTTTCTTTATAATATTTCTTACGATGTTGGTTTTCCTTTCTCTGTTGCTGTTTTCATCTCATTGCCTGCACTGAACAGTTATTATTCCCTGACATGTTCTGTCCTTGCTGCTTCTCATTCTGTAAATCCTACCCTTTGGTGTCCAGGCCCACATGTCTTTTTTGCTTATTAGGCATGTTTCAATATTTTCCATAGTTACTTTCCTAAAATCTCTTCCTAAATTGATTATTCCCCGGTTAATGCTTAGGAATGCATCCTTGATTTCCTTTTCCTTTTTTTTTCCTCCTGTGGGGAATTCTAGGCCTCATTATCCTCTTTAAGTATTGCAGCATCCTTTTAACAGATTTTTTGTCTCATTCCTATGCATTGCTATCTGAGTAAAAATTTTAGACTATAATTTTAAACATATTCCCTTCATTAACCCTTAGAAGTCTTCATTAATATTGTATTGCCAACATGATTGCCTGTGTATATGGCTTTCCTCCTTTGTCATGTACTTATTTGGGAAATCTGTCTGGTGTACATAGGGGACACTGAAACGAAAAGGAACAGTTATGTTCATGCCAGAAATCTTAACTAGCATCTCAGAGTAGATGTTTTGCTTGTAAATATAGCTTGAAAATTTGAAGAATTTAAAATCTAAGTCATCCTTGCCAAGAGTCCAAATTTCTGTCTCTTCTCAACCTACTGCCTCTCTCTGTACTACTGTCATGTAAATTTATTTACCCAGTCCTAGAACATCAAATGCTGTTGTCCTTCTGTACATTTTCACAGCTAAAACTGTCCTCTCCTATCCCATTTTTTTTTCTCTTGGTAATCCTTCAAGATTCCAGCTCTTTATTGTATGGAGACTTGCTTGAACCTTTTTATATTACAGTTGTTTTTTTTTTTATGGGGAGGTTAATTGTTTGCATATGTGGTTTGCCTGCTATACCGTAAGCTCCTAGAAGGCAGAAACCGTTTTAATTTTTATTGTACCAAGGCCTGGCATATAAATGTATATGCTCAGTAATGTTAAATTAATGTCTGGTATGACATTTGACATGTCTAATACAGGTCAGAAATAGGTAAGTGGTAGTAATCTTCAGGGAATTACTTGGGTTCAAGTGAGTTAATTTTTCAAGTGCAGTTGAGTAAAATAGTAAGAATTTACTATTTTAGAATTCCTAAAGTGGTTAAACTTGCTTTTGTACTATTCGTGAAGAAAGCAAATAGTTTATTCAGATCTTGAGGAAAATATATAAAGTTTTAGTTATAAATTTAAAAACAAATTGTAATTGATGTGCTAATTCCATCACAATACTACCAATCCCTTAAGTAGCCCTGATTTTTAGACTGGTACCAGTAGCTTTATTATAATTCTATAAATACATATATATATATATATATAATTAGAATAAAATGACATTTAAAGCACTTTTTAAGTTTATTTTTTTAAACTTTTTAAAAAGTTATTTTGAGAGAGAGAGCGTGCACGTGTGCAAGTGAGCAGGGAGGGTCAGGGAGCGAGGGAGAGAGAATCCCAAGCAGGTTCTACACTGTCAACACAGAGCCCGATGCAGGGATCGATGCCATGAACTGTGAGATCATGATCTGAGCTGAAATCAAGAGTCAGATGCTTAACCTGAGCCACCAGTGTGCCCTGATTTTTAAATGCTACAGACTTTTTACTAATTTTTAACTGTTCTTTTCCTAAAGCATAGTGTCTTTTCCAAATATAACCCTATATTTGAATATTCAGTTTTTCGAGCTTTAGTGAAATTAAGAATTTCCCCAGAAATTCTCATATGTGGTGCTCCATTTCTCAAGGGTAAACCCTTGAGAATTACTGCTCTAGTTATTTTTAATTAGTGATTCATTGTGTTGTGATTTTTATTCCTAAAATGATTAAAATGTTAAGATCATTTTGGATCAGGAAAAAAAGAGTGCAGCTATAACGTGGCATATTTGGGCTCATGAATTTGTGCCTCTTGACAATAAAACTATGGCTTTTAAAAAGTAAACTCTTTGAAAGAATATAAGCTATTCTAGTCCAGCAGTGGCTCAGTTCAAGTCTTTTGGGGTTGAATACATATTTTGTTGAAAATCCAAGAGCCACAGTAGCAGATCATTCTTAATTTCTCTTTAATAACTCATTTTGTTTTTGATATGAAACATTAGCCAGTATTCCTTCTACCATATTTACCAGTATTTTAATTGAATTACTCACTATTTTTTTTATTAAATTTTTTTTTTAACGTTTATTTATTTTTGAGACAGAGAGAGACACAGCATGAACGGGGGAGGGGCAGAGAGAGAGGGAGACACAGAATCGGAAGCAGGCTCCAGGCTCTGAGCCATCAGCCCAGAGCCTGACGCGGGGCTCGAACTCACGGACCGCGAGATCGTGACCTGAGCTGAAGTTGGACGCTTAACCGACTGAGCCACCCAGGCGCCCCAAATTACTCACTATTTTTAACCCATCTCCAATGTTTGAAGAATTAGCTTAAGATATTTGAGTGAATATATTATAGGCTTTGAAATGGTTTCTCGAGGAGGAGTGATAAATGGTTTGAGAAGTGACACTGGAGAGTCTTAAGATGAATACTTTGAAGGTTTCTACTTTTTTTGTATGTGAGTATTCTAATTTTTTTTTAATCACATATTTGTCCCTTTTCCAATTTTTTCTTTGTCTTTAGTCTTAAGGATGGGTGTGGTTTTTAAAAGCTGTCTTGCTTTGAGGAGCACCTGGGTTACTCAGTGGATTCAGTGTCCAACTTGGGCTCAGGTCATGCATGATCTCACGGTTGATGAGTTCAAGCCCCGTTTCAGGGTCTGTACTGACGCCTCAGAGCCTGGAGCCTGCTTCAGATTCTGTGTTTCCCTCTCTCTCTCGGCCCCTCCCCTGCTCATGCTCTGTCTCTGTCTCTCAAAAATAAATAATCATTAAAAAATATAAAAGCTATCTTGCTTTGAAAAGCGCTGATTTATTTTTGTAGATGTTGGAATGGTGTATCATAAGATTTTTCCTCTAGGCTCAGAATTGGTCAAATTAAGTGGAGAAAGTCCATTTGTTGGACAGAGTGGTACTTAAGTTTTGGTTTGTTAGCCCTGTTTTGTTTTATTTTGTTTTTTTGTAAACATCGTAATGCTTTCAGTATCACTAAGATTCGTATCAACGGAGGAAGGCAGGGAGGCATATAGAGAACTTGCATTATGTGCGGTGTTATTTCCAAAGACTCTTTATTGGTTAGCCTTTGAACATACATGTCAAAAGCATCATGTTAAGGAACTACTACCAAATAAAATTTACAACGTAAAGTTGTCGGATCACAGAGCCAGAATTCTGAATATTGACTGGATTCTAATTGTCTTATAAGAAAAGTACCTTTTAGGGACACCTGGGTGGTTCAGTCAGCTAAGCGTTCGACTGTGACTCAAGTCATGATCTCGTGGTCTGTGAGTTCGAACTCTGCATAGGGCTCTGTGCTGACAGCTCAGAGCCTAGAACCTGCTTTGATTCTTTGTGTCTCTCTCTCTGTACCTCCCGCGCACTTTATCTCTCTCACTCTCTCAAAAATGTTTAAAAAAATTTTTTTAAAGAAAAGTTCCTCGGGGCGCCTGGGTGGCGCAGTCGGTTAAGCGTCCGACTTCAGCCAGGTCACGATCTCGCGGTCAGTGAGTTCAAGCCCCGCGTCGGGCTCTGGGCTGATGGCTCAGAGCCTGGAGCCTGTTTCCGATTCTGTGTCTCCCTCTCTCTCTGCCCCTCCCCCGTTCATGCTCTGTCTCTCTCTGTCCCAAAAATAAATAAACGTTGAAAAAAAAAAAAATTAAAAAAAAAAAAAAAAAAAAAAAAGAAAAGTTCCTCTTGGGGTTTGGATATATTTTCGGGATGCTGTGCTGCTAGAGATAGATCATTGTTAACTTGATAACAAGAATTAAGGTGGAAACGTGTAAAGTGGAAGGAGATATCCATATCTTGAGATACGGGTTCTAGTTGTGTTTTTTGGGTTTTTTTTGTTTTTTACTGGTTATTAGCTTTTTTAACCATGGGCAAATCATGTTCATATAACTTCTTGGCTGCTGCTTTTTTTTTTTTTTCCCTTCCCCTTTTTATAACAAGGTTGGATTGATAATCTCCAAGGTCCTTTCCAAATAAATGGCTTGAGATGTGTGCATGAGAATTTTCTGATTTTTGTGCTTTAATTTATTTATTTATTTTGAGAGAGAACTCAGGTGCACACACACACAGGAGAGGGGCAGAGAGAGAGAAGCCCAAGCAGGCTCTGCACTTTTAGTGCAGAGGCTGATGCAGAGTGCGAACTCAAGAACCATGAGATTATGACCTGAGTTGAAGTCAGGTGCTTAACTGACTGAGCTACCCAAGTGCCCCTGCATTTACTAAGTTTAAATTGAGAAACAAGATTGACATTTTTGAAGACTAGTATAAACAGAAGTCCTAGAGTTTTTACTGTATATGCTATATATAATATAGAAGTCAGATTTTGTTTATATAAAAAGTGGTTTAGTTTTTAACCTTGTCAATATAAGCTTCTAGTTTATTAAGTCTTGAGTTGCCCACCAAATTCAGAATTCATTTTTTACTTTATTTACTTATTTTGACTTTCCAGAGTATTAAACATTTTAAACTTAATCTACTGGTCTAACACCAGTTTCTTGTGGGTTTACTTTTAAAAAAAAGTGAAAGATATTTGCATATTCTAGAAGTTCTTTTGTAGTCTTTGTATTTTAAAAGTGGAGCCTTTCTGGTTTTTATTTAATGGGTGAGAAATGGGTATTATAAAACAGGCATTATATAGTTATATAATGCCATTTAACATTGTGGGAAGAGTCCTTACAGATTTAAAATATAAAATTTAAATTTTTACATTTAAAATTTTACATTTAAAATCTGTAAGTGATGGGCCCCCGAGTGGCTCAGTTGGTTAAGTATCTGACTCCTGATCTCAGCTCAGGTCTTCATCTCAAGGTTTTGAGTTCAGGCCCCTGTTCTGGGCTCTTTTACTGGTCCTGAAGCCTACTTAAAAATATATATAAAGTTTGTAAGTGAAGCGTAAATGTTAATTCCTAAATTTGGCAATTTATTTCCAGTGAAAATTGAGAGTCAATATTCATAATGTTGTGTGTGTTTCTGTAGCTGGGGAATGGAATGAGCCCTGAGGCTTGGGTGAAACATCCTGGATGTGCATTTATATGGTTGTATGAGCTTCAGTTCTCTTTGCATCTTGGTTTCCTTTCCTTTCCTTTGCTTAGCCCTTGATTTTCTTAATGCCCTTATCCTCCCTTATCCCCAGTATCCAGTTTTTGAGTCTCTTAGATCGTGCCTCTGAAATAGCTTTTGAATCTATTCATCTTTTTCTCGGACCCTGATCCTCTTTTGCCTGAACTAAAGACGTGGGATACTGCCCCTTCCTTCCCTGCTAGTTCATTCTCCCCAGCACAGCCAGAATCACCTTTTAAGGAAAGTACATTTGCTCTTTCTTTATGTAAAAAATCTTTCAGTGTCTTCCACCCCCTTAAGATAAGGTACAAATGTTTCACTGAACAGCTTGCTATATCTCTTTCTCATTTTCTTGCTTTCTTACATGCTTCAGTTCTTTGAGGATAATGAGTTCTGTCACACATGGGTACTTCACACATGCCGTTTCCTTCTAGGATATTGTCTCTCCTCCACCTCCTTTAGCCTAGTTAATTCCTTCCTGTTTTTTAGGGTTCAACTTAGAAGTTACTTCCTCTAACCTCCAGTCCTCAGTCTCGGTTAGTTAGCACATCTGTGACCACATGTAACACCTTATTTCTGGTGATTGTATGGTAGTGTCCAAAACTTGGCCTCTCATTTTCCCCTCCCAAGCCTGCTTTTCCCACAGTCTGCTGTATATTGTTAAATAGAAAATACAGCCTCTCAGTTGCTCAGGCCAATAATCTTGAGCCTCCTAAACCAGTCTTTCTGCTTTCCTACTTTCTAGCTCTTCAGTTTATTCTCCACGCAGCAATCATATCAAGTTACCCCTTTGCTCAAAACCTTCTCACATGTCCTTACAATGGCCTACAGGCCTGGTGTGATTTGTTACTCTCTCCATTGTTACTTCTGACTTTATGTCTCTAGATTTTACTTTTCATTTGTTTGGCTTTAACCACAATGACCTTGTAGTTCCTTGAGCGTTCTGTGCACATTCCTGCCTCACAGTCTGTCTTTGCTCTCTTTTTTTATTGGATATCTCAGATGTCTTCTGTCATTTAGGTAGTTTGAAAGTGACATACAAAATGTGGATTAAGAATACGTATCCGAGTAATAACACTGAATTGAATGGAATTATCAAAAGGATTACAGTGACATCTGTGGTACCATGGTTCTTACCCAGGCCAGCAACAGATTGTTCAAATGCTGGGTTTCTCATGAATCTTTTTTTCTCCTGCCAGAGGAGTAAATCTCTAATCTTAAAGACTAAATTCAGTGTGGTAATTTAGAGTCTATAGTTTTTTTTCTTTTTAACAAAAAGTGAACATACACTATCAAATATATTCCCAGTAACCTTAACAAGCCTTTGGTATTCTTCAGAATACTTTAGTGTATTTTGGAGAAACCTATATTCATTATATTTTTAGAGAAACATTATGGCTTTTTTTCCCTTTCAAAGAATCACTTGGAGTGTTTAAAAATGCCACTCATTCCCACTCAACGACTACCTGAATCAGAACTTCTAGGTGATGAAACCTGGATGTCTGCATGTTGGGGCACGTAAAAATTTGACAACCAGTACTTCGTGCTATAGGAATGGTAGAGTTATAATGGAATAGAGGAATTAAGGATTCCAGGGCATGATCAGTGGCAGAAAGTTTGGGGTAGACTTTTAATTTACAACTTGTCGGTGTTCCTGTGCCTTCTGATTCTGAATGACATTTTGTTACTTGAGGGTTACACTAGAGAACCTTGAGGAATACTCTTTGATTCAAATCATAGAAACATCATGAACAGTTTGGTAAAGAGAGTTTATACAACTCCTTTCTAGGAAACTGCCTGTTTTGTCTTAGTGCTTTGGTTGCATCAACAAATTTTAGGTGTGTGTTACAGGAATTGGGAACTGTTTTTATATTAGCACTCAGT
This sequence comes from Prionailurus bengalensis, assembly GCF_016509475.1. Lineage (NCBI taxonomy): Eukaryota > Metazoa > Chordata > Mammalia > Carnivora > Felidae > Prionailurus > Prionailurus bengalensis. The sequence continues at coordinate 26,295,865 of NC_057358.1, forward strand.
TTTTTAGCCTGAATGTGAATGGGTTATTTTGGGTTGAGGATGGCTATTTTTTCCTATGTGCTAGCAGCAGTTTTGTTATGTGAAAACTTTGTTGCTTTAATCCTTTTAGTGTATAACAGTGTTAAGTTGGAGATTCTCCTAAACATTTGGGACTGGCAGTTGCATACTTTGGTTATATTTCTGTGAATGCTGCTTAAGTCAAAATTGTTTAACTTGAAACAGTCTTTTTCTAGTAAAAACAGGTGGTTATATCCTAAGGTGTTTGGAAATTAGCTTTGAGTATCTGTGTAACTGACTTATAGGCATGATTTAAAGCATTTTCAATGCTGGTGTAAATCCTATTGAGGGAGTATAACAACAGCATTATAAAATTGTATTAATGTCATTTAGTATTGGTACCTATATGAAGGATACGAAATTTAGAAAGCTCAGTCTTTAGAGAGAAAACTTTACCTCTGTGAAATTACTCATTTTTTCCCTGCTGCCACTTTAACTTTCTTCTCCAGTGTTATGTGCAGCAGTCCACTTTTATAAAAATAAATCGTAAAAAATTTTTTGTGAGTGGACCAACCTATGTAAGTTAGGAATTTTTATTTTTCTTGGTCTTCATTATTGCACTCCATTGTGTTAAAGACTGTAGTTATATTAATGAAAGCACATAAAAAATAAGTGAATTTGCTTCAGAATCAATAAAACCTGGCAAATTCAAGAACTTCACGTAATCCCGAGGTAGGACCGTCCCAAGGATTAAAAAGACGCTGCCAAGAGTGGAGCATAATATTTATACATTGCAGGCTTCTTAGTTGATGAAATTGGTAGGCACCTAGAAGTCAAAGGTTGACCAGAAAAGAAGTTAGAAGATTTCAAGGAATTGTAGATTGAATCTGTAGTAGTGCATTGGTACAGATCAACGAACATGAATTTGTTACTGTAACAAATGGAATATGTAATTGTAAGAAATTACTGGGGAAAGTGATATTTTCTATAAGATACTGATATAGCAGGTAGAAATAAATTGGACGTCTACCATGTTAGAGAGTTCGAGAAAAGTGCTGCCTCATAGAAAAAGCTGAAGAAGAGGAAATAAAAATAATCTAGGGAAGTGTAGGGGTTGTTAAAAAAGAAATGTTGAAAGTAAGGGTTGCTCTATAGAAATGAGGAAGGTAGGATGCCTGGGTGGCTGAGTAGGTTAAATGTCCGTCTTCAGCTCAGGTCACAATCTCGCAGTTCAGGAGTTCGAGCCCTGCTTCGGGCTCTGCTTACAGCCTGGAGCCTGCTTCGGATTCTGTGTCTCCCTCTTCTGCGCATCTCCATTCATGCTCTGCCTCTCTCCTTTAAAAATAAATATTAAAGGGACGCCTGGGTGGCTCAGTTGGTTAAGCCTCTGACTTCAGCTCAGGTCATGATCTTGCGGTTTGTGAATTCGAGCCCCATGTCCGGGCCCTGTGCTGACAGCTCAGAGCCTGGAGCCTGCTTCAGATTCTGTGTCTCCCTCTCTCTCTGCCCCTTCCCCGTTCATGCTCTGTCTTTCTCTGTCCCAAAAATAAGTAAACATTAAAAATATATATATATATTTAAAAAAAAAAACTGAGGAAGGTAGGCATACGACTGTGAGGGGAAGAAGTAGGTTCCAGGCAGAGAATAGTAAATGGCAAGGGCTTCACATGAGAATGTGTTTGGAATGTTTGTTTGAACAAGATAGCTACAGATGTTTTTAGGGTGAGGGTGATAGAAGCTCAAGAGAGGTGAGGCAAGGGCCAGATCAAGCAGGGTCTTGTATGCTTTTGAAAGGATTTGGGGTTTTACTCAGATGAACCATTGGAGGATATTGAGTGACTTAATCTGTAGGAACAAGACAGGTAGGTCAGTCACTTAGGACACTTGCATTAGTGGAAAGAGACCATAGTGGCTTTGGATTCGGAAGAAACAGTAGAAGTGGTGTGATTCTGGATGTATTTTGAAAGAATGAACAGATAAACTAGAAGTTAAGAATGACTCCCAAGAGTTTTCGCCTAAGCATTTGGAAGCTGGAATTGTCCTTTATTGCACTGAAGAAGACTATAGAACAAAAGGTTTGGGGTTGGATAGAATTGCGAGTTTTGTGGTTTTGGGTTCTCTTAAATTGGAGAATCTTGTTCAGACATCAAAGGAGTAGGCAGATGGCTGGGTTGGAATTTAAGGAGGAGTTTGGGTTTGAGTCCTCTGCATATGGAGTGAATTTAAAAACTAGGAGACTAGATTTCACCCAGACTAGAAAATGAGTAATGATGAGGGTTCTGCAGCCTTTCTTTTCCGTAAAGGACCTAGATAAGTAAATATTTTTGACTTTGCAACCATATGGTCTCTTACAAATACTCTGCTCTACCAGTGTAGTGCAGTGGAACTATGATATTGTACAAAGGAATGGGTGTGGTCAGATGGCCAGATTTGATTAGCAAAAAGTTTGCACACCTCTGCCATCAACAAATTAAGATATAGCTGCAAATTTATCTGGTGGTGCCACCGTGTTTAGAAGTCAGGGACTTCTCCGTGTTTAGAAATCAGAGAGTGACTAGGAAAGGAGATGGGGAAGGAACAGCCAGTGGAGTAAAAGAGAACCTTACAGTATCTCCTGGAAGCCAAGTGAAGAAAGTGTTACATGATGTTTGTGATGACTTCTGTCTAGGTCTGTCAGTAGGTTGGGTAACGTGAGAACTGGTGTCCTAGAAGGTATTGACCTTCAGCAGTTTCAGTGGGCTTGGGGGAATAAAGACCTGATTGGAGTGTGTTTAAGAGCATAGAAGAGGTGAAGACATTGATGAACACAGGAGTTTTGCTATAAAAGAGTAGAGAACAGAGGTATGGCTAGAGTAGGATGTGTGGGTTAAAGGAAAGGGTTTTCCTTCCTTCTTCCTCCCCCCCCCCCACACTTCCTGCCTCCTCTTCCCCGCTCCGTCCCTTTCTCTCTTTTTTTTTTTTTAATTTTTTTTTCAACATTTATTTATTTTTGGGACAGAGAGAGACAGAGCATGAACGGGGGAGGGGCAGAGAGAGAGGGAGACACAGAATCGGAAACAGGCTCCAGGCTCTGAGCCATCAGCCCAGAGCCTGATGCGGGGCTCGAACTCACGGGCTGCGAGATCGTGACCTGGCTGAAGTCGGACGCTTAACCGACTGCACCACCCAGGCGCCCCCCTTTCTCTTTTTTTGAAGAGTCATTAAAATATACTGATAGGCTGATGGAACCGATCTAGTAGTGGAAGAACTTGCAGAGGGACTATTGCTGGAGCAGTGTTGAGATTTAGTATACAAAATAAATGTTTGACCTGAGATAGGAGCATTAACTATTCATTGATAATAAGTAAAGTGGACAGCCTATTAGTATTTGAGTGTATATACTGATTGTTCTTTGTCATTTAATTATAGCTGGAGAGATCACTATAGCACCATTTTTTAAGTAAATCATAGGAAGATTTATTTGAAACTATAGTTGCTAAATTGGTGTTCTTAATGCTTTCAAACTGCATCCTTTGGTGCCATTGGTGTTCTGCAAAAGTACCTTGCCAGGTCACTGTTAGCAAGGGAAGAGAGACCAATTCTATTTGTATCTGTTTTATATATCTCTTCTGGGCAAGATTTGTTTTTGGAAAAAGATTCTTCTTTAAAGGTTTTGAAAACCATTTGTCAAAATATTTTATATTTTGTTCATATGAAGTGATAAATGTCAGAGTTAAAAGAGGGCCGCCTGGGTGGCTCAGTCGGTTAAGCGTCCGACTTCAGCTCAGGTCCATTATCTCAGGGTTCATGGGTTCGAGCCCTGTGTCAGACTCTGCTGATGGCTCGGAGCCTGGAGCCTGCTTCAGATTGTGTCTTCCCCCACCCCTCTCTCTGCCCCTCCTCCACTCACAGTCTGTCTCTCTCAAAACTAAATAAATGTTTAAAAATATTTTTAAAAAGGTAATGGAAGGTGATGATCTACTGCACCTCTTCAGAACTCTATGCTCCCCACTTAATTGAAGAAATACATCATTAAAAATAAAGGAAGCCTCTTGTGTAACTGCCCTTTTTCAATCATAGTATCCTCTGGATGTCACACTCTCAACCTTGTCCTGCTCCTTTCCTAGAATTAACCCTGATCTTGGTATTTGTTGTTCCCAAGAATTTGTCTTCTTTTGATTTTGTGTCACCTAAAATGTACTTTTACAAATTTTCTTTTGACAGAAATGAAGAGTTTACCTTTATCTTATTTATTTTTTAAGTTAAAAAAATTTTTTTAATGTTTATTTTTGAGAGAGAGGACAGATAGTGCAAGCAGGGAACGGGCAGAGAAGGAGACAGAATCCGAAGCAGGCTGCAGGCTCCAGGTTCTGAGCTCAGCACAGATCCTGATGCAGAGCTCAAACTCTGGAGTTGTGAGATCAGAACCTGAGCTGAAGTTGGATGCTTAAAGGACTGAGCCCCCCAGGCGCCACTAAACTACTGTTTTTAAAAACACTTATTTAAAAGTAAACTTTTCGGGGCTTTGTGCTGACAGCTTGGATCCTGGAGTCTGCTTCAGATTCTGTGTCTCCCTCTCTACCCCTCCCCCACTCATGCTGGCTTGTTCTCTCTCTCTCTCTCTCAAATATAAATAAACATTAAAAAAAAACTGAAAAAAACAGTAGTTCAAAACAGTCTGTATTAGGTAGGGTATGTGGATGTATGTGTGTTTTAATGAGATTTGACCCTAGATTGCAAAACTTAAATTTTTTTGTTAGGGGGGGATGGTGAGTGAAATACTTTCTGGCTTTCTCTGCTAGACTATTGCATCAGAATCTTTTGTCGGTGGGGTGGTTGGGGAAGGGTTAACATTGAGACGACAGGAGAACAGAGAACAAGAACTGATCATGATACATGATATATTGCAGACATTTGAGATGCGTTCTGTTTTCTTTTTTTTTTTTTTTTTAAGTTTATTTATTTATTTTGAGAGTGTGAGTGGGGGAGGGCAGAGAGAATCCCAAGCAGACACCACGCTCAGTGCTGAGCCCGACCCTGGGCTCAGTCTCCCCATTGTGAGATCATGACCTGAGCCAAAATCGAGTCAGACACTTAACCCACTGAGCCATCTAGGCAGTCCGAGTTCTGTTTTCTAGTAGATTTTCTAGATGTTTTCCCCCCAAGCTCCTTAAAGACAATGACATTAGTTGAAAATCTGATTCAAATAGAGTGGTCTCACCTTTTTATAGCATGCTCTTTGGTCTGGTACGTGTTGTCCTTGCATATAATAGATGCTGAATAATATGATTTAATGAGAAAATAATGTTACGGTTAATAGTAGTTTTTGAATTTGAATATAACTTAAGAATATACTTTTAGGAGATAAAGGTAACAAAAGTTAATAAAATTGACAATATTTAGGCATTTTCTGTTCCTTATTTGAAGGGGTCAGACTAATTGAATATTGGTTTTCCTATACCATAGGATAGGAAAAAGTTTAGTGGGGATAGTCAATTATGTTAATACCAGTGAATTAGTGACGTTGGGGTACAAGGAAAAGAAAGAAAATTTAACATTAGGGCAAAGGACTCTAACCTGTTTGTCTTTCGCTTATTAACTCTGTAGCCTTGGGCTCATTATTTAAAATTTTTCTCTGGATTTTGAACTGTAAAATAGGTATTTTTACTACCCCTCTCAAAGACTTGTTTGAGGATTAAATGGAATAATGTACCTGACATCTGTAACAGTCCCTAATGTGTACAAGGTAATCAAAATATGTTACCTTGTTTTTTTTTTCTGTTTTGTGATATTTTCTGTTTTGAGTAAAAATCTATTTGATTTAGGCACAAAAAGCCATATTCTTTCAGCATTACCCTTTTTAAGTAATCTCTTATTCCTCTCTACTTGTACCTAACATTTCTGTCTTTATTTTTGGCTTCTGCCCAAGCTTAGTGATTGTGTTCTAGAAGGTAGAACACATGAGATTTTGGATTTCAACAAAAAAAGGGAATGTTTAATGTGGCACTGTTTTTTATTGAAAATATTTCTTAAAATTTAATTCTTAAAATGCTGTATTTTATAGCTTTAATCAATTAGGTTTCAGCATTTTACAGCGAGCTTGAGCTGAACTGTCTGAAGTCTTTTTGATTACCTTCTACTTTTAAAAGTTTATGGCAATATAATGATAGCAACACAAGAGACTTCTCTATTTTTAAGAATTACAGTAAAACCTTATTTGACTAAAATAAAGTCTTTCTGAAATGACATCAAATATAGAAGTGTAAAAAAGGAAAGGATGGTGTGAAGTTCATTGATGTGATTGGCTGGTGTCGGTGTTGTCTCTGCAAGGCAAGATGATTTATGTGAAGGTGATAGAATGAGAACATGGAGGTTAGACAAGTGAACAGGGTGATTAAATATGAAACAGACTTCGTGGAGAGGAGGAAGTTTAATGGGGATAGTGAGGAGCAATGATGAAAGTCACCTTCCAACAAGAATGGCTTTATGATTAGGGACTGTGAGAGAAGAAAGCCACAATGTCCCCTCTACTTGTCATCAACAAGCAGGATATAGAAGGAGCTGTCACACTTGGGTTTAAATCCCAGCTGTTTGTTTTTAGCTGGTTTCCTTTTTTAAAAAAATCTTTTAATTATGAGGTAATTGTAGATTTGCTTGCAACTGTAAAAAATACTACAGAGAGGCTCAGTGTACTTTTTATCTAGTTTGCATGCATGCAGATAATATCTTCTGTAACTATAGTATACTATCATAAGCAGGAATTTGACATTGTTACAGTTGTAGGTGTGGAAAACTTTTCCTTTCCCTTCTGAGGTTCTTTGGCTGGTCTAACAATTAAATTGGCATCAAACCGATAAATAGGAGAAGACAATTTGATTTCCTATCTACAAGAGCCCCAAACAGGGACTCATGAGTCCATCAGTTGAGGCACATACGATGTCTTGAGTCGAGGAATGGGATGGGGCCTGGGGCTTCATAGGGGCGGAAGGTAATTCACAGGATGATAAAAGCAGATGTTTGTAATTAGAAGTTTGCCCTGCCATACAAATAGGTCTTTTAGTTTAAAAAGTTATCTCAGGTAATTAGGAAGCTCGTACCAGAAAAAGACTATCTAAATTCTTTTAGGTAGTTACGGGAGAGGGAGAACTTTTTCCTGAGTCTGTAGGGTCTTAATTTTCTTTAGCTCAAAAATGTCCACATGCTGAAGTGGCATATTTTTGGGTGACGTATTCTGCTCTCCTTCACAGTCTCCTGTGGCCGTATTCAGATTTTTTACCAATTTTACATGCATTGCATATGTGTGTTTCATGCAATTTTATCACATGAGTAGATTAACATGACTGCTGTCACAGTCAAGATACAGAACAGCTCATCACAGTAATTTCTTGTGCTTTTTATAGCCACATCCACTTCCCTCCTTCCACTCAACCTCTAGCAAGCTAACTGCTCTCAATCATTACGATTTTGCTGTTTGAAGAGTATTATATAAATGGAATCACAGTATGTATGTAACCTTTTAAGATTAAATTTTTTAACTCCTCATAATTCCCTTCAGAATCAAGGGTCTGTGTATCAGTGATGCATTTCTTTTGTATTGCTGAGTAGTATTCTATGGTATGGTGAACCTCAGTTTGTTTAACCATTCACTTGGGTGGTTTGCAGTTTTGGGCTCTTACCAACATAGCTGTGCGTTCACGTACAGACTTTTGTGTGAAATAACTTTTCTTTGTTACAGATAGCTAAGGTACAATTGCTGGATCATATGGTAGGTTAGCTATTTATTTAACTCTTATTTTTTTTAATGTTTGTTTATTTTTGAGAGAGGCAGACACCGTGAGCAGGGGAGGGGCAGAGAGAGAGGGAGACACAGAATTCGAAGCAGGCTCCAGGCTCTGAGCTGTCAGCACAGAGCCTGACATGGGCTCAAACTCACGAACTGTGAGATATGACCTGAGCTGCAGTTGGAAGCTTAACCGACTGAGCCACCCAGGTTGCCTTAGCTGCTTAGTTTTTTAATGACAACTATAAGTAGAAAAATTTTCACTTAATGGTCATCAGTCATCAAACTGTATTATTATAATTACTGTTGCCAGAATTCAATCCTCGTGTATTGTCCTCTCTAATTATATTCTTCTGTAAGTCATGATACAAATACCTGCATGTTTTTTAGGAAAGCCTTTAATCACTGGATGCTAATTTAATGTTTCAATATTTATATCTAATGTAGAGTGATATTAAATGTATCAGATTTGCTTTCTTCTGTTTTACTTAGAATGTAATATAAGCAACTCTCCTGGGTAACTTGTACTTTCATATTTGGTCATTATACTTATTGGAACAAATAACACTATTCATTTAATAGATTTAAGGCAATTTTTAACCTGTCAAACTCTCGAGCTGTTATATTTTCACAGAGGTACATATTGCTGCTACTCTCTTTTTAAGACATTTAAAAATTGTGTTCAAAAAGCAGTCACCTACTCTAGAGTCCGACGTAGCACGGTGCCAATACCTACTAAACTGCAGTTGTCAAAAAACTCACCGTAATATAAAATGTAGTCAGCAGTAAAATTACTGGATGTTATTTAATCTGCCTTTGAAGATTTAGGAGACTTAAAGAGGTTGTAGTATATGTTGTAGCCTTTGGCACGTGTCTATCAATCACCTGGGTAGCTCAAACAAACTTGAAAATTCTCATTATTAAAAGTGGTGGTATGGGACTAGAAATCCCATAGTTTCTTTTGATACATAGTTAAGTCTGTGAAACTAAACAGAACTCCAGGGAAGAATGATTTCTGATTTATTCTGTTAGTGTCTTGTACCATCTTTGGTATTTGCTCTTCAGTATTTGTCAAATGTGAGCACTGTGTGCAGCGGGGCAAGGGGTGTAGCCGAGTGCTTTTATGAAATAAAATTACAACAAAGGAAACATTTAAAGTCTATTTTGAGTAAATTAATATTTGCTCTATAATGTCATTTGGCATAAAAGTTTTCAAAATAATCAGTAATCATAAGTGGCTCTTGATTCCAGATGTTAAGCAGGTGAGTTTAGCTGCATGTAGTGCACACTGCTATCTTAGCAGTACAGCTTCTCTCTGTTTGAGATTTGTTATTTCGATTTTTCTTATGATTGTTAGTCTGTGTTAATCTACTAACCCCATCTTTCCCCAGGTTATGAGTACTTTAATTTTTGAATTCTTAAATATTTGATAATGTCCTACTATTGTTCATTATAAATGGCGTCTTGGTTAGAAAAGTAATTTTCTGGGTCACATCCATTTTCTTCTTTTAGCACAAGACATTATCACTTTGTATTCTAGCATTTAAGGTTTCTGTGGAGAAGTATGAGGTCAGCCCTTTTTTGTTTGTTTTATAAGTGACCTGCTTCTGCTGCCTGGATGCTTTTAAGAATTCTTTCTTCGTGCTTAAAATTCAGCAGCTTTACCAGACTGTGAAGGAAGATATGCGTCAGTTTTATCGGTTTTTAATTTTTCCTCCTATATGGTGACCCCCTTCAATCTCCAGAATGAGATCTTCCTGTATTTCAGGAAAGCTTTTTTTTTTTTTTTTTTTTTTAATACTTTAGTGTCCTGTTTTCTGTTCTCTTCTTCAGGACCTCCAGTTTTATGTATGTTGGCTTCATTTTTCATCTGTGGCATTTTATCTCTAAGTGCTAGCATCTCTGTTGTTTTGTCTTCTGTGCTTTGTGTTATTTTTCAGGTCTGTGTACCTCCTTATGGATGACATCACTTTCAGCAATGTTGATTCTTTCATTACCTCAAATGTTGTATTTGTTTCTTTGATGATTGCATCCTTAAGTTTTTCCTCTTATTTCTTCCAGCTCCCCCACCCCTTTATTGTATCCTTTTGTTTCTTGTTTTGCTTTTGTTTCATAAAATTCCTGTTCTTTGTACTCTGAGATAGAACAGAATTTGTCTAAAAGTTAACTTTTTTCAAAGTTTTCTCTTCACCCTACTAATGGTATATACCATTACTTTGGTCTGTGCATAGGTTCTGTGTAGGGTGGTTTCTGTGTACTTGAGTGAATTTGAATGTGTGTGTGTGTGTGTGTGTGTGTGTGTGTGTGTGTAAATTGTGATTCATTTCTCTTCGATTCTGTTTCTTATTCTCCTGGACACTACATTAATTGTATCCTTAGAAATTGTTTTTTTTATAAAATGCTTGGCGGTTAGGGAAAGGGGTATGGGAAGTGTCTTTTGGAAGGAGAGTCATGGAAAGGAGTGTCATGAGAAGGCAGTTCATTTGTTTTTTTCTCAACCCACACTATATGTGATTAACTCTCTCTTCAGAGCTCACTTTTGGGGTCAGTGCAAAGGTTTAGCGTGGCAGGGCCCTCCTTCCTGTTTCAGGTAGTTCTGTACTTAATTGGGCCAAAAAGTCAACAAATGGGCCAAGTGACCTTTCTCTCCCAGCTCTTCTGCCTGCTGTAGTTTTCAAAATATATCCTAACAGACTTTAGAGGAACTGGGTATTGGTCTTTAGCACTTTTCTGTACTGAATATGGATTTGATTTTAATTTTCTCTTGAAACCATCTGTCAGTGCCAGTTTGTTGGGTTGTGACCATTCCATTGTTGGATTTGATTAAATTTTCTGTTCCCCCCTCCCCCACCCCCTGATTTTGATAGGTTTTATAGAGGGCAAATATAGAAACTTGTTCATGTGGTCATCCTTCTGAAAGTCTGCCTTCAATGTAATTTTCATTACCAAGTTTTTGTGCTACATAAATCATTTAATTGTTGAAATATATTTATCATTTGAATCATAGAATTACAGGCTTTTAAAATCAATTTGGAAGTAGTCTCTTAAGATGACTCTTCATGGTTCTTTTCAGTGTTAAGGTATTGCTAACTCCATTTTTGTATGGGTTGGGAATTCTGACACCTAGGTAAGTGGTCACTAGAAGACACAAATATTTCTCTGATTGGGTATTAGGATATTTGCATGCTATGTGGAGTATAATGTTGTCATTAGAAACAGTGATGTAGAACCACTTTTTTATTGAGTGAAAGTGTTTCTGGATATTTAGGGGAAAATCCACACATTAAATAAGTAGTATGCTTCTGTGTTTGGGTATTATATGTACATGTAGGAAAAAAATCTAAGAGGATAGAGTTATTTTTCCTGATTTTTTTTTTTTAAGATTATGAGTATAGTTAGTATTAATACCTGTTTCAGATAAGTTATTGCAATTTAAAAAAAAGTAAAAAAGAAAAAAGGCTTGATTGGGAATGTTCTTGGTATTAAAACGTATTACTTGGTGATAAATGATCATTATGTATAAAGATCATCCCTTCTTGAAGTTTATCTTCTTCATACTAAGGAAACTACCTATTCCTACAGTTGGTAATTTGTTGTTAAAAGTCTGTTTGAAATTTATCAAATGCTCTCTCAATCTGTTTTGTTTTTTTTTAACGTTTATTTATTTTTGAGAGAGACAGAGCATGAACGGGGGAGGGTCAGAGAGAGAGGGAGACACAGAATCCCAAGCAGGCTCCAGGCTCTGAGCCATCAGCCTAGAGCCTGACATGGGGCTCGAACTCACAGACTGCGAGATCGTGACCTGAGTTGAAGTCGGACGCTTAACCGGCTGAGCCACCCAGATGCCCCTCTCAATCTGTTTTTAAAAATCGGCATTCAAGATTTATATTCATGCAAGTTCGATATTCAGATATTGTGCTTTCCTGGCCTGAGGTGCATATATAGTTGTGAATTCTAACTCTGTAACGCCCTATGGTTCTTGTTGTCTTTGTTAGAATTCTGTAATGGGTTTCTTTTATGATTGAGTCTGTTTCTGGAACACATGATACATTATAGGAATTCTTTTTCCTTGAAAGCTTGAAACAGTTCCTAAATCAACCTCTGTAATCTAAGTCTGGCTAGAGCTGTTATTGGACAGGGAAGGGGGTGAGAGATGGAACGATGAGACTGAAGGGAGAGTGAAGAGATCTGTAATATTTATCCAAAAAATGTTGCCATAAAATGGATACGTCGGTTAAACATTATCAGCAAATGTGATCTGTTGAGCTTCTCCTCTTCTAATTTTTGAGCTTCTGTTTTTATTTTTAAAATACCTCATAGTAAGCAGCATTTGCATCTATGTTTATAAAACTGGTTTAGGCAATGTGTCAGTGTTTACTTTTCCCTTTAATAGACACCCATTTCACAGTTGGAGAACACCTAGACACAGTGTCCAATGTTACATTACTAGTAGCTGTATGTAAAACTTCAGCCCTGTCTCAACGCAAAAGCAGGATGGCTTAGCAGCAGAAACCGATGGGAGTTTTGGAATAAATGCTGTCTGTTTATGCGTCTCCACTAGGAGCCATGGAAGAGCAATATTAAAAATGTCTTACCTGGGCTCCTGGGTGGCTCAGTCGGTTAAGCCATGACTCTTGGTCTTGGCCCAGTCATCTACCGGTTCGTGAGTTTGCACCCTGCATCGGGCTCTGCACAGACAGTCTCGAGCCTGCTTGGGATTCTCTGTCTCCCTGCCCCTCCCCTGTGCAACATGCTCTTTCACTCTGTCTCAAAATAAATAATAAACTTTTATTTTTTTTTTAACTTTTTTTTTTTTTAACGTTTATTTATTTTTGAGACAGAGACAGCATGAACGGGGGAGGGTCAGAGAGAGAGGGAGACACAGAATCGGAAGCAGGCTCCAGGCTCTGGGCCATCATCAGCCCAGAGCCCGACGCAGGGCTCGAACTCACGGACCGTGAGATCGTGACCTGAGCTGAAGTCGGACGCTTAACCGACTGAGCCACCCAGGCGCCCCAATAAACTTTTAAAAGAGAGATATCCTAACTTAAAAAAAAAGTTCTACCTGTAAGGGAAAACCCAATGTTTTCTTTGAGGTTACTCTTCTGTAACGTGCTGCCTTTTTCTTTTAGTACCTCATAATTTTGGGAAAGCACTTTTCCAATTAATATAATGGTGTACAGGGAGGAGGGTAGAATAATTTTTTACTAACATGTACTAATTATACAGTTTTAGTGGGTGTTGGCAGGTAGTGAAGGTCATCTTAACACTTTTTTGCTGTGTCATATTAGTTACATTTAACAAGTGAAGTTTATATACTTATATATAACCCACAGGATTTGTTACTACTACCCAGCTTTTTGATAGCTAATATATAGAATTTATCTGTATCATTCCTTTTGTTTGTTTTATTTATTTTTAAGAGAGAGAGAGACAAAGTGTGAGCCGGGAAGGGGCAGAGAGTGAGGGAGACAGAATCCGAAGCAGGCTCCAGGCTCTGAGCTGTCAGCCAGATCCTGTCGCGGGGCTTGAACTCATGAACTGTGAGATCATGACCTGGGCCGAAGTTGGATGCTTAACTGACTGAGCCATTCAGGATTCTGTGTCATTACTTTTTAAATGATACTGTACGGAGGCTAGAGGTTCCAAGGATGGGACTGAGCATGTCTTCAACCCCTCATACTCCCATCACAATAAGAGAGTATCCTGCTGTACATATTGGGCTTCCATTCGTGCATTTGTTTTATTTTAGTCTACTGACAGACCCAAGCGCTGTTACAGGTATTCTAGCTGTGACATGACAGGCAAAGTCCCTGTGTTCAGGGAGCTTTTCTCTCCTAGTAGAAGAGACAGACAATATGAAATAGACAAACAGGATAATTTCATATTGTGGTCTGTGCTATAAAGGAAATAGTGATTTGACATGGTAATGGAATGTGACAGGAGGTGGTCAGGTAAAGGCTCTTTTAGGGGGTAACTTGTGAATTGACATTTGCAGGAAGAGCAGCAAGCCATGTAAGGAAAGAATTCGGTGGCTTAAAGTTGGGAAAATACTAGGCAACTATTTCTTTGAAAGAATTTTCTTCTTTAATCTTTTGTGTTATTCTTAAAGATAAATACTCTGTCCTTTTTTCATGGTGTATCTAGTACTGTTCAAAAGCATTGGGGGGAAAATACTCAAAAGCAAGTAACAGTTCTTAATATTTTGAGAGTTCCTTGTTTGAGAGAGAAACTCTGTTTTTCCCTTAGTTTGGCTTCCAAGGTCCTTCAGTAGTTTTTTCTTAATTTAGCTTTACACCCCTTTTAGCTCATCTATAGAAAGTTTATGTTCCTATCCCACTAATTTTAGTGGGAATCGTTATTCTCTGAACCCTTGTCATCCTGTGCTTTCCTTACGCCATTTCTCATATTGTTTTTCTTCACTGAAGTTTATTCTTCGTTTCATTTTATCCAGTTAAATCTTTTGTTAGATGATCTTTGTAATTTCCTTTATTATCTTAATATAAACTGAGAGTTACAAGTGTGTGAAACATATGAGAGTGTAGCACATACTTGAGGATTCCTTTGTTTTCATTTTGCAACCATTTCTAGATGGAAGAATACCATGAGGCTTCCAAAGTTGAAACTGATTACTTTGCTCAATTGATTATAGTCAGGAGGTAAAATTACTTGGAGACACATAGGCATGACAGGACCTGCCTCTCTTTCGCCTTGTTTGCTGTACTCTCTCTAAAGGCATCAGCTTGGGAAAGGATAGTTTCCAACTACATTGTCTCCTACCCACCTATTCAGAATCTTAGGATAATTTGGTAAGTTTCCTAAAACTCAATTTTTTTCATGCTAACCTATGCTATATTCTTTTCTCTTTCAAAGGAATGCGTTCCTTACTTTGGCGAGCCACATAGTTAATATAAATACAAGAAAACAGAACAATGTGAGTTGTAATCTAATTACACTCCATACAAATAGCTGTTAAGGAGAGAGTTATGTGCTATGAGAGGGGGCTTGTTTTAGGTTGGAGGATTAGGAAGGGCATTTCTAAGGATGTGGCTTTTAAGCTGAGACCGAAGAAATGGATGACCAAGAGATAAGCAGATAAAGAATGGGAGATAGAGGTGAGATAGAATGTATGAAGGATCTAGGGTAGGAAAGAACTGGGCATGTATTCAAAAACTTGAAAGTGGCCAGGATAGCTCAGGTGTAGAGAGCAAGGTGTGGTTAGTGCTGCAGAATAAGGCTGGAAGGGTAAGTAGGGCCAGAGAAGTTGAATGGCTTCCCACTGTAACCATTAAAATTCAAGACACCTGTCATGATTGAAGATACAGGCTTGAAAGATTACTTCAACTGCTCTGTAGAGACTGTTTTCAAATGGAGACCAGAATGAAAGTGGGAGAGCAGTTTGAATATTACAGTGAACCCAGTGAATTTCTACTGGAATTCATAAGAATGAAGAGATCCTTACTTCAAGATTAGTTCTACATCAGCCCTGTCTTGCTGTTTGCTCTGTGTCGTACTGAATTAAGTGCTTGAGATCATTGAAGAGTCCAGAGTCCTGTGTTGATAGTTTTTCTAAACAAGTAGAAGTAATTCTGCACACTGTCCAGCCAGTATCTTATTTGACAAGTGAAGATAATTGTAGAAGGTGGGTGACCTCCTCACTTTTATTTAGTAAGGCAGAGGCAAAGTCTGGACTGAAGCCCATATTTACCTGCTTGAGTGCTGTTTTCCCCACGTGGTTCTCAATTTTAAATGTCTTTTTAAAAATTGAGGTATAGGGGCACCTGGGTGGCTGAGTCGGTTGAGCATCCAACTTCAGCTCAGGTCATGATCTCACGGTCCATGAGTTTGAGCCCCGTGTCGGGCTCTGTGCTGTCAGTTCAGAGCCTGGAGCTTGCTTCGGATTCTGTGTCTCTCTCTCTGCCCCTCCCCGACTCATGCTCTGTCTCTTTATCAAAAGATGAATAAACGTTAAAAAAAAATTGAGGTATAATTCGCATACCACACAATAGCCACCACCACCACCACTACCACCCCACCAGTAGCAGTCACTCCCCATTTCTTCCCCTCCCTGCCCACTCCCCAACCACTGATCTGCTTTCTGTCCGGAGAGATTTTTCTGTTGTGGACGTTTCATATAAATGGATTACATGTGGTCTTTTGTGACTGGCCTCTTTCACTTAACATAGTGTTTTCATGGATCACGTATGATGTGTCATGTGTCAGTACTTAATTCCCTCCCCCCCACCTACCCAGCTTAAAGTTTCTTTACTTCAGTAATTCTTAGATCCTTTAAAGTACATTTAAGTTTTCTATGAGAGAATATCATATACAACTTTTTCCAGATGTACATGACCATGTGACATTTTGTATTCAAAGCATCTCATAGAATTAGAGTTTAAGAAATGATGAATTAAGGGTTTCTGTTTAAGCTAGACAAGTCAAAGTCACATTTAAGTTACGGCAGGTTTTTTTTCTTTTTCTTTTTTTTTTTTTTTTGGTAAGTTTTATTGGTGTGTAATCCACCTCCTGTACAGTTGACTAATTTAAAGGGTGCAGTTCAGTGGTTTTTAGTATACTCCCAGTTGTGCAGCCATCATCACCACCCATTTTAGAACAATGTTACTACCCAAAAAGAAACCCTGTAGCTTTCACCTTGCCCCCAGTCTTAGGCAGCCTTTATGTCTCTATAGATGTGCCGATTGTGGATGTTTCATCCTAGTGGAATCCTACAAGGTACAGTCTTTTGTGACTGGCTTCTTGGATTTAGCATAACATTTTCAGTTCATCCATGTTACACGTTATGGCAGTACTTGTTCATTTTTATTATCGGATAATATTCTGTATCTTATTTGTCAATCAAGTAGACATCTTGTTTGTTCCTATCTTCTTTTGTTTTATTTTTGAGAGAGACAGACAGTGCACAAGCATGGGAGGGGCAGAGAGAGAGGGAGACACAGAATCTGAAGCAGGCTCCAGGCTCTGAGCTGTCAGCAGTGAGCCCGATACAGGGCTTGAACTCAAGAACTATGAGAGCATGACCTGACTGAAATTGGAGGCTTAACCGACTGAGCCACCCAGGCGCCCTGGGTTTGTTCCTATCTTTTGGCTGTTATGGACTCTGAACATTTGTGGACACATGTTTTCATTTCTCTTGGATATATACCTAGAAGTAGAATTACTGGGTCATATAGTTCTGTGTTTAACCTTTTAAGGAAATGCCAGACTGTTTTCCAAAGCAACTTAGTATTTTTTTTTTTTAATGTTTTTTATTTATTTTTGAGACAGAGAGAGACAGAGCATGAACGGGGGAGGGGCAGAGAGAGAGGGAGACACAGAATCGGAAGCAGGCTCCAGGCTCTGAGCCATCAGCCCAGAGCCCGACGCGGGGCTCGAACTCACGGACCACGAGATCATGACCTGAGCCGAAGTCGGACGCTTAACCGACTGAGCCACCCAGGCGTCCCCAAACAGTACTTTTTAAATGACTAAAAGGTAACAAACATTTCTCCAAAGACATACAAATGACCAAAAAGCACATGAAAAGATGCTCACCAACATTAGCTATTAGGGAAATGCAAAGCAAAGCTGCAATGAAACACCACTTCACATCCATGAGGATAGCTATAGTCAAAAAAGATGGACAAGTGTTGAGGAGGATGTAGAGAAACCAAAATCCTCATACACACTGGTGTTGAAAATATAAAATACTAAGTTGCTTTGGGGGCGCCTGGGTGGCTCAGTCAGTTAAGCGTCCGACTTCGGCTCAGGTCATGATCTCGTGGTTGGTGGGTTTGAGCCCCACCTGCGTCGGGCTCTGTGCTGACAGCTCAGAGCCTGGAGCCTGCTTCAAATTCTGTGTCTCCCTCTCTCTCCGCCCCTCCCATGCTCATGCTCTGTCTCTCTCTCTCAATAATAAATGTTTAAAAAAAAGTTTAAATAAAGTACTGTTTGTCTTTTATTGAGTTGTAAGAGTTCCTACTAGTAGATCTAGGTAAATGTCCTTTGCATATATATGATTTGCAAATATGTTCTCCCATTCTGTGGATTGACTTTTTACTTCCTTGATGGTGTCCTTTGAAGCACAAAAGTTTTCAATTTTGGCAGAGTTTAATTTATATTTTTTCTTTTTTCACTTGTACTTTTGGTGATGATTTGAGCTTATATTTACTTATAACAGTTTTAGTTTCATCTCTTACATTTAGGTCTGTGATTCATTTTGTATTATATGTATGTATAGTGTATAATGTATGTATGGGGTGAGGAAGGAGTCCAACTCAACTTTATTCTTTTGCATGTACACCTTCCCTTAAAATATGTTGTAAAATTCCATTTCTAGTCTGTAGGTAAATATAAATATGTTACCTACACGTTAGAGTAAGAAAGATGTGGGTAGTTCTTTTTTTTTTTTTAATATGAAATTTATTGTCAAATTGGTTTCCATACAACACCCAGTGTTCATCCCAACAGGTGCCCTCCTCAACACCCATCACTCACCCTTCCCTCCCTCCCACCCTCCATCAACCCTCAGTTTGTTCTCAGTTTTTAAGAGTCTCTTATGTTTTGGCTCCCTCCCTCTAACTTTTTTTTTTTTTTCTTCCCCTCGCCCATGGTCTTCTGGTAAGTTTCTCAGGATCCACATAAGAGTGAAAATATATGGTATCTGTCTTTCTCTGTATGACTTACTTCACTTAGCATAATACTCTCCAGTCCATCCACGTTGCTACAAAAGGCCATATTTCATTCTTTTCTCATTGCCACGTAGTACTCCATTGTGTACATAAACCACAATTTCTTTATCCATTCATCAGTTGATGGACATTTAGGCTCTTTCCATAATTTGGCTATTGTTGAAAGTGCTGCTATAAACATTGGGGTACAACGCAACTTTGTTCTTTTGCATGTACACCTTCCCTTAAAATATGTTGTAAAATTCCATTTCTAGACTGTAGGTAAATATAAATAATATGTTACCTACACATGTTAGAGTAGAAAGATGTGGGTAGTTCTAAAGGAAGTATGTAATACATACTTTTCACAAAGTAGTTTGTATCACTGCAGAAAAATAGGTAGCATATTCATTTGGGATAAACATAAAGGATAGCAGTACTGCTTTTAAAACAAGCTTTATTAATGAAATTCAGTGAAAGCTGCATCTTTCATTTATCTCTGCTAGTTTAAAAAAATTTTTTTTTTCAACGTTTATTTATTTTTGGGACAGAGAGAGACAGAGCATGAACGGGGGAGGGGCAGAGAGAGAGGGAGACACAGAATCGGAAACAGGCTCCAGGCTCTGAGCCATCAGCCCAGAGCCTGACGCGGGGCTCGAACTCCCGGACTGCGAGATCGTGACCTGGCTGAAGTCGGACGCTTAACCGACTGCGCCACCCAGGCGCCCCTATCTCTGCTAGTTTAATTTTTGGTCCTTAATCTTAACAAAGGAATCTCTTTAATATCATTTGTTTGTGATAGATACAACAGCAGGTATATTGTATGACGTTGATGATGATGAAGTTTTTCAAAGTGGTGAGCATCTTGGTAAGAGTTTGAAACAGAACTAAGTACTGTACAGTACAATCTAAATTTCTAGAAAAATTTGCATATTGTGTTAAGCAGAATTAGGTTCTAGGCTTAGCTAATTATAAGCTAATTTTTTAGATGGGACAGATCTTTGAGAAATGGCCTCTGTACACTAGGCATCTCTGGCCCTCTTTCACTAATTGTCAGTGGGTACCTTCATCTAGAACAGTGCTGTCCAGTGAGCCATGTATGCAGTTTTATTCTTCCAGCCAACATCTGACGTTAATTTTAATCATATATACTATTTAACCCAACATATCGAAAACAGGTCATTATGTAATCCATATGAAAATATTAATTGTGCTATTTTATATTCTTTTTGTATTGAGTCTTTGAATCCAGTGTGTGTTTTGTACATACAGCAGATTTCATTTTAGAGTAGCCACATTTCAAGTGCTCAACAGCTGTGTGTGGCCTAGTGAACTATCACTTGTATAACACAGATCCCGAAGGAGTAACTCAACTACAGGGGACTGTCCAGTGCAAGCCTGTTGTCGACACATTATCTTATTCATTTCCGCCCTCACCGAGAAACATAGTCTGATTAGCTACATTTTGCTTTTCCACCACCATTGAGCTCGTGTACAAGTAGTAAATTGGAGAATGACATCAGTATAAACTGAAACTGTGTTCATTCATATGTGAAATTTTTTTTTCTAGGCAGGGAGAATCAGAATAGCAGGAGTAGGTTATTACCTTCAAATAGAAAGGATAAAGCCCTCAACCAGCTGCTGCACAGGCAAGACCCCTAAAGTCAAGTCTACTCCCCCAGCCTTCATGGCTCCCTGTCTGTGGCAAGTTGCACTTTCTTCTCTGTCCATTTTAATTGTAGCCTCAATGCTCAGAACTTCACTTCTCTGTTCTCAGCCTCAGCAAGCTGCATTTCTTTCCTAATTTTTTTTGCGTTTTTAATACCCCTGAAACAAGCTACAACCGTGCTGAGCTGCTTGCCTGTGCTATTCAAGTTTTTGTTTATGCTCTGGTTGTAATAAAGTTGCATAATTTTGAGTGATTTGCTCTTATTCTGTTTTTCCCATAAGACTTATTTTTAGTGTGAGTTTGCAGAATTTAAGGTTTTTCAGGAAAATATTTGTCATGTTATGGTAAAATTACTCATTATAGGTGTGGCTTTCCTTGTAAAAATCTCCTTATTTTTAACTGTTTGTGGCCTCTTTCTTTGAACTGTTCAAAGGAAGACTGAAGACAGTGGAAGACAGTAGAGCATTTAAAATAAAAGTGTGGCCCGGATACTGACCATATTAAAACCCTCTTATGAAAAATTTATGTCTTGGGGTTCTCATCCCATATACCATGAATCCGAATCTTTGTGACATTCAACCTTGAAATCTATATTTTTTTAATATACTAAAGTTTGAGATCTGCTGAACCTTATTCAGGCATACTTACTATCTGCTTTTATTAGTTTGAATAGCAGTTTAGGGTGGTTGAAATCTTGACTTTAGCATTCTAGGTATACCTTACCCATTCCAGTTATTTGTCTAAGTCTGAGGATCTGATAACGGTTGTTCTGAATAAGGATACAAATGCTGTGATATTTATCCCTGAGTAGAATGAAAACTGTTGTTTCACTTTTTGAACAGCTGGTTGCATTTCCCAGCCTTGTTTGATCATATAGAAGTTTATACCTGCTGTTTTTCCTCTACGCAGGCTCCCCTACTTTATCTTAGATTAACGCCCAATCTAGCAATATTTTAGTATTGTAGGTCTCACGGTCATTGTTACAATTAAAAGAGAAACAGTAGCCATAGGTAATACTTAAATGGTTGGCTCTCACTGTGTTCTGATAAAACTATTGATGAAAACTTACATCCAGCAGGTTGTATTTTGCTGATACCTGGATTCTAGTCTGACATTAGCATCTAATCATGTTAGTACATCTCTGTTTCATTTCTGCCTTTGGTTAAACATAGACCTATAACCCCTTTATTCCACTCCCCACCCTACCTTTAAACCTAAATCTCAGTAATATCCTTTTCTTAGAGGTCTTTAAGACTTGCTTCACCAGTCTGCACTTTAAATTTTTTACGCTATCATTTAAAGTTGATTTTATCCTGCTTATCCATAAATACTGCCTTTCTCAGATTTTTTAAATAGTGAGCCCTTTTTTGGTAATATACAGAGAGCATTGGGGAGCCTGGGTGGCTCGGTTGGTTAAGTATCTGACTTCAGCTCAGGTCATGATCTCACTGATGGTGAGTTCGAGCCCCTCATCGGGCTCTGTGCTGTCAGTTCAGAGCCTGGAGCCTGCTTCAGATTCTGTGTCTCCCCCTCTCTCTCTGCCCCTCCTCCATTCACACTCTGTCTCTCTCAAAAATAAATAAACATTAAAAAAAAATTGGGTTTTTTTTTTTGTTTGTTTTTAATTTTTTTTTCAACGTTTATTTATTTTTGGGACAGAGAGAGACAGAGCATGAACGGGGGAGGGGCAGAGAGAGAGGGAGACACAGAATCCGAAACAGGCTCCAGGCTCTGAGCCATCAGCCCAGAGCCTGACGCGGGGCTCGAACTCACGGGCTGCGAGATCGTGACCTGGCTGAAGTCGGATGCTTTACCGACTGCGCCACCCAGGCACCCCAAAAATTTGTTTTTAAATATACAGAGACCATAAAGGGTACCAGACCATATAAACAGCTTTTGCTGCTATTATTTTCCTGGGCCAGACAGCATCCATGAGACTTTTAACCAGCTTTATATATATATTTATATATTATATTAATTATTATATATATAAGTGTGTCTATGTGTATACGCATTTTTTTCCTCACCAGCATATAATCTTCCTTTGTGCACTTGAATAGTCACTGGACATAGTATTAAAATTCTGAGTTCAAGTTTTATGCATCTTTGGATATATTGCCATCCACAAGTCACTTATTTTTTCTCTCAGTCTTAGACTCTGCAACCTACTAATAAAAATTTGTGTTCTGGGGAACCTAGGTGGCTCTGTCGGTTGAGTGTCCGACTTCAGCTTGGTTCATGCGTTCAAACCCTGCATTGGGCTCTCTGCTGTCAGTGTGGAGCCGACATCGCATCCTCTGTCTCCCTTTCTGTGTACCTTCCCTGCTTGCTTGCTCGCTCGCTGTCTTTCAAAAACAAATACACATTAAAAAACAACGGAAAACTCGTGTTCTTACTCTGAAACACACAAACTCATTGTGGGGCAGTATACAAAAACTCATGTGAATTTTTAAGATAAAAGATTTAGAAGAAATTTTGTGATGTAGCACTTTTTGTATAGGTATGGCAAATGTAGCTCTGAAAATCATAACCACCATCACCATTAACTCTGATGCTGGGTGTGTATCATCACTATACTTTTCTACTTGGGTGTTACTTCAGTTTGGAAAGAACTACATGGAGAAATGAAGACTCAAATGGCATACCCCCCAAAACTGCATTAGAAGATAATATAAATTGTAGCTTTTATTACAGAGAGTTAGTTTTAACTTAATATAATCATGTTATTCAGAAGCAAATCTGCCCTGCCTTAAGTTCTTAAGCACACCCTTCTGGCTAGAATGTACGGATTTATTGCCTACCATATCATATCATGCTTTTTATAAAAACCTCTTTTACTTAGTTTTGAATTCTGTTTAAGAATGTCAGTTTATTTTTAGTCTCTTACTAAAATATCTGTGTCTTAATCTTCTCACTTCTAAGTTTCAGTTGTTTTGCTAAGTGGTCTAGATAAATCTGTTTCACAGGATGTAGACTCTAATCCCTGTTGAAAAAGCTCCTGTCTCTGAAAGTGCCTTCTCTCTTAACAGCTGATTCAGTTTTCTCTTCTCTCTAAAGTCTTAGACTGGTGTGCCTCTGTACTTGGCGTTTTTGACGATTATGTTATGCCCTCTGAAAACACATACACCAGGCCTCAAAGCTCTCTGATACCATCTGTGTCAGACTTGTGGAAAGTACACTGTTTCTTCAGAGGCGAGAGCTTAGCTAATTGGGTGGTTGTCAATTTTTGAATTTTTGTTGATAGTAAGAATAACATTAAAGCGGAGTAGATTCGTGGATTTTAACCTCATGGGAGGCTCAGTCAGTAGACCTCATTCCTAATATACCTTATGTTTATTTTTTTGAAGTTTGTTTATTTTGAGAGAGACTGAGATAGCACAGGTGGGGGAGGGACAGAGACAGGGTGAGAGAGAGCATCCCAAGCAGGCTCAGCGCTGTCACCGTGGAGCCAGACAGGGCCCGCATTCACAAAACCCATGAAACTGTGAGATCCTGACCTGAGCTGAAACCAAGTCAGATGCTTAACCAGCTGAGCCACGCAGGCACTCCAAATATACCTTACGTTTATAGAGTACTTCACTTATCATGTCTTCTCAACAGATCTTTAATTTGGGTCTTTATTTCATAGATTTAAGCATAGATTGTCTTGCTTAAGAATATATACAAGTAAATGTCAGGGCATCTAACACAGGCTTCTTAAAGGATTATTCTAGGATTCTTTTCAGTCTTTAAAATTAGCCTTGATTTTCTTTATTTTCAACATATCTTTGGAAATTTCAATGGGAATCTCAACTCTACTAGGGATGTATAAATATGACATTCCAAGTGTGTATTATTCTGCTTTTTATTTGTAAACCTGACTTTAAAATAAGCGTTCTAAAGAGTGCAAATTTTGGCATAGATCTGATTTTCTTAAAAACCTGGGAGTATTGCCTTTTCTTTGTAACTTGAGTGTGTTGGGACTTGGTGATTGTCTAAGAGGCTCACAGGACCCAGTGTGTAATTACTACCCTGGCTATGACCTATTATTGTGAAAAGATACAAAGCATAGTAGTCAGCTAAGGGAAAAGGTATGCAGAGTAAAGCCTGGAGGAGACCAGGTGTGAGCCTCCAAGAGTCTTCTTCCAGTAGAGGCAGACAAGACATACTTCTTCGTTCCTTCAGCAGTGAATTGTAACAATACATGTGAAATGTTGACTACACGGGAGGCTTATTAGAGAATTAGTACCCAAGATTTTATTGGATTTGGCTTGTCGTTACATAGGCACCTCTCCCTAGCACGTACCAAAAATCTGGATTCCCAATAGGAAAGCATATGTTAAGCATAAACCATATTGCATGCACAAACAGCTTAGAGCCAGTGAGCAACTGTCAGCTGTTGTGGGAACTCTCCAGAAATCTAGGTTCCCACATGTGAGCCAAAGGCCAACTGTGTAAGTGGGCTTTTCTAAGGATAGCAGTCTTAGCCTGGCTCTGATAACTTTTCTGCACACTGAATTAATCTTCACTGATTTCATCTTGATTGTGTTTTACGTTGTTTATTGAAGAATGTTTAGCCAACTGTATTAAAGTTTAGGGTGTTTTATATAAACACATTCCATACAGCAAGAAAAAAATTAAAAACAAGTAGATGAAGAAGTCATCAAGCAGTAGCCTTGTTGAGAAATTTCCTGTTATACCACCTCCGTTTTGCCAGGTTCTTAAGTAACCCCCTTTTGTCACTTGACTAGCTTTTTTGGGTCTTTGGATCTGCTTCTGGCATCCCTTGCAAACTGGCCCTTATCCAAGGTTAAGTGTTGGTCATTGCCTTTACTCTTGCCATATTCTTACTTCATTCCAAGCTTATAGTGCTTGTTTATATTATCATGCAAGGTAAAGTTAGAGTCTCCTACCTTTCACTTCTAATGGAGGAGACTTCCAGATCCCCTTCTGAATTCCTGGTTCTGTGTAGATCTGCTGACCACTTCCACTTGGGTATCTTAAAACTTTATAGTCCCCTTCTGTCCCCAGTTCACTTTCTTATCCACCTAGTTTCCTCTGCTGATATAGTTAATTCTTAATTATTTCTACTAATAACAACTCTGGTTCTAAGTGCTAATTCCTAGACCAGTCATCCATTTAAATTACTCTTCCCACTTTTTTGTTCATTATAGGGTACCCTCCATACCATTGACAGCGTAGTTGTTTTTCTTTTTTTTTTTTTTTTAAAAAGTTGAATTATGGTACCTTGTTGATGAAAAATAAACATGTGGAATGAAATTTGAAATACTAGCAATTAGACTTTTATGATGAACCTTTTCATATCCTTACCAGCGTTTTTACAAGTCTATGTTTTTATACCTTGGCTTTAAAATTTGTTTGTTTTTTTGTTTTTTTTTACTATTTATTTTTGAGAGTGAGAGAGAGAGGGGGAGACACAGAATCCGAAGCACTTCCAGGCTCTGAGCTGTCAGCACAGAGCCCAACGCAGGGCTAGAACTCATGACTCGTGAGATCATAACCTGAGCCGAAGTTGGACGCTTAACCGACTGAGCCACCCCGGTGCCCCCTCTTTTTTTTTTTTTTTTTTTTTTTTAAAGACTGTGCACACTTATCATCTCTGATAGTCTCTGAGATGTGTGGTTTATTCATAAAACTTATGAATTACTTTAAAAACCATTCTTAGGTAGAGTTGGTCCTGTTATTAGGGGACTTGATAACATTTCACCATCTTGAAAGGGAAGTACTTTCCCTAAGATTTAGTTTTCTTGATATTGTTTTAGTTAAAAAATTGGGAGAACTCTTTAAAATAAAGTTGTAGGAGCTATTTAAGAAATTGAAAAATAGGGGCGCCTGGGTGGCTTGTCAGTTAAGCATCTGACTCTTGATTTCGGCTCAGGTCATGATCTTGCGGTTCATGAATTTGAGCCCTACATCCCCACATCAGGCTCTGTGCTCACAGTGTGAAGCCTGCTTCTCCCTCTCTCTGCCCCTCCCTCCACTTGTGCGTGTACTCTCTCTCTCAGTAATACGTAAATGTTCAAAAATATTTTTAAAAAGAAATTTAAAAATAATTGCAAAAACATATTGGATATTTGTGACTTTTAGTTGTGTATCACTTGAATTTTGTGACTTTTTTCTTTATGTGTGGTTGTGTGTCTGTCTTTCCCTAATATAACTTATTTAAAAAAAAAAAAAACAAAAACAAGTTGCCAGAAATGATATAGATTAGGTTTTGCTCATCTAAATATAGTTAACATTTTTCCTTAGGCTGTCAGCCATGTAAGATACATGCTCTTCAAGCCACATCTTTAGTTGGCTCACAAATGCTTAATATTGCAAGAAGTATGAATATGTATATATTCCTGATGCTTATGTAAAATGATTTAGGGTTACACGGTGATCTGTAGTATGGTAGAAACCAGTTGAAATTAAACATGAAATACGATTTATAATTCACTTTGCTCTTTATTTCTTTTAAGGGACCAGTTACTCTCCACAAGAAAATTCACACAACCACAGTGCTCTTCATAGTTCAAATTCACATTCTTCTAATCCAAGCAATAATCCAAGCAAAACTTCAGACACAGTAAGTATATAAACATGCTCACTTTTGGTTTTTGGGTTTTTTCTGTTTGTTTCATTTATTGCCCTACCCACCTCCACTCTCCACCCCTTCAACCAAGTCTGTTGTTGTTGTTGTTGTTGTTGTTGTTAAATCTAATGTCTTTTTTTTTTTTTTTAAGTAAATGTTGACCTTTTTAAAAATGTATTTGAAGTAATGAGCTTACCTTTTAGTAGAATTGAGAATACTTGGGAGACACCACTTTGATATTTCTTCACTTTTTTACTGTACAGAGCAAAATCTACCGTTGCAATATCTGAGATATAAAGATCTGTAGATTATGAAACTTCTATAGTTACCTAAAGTGGTTTAACTTGAGCTTGTTCTCCTTCTATAATATGTACACATCTTACAACATCTGTTAAGAGCACCTCCTGTGTTACACACTGTACTAAACACTAGTGATGCAAAGATTCCTGTCCTCAAGAGAATTTAAGTCAGGAATTTTAGATATTTCTAAACTGAAGTAATAACTCAGCTTGCATTTTTTAAAGTTAGGGTTCAAATGAAAGTTGTAACAAGTCCATTTTACAAAAGTTGCCAAGCATATGCTAGGTTGTAGCTATATAGTACTAAGAAAATGTGGCCCATCCTAAAAGGAACTTTTGGACCTGTGGTGAAAGCTGAAGAGTGAACAGTTAAAACAGTGTGCGTTAGGGGTACCTGGGTGGCTCAGTCGGTTGGGCGTCCAACTTCGGCTCAGGTCGTGATCTCGCAGTCTGTGAGTTCAGGCCCCGCATCAGGCTCTGTGTGGACAGCTCAGAGCCTGGAGCCTGCTTTGGATTCTGTGTCTCCCTCTCTCTCTGCCCCTCCCCTGCTCACAGTCTGTCTCTCTCTGTCTCTGAGAAATGAATAAACCTTAAAAAAATTTTTTTTAAACAGTGTGAGTTAAAGTTGCTTTGGGAGCACTCAGAAGGAGAACTCCCAGCTTGGATGAGAGTAAGATATTAAAGTACAAGTAACACTTCTGAGCAGATTGAATAGAATTTAGCCAGTTGAAGAGGTCTGGAATTTGTGTGCTATGCAAAGGGAACAGCATCTACAAAGACAGTGAAGTGTGAGATAGCCCAGTGTATTTGGAGAACGGCAAGGATTTGGTAGTGTGAAAGAATGGCAAGAGTTCAGGTTACAGACGTGAGTGGGAGCCAGATCACAAAAAAATAATATATCTTACCAAGGAATATGAATTTTATAGAAAGGCAGTGGAGAGCTATTGAAGCATAGAATTGGTGAAGTAACCTCATACTTGCAATTTAAAAAATTCTATCCGGTAGTACCTTGGAAAATCTAGGAAGGAAAGAACAACTAGAAGACTATAGAAGTGGAGGTTGAATCCAACAGATTTTGCTTTGGTGATCATCATGACTTAATCAGCATTGAAAGGTGCTTGGGATTATTTCTTGTCCCTTGTTGAAGCAGTGTGGATAGTACATTTCTGCCGAAACTCGAAACATAAATGGTAGTATTTTCATAAAGGTAGATTTAGAATGGTTTTAAATATTGTATCAGTCAGGGTCCAGGTAGGAGAACAAAACAATACTGGATATTTCAGCACAGAAAATTTAATAGTGCAAAGAATTTTATATATAGGATTAAGCAGATACTGCATGCTTTTGAGGACTGAAGAAACAAAAAGGAACATTCAGCTATTGCATCTATAGTAATCACCATTAGGGCCAGAGTACAGTAAGAAGACGTTGTGGTTATTAGAACCTAGTAGTTTAGAGGAGGAGTCCTGCAGAGATCTGGTTAGAACCTCAGTGGTATGAAGCTAGTTCTGGTTTCAGACAGCAGAGAGCCAGAAACTGGAGCCAGCTGTGGCTGCTAGGCTTCTCCTTTCTCCTGCCTTTCAGTCCTGTTCCAGTGCCTACTGTTGGCAGAATCTAACGGGAAGCCAGGTGACTAAATAGAATGTAATTCGCAGTATCACAGAACAGCATAGAAGTGTTGGTGTTGGGGTGCCTGGGTGGCTCAGTCGGTTGAGCATCCGACTTCAGCTCAGGTCATGATCTCACAGCTTGTGAGTTCGAGCCCTGCGTCAGGCTCTGTGCTGACAGCTCGGAGCCTGGAGCCTGCTTCGGATTCTGTGTCTCCCTCTCTCTCTGCCCCTCGCCCGCTCATGCTCTGTCTCTGTCAAAAATAAACAAACATTAAAAAAAAAATTTAGTAGGAGTGTGGTGTTGAGACTGAGACAACAGCTTGGTAAACCTTAACCGGTGTTTACCAAACTACTTGTGAGGAGTCATTTCCATTAAGGTGTATAGTCAGGATTTTAGGATGAATCTTTTTTGTGGAAAATGGCTCCATTAATTTACAAAGTAACAAGCAATAACCTAAAGTTCCATTTATCACTCACAATTCTGATTTGGTATTTGCTGACAGTTACAGTGGCAGGCCATGTGGACATTAGTTTAAACAGAATCTTTATTCAAGGAAAACTAATTCTGGTTATTTTGATTTCCAAGATGACAATGAGCAATCAGAGAAGTTTCATCAACCCAAATCATGTTAGGGGATTTCATTATGTGGGTGGATGCTGAAGACTGTACTGAAATGGAATGAATTAAGTGTTACGTGTTTTCAGAATCAGGATTTCCCTTTTGGTAAATTTCAACTATAGGTATATAATTAATCTCCAAGCAGGTGTCTTTTTTATTATAATGTACCCAGTGGGCATGACACATGTTTTATAAAGTATAAATTTAATCTTACCTGAGAAGTTAGCTTTTGAAACTTCTGCATGTTACTTAGCTGTAAACTGACTTTCTCTTCAAATCACTTCTAATGGAAGTTTTTGAGTAGAAAATAAAACATAAAATTAGTGTTTAATATTTTCATAATGGAAGAAAAGATGAATATTAGGTAACTTAGGTCAACACAATATGGAATAACTTTTTAAAAAAGTAGTTCTTTTTTCTCTTCGAAGTTTTCACGTTTTAAATCTGTCTTTGAAAATCTTAGTTATCTACAAAGACATTTTATTGTTGGGTGATTTATATTTATAAACTGTTGAAAATCAAATTGAAGTTGTCTTATTTTTTCAGTATTAGATTAAGATGCTCACATGTCCTGTGATGATGAACACTTATTGTGGTTTAACACAGAACCGAGCCCATGGTAACTAGGAAAAGCTTTTTGAATGCGTCCTCCTCCCTAATCTAAATCATAATAGGATTTACCTCATGTAGATTATTTTAGATTAGTTATGCGTATTTGTGATTTTTAAGAGGCCTCTAAATTGCTTCATTTAGAAAAAAAAATTATTCCCATTTAAATACATAATTGGTACCTTCCCTTCTGCCTGTCCACCAATTTTGATTTGCTAGGGATTCAGTCCTAGTTTGAATTCAGTCCTAGATGACTTTGCATTTATATATCAGCTCTACTGTTATGGCTTAAGTATCTTCTGCATATTTTGGAGCTTTTCAGTTCGAGGCCCTCAAGATCTAGTTTCTGTAATCAGCCTTGCCCAAAGATACTCAGCTTAATTTAAAAAAAAATTTTTTTTTTTTTAACGTTTTTATTTATTTTTGAGACAGAGAGAGACAGAGCATGAACAGGGGAGGGGCAGAGAGAGAGGGAGACACAGAATCCGAAACAGGCTCCAGGCTCTGAGCTGTCAGCACAGAGCCCAACGCGGGGCTCGAACTCACGGACCGTGGGATCATGACCTGAGCCGAAGTCGGATGCTTAACCGACCAAGCCACCCAGGCGCCCCACAGCTTAATTTTTTAAAAATTAGAAATTTATCAGAGAATTCTTAGGACTCCATGAAATTCTTTTGTTACAGTAAATGCCATCTTCGATGTTGTTGTTCAGTGAACTGTTCCTTAATAACCATTCGTAGGTTAATTCCAAGATTAACCATTTCTTTCCCATGGTCTCACTTGGGGAAGAAGTAGTGGGATTCTGTATTCCAAGAAAGACAGTAGAAAGGGATATGCTTTTTTAAAAAGAGAAAAGCAGTGTTTGCATAAGAGGTAAAAGACATTTTGAATTGGAGGACAGATGGTGCCTATGGAGTGCTAACTGTTTAGTACTATTCGTTAAGTGCAGTTGTTTTCATTCTTTCTCAAGATCTTTCTACATTCATGAGTTTTGAGAGCCTTTGTTTATCTTCTATCAGTATTTGCCGTATTAAAAATTAAAACTTGATAAATATGAAAAATAATTTTTAAATTGGTCAATTGTAAACCCTTTATATGTTAGCGTATGTAATGTTTTTATGAAAAATAACTATAAAACAAAAAAATAGAATCGAATTATCTCTTTAACGCTTGTCTTAATAGAAGATACCTAGAACTTCACATCTGCTCTGCATTCAATCTCCCATGGTTGGGTTCCTGCAGCTTGGTACTTGTAGGCTATTTCTGAAAACTAGAAGGATTGAGAGTTAACTTTCCACTGGTATCAGAAGTTTGGAGGCACATGGGTGATTTCCAGTAGCTTCATTTTTGGGGAGCATACTCCCAAGAACATAAATGTGGCAGAATCTGCAATATTTTTTCATCTACCCTCAAAATTATTGTGACCTATTTAGAATTGGAGTTGATTTGGTGGAAATAATGGGCATCCAGAAACAGGTGTTGACCCTTTTTTCTGTCACAATTAGTTTTGTGACCTATGGACAACTTGTAAGTTCTCTAGGCTTATTTCCTACTTGGTGAAATTAAAGCAGGGCATGAGAGTTTGTTCCTCAAGCTTTAAAATTGTTCACTTTACACCGGTGAGCCCAGAAGTAGTGTGGACTACCAAAGTAAGACATTGTTTCATTTTGATCTCAAAGCTCCTTTGAGAAAATAGTCAACTTCATCTAGAAGTACACTTGGAAACCTATCCGATTTCCTGGGGCCAGTGCAGGCACTTAGACTTCATACTTTTTGAGATCAGTTCCATGGAAATGGGGCTTCCTTTCAGACTTTTCTAATTTCTTTATAATTTAACAGTATCTATAAAATACCTAGAGAATGTGAGAATTTTTGAAAGGCTGGTTTTTGTTACAGGGAAATGAGTGATGCTGCTGACCCTGTGTATTAGACAAGGTTTAGCTAACACTTGGCCCATCTCATGGATTTTGAAGGTGACACAAATTTATAGCACAAAGCTGTGTTTACATTTTTTTTTTAATTTTGTGCCCTTTTTTTCCACTAAGTAAGTTAATATAGGCAGGATGTTCTCTCTTACAGTATGTGAGTACTGTTGTGCCATAATGAGTTTAGAACTGCTGCACTGTCCTGTCATCAAATCAGTCAGTTGAGTGGGTTTTCTAAAACACCCTCCCTCCCGCTGCCGTGTGACTGGATTTCAGCAATTAAAATTACAATAATGGGGAACTTTTTGTAATGCTACAAAAAGTAATGCTACATTACTAATGTAATGTAATGTAGAAATACAGTCAAGATGTGTTAATTTTGCATTTCTTATTCTGTGCCTAATCTAATGTAATCTGTTTAATTTTATAGGATTTTCTATTGTTATTTTTGATGGTTTTCAGTAGACCAAGGTCTCCTAAGATATATATACAGAGAATTACATTCTAGATCAAGATCCCTTTGTTTCATAGTCTTTTTCCATATATATGCTTTGAAAACCTTTGGCATTCTTGATATTGATTGATTAGCATTAACATTTTCTAACTTGTAAAAATGTATTTTTAAGCCTTATGATTCTGCAGATGACTGGTCTGAGCATATTAGCTCTTCTGGGAAAAAATACTACTACAATTGTCGAACAGAAGTTTCACAATGGGAAAAACCAAAAGAGTGGCTTGAAAGGTATTTGCTCTTATTGAAAAATATTTCTTCTTGATTCTACAAGTTAATATCTTAGAACATTCTGAGTTTAGATTTATTATAGTGAAACTCCTCGTTCTCCTCTTTAGTTATAGGAGTTGGCCCATTGTGTTTTCTATAATTTCTC
Organism: Prionailurus bengalensis; assembly: GCF_016509475.1. Classification (NCBI taxonomy): domain Eukaryota; kingdom Metazoa; phylum Chordata; class Mammalia; order Carnivora; family Felidae; genus Prionailurus; species Prionailurus bengalensis. The sequence goes on from NC_057358.1 coordinate 26,328,480, forward strand.
TTAAAATAAAAAAAATAACTTGGACAGATAAGCAGCTGTCCCCAAGGACTTTGTAAACAGTGTATTTAATTATAATTTTATATCATCCTATATTTATGTGTCTTATAATTTGTAATAGAGATCTTTATAATTCTTAAAGGATAATATGTTTCCTTCATACATGTAGAATTAATATTGGAGAGTTTTGGTTGTAGGGTTAATGGCATATAAATAATTGCTATAATATTGCCATCACTGAGAAACATTAATGTTCTGTTAGCTATGTCTCTCTCATCTTCCACACCACTTGATAGTATGGCTGTGTTCAGTTCTTTTATTTTCCATATACCATTTTGTTTTGACCATTTGTTGAGAAGTGGCACATGTAAACTCATTGTACTTGATATTATTTTTATGGGTTTATCCATGTTTTATTTTTAGAGAACAGAGACAAAAAGAAGCAAACAAGATGGCAGTTAATAGCTTCCCAAAAGATAGGGATTACAGAAGGGAGGTGATGCAAGCAACAGCCACTAGTGGGTTTGCCAGTGGAAGTAAGTATTAATTATTGTCTTTGCAACAGTATAATGTTTGATTCACTCCTATAGATCATGTATTTATCTCTGTATGTATAACTGTTTACATATGTAAACTAAAATAATAGTAACATACAGGGTTTCTTTTATGTCAGATCTGTCCCCTTAACCTCCACCATTTTGATTGCTGAAAAGAAAAAGGGTGCACAGAGGAATAGTACATCTATGTATTCATCATTACTCATAATTGCTATAATGCAGCTGAATTGGTGAGAAATAAAATTTCATAATGTGGACTGACTGCTTTTTAAGGCAGGAGTTTTGTGTTTTTTCACCTTTCCTGAATTGTGTCCTATTAAACTGGACAGTGAAATCCCTTCCAAAACTCAGTGTTTCCATCTAATTATTGATTTGTGGCCACACACAGATCGTGACATCCAAATATCGGTGCTCTGTGTTTCTCAAGGAGTAACTTTTTTATCCTCATAGCTGGATACTGATTTTGTCATAATCCTACATCTGTATAATGTCGCCATAATGTGGGCATACCTTAATATTTTTTGAGGTCAGATTATGTCTAAGTGGGACAGTATGAGTCCTATACTTTTATTTCTTAATTCAAATTGAGTTTGAATGTGAAGCTTTTTACTAGTGGTAGTCTATTCCCAGTGGCTTCCCTTGCCTGGAATAGAATTTAAATGCCACTGTAGAATTTTTAGGCTCTTTGTCAAATTTGAAATTTTGAGAAGAATCTTAAAAAGATGTGTTCTGGAAATTCTTGGACTTAAGCATTTGAATCTTCCTCCTGTAACTTATGTAGGGGATGTGTTTGGTCTCAGCAGAGGATGCTGATTTTTTGATGGGAAAAACTTTAAAGTGAAACAGATAGTTAACAGTTCTTCAGCACTGAATGTTTAATTTACATTCCTTGGAACATTTAATTTTTTTATATTCGTGAAATTGTACTTAATTCTCAGAAAACAATGACTTAAAATACTGAAGTAAAATTAAAACTATTGTATTTTGAGACAGAAGGCTTGGGTTCTAGGTCCATTTCACTTACTACCTTAAGTAACTGACTTCTGGCAAACAATCAAAAATGAGATAAAGGTTTTTCTTTCCAGGTTAAAAAAAATAGCACCCTGCTTATGGGCCTCCCGAACAAACTGCAGAAAAAGGGATATTAGGAGGTATGGAGAAGGAGTGGCAAGTGGGTGTAAAAATAATAACTTTATTAAGATATTGGGGCAGGCCTCTCAGTGGCTCATGGTTCCCGGATAGGAAAACAGAGCGTAGTGTGTCTGCTTTATTCTTTCCAAAATACTCTTATCAGTTAAGTCTCTTTTCCTCCCTTGAGGTAGAGTACATGAGAGAAGTAGTTAAAGACCTGATGCAAATAATGATAGAAGTGAAAATGTTATTTTTTTGTCTTTTCAATAAACCACCTTTAAGGAAATAAAATCAGTTTTTAAATTGTGTGCATCTTTTTCTTTCAAAGATGAAATAGTTTTTTCCTTTTTTTCCATAACTTCACAAGTGAGGCATGTTTATTGTTAACAAATTAGAGGGGTCAGTTTTAAATTCCGTCAGCCCAGGAACATTTGGGGTTATACTTTTTTTCTATATGCTTACAAATGTTTATAAAAACTACATATATATATATGTGTGTATATATATGGGATGATATGTTACTGCTTTTAATCTTTTGTTCAGTAGTATTTCAAGGAAATGTTTCTGTGTCAGTTTATAAATCCATATGTGTTAAATTGGCTGCATGGTTTTCCATTTTTGGTTGTGCCCTCATATATAAATAAGATACTTAGGTGGTTTTTTGCCTTTTCCTAGTGTCAACAGTGCTGCGATTCCTATTATTACTTCCTCAGCCAAATTCCTCGAAGTGCAAATGATGAGTCAGTAGGTCTGACTTTGTGTTGAAATACAGTCATGAGTCACACCTTTTCAGTTTTAAGTAATGTTTGAGAAAAACCTTGACTTTCTCCTTTTATTTTTCCTTAATTGATCAACTGATTTGTACTTAAGTGTGGTAGTAATGAAGTCATTATGCCATTTCAGTGCTTAACTTGGTCTATCCAAAAAACGTTGGCAACTTTCCCATATGTCCAGTGCATTGGTGTTCATATAGGATAAGGCCTAAAGCTTTGTAGTTCATAAATGCCGATAAAATGTGTGGGGCGAGGCGGGGCAAGGTTTTATATGTAAAGGTTTTATATGTAAAGACATCAAGGTAGAAAATAGATTTGTTTTTTGCACTATAGCAAATAATGTTATCCAGAACTTGACATTGAAAACTTTCTGGATAAAATTTTTAATTTGACATTACTGCTGCTAGGTTTTCATTGTCTTTAATCTGTGCCTCATAGAATGATTGCTCTGTGCTTAGAGAAACCTTAATTTGGGGTTTCTCAACAGTAGCACCGATGATATTTTGGCTTGGGAGATTCTTTGTTGTGGGACGCCGTCCTCCATACCTGTATACTGTGCCTGGCCTCTACTTGCTGGATACCAGTAGCACACCTCCTCTCTCCCCAGTCGTGACAACCAAAAATGTCTGCAGACATTTGCCAAATGTCTTTGTTGTGGGGGGTGTGCAAGCAGAGTCATTGCGTTAACTGTTTTGTCTAGAGTTGTGAATAATAGAAAGTTGTTGCAGCTGCTACTTCCTTAGCTCCTGTAATCCTGCTGCCATTTTTTTCCCTAAAGCTTACAAGTGAAGAAGTATCAGCTTTAATTTTCATCTGAATGCATTTGCTTGTTGTACTTTGACTCCAGCCATACAGAACTGAAAGGGACTTTTGTTGGTGTCCAGGAAAAAAAAGTTCTTGGTAATCAAGTGACATGATTAGGGGGAATTGGGCATGGTGTTATTTGTTTTATCTGTCCTGAAAAGTTTCTATTGTAGCGGTATTCTTCCCAGGAAGACATTCTAGAACAAAATTTCTTAAGTTTCGTGTGCTGCATGCAAGTTGATGGTTTAATGATGAGTTAATATCATGCAACAGATGTTTGTATTCTGCTCTGATAGCTCAATCTGTGTGTTCTTTTTTTTTTTTTTTTTTTTTTTGCTAAGGTTAATATATGTGTAACTTATAACATTGAATTTCATTTATTAAGTCAAAAGACTTTGTGTTTTCGTACAACTGAAGGTTTTTTTGGCAGTACCCAGTACATTTTGTTGAGTGTAACACGTGGGAGTTGTGCACTGAAGATTTGGAAACTGACTTGTAGTTTCAGTATACTTCCTTCTTTGCACTGTCTTGATCTCTAGACTCAGAGGAACCATGAATTGGAAAAAAACTAAAATATTCAACAGGGAGGGCATCCTTTGGTAATATTATTGCATATGTGCTTGAATCTTAAGATGTTTCTCTACTTGAAAGCTGCTTAATTTTTTAGTTATAAATTAGACTATTAGAATTTTGGCTACAGAATTTTTGATAAATCCAAATTTTGTTATCATGATTGTTGAAATTTTCCTTGTACTCTTTTTTGGAAGTAGAATATTTCTGAGGTTTAAATATTTTTGTGACTTTAAATCGGAAGGAGATGTTTTTAATAGAACTGGTAAATAGCGAGTAGAATTTTCTGACTGTGCTGCCAGATGTAGGCTTTGTATTTTCATATAGCATTATCTATAACTTGAGTTTATAACTAAATGGTATTATTAGCATTATTAAAAATATGAACTGATTTATGTTTTGAAAGCACAGTACATCATAAATTCAGCCATCCCAAAATAAGGTCATTTAAGCCCTAGCACAAACTACTTTAGAGACCACTAGTTAGCTACTTTACTATTCAGAACAATCAGGCTAATAAAGCTAATATTCCTTTGCAGTTGAACCACTGTGGATAATTCAATTATTAGAACCTGTGGTCCATATTTTAAAGGAATGGACCATTTCCCTTTTCTATTTTAAAATATTTAAAAAGGTTTTCATTTGAGTAAAATGTTATAACTCCATATATTTATTTTTTTCCATGTTTTGTGTGAACTGTGGTGTGGTTCTAAAGAATCGCCCGAAACTAGTAGCCCACTTGAAATCTGAGTATAGATTAATGCTTAATTACAATTGAGCTAAAATTTCTCTCTTTCAGTATTCGGATTTTTATATATGCTAGTGTAAAACTGCAGATACTAACTGGGCTTGCAGTTTTATATCAAGATACAAGTACAGGTATGTTGCTAAATTAGCTGATGTTAAAGACAGGATTCTAACGTAATCTTTTTTCTTCCCCCTTCCGTCATTCCAACATCTCTTTTTTCGAACTGTGAACTAAAGTGGAAGACAAGCATTCCAGTGATGCCAGTAGTTTGCTCCCACAGAATATTTTGTCTCAAACAAGCAGACACAATGACAGAGACTACAGACTGCCAAGAGCAGAGACTCACAGTAGTTCTACGCCAGTACAGCACCCCATCAAACCAGTGGTTCATCCAACTGCTACCCCAAGCACTCTTCCTTCTAGTCCATTTACGCTACAGTCTGATCACCAGCCAAAGAAATCATTTGATGCTAATGGAGCATCTACTTTATCAAAACTGCCTACACCCACATCTTCTGTCCCTGCACAGAAAACAGAAAGAAAAGGTATGCCATTATTACTAGATGATGCACGTTGAACTATAGTTTCTGAGTTTTTGATTATATTACATTATCTCCATTAGCTTGAATAAGACTCTTTAAAAGTCTTTTAGAATGTTACTGCATAGATTTAGGTCTAGAGTTAGCCATATTTAGCTTTTTCTTTTAATTTTTAATTATGAAGCTTTTGCACTGTTTTTTGCCTTCGACACTTTGAAGTCAAGTGCTTAATTTATAACAGTAATGGTTTAAATAACTTCTCAAAGTCAAAGGACTGTCCCTTCATATTTGTATAATTTTCAGGTTTTGTAATAATTGTCATGATGGTTTAGTTCAGATATGGTCTCAATTTTCTGTTAATTAAAATTTAATATGAATATAATATGAATAGACATTTTAAAGCTTGTTATTTCTGCATACCATGCAACTATTGGTTTTAATTTGTGAATTAGAAAACTGTGTCATGGGCCATGAGGTAGAGTCTTAATGTCTGAATTAGAACTTTAATCTGAAGAGTAGAAGTTAAACTTTGCAACCCAAATTGTGTTTTTATACAACTCAGTGCTGATAACCGTAGCTTGTTAAAAGAGTTAAGAGAAAAATTGTGGCAACAACTACTTGGGAGGTAACACACAACAGAAGCAGAGTGCTGAGATAATTATATCTGCGTGGACCACAGTTCTACTAAACTTCACACGTAATAACGCATTTTAAGAAATAAAGGCAATTAAAAGGCATTAAGGAAGTAAATTATGGGCAAGACCCATTAGCAGACTAATTGGCAGATTAGCCTCAGTAACTATTGAGAAACTTTTAAACGTCCTATGAGTTTGGGAGATGCTACATGGATCTGATGAGTCTTTAAGCTTTTAATCTATTACCCGATTCGTTATTTCACATTAATTTGTTGACAAAGGGTTCTCATAGTTCGGTTTCTTTTGCTTCTTGTTTCCTTTTATGCATGTTACTTGAATTTCTCTTGTAGTAGTGGTTACATATTAAGCCACAGACTTTTATCGTATAGTCTTTTAAATACATTAAACCTTAAGCAGGTTGTTCCAAATGTCAGATTCCCCTAAGATGGTTTGTACCAGAATTCATACGTGTAAGTCCTATTTACCTTGATGCAGAATTAAGTTGGTGAAGAGAATTCTTGAGAGATGAAATCTGAATTAATGCAGTAATTGTTAATGTGATAGAACTTTCTAAAGGATGTTAATGGTTTATAATTTTGATTATTTGGTCACAGAAATTTTATTTTAAAATCCTGTCAGTTAAAATCCTGTGGCCTTTAAAAAGTCTTTGTCTCATTTCCTCTCTTGTTCATTTAACACTTACTTCTTAGCTCTTACCTCCCTTTTGAAATTCTTTCTTTCCTTAGCTTCTGGGATACTGCCACTCTTCAATTTACTAATTCTCTTTGCCTTCCTTAAATATCGGTATCGTTCAGCCTTTTCCTGTGGTTTGTTCTTTTTTTCTTGCTCAGCATGTTCTCTTTTGCTGAACAGTTGTTCTTGTGGCTGCTTTGTCTACAAAGGTGACTCCCAAATCTTTATTTCTAACTCCTACTGCATATATGTGTCCCAGATTCCTCCCTTTCCCCACAATTTATTCTTAGGTTCTCAGTGAGTAACTACACTGTTCTCCCAGCTATTCCTTGTTCTTCAACAAGGTTCATCTGCACCTACCCTTACCTGTCTATTGACAAATCCTGGATTCTGCCTTCTGTATCTTATGTGTGTGTATATATATATATATCCTTTCTCTGGTTATTGTTACTACCGTTATTGAAACTCAGGACATCTCTTTTGAAATAACTATCTGATAACCGCTCTGCTTCCTTCTACCCAGACTTATGGTGGCATCATCATAAAATTTAGGTTGGATTGTGTTAACTTCTTTGTTTAAAATTTTCTAATAGTTTTCCATTATTCACAGGATAAAGTCCATACTTTTTAGTAAGATGATCATAGCAAGTACTTGATAGTCTGGTTGCCGCCTGTCTGACTGGCTTGATCTCCACCATTCCCCATAATTCATCTTTTGCAAACTTGTACATTTCTTAGGGCATGTTACATTCTTTCATGTTTTGAGCCTTTGCTTAAAAGAAGGACATGTTTGTTCTTCCATTCCATCCTGTTGAACTCCGTACTCTTTCTTTAAGAGCCAGCTCTAATGTCGTTGGGTTCTCAATGTCCGTGAACCTTTCCCAGTCTCTGTGTTTCCCAAACATCGGGTGCTTTTATTTATTACAGCACTTACACATTTTAATTTTAGTTCCTTTAATTAAACTGTTTAGGGTTAGATGTTAATTGCATGTTGAACTTGTTTCACCTTCTGCCCTCTCCCTCCATGCTATAAGCACCATTCCTGACAAACTTTTTAAACATCATTAAAAATTAACTGTGTACCAGGTTTGGGGCTAAGTGTTTATCATACAATTTAGTTTATTCCTTAAAACATAATTATACGGGAAGGTGGTGTATCTCTTAGCTAAGAAGAGCCTGAATGTTGCCACCTGGTGTTAGAGGCAGCTTTGCCATTGTTTCCATTAAAACTGTAGGTAATGAAAGACACAAATCTATATTAATTTGGACTCCAGTAACTCAAAATTCCTGACAAATTGTAGATATTATAGGAAGAACCTTGATTACTTTGGAATTGACTATTGATAGAGGGAAAATCGTATAATCTTTGCAGGTACTCCTTGCCTCCGAATTGAAGACAGTATTCTTATATGACTGTTTGGATCTTTTCAGATTGTTTAGCACTTAGTCTAAATTTGTGAACTGCTCATTAATTTGAAATCTATTTTTTTCCTTAATGGAGACATCCATGTTATTTAAGTTAAGCTTCCTATTGACTCTTCTTATCAATACAGTGATTTCCTTGTTTGGATTTGCCCTAACAAATAAATTTATATTGAGAGGTTGATGGTTCTGGTAAGATCAGACTCTTTGGACTCTTGGTAATAAGTGCTGATAATATAGCTAAGCTCTCTGTAGGGATATCAGTGGTAGGGTGCTGCATTAAGTAATACAAGAGCAAGGTCTTTGTTTTGTTTACCACTGCTCTGTCTCTAGTTCTTGACAAAATAATAGGCAGTCAGTAAATATTTGTTGTAGAAGGATAAATACCTGAAAGAAGGGTAATGAGTGTGTTAAAGGTTGGGGAAACACCTGCAGTGGTCATGTTTTAAGAAATGTATTTGCAGAAATAAAGTATTCTGTATTTGTTGTGAATCTAATTAAAAGATACCAGCAATAGATTTAGATGCCAAAATGCCAGTGTGCCTTTTGAGAAAAAGAGCCCAAGATACATTCAAATGCTTGCTTGAGAAGCCAGAGTGTGGAGAATCTGAAGCTCCCGTTTTATAGGGAACAATCCTGGTGTTCAGTAGAGTGAAACAAGGTCGTGTATCTTCTTTTAGATCTGTATCTGTTGCTAGGGTAACATTTGAACATCTACTGGCAAGATTACTCTCCTGAACAACCATATAACAAAGTAACAGAGATAGTGATGTGCTTAAAAACCTAAAATTTGACTTTTATCGGTTGGTACCCCATTGACCATTCTAAATCGGTCCTAACTCTGCCCTCCCTTCTGGATTTGTGACATGACAAAATGGGCAAGAGACCTTTGCTTTGGCCAAATAACTGCCAGTCCAGAGGAGTTTAATGACCTTAATTATGAAGTTTCTTATTTAGTAATTTAGAGTTTTGATATATTAGCATAGATAAGCTTGAAAAGTAAAGCAAAATGGCCACAGAAGCAGATCTATTCAGTGATTTACAAGATAGCTTTTAGGAGATTAGCATATCTAACCATTTACTTGGTTCCACACTCTTAATCTAATGGGAGGGGAGATTAGTCCTTCATTAACATGAGGTGTGAGTTAGTCACTTGGAATAAATTTCCCTTTTGTGTTTTGATGGTATTTGTAGTCAGTGTGAAACCTGAATGAACCTGAAGACTTCGGTTGGTCATTAACCAGCTGTAGTGGGCCACCTTCAGCCCTGAATTGCTTTGCTTTATAATAATTTTTAGGATTAATAACTATTCATAAAAATTAATAAGACTGGTCATAGAGTTACTCAAATTTTGTTGAATAACTGAATACATTAGTGGAAGAATGTAGTCTGTTTTAATCAATAAGTTTAAAATGATGTTAGTCAACCTAAGATGGCACTTTGAACAGTGGGGCAGGAGAAATGCAGTACCTGTGATGAAAGAATATTAGAAAATACAGTTTTAATTTGAGAGGTAGGGGAGCACTTTTTAAATCAAGACCCAAAATGCATTTGCCTTTGAAAAAAATGTTGATAGATTTGAACACGTAAGACAAATGAGCAATGGATATGAACAGGCAATTATAGAAGAGGAATTTAAAATTGCCAGCCTTGGCTTACAGTTATAAAAAATCAACTTAATGGATCAGAGACCTTAAACCCAGGAGCTAAAACTATAAAACTCTCAGAAGAAAACAGGTGAAAATCTTTAGGACATTGGATTTGGTGGTGATTTCTTAACTATGACACAAAAAGCACAGGCAACAAAATAAAATAAATTGGACTTCATCAAAATGAAAAACTTGTGCATCAGAGGACACTCTAGAGTGAAAACCCACAGAATGAGAGGAAGTAAATTGTAAATCATATGCCTGATACAGAATTAATGTCCAGAATATATGAAATCCTGTAACTGAACAATTAAATGAAACAACTTGGTTCAAATATGGGCAAAGGATTTGAATAGACGTTTCTCCAAGGAAGATGTTCTAGTGGCCAGTCAGTAAGCTGAAAAGGCATTCAGCACAGTGAAAATACATAGTTCACACCCATAGGATGACTACTATAAAAACAGCAATGAAAATAAGTGTTTTTGAGGATGTGGAAAAAATTAGACCCCATGTACATTTCCTGTAAGATTGCAAAATGATGCAGCTCCTTTGGGATACAGTGTTTCCTCAAAAAAACCAAACCTGGAATTACCGTAGGATCAGCCAATTCTGTGCTTAGGTACATAGCCAAGAGAAGTGAAAGGGAATCAAACAGGTATTAATACATGGACGTTGTTCTTACCAGTATTCTTTACAGTAGCCAAAAGGTGGAAACAGTCCAAGTGTCCATCAGCTGAAACAGGATAAACAAAACGTGTGACACATGCAGTGTTACCCTGAAAAAGGAAGGAATTTATGACACATGCTGCAATATGGATGAACCTTGAAGACCTTATGCTAAGTGAAATAAGCCAGACCCAAAAGGACAAATACTTGTGATTCCACTTCTATGTGGTACTCAGAGTGAGCAAATTCAGAGACAGAAAGTAGAATAGTGACTTCTAGGGAGCAGGATGGTGAGGAATCCTTGTTTAATTGGTTACAGAATTTCTGTTTGGAGAGATGGAAAAGTTTTAGAGATGAATAGTGGTGATGTTTACATTGCACAACAATGTATATATTTAATGCCACTGAATTGTAAACCTAGAAATGGTTAAAGTGGTAAATTTTATATTGTATGTATTTTAACAGCATAAAAATTTTCAAGAGAAAGCTTTGTCAGTACAGATTGGAGAGTAAAATGAGATTTTGCATTCCTAAGATTAGTGACAGTTAACAGTTGAATGTGGGGAAGCACAATCGGTGGGAATATATAAGTTGGTTATTGCAGGAGTCATTTTAATAAAATCTGTTAAAAGTTTTAAAATGTTTATCCTTCATATCTGTTAGCCTAAAGATTTTCTCAGTTAAATAAAAAAGCAAGTTGCAAAAATATATCCTAATATATTTCACATCAACACCATACTTAAGTACCTTAGTGGATGGATAGATGATTTAAAGTATTCATGAGTTATCAAAGTAAAAATAAATGAAAGTCACAGATTATATTGCTGTCAACAAGCTACTTTACAGTTTTGTTTTGTTTTCTTATTCTACTAAGCTTGAATACTTTGTTTCCTTTGCAACTTCTCCATGTTGTAATTTTCAGTGTCACACCACTACTACAAAATAGGACAAAACAGACTGCCCTTGTTGCATCGGTGGTTTGTGCTTGTTCGCATGTCCTGGTGGAGTGGCATTACAGCAACTGTCCAGACATCATAGGAGATTAATGTTTAGAAATGCAATATAGTACCTTTTACTCTTTAAGTGCTGTATCTGTTTAGATCTTACTGTGTAGTTCAAAAAGGAATTACTTGGCATACCAGAAAAATGTAGGTCAGAAATAGATTTTGACTTTGGTTTATGCTCTTGGATATTTTGAATGGGTGCCTAGAATTAGAAGAGGTGAATGTTACTTTTAACCTTAACACCTCAGAGTGTAGTAACAGATTTCTGTGTGATTTGTATGTGCAGTTTAGTCTTTAGTAGGTTTCGCCCCCTACTGGTAAGCGTTGGAAATATAAATGAATAATTCATAGTTACAGGCATAAAGGGAAAGAAAAAGGTTTTGTCAATGCATATATACAGAAGTTAAAATCAGAGGATAACATACTTATTTTAAGGCTCATATTAAAGTGAATAATTGGTTAGAGATCTGTAAATCATAGAAATATCAGATGGGAAAGACTTAATTTATTTAAGTTTAAAACAGCTTTGGGAAGAGATTAAAAAAACGCTCAAAGGAACCTAGGTTGGTTTGAATGCTTGGGAAAGTTTGCTTTTAAAGGAATGAGACTAGAGGCTGATATTCTTTAAAAGTGAAAGCCTATAGGAATGGCTTTGTAATGCAAAATAGTTTTTATTTATGTTTGATACACACTTGTAATGAGCATGTTATTAAGTATATCAGCCTTACTTCCTAACAGATTAGATTCCAGATTAAAAGGTCTCATAGAAATGTTAATTACAATTAAATACCTGAGGGCACCTGGCTGGCTCAGTTGGAAGAGCTTGCAGTTCTTGATCTCAGGGTTGTAAGTTCAAGCCCTAAATGAGGTGTAGAGATTATTTAAATTAAACGTCTATATAGAAAAAACTATATTTGATGACTGTTCCAAATAGTTTTGTTTCCTTTCTTATATTTTTTTAAAAAAGGGATTGAGTATAAGATATTTTTGAGAGACAGAGAGTGCGCACGAGAGAGAGAGAATCCCAGGAGGGGCAGAGGGAGACAGAGAGAGAAAGAGAAGTGGGGCTTGTCATTCTACCTGAAAGGAAACATGAGCTCACACCATGTGGGACTCAAACTCACGAACTGTGAGATCATGACCTGAACCGAAGTCCGATGCTTAACGACTGAGCCAGCCTGGTGCCCGAATGTAAGATTATTTAAAATAAGTTTAAATAAGTTAAATTTATCTCTAAGACTGTATACTGTTAATCCCTGTTTTGAAAATAGCATAAAGTAAGCCGTTAATTGGCTGTTTGGAGACCTTAGGCTTTCCACCCCATTATCATAAGTTCTACATCTAGAGGTTAAGAGGGAGAGGGAGAGCACATGTATGTGGACCTGGGCCTTAATGACAGAATCAGGCACCCATTCAACAAATACTTGTTGATGCCATCTTGCTGCCAAGTCCTATTTTTGTACCAGGGCTACAGAAGGTAAATACAACAAAATTCCTCTCTTGAAGGAGTTCAAGTTCTAATAGGAGGGAAACATAAACTATATAATAGAAGATGCTGAGTAATATGATAGATCTGTGTTAGGACAGTCAGAACTCAGAGGAAAGGTACCCAACCGATACCTTTTGTGATATTTATTTTTTTTTTTTAATTTTTTTTTTCAACGTTTATTTATTTTTGGGACAGAGAGAGACAGAGCATGAACGGGGGAGGGGCAGAGAGAGAGGGAGACATAGAATCGGAAACAGGCTCCAGGCTCTGAGCCATCAGCCCAGAGCCTGACGCGGGGCTTGAACTCACGGACCGCAAGATCGTGACCTGGCTGAAGTCGGACACTTAACCGACTGCGCCACCCAGGCGCCCCCCTTTTGTGATATTTAAAAAAAATTTTTTTTTAATGTTTATTTTAGAGAGAGACAGAGCACGAGTGGGGGAGGAGCAGAGAGAGAGGGAGACACAGAGTCAGAAGCAGGCTCCAGGCTCTGAGCTGTTAGCACAGAGCCAGACGTGGGGCCCAAACTCACGAACCACAAGATCATGACCTGAGCTGAAGTCGGACGCTCAACCGACTGAGCCACCCAGGCGCCCCACGTTTTGTGATATTTTAATGATAAAACTAAGACTGCCTTTTGGGGTAGCATATTTATATTAATAAGCTCCATTATTTTCAGTTATACATGTAGATTGAGGCAACTAATATTTTAAATGTATAACGTAACATGCTTTGGAAGGGCGTTTGTATGGGTATGTGTCTTAGGGTGGAGCTATTATTTAAAATAGCTTGGAAATATTTATATGAGGAATCTAAAAATATAAAACCAAGCTTATAGATACAGAGACCAGATTGGTGGTTGCCAGGGGGGAAATGAGTAAAGGAAGTCAAAAGGTATAAACTTCCAGTTATAAAATGGAAGCATGGGGACAATAATGTGTAGCATGGCAACTATAGTTATTAATACAGTTAATATTTGAAAGTTGTGCATATTTGAAAGTTGCCAAGACAGTCAATCTTGAAAGTTCTCATCACAAGAAAAATAATGTGATCATTTCACAATATATATGGATAAAGATTGTTGAACACCTGAAACTAATACAGTATTGTATGTCAATTATACTTCAATTAAAAAAAACAATCGTATACTGAAGACCTGCCTTGAAAAAAAAGATTTAGTTTCCCTGTCTTGCATCTTATCCTTAACTCTATTCACTCCTATATGTTTGTGGTATGCTTTTTTATTTTGTTTTGCTTTTGTTTCCTTTGGTTTTTAAAGTTAAAAGGAACCTCGGAAGTTCTCTAATCTATTTTTTCAAAATCAGCAAGGATGTCAGAATCACCCATAGAATTCTCACAAGTTCAATATATGCTCGGACCTCCCCAGGTTCAGTAGGAGTGGAGTCCAAGTATCTAGGTTTTTCTTTTTGTTTTGTTTTAATTTTGTTTCAGCTTTATAGATGATTCTGATCAGCATTTTGTTGAAAACTAATATTCAAAATCAAACCTTTTTTTTTTTTTTTTTTTTTTTTTTTTTTTTTTTTTTAAATTTTTTTTTTCAACGTTTATTTATTTTTGGGACAGGGAGAGACACAGCATGAACGGGGGAGGGGCAGAGAGAGAGGGAGACACAGAATCGGAAACAGGCTCCAGGCTCTGAGCCATCAGCCCAGAGCCGGACGCGGGGCTCGAACTCACGGACCGCGAGATCGTGACCTGGCTGAAGTCGGACGCTTAACCGACTGCGCCACCCAGGCGCCCCTCAAACCTTTTTTAAAAATTTTTTTTTTTCAACGTTTATTTATTTTTGGGACAGAGAGAGACAGAGCATGAACGGGGGAGGGGCAGAGAGAGAGGGAGACACAGAATCGGAAACAGGCTCCAGGCTCTGAGCCATCAGCCCAGAGCCCGACGCGGGGCTCGAACTCACGGACCGTGAGATCGTGACCTGGCTGAAGTCGGACGCTTAACCGACTGCACCACCCAGGCGCCCCTCAAAATCAAACCTTTTAATAGAAAAATCCTGGCCTTTTGATCGAGATGTTACTTGTTAAGGGTCTCATAGGTATTTAGTAGTACCAGCTAGTTTTATACTGCTCATCAGTAATCTTCCACAAAATTCAAAAGAAATTTATTCTTATGGTAAATAAACATTAAAACTAGGAGGTAAGGATATTTAGGTTTTGTTACTTTCTTTCTTTATAGTGATGTGTATTAGTTTTCTATCTTGGGAGTGTTTCCTTTTCTTGGATTAAAGGGTAACACTGAAAAGTTTTTAAGTTGTGTTGATTTTTTAAAGTCTGGGTAGATTTAACAGCATCAAAATACAGTTGGAGACCGTTTTTACCTTCTTTAGTCATAATATCACTGTTCACGAGTTCGAGCCCTGCCTTAGGCTCTGTGCTGACAGCTCAGAGCCTGGAGCCTGCTTTGGATTCTGTGTCTGCCTCTCCTTTGTGTCTCTTTCTCTTTCTCAAAAACAAATAAACATTAAAAACATTCTTTAAACATTAACCAGGAATGGCCCTAAGGGGGGTGTACCTGGGTGGCTTAGTTGGTTTAAGATCCTACTCTAGATTTCAGCTCAGGTCATGATCTCAGGGTTGTGAGATCCTGCCCCTTGTTGGGCTCCCTCATGACCTGGAGTCTGCTTGGGATTCTCTCTCCCCTCTCTGTGCCTCCCACGCTCTCACATGTGCTTGTTCATGGGCCCTCTCTCTCAAACTTAAAAAAAAAAAAAATTGCCCCTCAGCAATATGTTGACTAAGCTGACCCTTGTGGAATATGATCTGGAGAAAACTGTTACTATAGTCTTTACCCCAGAAAATGTAATAACTGACAGCATGTTTTCACAGAGAAAACCTTACTTCATTCAAGTTTCTGTATATTTGTGAATCCAGAACAGCAGGGCTAGACATGATAAGCGGTCTGCTAGGCTTAATAACCCTCCTTTAGAATGTGTGCCCTACAAAAATTAAAATGTCTTATACTTTATGAATTGGTCGTAGTTGATCAGCATAGCCTTGAAATGTATTTATAGCAGCTATGAGGTCCATACTTGAGAGAGCTGTTGCCCCTGGTTTTGTTTTACTATTACAGTAGTGGTGTAAAAAGGCTGATAGAGGAGTCCCTTTTCAGTAAGTTTGCTAGTAATTCCCAGCTTCTTTGGGGACATGAAGATTAAAGAATGTTTAGTTCTAAGAATTGGAAATGAGGATTTACAGTTACTAGGTAGCAGTGTAATATTCCTGAAACTTTTATGCCTCGTAATAGTCTTAATTTGGGTTGTACAATGTATATGTGTGCTTGAAAATCATCTTCAAGAAATGGGTGTGTATGGGAAACTAAAGATACTTAAGCAAATCTTCATATTTAGTCTTTAGGCCAGTATTGTAAGAGCGTGTATGAATATCTTGAATAGTTGAGTCTTAATGTTTTTTACCCAGATGTCCTCTAACTCATTTTTTCGTCCATTAAAGTTACTGTATTAGTAAAATTCCATGATATGAAAATAGTTTATGTTCATCTTTCTGTTGGTAGACATTTAGTTTGTTTCTAGTTTTGTGCTAAAACGAAAACAAGCATAGTACTATTATAAATATTGTTGAATATTTCTCCCAATTTACATACATCAGTTTCTCTTAAGGGTATTCTACCTAAAGGGAATTACTGAGTCATCAAGTGTGTGCATCTCCACATTTCCTAGATAATTCCCAATTATTCTGCAGTGTGGGTACATCAATTTAGTGTCCATCAGAAATGTTCCTGTTACTCCTTTTCAACATTTGATATTGTCAGATTTTCAAATTTTTGTCAATCTGGTAAGCATAAAAGGATATCCTGTTGATTTGCATTTTCCTGAATATCAGTGAAGTTGATTACCCCGTGTTTTCTAAAGCCATTCAAGTTCCTTCTGTAAAATGTCTTTTTATTTCAGGTCTTCTGTTCATTTTTCTATCATGTGGTTTCTTTCTTGATTTCTAGGTAAAAGTACTTCGGTTATCAATACTTTGAATGTAATTGGTTTGTTTTTTGTAATTTTCTGTATCTAGATCTTAAAGATACTTTCCTATTTTCCTTTACTAGTTCTAAAGACTTAAATATGTATACAGAAGCTTGATCTTCCTTAAATTGGTTTTGTTTTAAATGTAAGTTTTTATACTGGCAAGACACATCTCACTAGCTGTGTTCTTTTTCTTCACGAATTTTGTGGCTGTACCAGCCCTTGTCTTTTTTAAGTAAGTTAATAGAATCAGCTTGTCAAATGCTGCTAAAAATGCTATTGGGGTTTTGACTGCAATTACGTTGAATCTATATACATAATTTGCATGGACTGCTTTCAAATGATGATAAATTTTCCATGAATGTTTTATATTTTTTGTGTGTGTTTATTTTTAAATACTGAATATAGTGTACTGGGATCCTTTTTATTGCCCACAGTTTAAATACTACAAATAGAAATAGCTAGTTGCCTTATATATTATAAAAGTATGTAATCGTAAAACTCAATTGTTAAGTATAAAAGTTCAAAGTAGGGAGTCTCCTCATTCATCTGTCCTTCCCCTATTCTGGAGGTGCTCATCATGGTGCCAATCTTGATTTGTATTCAGGCCATTGTGTTTATTAGGAGGGTTGTTACTGTGGTCATAAACATTTTCATCTTAAATTAAGTTCAGGAGAATTACATTGTCCGTTTATCCTAATGGAAGCTTATTTAACGGTGTAGTTAATTCATAACTCTTTGAAACAGCATTACCAGTAAACAGAGCATGGTACTTTCAGAATCAGACATGAATGTGGTTGAATCACTGCTTTATACCAGGTGTTGTGATTTCAAGCAAGTTCCATAATCTCTCTTTTTCAGTTTTCTCACCTATGAAGTTGGGATATAAAAATGCCCTCCCTCATTATTCTAATCAGTCAAATATTTACTGAGCCCCCTCTGTGCTACCTTGGAAAGATTAAATGAGGTTACTTGAGTTAGGTGTTTGACGCAGGAAAGTTGTTTTTTTGCTGTCGGTTCCAGTTTTCTCTATTCAAGTAACTTTTTTCAGCCTTGTTATCTCCTTTTTACCCAGAGTCTACGCCAGGAGACAAATCTGTATCACATTCTTGCACAACTCCTTCCACATCTTCTGCCTCTGGACTGAATCCCACGTCCGCACCTCCAACATCAGCTTCAGCAATCCCGGTTTCTCCTGTTCCACAGTCCCCAATACCTCCATTACTCCAGGACCCAAACCTTCTTAGACAGTTGCTTCCTGCTTTGCAAGCCACACTGCAACTTAATAATTCTAATGTGGACATATCCAAAATAAATGAAGGTAAATTTTCATAGTCAAAACTTTTTAAAAATTCATTTGCATTGGTCTTTGTTTCATTTTGAAATTCACATTTGAACTTCATTTGCTAGGACTTATATCCCCCATAATCCAAGACCTTTGGTATTGTAATTGCATTAGCAATATTTGGATTTTTTCTGTATATTATTTAAGACTTGCTGTGTACCTGGTAGTTAGTGGAGATGAGCTGTTCTGTGTTTGCGTAATGTGTATGGTGAGGTTTTTTTTTTTTTTTTTAAGTAAAAACAGCATTTCCAAAAGCTGATATGAAAATACTTGAATTCTAGAATTTCAAAAAAATTCTTGAATTTCAAAAAAACCTCTTGTATAGGAGTACATTATTCGGGATATTAAGCTAATTAATAAAAGTAGGAATTCAGGTAGTTCCTTATAATACTTGAAAAAAATTTGAGGTGAGAAATAACATTTTTCTTGTTTTTCTAGTTAATTGCAGTATTCCAACTTTGCTTGTCAGCATGCTACTTAAAGTATTTAGGTAGTCACCTCAAAGAAGTCTGAATAAAAATGGATGTAGTTTTAATTCACAAACCATTCAAAGAGTCCTAAAGGCATTGCAGAATTTTCTGTTTAGAATAGTCAATTTTGACTTGTGTCCATTGTTGTCCCAGAATATATTTAATAGTAGTGTAAAGTGGTGAATTTCTTCCTTTATCTTAAACATGTAGCTATTTCAGGCTAGTTGGTCAATAATCTTCTGTCTTTATTGTACTTTTTTGTATTTTGATTTTATTGTGTGATAGGTAACTGTGTTATTAGGGATTTTGGGGCTTTTCAACAGTTTGAAGAAATGATAGCGTAAAAAAATGCCAACAATAAAAAATCTTGTATGTCAAAAATACATGGTATTCCTAAATTACCTAGGTTTTTAATGTCTGCCTTTAAAAGATTGTTGGAGGGCGTATCAGTGCAGGATTTGAATGGTCAGCTTGTCTAATAAAGCATTTGCATGAAATAGCTACCATTTATTTATCCAGTTAATTCCAAGTAACATACTGAGCACTTTAGCAGTGGATGAATAGGTTTCTGGTTATATAATCAAATTCCCAGGAACATGCTTTACTGTTTGTATCAAGTCTTGGAGGAGTTTCTTTAATTGAACACCTAAATTTTAGTGTGAAGGAAACTACTGTTTTCCTTTGCTATAAACTGATTAAGTTTCTTTTCCTCTGTCTTGTCATTTCACGTTTCTAGATCCATTTTATTACTCCTATCTTCTAGAGTTCTAAGTTTGAAACACTGTAGTTTTCTGTGGGTTCTTTTGAGTTTTCAAGTTACTACTAATGCCATAAATACTTCTGTGTTTTTATTTTAATTTAAGGTATAATATGTTTTTAGTTCTTACAGCAGCTGTGACACAAGCCTCATTGCAGTCTATAATTCATAAGTTTCTTACTGCTGGACCATCTGCTTTCAACATAACTTCTTTGATTTCTCAAGCTGCTCAGCTCTCTACACAAGGTATTCATATTCTTAGGTATCACAAGAATTGCATATTAACTTGGAGGGTTTCATAGCAAATTTTTCTTTAGTCTTTGAAGAAGTTAGCTATAATAATGATTTGGGGTTTTTTTAACACCAGTATATACAGTATTTTTACTTACTGATTCTTTTTGAGATGAGGCAAGCTTTGACATTTGTTTTGCAGTATTGCCATTAAACCTGTAATATATATTTAATTCAGAATTTAAGTTGCCAGTGAAATATTTTACTCCAAAGCTAAATGTAAACTGATGCCCTCAATCTTTGTGAGACATTGAATGTATTTTAAGAGTTGACGTTTGGTTTCAGCTTTGATGGTAGATGGTTTTTGACCAGAGGATACAGAAATGCTCAAGTCTTGTCTTGAATCAGCCATTTCTCTTCTCTGTGGAGGTATTCAATGGAGAGGGACATACATAGGAAAAAAGAGAAGTGAAAGGGTCACTTTGACTTGTCCCCCGGCCCCAGTTCAAAAAATTGATAAACTGAGCAGGAATACTTGTTCTGAAATTGAAATGTAATAGTGAAAAGACTTCTATTCCTCTGGTTAGCCTCATGAAGCAGGAGATACAGGGGGATAACCAGGCTTACGTGTAGAATAAGAAAGAGGAAATAAGGATGGTGAGGGTGCCTTCCCATGTAAGAACAGGTTCAGGCTTACCTTCCTGCTCCAGCCTAAGAAAGGGGTTAGGGGAGGCACACATTAGGTGTGTCTGTCTAATCCACGGCTAATGTAGACCATGTGGCCCCAGTGAGTACTTCAGGTTCTTGACTTTCTCGGATAAGTGTTAAGTGTTCTCTTTGGGGTGCAGGGGGCCTGTGAAGAGATGGAAAGACCTCTTCACATACATTACAGAGGTTTTGGTTTCTTTGAAATTAATTGCTTCACTTTTTTACAGCCCAGCCATCTAATCAGTCTCCAATGTCTTTAACTTCTGATGCATCATCCCCAAGATCGTATGTGTCTCCAAGAATAAGCACACCTCAAACTAACACAGTCCCTATCAAACCTTTGATTAGTACTCCTCCTGTTTCATCACAGCCAAAGGTATGTCGCTTTTGAGGGAAATTTGGAAAAGAAACCACTCACTTTTGGAAAAACCAACCTAATGTTTTAGAATCTGTAGGGTCGAAAAAGCTCTCTTTGAGAATGTAGGCAGTGGTGGAATGAATGAGGGGTGAGAATAGATGCAGGTTAGACTTGGTAAACTGAGGGCTAGATTAGGGAATTTCATCTGTGCTTCCTCTTTACACACTGATTCTGTTCTCTTACTCGCTTTGGGATTTCTGACCTGGAGAGTGGGATAAAGAAGGATATGCTAATTGTCTTAATGTTTGTAGAATTGTTTAACTCTAAAAGGTAGGAGAGAACATGTTTTCCAGTGGCTCCTCCTACCCCATACTTTTATTTCAGAGATGAGTCTGTTTCTGTGCTGATGCCTTTAACGTATATATTTAACGTCACATGAGAATCAACGACTGTTTGCTTCATTTAATAGATAAGAAAACTAAGCCTTCAGTTAAATCTAGTTTTTTGTGATGGACTCAGAATTTGAGCCCTAGGTCTTTCTGAACACAGAGCCCATTTTACTAAGCTATACTGCCTGTGTTTGTCCAGGAGAAATCTTCTCTAGATGGCTCCTCAGGGCACAGTTAGAAAGTTGCTGGTCTGTTCCTTTTGGAGTATATTTGACAACAACAGTGCTGCACCCCAATTTTGTACTACATCATTTGAGTCTTGCCTACAGATTCATAAGTAAATCCCAGTCCATGCTCATTCTTGGCTTTGTAGTCCTACTACCAGCAACACATTAATTAAGAGATTTGGAAGTTGGCATGTACAAATTGCATTTGTTTTTTCTTAATGGTAACTTTAGGAAATTCTTTTTAGTTGTTGTAAAAAGTGGGCTGTTTCAGTCCTTGATGCCAAGGAATTTTTTACTGAAATAAAATCATAAGCAGAAGCCTAAAAATAAAAGTGCCTTGATCCATAACTTGAAATTGATGGTAGGCCAGCTTAGGTCTTCCTGTTGGTTTATCCCTTCCTTTTTCAGTCCTTTATGCGTGTTTTAAGGTCAATCTGGATTGAGTTTTTAAAATTCTGACTTAAACTTGTTAGTTTATTGTGCAGTTTCTTCTTGTTTGGCTGTATTTTGATGGGAGAATTGTGAGTTTCAGCTAAAGAGACCTTATTCTTAGGCCTTATCCTTAGAGCGTAAAACTTAACTTCAGGGTGGTGTCTTAAGAGTATAATAAATGATGACTGAAAGGGAAGTAAGTGGTAGTGTTAGTTTTATAGTCAGTTATAAAATTAGCATTTCAAATCCCTTAAGCATATGGCTATCAATTTTTTGTATTCAAAAACTTTTTTGGGGTGCCTGGGTGGCTCAGTTGGTTAAGCGGTCGACTTCAGCTCGGATCATGATCTCCCGGTTCGTGAGTTCAGATTCTGTGTGTCCCTTTCTCTCTGACCCTACCCCCCCCCCCCCCGCCCCCCGCGCGCACGCTCTTTCTCTCTCTCTCTCTCTCTCTCTCTCTCTCTCTCTCTCTCTCAAAAATAAACATTAAAACAAAATTAAAAAAAAAAAAAAACTTTCAAGTTTTTTTTTTTTTTAAGTGGACATTTGGTATTCTATAGATCTTCTAAAAATGGTCTTTATAAAAGGACATGTTTTTTTACATTCAGAAGTTTACCAGGCTATCCACAGATTTGTTTTGGAGAAAATTAATCAAAAAAAGAAAAGAAAAAAATAACTGCTATCGGAGGATGTGACTTAATCACAAATGGCTGTTGTTGCCTTTGTGCCTTAATTTGGGGCTTATGTTTAAAACTACTTGTTTTCCCTCTCAGTGGCATCTGAACCTGCCTAGTATATATATCGCCACTGACAATTACGGACCTCTTCTTGTTCCACCTCTACAGGGTAACATCTCTTTGAAAACCACTCCAGTTGAATTTTGCATGGGCCATACCTATACCAATATATAGGCCAATCTATACATTCTCTGCACATGTCGTTGAAATTTGAGCCAGCTGTATTTATGTGATGTGTTAACATTAATTTTTCTTGATCTATAAGTAGCAGTAAATCAGAAAAGCTATTAGCATATTGGAAAGAAAACTTTCCACAACAGTAGGCACAACATTAGGAGAACTAGTTTCTTAGACTGTTGTGCTAAGAAAGTAGTCTTTTTTTAAATAATTTTTTTAAATGTTTGTTTATTTTTGAGAGAGAGGAGGGGGAAGGAGCAGAGAGAGAGAGCGGGGGAGACAGAATCCAAAGGAGGCTCCAGGCTCCGAGCTGTCAGCACATAGCCTGATGCGGGATTCGAACTGACGAACCACAAGATCATGACCTGAGCCGAAGTTGGACACTAAATCAAATGAACCCCCAGGCACCCAGAAAGTAGTCTTAACGGCCTTGGGCCGTTTTATGAAGAAATTAGATCCTAGTCTCAAAACTTGACTGTCTTCTAACTACATGAACTTGGAGAACTTACTTGATTTCACTTCTTTAAATCTCTAGATTTTTCACAGTTCAAGATTTTTCAACCAGATTTGGAGGGGTGTGTGGATTTGGGGGCCTTAAATTACCATGATTTATACTATTAAATATGTCTGTATCGCTAATACTAATTTTATTATGAAACAGAATTAGGACAATTTGTGTTATCTTAAATTACTAAAGAATAGAAATAATAGGTACTTTTCATTGATAGTACTTTTGCTTTTATTTAGTTTCCATGGTATTTGTCTTACGTGATAGAAGGATATCTCACCAGATTTTGACATTTCAGGTTAGTACTCCAGTAGTTAAGCAAGGACCGGTTTCACAATCGGCCACACAGCAGCCTGTAACTGCTGACAAGCAGCAAGGTCATGAACCTGTCTCTCCTCGAAGTCTTCAGCGCTCAAAGTAAGTTGATAGGTGTTGAAACATTTTTTCCTTAATATTGCATGCTGCATTGTTTGAATATTATAAATATATGTGTGTAATAGAACTTGATCTTGGAAGAATCCATGGATAGCCTTTGTTTTGTGCATTATAAGATTTATAAAGGGAAATCTTGTTACAACTAGGTGATTTATCTCTAGTAGTGAAGCTGGGTTATTCTTGAAGAAAGTGATTCCTTTCTTTAGAATTTTACTTAGTGGAATATGATGGGATTAACAATATGTGATACTTGTATAAAGAGGGCACATGAGTGTATAATACTTTACTTGTTGGAAATGACATCATTTTTAACCTCATAGCAGTTTCAGATTTTGAGTGTATTGACGAAGCCAAAAATGTTACATCTAAGACTTGGGCCAGTATTTATTTCCCAACTGGTCTGTGTCAGGTTTTCCTGATAGCTTTAACTCTGACCCCTATGTGGATTGCTTGTCAGATAGGGCTGTGTTGTGTTGTCACTTTCTTTGTTAATTAACAAATACGACTTTAAATGATTTTCATTTGATTGATTTTCCTATTTTTATTTCTTGCTATGAGGTGGCAAAATAATTCAACTGTTGTTTTTATTGTTGTTTTCTAAACAAGCATTTCAGAACTTATACATCCAAATGAGAGTTGTTCCCTTCAAAATAATCACCTTGGGAAGCTGTCTTCTTACTCCAGCAATGTTGCCATTGCTCAGAACATTTTTGGGAAACTCTTCTTTTAAATTGTCTTTAGAGGCGGCAGTATTATTTTAAATATCCTCAGTGATGAAAACTCTTCATCCTTTGGGAGATTTAGTTTTTGGAAATAACTGAAATTCATTCAGAGCCAAGTCTGGTGAAGCAGGTAGGAAATCAACTTGGGTGATTAAATTTTTGGTTCTCACCACCATATCCCCAAACCCTAGCCCAAACCATACAGTTTTAAAAGAAGATAACCAATTTCAGAGTGTTACTTTTTTGGTCTTATTTTGCCACTAAACTCCTTCATTGCTCTCCAATAAAATGCCTGTATTTTGCTTCACATTATCTACCCTCTGATTCAGTATTTCGTTCTGATGTTAAGCAAAGGCAATAGATTTTTTTCCCCCTCCATATCTACATGTATGTAAAATAGAATATTCAGTTGTTCCTTGTATCTACAACGGTTAAAACTGGACCGTTTCTAACATTCTTATTAGTGTCTCTGGTATACGAAATCAACAGTTTCTGTTGTCAAATTTAGAGAGCAGTGGTAGTTTAAATTTAACTGACATTAGTGTTAAAAGGGCTCTTTTTCCCCCCTAAAGTGTGGAGAGGAATACACGATATAAATACAGTTTGGATTTTAAATTCTATTTATTTGATGTTCAAATAACAAATTTTTCTTAGGAATTTGGATATCTTTAAATTAATAGAAGGTATTGACACTTTCTAGGATACCTACTTTTTTAAACATACTACACATTCAACTTTGTTTTCTCTTCCAGTAGCCAGAGAAGTCCATCACCTGGTCCAAATCATACTTCTAGTAGTAATGCATCAAATGCAACAGTTGTACCACAGAATTCATCTGCTCGACCTACATGTTCATTAACACCTACGCTAGCAGCACACTTCAATGAAAATCTCATAAAACATGTTCAAGGATGGCCTGCAGATCATGCAGAGAAGCAGGTATGTTACATGATTCACAGAAGATGTTTTACCTTTGGGTGAGTGACGAAAATACAACTTCTACTTTTAGAAAATCTAATCCAAATCACTGAATGTAAGCTACATTTTAAAATAACTAATTTGTAATTAGATTGTCTGTAGTCATTTTATAAAATATTTGATAAATAACTATAGGGTATTTATGAGGTGACTTTTTATCCTATTAAAATAATTACTGTTACAGCTACCATTATCAAATACTCAGCAGTTAGCACCTGTGCTGAGTCCTTTATTTTCTCCACTTCTCAAAACTGTTAACCATTGCAGGTAATGAGTTTTCCCATTTTACCAATGAGTCCCTTACGACCAAATAAATTCTATATCAAGGTCACCTGGTTAAATCATGATGGAGCTCACATCAAAGCCATAGTGTTTTTTCCACCCAGCTGGCCACTCTGATATTTAGAACCCGTTCGTATAGTTAGTCTTACGTCGTTCTCTCCACTAGACTAGCAACTAGAAGTGAGGCAGCAGTTTTGCTTTGTAGTGAGGGACCTTTGGACAGTGCAGTTAACTGCCACTGGCTTCTCCCTTTGAGCAGATTACTGACTGTCTGAAATTTTCTCTCAGTTCACAGAGATAATGTTGTGTGTCTTATGACACAAGAAAACAGTGAGGCCCTTTTATCAGTGTTACACCTGAACTTTACTCTAGCTGACTCAGCATCTTTTATTAACCACAAATCATGAGATCTATCCTAGTGCTGTGCATTACTGAAATTGGAAATACTGTTTTCTCAAGCAGTTGAAGGGGAAATCTTTGAAAAGTACTTTCCACCATTAGCAATGGGTTTTCTTTTTTTAATTTAATTTAATTCAATTCAATTTTATTTTTATTATTATTTTTTAAATGTTTATTTTCAAGAGAGAGAGCACAAGTGGGGGAGGGGCAGAGCGAGAGGTGTGGATTTAAAGGAAAAGAATTAGGGGCGGCTGGGTAGCTCAGTCAGATAAGCGTTCCACTCTTGATTTTGGCTCAGGTCATGATCTCCTGGTTTTGTGAGATCGAGGCCTGTGGCAGCACGACATGGAGAGCCTGCTTGGGATTCTCTCTGCCCGTGCCCTGCTTGCACACGCACCCTTTCTCTCTCAATAAGTAAAATAAACTTTTTAAAAAATAAAAGGATTATTTTGTAATCTTGGTTTAAAGTTCTACCCAGCAGTTTGATGTTTTTTTGGTATGTGATTGTGACATATTTTCCACGATTTGTATTTCTTTAACTATAGGCATCAAGATTGCGAGAAGAAGCCCATAATATGGGAAGTGTTCACATGTCAGAAATTTGTACTGAATTAAAAAATTTAAGATCTTTAGTCCGAGTATGTGAAATTCAAGCAACTTTGCGAGAGCAAAGGTAAGTTTTTCACTGAAATCCATTTTTGTGTGAGCATTGTATACCTTCATGTGAAGAATATAAACCACATCTCACTTCTGATATTTAAAGTTCCTTCTGCTATATCATGTTCCATACTACTGTAACTGCATTTTTATAGTTTAATAGTATTCCTGGTGAATGGTAATGGCATCTAGATTTTAATTCTCTAACCCATGGTAAATGCTGCGATAGACTTCTTTTCCCCTTATGTTAGAACTCTGTAAGGTACAGTAAGTTTTAAAAAAATAAAATGTTTGTGTGCCTGGGTGGCTCAGTTGGCTAAGCGTTCGACTCTTGATTTTGGCTCAGGTCATGATCCCCATGGTTGTGAGATGAAGCTTCACAATGGGGCTCCCCATTGAGCATGGACCTCGCTTAAGATTCTCCCTCTCCTCTTTCTGTCCCTCCCTGACTTGTGCTTGCACGCTTTTTCTCTTTCTCAAAAAAGAAAAAAGAAGTGAAATGTTGCAACACTGCATGTTAAGTATACAGGAATTTTTAAAAAATAAAACTTTTTTAAAAGTGAAATGTTGGCAGCAGCTGATTACAAAGGGTCTCTTTAATTGAGCATGGGATTCTGAGGATGCTTGTTTCAGCTGAAATTTCAAATCGTTATTTACATGGTGTTTGGATCATCTGTGGATCCCTTGGGAATTACAGTAAGACTATAGTTGTCCCAACAAGTATATCTATTTTCTGAATTGTTTTCACTTAAACTCTTCCTGTCTCCTATTTCTTAATCTAGTATCATACTCCAGTAAGGATACCTACATCCCAATAAATAGTATAGATATTTTTTAAATGCCGATTACAGAATGAAGGACAAACTTTTAATGGCTTCACATCCTGTCTGTGTAAGTCACTGGTTTATAGGTAGAGTTACTCTTAACATGAAACCACAGATATTTAGTAAACACTAAGTTGGAGTTTATCCTCAGCTTGGAAAAGTAACGCATCTTGCAGTCACTAAAGCATCTGGAGGTACATTTTGAGTATCACTTGAGAGTTGTGTACTCTAGGATTGCTCTGAAAGTACTTCTAATAGACACAAAGCTTGACTTCATTTTGGCTTGGTAAGATAGACGGTTTGACTTGTAGGAACTTGCAGCCTCAACTGTTGACACAAGTGCACACAGGTAAATACCAGCCCGTCCCTCTTATGATCGTGCCTAATCCACTGCTACAGGCGGTAAATGGCCCACTTCACAGAAGAGAGGGCCAGAAGGGGAACAGTTTCACGAAGCTCCTGGAATCTAGTTGCCTGTGGAGTTGGTGTTTTACTAACATTTATTTTAAATATATGTGTCACTTGGACTGTGACGTGGCTCCGTTTTTATGGGTCTGTATTTATGTTGGGAATTGTTCTTCAAAACGATTAGCCTCCTGCACCTAGTTAATTCTAGGCTTACTGGATTGTGGCCCAGAAGTCATGCAGTCTAGGTTTATCTCCTATTTAACCTCCAATGCCTTTTGTGTGTGGGTCTCTGATGATACCGTAAACAAATACATTTTATAAGTCGGTCTTCGGGGCACCTGGCTGGCTCAGTCAGTTAAGCACCCGACTCTTGGTTTCCGCTCAGGTCGTGAGTACAAGCCCCGCATCAGGCTCTGTGCTGACAGTGCGGAGCCTGCTTGGGATTCTCTCTTTCTGCCCACCCCCCACTCGTGCACACACATTCGGACTCTCGCTCTCAAAATAAACTTAAAAAAAAAAATGTTGTTAATCTTTATATTCAAATTAATTGGAAATCTTAGGAAACTAGGAACATTCTAACTTTTGTCATCGTAATACTTTACGTATCATAGGGTCATTTTGTGTTAACAAACCCATATTTAATTACTTAGTCTGAACTGCAGTTACTCATTTTATCTTTTTTTAAGATAATATCTGTAGTTAAAAATTTGGTTTTTGGTAACATTTATATGAATTACATGAGTTCTAATGCCTTCTTTTATTTTTCAGGATACTATTTTTGAGACAACAAATTAAGGAACTCGAAAAGCTAAAAAATCAGAATTCCTTCATGGTGTGAAGATGTGAATAATTGCACATGGTTTTGCGTACAGGAACTGTAAATCTCTATTGCCCGATCTTAACATTTTTGAGCTGCATTTAAGTAGACTTTGGACCGTTAAGCTGGGCAAAGGAAATGACAAGGGGATGGGGTCTGTGAGAGTCAATTCAGGGGAAAGATACAAGATTGATTTGTAAAACCCTTGAAATGTAGATTTCTTGTAGATGTATTCTTCACGTTGTAAATATGTTTTGTAGAGTGAAGCCATGGGAAGCCATGTGTAACAGAGCTTAGACATCCAAAACTAATCAATGCTGAGGTGGCTAAATACCTAGCCTTTTACATGTAAACCTGTCTGCAAAATTAGCTTTTTTAAAAAAAAATTTTGGGGGGTTAATTTATCATTCAGAAATCTTGCATTTTCAAAAATTCAGTGCAAGCGCCAGGCGATCTGTGTCTAAGGATACGATTTTGAACCATATGGGCAGTGTACAAAATATCATGAAACAACTGTTTCCACACTTGCACCTGATCAAGAGCAGTGCTTCTCCATTTGTTTTGCAGAGAAATGTTTTTCATTTCCTCAGTGTGTTCCATTTCCCTCTGAAATCCTCGATCTGATTTTATCCATTTTTTTTTTAAGGCTCCTCTTTTCTCCTTTCTTAAGGCACTGTTGCTATGGCACTTTTCTATAACCTTTTCATTCCCGTGTACAGTAGCTTAAAATTGCAGTGATTGAGCATAACCCACTTGTTTGTATAAATTATTGAAATCCATTTGCACCCTGTAAGAATGGACTTAAAAGTACTGCTGGGCATGTGTGCTGAAAGTACATTGATTGCTCAACTAGAAAGAAATGGCCCAATGAACATGGTTGTGGGAGGGGAAAGAGGAAACAGAGCTAGTCAGATGTGAATTGTATCTGTTGTAATAAACATGTTAAAACAAACAAAAATTGTTATTTTTCTTTTCCTTCGGTCAATGCATATTAGAAATTGAACTACCTGGGGATTCTTTATCAGAACTATTCTTGTTGAATATTTATACTTAATTGAAATAATTCCTTAAGGGAGGTTTTGTTTAAAGCATATTAACAGGAAATTGTGTATAAGATATTTAATGAACTAAGAAATTCAACAAGAATGATTAAGTCACTTCCCAAGTGGTTGTCATTTGTTATAAACCCTGGTTTAACCTGTCTTGCTATTATGACATTTCATTTTGAAGGATGTTTGTGTTGTAGCTAACTGTTCAAGTCTGGTGCTGACTGCTGTTCTTAGCCATCACAAAACGCTAAATTTGTGTCATTGGAGCTTCCTTCTGTTACCTGGAAATGGTGGGAAAGCTCAGCTTTGTATATTGTTTCCTAAAGTATATTAAAATAAAAAAAGAAACTATTGCTACTATAAAATTACCTTGGCTTTTTTTTTTTCTTTTCTAAAATATTGGTCACATGGCCTTAGCATGACACTGCCAGTATTCTATCAAATCACAAGGGTTTCTTTATGCAGAAAATTTAATTTAAATTTCAAAAATCTTAACCGATTTAGAGACTTTTTTCCTATTGAGGCAGATGTATTTATGTGCTTTCAGAACTGCCAGCACCAAGGGCTTATTTTGTGATGTTAGACATGTTGTTGCATTCTGGGATACGAAAATTCCAAAATTGCTCTTGTGCTTCAAGCATATTTAAAGTATAGAAGATAATGCTCAAACCTTTCAGTAAACTTTAAAAAAGTAAACTGTAAGTGATAGTATGGATGATACTTTCTAAAATACATAAATGTTCCAGTGTAATTAAGAGGAATCACAGTCTTCTACTGGAAACTGATTTTTTGTTGTTGTTGTTGTAACTTGAGCTTCCTTTTAAAAATGTAAGAAAAGACGACTGTCAAAATCTATCCTCATGGAATGTTCATACCTGTAAGATTGTTAACATTTGCTGGGCTTGATTAGTGCATGTAAATGAAACTCCAAAGGGCAATGTTAAGCGAGAACTCTTAACTGATGGAGTCCTGTATCTTTCCTGGAAAGAAGTGAGCAGTTTCTGATGTAGTAGGCAAATGTTTCCTGGTCAGATGGCAACTTGACTTGTGGTTTAAGGTAAATTGGAATTTTATTTGCTAATAGTTTCTGGATCTATGTCACCTTATTCATTTGCTTTGAAAAAATGTTTACATCCCTAAATGAATTGCTCACATATATATATATAGGAGAAGATGCCTAATATGAAATTTCCTGGTGAATTTTTAAACAATTAAAATTTTTGTGGAAATATTTTTACAATATTTGATTCACTTATTATTCTGTAGTAAATTATCTCAATCATTGCGTTTAATACATTGTGTCCAGCTACAAACCTTCTTGAGATAACCAGGGAGTATTTCTTAAGATAGGCATGATACCCAAGAATATTCTTCATACAGTCGGCCTGTTGCCATGGCTTGGAACACGTATCTCATTTTGATGGGCACCTTGGCTCAGATAATTTGAAAATAAGAATGCAAAGAGTCCCTAGGAAACCTCAGGGTTTTTATTTTAAAAGGACATTAGCAGTCTTCTATTCAAACCTTAAAAACTGGTGTCGTAATAAAACGTATTTTGTGAAGGTGAGTCTGTTAGGAAGTCTTTACCCTGAAGAACCAGATTTCCTACTTTTACATTGTTTTCTGTTTAGCTAGTTTGACTAATTTTTCATTTTAAACCTTGGACTATGACTCCAGATTTTAAGCACACTGAAAACTCCATTCTTCAGCTCTTTTTAAAGACCTGATGCTTCTTTTAATAACCCAAACGAATGGTTTTATCTTCTCAATTTTATATACATTTCACACTTCTGAAACCTTGGAAAGGAGGTGCTTAAAACTTTGCAAAGTGAATTGTTATCCCATTTCCAACAATCTATTGTTTAAACATAACTAGCTTTAAGGGATTATTTCAAAGGGGGGGGCACAAAGTAATTTATTCTGCAAACCGGAACTATTGTAGTTGAGGACTTAAAGCTACTGTATTTAGATGTGGGTTTTGAATATACGGATTTCTTTTCAATACCTGTATATATGGCTATATTCTTGTATTTGTACTGAAGTGTACAAAATGACACTTAAAGTAATAAATATGTTTTGACTATATTGTGCAGTTATTTCAGAACAGTCTTTTGAAAGTCTTAGTCTTAGAATGCATAATTTGCATTTGAGTAAGAAAATACCAAATTACTGCAAAAGTTTTACTACGATTCAGTAGTTTCCATTTAATTTAATTGCACTATTTTGATGAAAAATTTAGCTTAATCTTTGGAGGTCTTGAGATCCTCTTCTAATTTGCTGTACCCTTTTTTCCTGACCTCTGAGTTTGGGAGTGCCCTGAAAGTACAGTCTGCCTAGGTGATCTCATCTTGGCCCTTGGCTCTGAGAATCCCAATCTTCGGTCAGTTTCATCCACATTAACCTCCAGTCTTGAACCCTTCAGCTCCAAACAGCAGTCAGTGTAGATACTTGCCTTAACGTGGCAAATTCTCAAAAAAAAAAAAAAAAAAAAAAAAGCCTTGTGCCTCAGACTTCATTCCCTAGTGTCCCCATTTTCAGTAATTGATCCCGTCATTCCCCATTGCTTGAGACCCAAACGGAGGAAGCATCCTTTGTCTAGCACCCTGTATTTAATCCATCAAACCTGGTTTCCAAAATATATTTTGGATCTGAGCGCTCATTACCTCCATGTTTACAACTCTGTTCCAACCCACGATCATCTATGAACCAGCCAGACTGCTGGCATGATTGCCTAGTCCGCTTACCACCACCACCACACGTACCCAGTCTGTTCTCTATGCCAGAGAGAAATGAGAAGCATGTATCATTCTGGTCGATGACTTCACATACAACAAAGTCCAAACCTCTCCCTGTAGCTTGTGCTCAAGGCCCTGAATACCCACTAGATTCTCCCTCTCACTGCAGCCTCACTTCAGGGTTTTTAAAATACCTGGCTGGAAAGCTCTGTTCTTGGAGACTTGTACAGCTTGCCGCCCATTCAGTCTCTTCTCGAAGGACACACAGAAGCCTGTTCTGACCTCCCATCTAAAAGAACACCGTCACTGTTCGTTCATTTTCTTCGAGAGAACAGTGTCTGATACGTAGGAAGTACTCCAGAAATACTTGTTGAAAGGGATTAAGAAAAAGGGCTATGGAAAAAATCAACTTACAATTTGTAAAGAAACTTTTTCTTCAAGGGTTTTGATTTTGGCCCTTAGACCTTGGGAGATAGGCATGAAGCAGCAACTAGCTTTTTTTCTTTTTTCTTTTCTCTTTCTTCCTTTATTTCTTTTCTTCTTCCCTTCCCTACCTTCCTTTCTTTCCTTTACTGCAACTTACTATTGGTTACCAAAACCTAACTCCATACCTGTTTTTATTGTGAAATGTGGTCTCTAGACACGTTTAATCAACGGAACCAGTAATCATTAGAGGCCCCTCAAGGTAGGGATGCTTTCACAGGCCTGTTTGGTTCGGATGACGCCTTTACATCCAAGGAAACCGTTCTGACTTTTTAGGACAAGGGTGTAGGCAGAAAACACTTGACAACACTCTAAGATGTGTCACAGAACATCTGTACCACGTGTATATATCCTACAGGAAAATGGCTGGGGTGTGGGAATGGCCTGCCTTTATGACAGGTGGGAAGATTTAAGATTGACAGGCCCTTGACACCATTGTATGCACTTTAAACAGGATCTTTTCCTTTTTTAAGGTGGGTACCATCGCTTAGTTTGATCATCCTATGTGGCTGTTAGCATCACAATATGTTTTCTTATCCCTTTTAGGTAGTTACAGGATTATTACCTTGGATGTGAAAGGCAGAATGCAAGGACAAAATTGGGTCTTTTGTGTTTTGTCTACCTCCCAAACCTAGAAAGGTCAGCACATAGTGGCTGCTCAGAATTTTCGTATGAAATACAAATACACATTTTAAATATTTTCTCTGTTAAGTTTGCTCAAACTTGTATTTAATTTTTAGGCATAATGTTTTCAAAAATATTTTTTAAATTAAAAGTTTGTTACTAGAGGGGGCTCCTAGGTGGCTCAGTCTGTTGAGCGCCGAACCCTTGATTTCAGCTCAGGTCATGATCTCACGGTTCATGAACTCAAGCCCCACATCAGGCTCTGCACTAACAATGCGGAGCCTGCTTGTGATTCTCTCTGCCTCTCTCTCTCTCTCTCTCTCTCTCTCTCTCTCAAAAATACATAAACTTAAAAAAAACTATTAGGGGCGCCTGCCTGGCTCAGTCAGTGGAGCATGTGATTCTTGATCTTGGGGGTAAATTCAAGCCCCATGTTGGTTGTAGAGATTAGTTAAAAATAAAGTCTTGAAATTATTGACTAGAGCTTTGAATAGAGAGTCACTCTGAAGCTTCGAAAAGCCTCTTGCCTAATGTTTTTTTTTCATTGATGCCTTGAATATCATCTTAATAACTAAAACTGTTAAGATGATAAAATTTTACCATGGTTGGACATGAGCTCTAATTTTTAAAACACCAGTGCAGTCTCGGGCTACATCTCTCTATACCAGTTTCAGAAGCCCAAAACTTCCAAAGATACCATGTAAAAACACAACGGAATTGGAGGATAAGATAGCTGATGAAATTTCACCCAACGCTTAACAAAAGTATTTAAAGAGGCAAAATATTTCTCCACAAACATCAAAACAATGAAAGAAACAAAACTATGATCTTTGAAAGGTGATGGAGAGAACGGAAAATAGAAAATTTTGGTATAATTTACCACGTTAAATGATCCCCAAATTAGTGAGGGTTCAGTCAGAAAATAGAGGTCACCTTAGTTATTTCAAAAGAGAGTTTGAAACTAATGGCGAATGAAAACAAGGCAGCCTTATTGGAGGAAATGTCAGGAGAGACCTGGGAAGATAGAGGGAAGGGAGGGAGGGAGCAGGATCCAAGGAAAAGACAAAACTTCTGACCAAATGCCATGTGAAGCAGAGGGAGGGAGAAACGCAGACTTTCCCTCTTTTTGTCCTCTAGTTCTGCCTACGTTGGCAGAACTTACTCAGAAGCAAGAGGACGAGAGAGCTTGGGACAGTCCCTGCGATGCTGAGAAGGGTAGAGAATGAAGGGAGAAAAATGAATCTGAGGGCAAACCCCCAGCATAACCTCTGACCCTACCAGCAGACAAAGGGAAGAAAGAATGTCAATTCAAGCCACCTTTCCTGACAATAATGGAGGCACGTCTATGAAGTTCTAAGAAATGTGTAAGAAAATGTATTGGGACCCAAATATTGTATTTAGTAAGCTGTTCAAATATAAAAGCAACAGTGACTCCCAAACATGAAAGGGTCAAAGACTGTTATTGAACTCTTGAGTCCTTGAAGAAAACAACTGACAAAAGCTAAGAGATGAGTGGTGAATGGTGATAAAAGCATTACTGGTGATACAGAAGCAATTTACATATGCAACCTCAGAATAATGGGAAAAGTACATGAATTCAGTAAAACGTGGCAATGTTGAAATAAAACGGGAAATGGTCACAAGATGTGAAGAAATATAAGTGCCTTCATTTTTGTTAACAGAAAGTCCAAAGTTGATCAAGAAATAAAGTGGTACAAAGGTACACCAGGTTCTCACTCTAGTGACATTCCATTGAAGTGAAGGCAGAACAATAATAAGTTGAAAAAGCAAATGCATGCCAAAAAAAAAAAAAAATCGGAATTCAATACATAATGCATGATAAATGCAGAAATAATTGTGAAGAATATAAAACCAGGTACTAAATTAGAGACCCACAAGGGAGTGGATTGTTAGCGATTTTAGATCATGTGTTTAGGAAAACCCTTAAAGACTTTTTAAGGCATGACTTTCGAGTTAAGATCTGAGGAGTGAGAACAAGACAGCCATGTGAAGCTTATTGTGTTGTGCTCAATAAGTGTCAATGGATGAAGGGACGAAAAAAAATGTATTTATAAAATGGAATATTATCCAGCCATAAAAAAGAAAGAAATCCTACCATTTGCAACAACATGGGTGAACTTTGAGGGCATTATGCTGAGTGAAATAGGTCAGAGAAAGACAAATACCGTATGGTATTGTTTTTATGTAGAATCTAAAAAAGCTGAACCCATAGAAATAGATGAGACTGGTGGTTGCCAGGGACTGAGGGGTGAGGAAATTTGGGAGATGTTGATCAGAGTTGCAATTATAAGATGAATAAGGTCCAGGCATCTAATGTGTAATATAGTGACCGTAGTTAATATTGTAGTGAATACTTGGATGTTTCTAAGAAATTAAATATTCTAACTACCAAAAAACAACACACACACACACACACACACACACACACACACAAACTAAACCCAAAATCATGTGAGACGAATCTTATTATGGTAGTGGAATATATACACGTATCAAATCATCATATTGTGCACCTGAAACTTGCGCAATATTATACATCAACTATTTCTCAGTAAAACTGGGAGAGGGGAAGATATGTGTAAGCCTGTGTGAAAAAACTTTAGGGGTGCCTGGGTGGCTCAGTCAGTTAAGGATCTGACTCTTGATTTTGGCTCAGGTCATGATCTCAAGGTCATGAGATTGAGCCCCATGTCAGGCTCTGTGCTGGGCTGGAGGCTGCTTGAGATTCTCTTTCCCTATCTCTATGCCCTCTCCCTACCAATCAATCAATCCATCAATAAAATTTTAAAATGTCAAAATCCTCAATATATTCAATGTAATTTCAATAAAGTACCAACTTTTTTTTGGTGGGAATTTGATAGAATGATACCTATGTTCACCTGGAAAAATCAACGTACAAATTATTGGAAATATTTTTAATTTATTTTTGAGAGAGACAGAGTATGAGTGGGCAGGGGCAGAGAGAGAGGGAAACACAGAATCTGAAGCAGGCTCCAGGCTCCGAGCTGTCAGCACAGAGCCCGACGCGGGGCTCGAACCCACGGGCCGCGAGATCATGACCTGAGCTGAAGTTGGACGCTTCATCGACGCAGCCACCCAGATGCCCCAAAGCTTTTCCAGTTTTGAACACAATATGAATTCCCTGAGAGAAGTCTCGTGACAAAAAAGTGCAGGTGAGGGTAGAGAGAAGCTTGCTTACAAAATCCTCTTTCCCTGCCTTTGTGCCCTTCGGTTGTTTATCCAGTTATGTATAGAAGTTGCCAAGATGTGCAAACATTTGCTTTAGCTAAATATTACGGTCACAACAAGAATTTTTCAAGTGACCAGAGTGATTAGTTTCAGTATCGATGGCCAACTCTGGGTGCCATCGGCTTGGTCAGGCCCTTCGAATCCGCCTTCCGCCTTCACCCTTCCCCCTCCTCCACACCCTACAGAAAAAGACACCAATTTACACTTTCGGGACCTTCATTCAGCCCCTTCGTTTGTTATTCTTTTCCACTTTGTTTTTGATTCCTTTTGCTAGGCTCTAACGTTTCCTGGTTGAGCATAAAAATGGAAAAGAAAGGGTGGCTCAGTTGGCTCAGTCTGGCTCTCGATTTCGGCTCAGGTTGTGATCTCACTTCTTGGGATTGAGCCCCGCGTCCGTCTCTGTGCTGACCGAGCAGAGCCTGCTTGGGGGTTCTCTCCTTCTCTCTCTCTCTCTCTCTCTCTCTCTGTCTCTCTCTCCCTCTCTCTCTGTCCCTCTCCCACTTGCACTCTCTCTCTCTCTCTCTCTCTCTCAAAAATAAATAAAGTTAAAAAAAAAAGATTCAGGCAACAACAGATGCTGGCGAGGATGTGGAGAAAGAGGATCTCTTTTGCATTGTTGGTGGGAATGCAAGCTGGTGCAGCCACTCTGGAAAACAGTATGGAGGTTCCCCAAAAAATTAACAACAGAACTACCCTGTGACCCAGCAATTGCACTACTAGGCATCCACGGGATACAGGTGTGCTGTTTCGAAGGGACACATGCACCCCCATGTTTATAGCAGCACTACCAACAATAGCCAAAGTATGGAAAGAGCCCAAATGTCCATCGAGGGATGAATGGATAAAGAAGATGTGGTACATATATACAATGGAGTATTACTCGGCAGTCAAAAAGAATGAAATCTTGCCATTTGCAACTACATGGATGGAACTGGAGGGTATTATGCTAAGTGAAATTAGTCAGAGAAAGACAAAAATCATATGCGAACTTTAAGAGACAAAACAGATGAACATAAGGGAAGGGAAACAAAAATAATATAACAGGGAGGGGGACAAAACAGAAGAGACTCATAAATACGGAGAACAAAGTGAGGGTTACTGGAGGGGGTGTGGGAGGGGGAATGGGCTAAATGGGTAAGGGGCACTAAGGAATCTACTGAAATCATTGTTGCACTATCGGCTGACTAATTTGGATGTAAATTTAAAAAAAAATGATTAACAGGAGAAAACCAAATTTTAATTTTGTAAGTATGGGAGCCCTGTAAAGACGGGAGATTCCGAGGGCAGTCTGGTAATTGAGGCTTATCTAACATCCGGAATTAAGGCAAAGGGTGGGGGTCTGCGGATACGGAGGGAAGGTGACTTGTTTGGAAAGCAAAGTTTGCCCTGTGGGGCAGGTAAGTTTATTAAGTAAGAAAAAGACATCTCTCTGGTAAGGCCATCTTCCAGGTCTAGGTCTCCTTTCTCATGTAAATTTACATCGTTGAGCAACGCTAAAAGGCTTTCCCTGGATCTGCTGGGTTTCGATTCCCTTTAGCTCGAACTAACCTTCAGGCCCAAGAGACGTATTCTGGGGTAGCAAATTTCGCTCCACTTAATTGGCCACAGTATGCAACTCTTCTGTCGCACGCTGTGTCAGGTCAACTTGTGTTGGGTTGGGCTGGAACCACTGAGGTTTATCAAGTAGAGGAAAATTCCTTATGTCCAAGGTTTGATGCTACCCCCGGGGGGTGTAGGCTGGAATCCAGTCCCACAAGATTCAGTTTGCCCGTGAGCCCTCCCCAGCGTCTAGAAATTCTACTCACTACTCACCTGGAAGGGCGCGCATGCGCGTGGGCCACATTCCTAGATTTGGATACTAACCCGTGAACCCTGCCTAATCTCTCTCCTCCCACTCCCAGTGATGCTTGTGACTTTTTATGGGAAGACTGTCACACATACAAAAAGTTACCACCGTCTGGATTCAATACCTGGGCTCTCTTTTGTCCCCCGGATCCGTTTCAAAGCCAGACGCAGACGCTGCGGCACCTACCCCTACGCCCTTCAGTGTGAGTCTCCTAAGAGTGAGCCTGTTATCCTACATAACCAGGACACCGTTGTCACAAGGACAGGTACAATTTCATGGAACTGGGGGTTAAGGAAAATTAGGGGAATAGA
Organism: Prionailurus bengalensis; assembly: GCF_016509475.1. Classification (NCBI taxonomy): domain Eukaryota; kingdom Metazoa; phylum Chordata; class Mammalia; order Carnivora; family Felidae; genus Prionailurus; species Prionailurus bengalensis. Next base: position 26,367,340 of record NC_057358.1, read on the forward strand.
GGTCAAAGCAGGGCCGATTTGGCTTCCCACTGTAGAAGCGAGCTTTTAGAATCCTTCTTCCCAAGCAGACTCGCAAGTGTTACAAGGAGCGTGTTTCTTTTGCAGTCCGAAAAGCAAACCGAAACAAAGACAAGGGGGAATCAGGGCCGGTAGGTTCTGTGTCTGGTGGCCGCTCTGGGTGCTTGCGGGCCTGGGCACGCCTGCTGCCGCCACCAGGTGGCGGTGTTGGGCTGCCGTCAGCCAGCTCACCCCAACCGGTGAGCTAGCCCCCCAAGAAACTTTAGGTAGGGAGCAAGAGAACGGTTACGTTTTCAAAGTCAATGTTAGAACCGCAGGCAGACCCTGAAGAGGCAGGAAGGGGGAAAATGACAGAGAACTTATTTTAATGAACGCACTTCAGGGCTCAGTCGGTGAGGCATCAGACTTCGGCTCTGGTCATGATCTCAGGGTTCGTGGGATCAAGCCCCGCGTCAGGCTCTGTGCCGAAAGCTCAGAGCCTGGAGCCTGCTTCAGATTCCGTGTCTCGCTCTCTCCCTCTGCTTCTCCCCTGCTTGTGCTCTCTCTCTGTCTCCCTAAGTACAATACCTGGCGTAAAGCAGACGACTTTATAAATAAGTGAACATTTAGTGAATACATAAACGAAACAAGCAAACGTATTTTTTTTTAAAATATTTTGTGGGCGTTCAGCACTGTGTTAGCCACAAGCAACTGGTAAGTTTCTCGACTGAGAAAGGAAAAAAAAAAAAAAAAAGGAAAGGAAAGGAAAAAAAAAAAAGCTTCCCCTAAAACTAAGGATGTTCCAGGAGTGACCCCAGAAGCTGCCTCATCTGTGCCTCTGGGCCCGCAAGAACTGAGAGCATTGGTGGTATGAGGGGGCAGCTGGGTTCTTCTGTCCTGATGTGCGGAAGGCTGCTCTGGACAGGGGTCCCCAACCTGCCGAACCGCAAAGCAAGGCTTGTGAAATAAGAGAAAATAAAAAAGCAGGGCACCTGGGTGGCTCAGTTGGTTAAGCGTCCCACTGTAGATTTCGGCTCAGGTCATGATCTTACGGTTTGTGAGTTCAAACCCCGCGTTGGGCTCTGTGCTGACAGCTCAGAGCCCGGAGCCTGTTTCAGATTCTGTGTCTCCCCCTCTCTCTCTCTCTCGGCCCCTCCCCCCCTCACACTCTGTCTCTCTCTCTCTCTCTCTCAAAAATAAACAAACTTGAAAAAAACTTTAAAAAAAAAAGAGAGAGAGAGAGAGGCAGAGAGAGAATCCCAAGCAGGCTCCTCACTGTCAGCGTGGAGCCAGACATGGGGCTCGAACCCAAGAACCGTGAGATCATGCCCGGAGCCGAAATCAAGCGTCGGACGCTTAACCGACTGAGCTACTCAGGCGCCCCTCGATGACATTTTTATAACCCAAAATTACAGGCTGCTTGGGGGAACTATTTTGAACTCAGGGCTTTGTGCTGCTTTTCCATAGGATGCAGACCTTTCCAGCAACTTCCCTCTGGCTGTCCTGCTGAAGAGCTAAATAAGTGTTTGGGAGCAGCACCTCTTCTCCTGGGGAAGGGCACCCCTCCAGTGGTCCTGGGGTGCTCCCTGACGGAGGTGGGGTGCTGGAATGTGGGAGGGAGGCCTCCCTTGGGTCTTCCCGGCTCTGGGGGCCGAGTTCTGCCCTGGCTTCTCTTGCTGCAAACGTTGGTGGGTGGAGTCGCCTTGGCCGTGGGCTGGGGGTGCCAGGCCGGCGGGTCCTCCGTGCGCGGCGTGGCCAGGGCCCAGTGGACGCGGATGAAACCGGCAGAGGCAGTCCTAGCCGTCCCTCCTGCCTCGGGCCGCCTCGCCCCTGCCCATCGCTCTGGAGATTCTACCTGAAGTCTGAGACGGTGGACCCCAAATTACCTCTGCAGCTGGGGACCTGCCTTCCCACCTGTGCTTTGAGGAGAAGAGGCCGTTTCTGGGGCAGATACGATGCAGGGTTTTCCACACGAAAGTTAAGGTCTGGTCAAGTAAAACAGATGGGGTTCGTGTTGTGCAGGACACGTACGACTTCCCTCTTCCCTTACTCCCGGTCTCCCAACCTCTGCCAACGGTTCTGCCCTTCACAGCTCCGAAAAACCAGGGTCCTCAAGGCAGGTGGCACAGGGGGAAAGAACAGTAGCCCGGACGTCAGGAGCTCAGAACGGCTAAGGGGAAGGCAGGGTGGACCAGTTAGCTGCGGGGTCTCCAGTTTTCTGCGCTGGTCAGACCCAGACCGGATGGCACGCAGCATTGAACTCTGCAAGACGGGAGCGATCCCCGGAGCTAGAAGAGAGGTCAAGGGACAGCCACAGTGGTGATTAACGTGGTAGCAAAGGAATTGGAACGATTAATGCAATGAAAAGGGTCAGACCACACCTCACGGTGGTCTTCTGATACCTGAAGGGGTGTCACCGGCCGTGCTCCACTGTTCTTTGTCCTAAGGATGAACGAACAGGAAACGGAGTTCAAAAATTCTGTAAAATGTGTAGGTCCGATGAGAGGGAGACCTTCTGGGTCGTGAAGGTCATTAGGCCCAAGAAGGGATGTAGAGGGAGGTAGCACCTCCTTGGGGTCAGCCCAAGGGCCAGTTGTCCTGTTGAATGGAGGGCCTGTCTCTCGCTCTATTTGAGTTAACAATGAAATGGGTTTCGGGGGCGGGGGGGGGGTTGTGGAGAAGAGCGTGTGGAAACTGACAGGCAGGTGAGAAACGCGTGTGAAATGGCAAAACGAGTCAACCCTGACACCTGTCACTTGGAGGAGAAGTCAGAAATATTACCTTTTGGGGCACCCGGGTTGTTCGGTCGGTTAAGTGTCCGAGTCCGGCTCAGGTCTTGATCTCACGGTTCGTGGGTTTGAGCCCCGCGTCGGGCTCTGTGCTGACAGCTCAGAGCCTGGAGCCTGCTTCGGATTCTGTGTCTCCCTCTCTCTCTGTTCCTCCCTGACTTTCACACACTCTCTCTCTCTCAAAAATAAATAGACGTTAAAAAAATTAAAAAAAAAAGAAATATGACTCAAAAAAAATTTTTTAAACTTTTTTTCATTTTCAGGAGACAGAGAGAGACAGAACATGAGCAGGGGAGGGACAGAGAGAGAGGGGGAGACACAGAATCCAAAGCAGGCTCCAGGTTCTGAGCTGTCAGCACAGAGCACGACACGGGGCTCGAACTCACGAACCGTGAGATCATGACCTGAGCCAAAGTCCGACACTCAACCGACTGAGCCACCCAGGCGCCCCAGAAATACTACTTTTGTGATGATACTGTACTGAGAAACTACTTGTGCCTTGGCAAATAATTATCACCGGTGACCCTTGAGCAGCATAGTTGTTGAGGCCCTATCTTCCTTCCAGAAGCATAGGCCCATCCCCGAAGCCTGTATGCGCCTGACGAATACTAGCTCAGGCCTCAGTTGTGGAGTCCTCACTCTGGCAGACCTTCTGCTGACGTCAGACGAGGAGGTCTGCTCAAGCAAAGCTACACGATCGGGTCTTGGGAGGGTTTATTTATCTAGAAAACCGAATCAGGCTTGGACCTAAAGCCAAAAAACTGTGACGTACCTAGACCGGAGCTGGGGAAAACACATCCTTCTAGTTTTCAGAACCTTATTGTCACATCTCGTCATTTAGAGTTTATTTAGGATGGTGACCGCCACTCCAGCCTTCTCATACTTACTGTTTGCATACCGTATCTTTTTTCATCCATTTGCTTTCTGTTCATATGTGCTTGTATATTTAAATTGCACGTCTAAATAGTTAACACAGATATATACATAATACATACATATGTAAAATCTTTATCTGACAAAGCTTGCCCTTTATTTTTTTTAAGTTTATTTATTTTACGAGAGAGAGTTCAAGTGGGAAAGAGGCAGAGAGAGGAGAGAGAGAATCCCAAGCAGGCTCTGTGCTGAGAGAGCGGACTTGTGGCTTGCTCGATCTCACGAACCATGAGATCGTGACCTCAGCTGAAACCAAGAGCCGGCTGCTTAACCAACAGAGCCACCCAGGCACCCCAGAGCTTGCCTTTCAATCGGAGTGTTTAATTCATTAATGCCTAATGCAATTATTGATACATTTGGGTTTGGATCTATTGTTGTATGACTTTTCTCTTGGTCTACTCTGTTCTCTTTATTTGTCTTTTTTACCTCCACACTCCCTGTTCTTTTTTTAAAGGTTTTTTTTTTTTTTTTTTTTTTTTTTTTTTAAGCAATCTCTACACCCAGCATGGGGCTCGAACCTACAACCCGGAGACCAAGAGTCATGTGCCCCACTGACTGAGGCAGCCAGGCACCTCCTCTCCTCACTCTCTTTTTAATATCACCGCCATGTCTCACGTATGCAGCCTGAGTCTCTCTTGAACTCCAGACTCTGAAATTCAATTCCCTACTCAACACCTGTGTTTGCATATACAACAGGCATCTCAAACTTAACATACCACACCCAAGCTCCTGACAGTCCCCTGCCTAACTCTCCCGGGGGTCCCCCTCTAGGACAATGGCAACTCTCTCCAGTTCTTCCGGCCACACTTTGGGGTCTTACTTGGCCCTTCTCCTTCTCTCACACCCCACATTCAACACATGCACATCCTGTCAGTCTTGTCGTTAAAGTGTCTCCAGAATCCACTACATTCCACAGCCACTCCGGCTCCCAGCCTCTACCATCCCAGACCAAGTGCCATTACCTGCGCCATAACAATGGTCTCCAACCGGTCTCCCTGAAGTCCATTTTCAACATGGCAGCCGGAAGGATTCTTTTTAAAGCCACGTTAAGTCACTTCACTCCTCTGTTAAAAGCCTGCAATGCCCTTCATTTTCTTAGAGGAAAAAAGGAAGGGTTTATGATGACCTATAAGACTGCTCCCCATTATTTTTCTGTTCTTCTCTCTTTTTCACTCTTTCCCTTGTTCCCTCCATTCTAGCCACCTTCACTGTTCCTGTACCTCGGCGTATTGCAACTTTTTTTCATTATTGCCCCCACCAGGGGCAAAAGGGAAATGTCTTTTTTTTTAGACATTTTTCCTAATCAACCCTACCCTCACCCCATGCCATTTTATTTATTTATTTATTAAAAAAAATTTTTTTTTCAACGTTTATTTATTTTTTTGGGGGGGGGACAGAAAGAGACAGAGCATGAACGGGGGAGGGGCAGAGAGAGAGGGAGACACAGAATCGGAAGCAGGCTTCAGGCTCTGAGCCATCAGCCCAGAGCCCGACGCGGGGCTGGAGCTCACGGACCTCGAGATCGTGACCTGGCTGAAGTCGGACGCTTAACCGACTGCGCCACCCAGGTGCCCCTCACCCCATGACATTTTAATACCACGGACATACAGGCACATCTTGTTTTCTTGTGTTTCGCAGCTACCGCAGCTGTTACACGTCGGAGGTTTGTGGCAGCCCTGTGTCGAGCTTCTACAGCATTTGCTCGCTTCGTGCCTCTGTGTCGCATTTTGGGAATTCTCACAATAGTGCGAACTTTTTCATTGCTACGATATTTGTTGTGACGATCTGTGATCAGTGATCACGGCTCGCTGAAAGTTCAGATGATGGCTAGCATTTTTTAGCAATGAAGTGATTTGTAATTAACCCGTACGCGTTGTTTTGTAGACGCAATGCTGTTGCACTCTTAACAGACGACACGATAGTGTAAACACAACTTTTATGTGCTCTGGGAAGCAAAAAATTTATTTGACTTGCTTTATTGAGATAAATATTCCCTTTATTGTGGTTGGTCTGGAACCAAACCCACAATCTCTCTGAGGTATGACTGTACTATATACATGTTTACTTACCGTCTCCGTTTCTGTGCTTGCCTGCCTGCCTGCCTTCTTTCCTTCCTTCCTATTTTCTTTTTCTCTTTTTCTCTTTTTCTCTTTTCCTTTCTTTCTTTTTTCTTTCTTTCTTTCTTTCTTTCTTTCTTTCTTTCTTTCTTTCTTTCTTTCAGATTTTGTTTTTTTAGTAATCTCTACACCCAACGTGGGACTCAAACTTACAACCCCAAGATCAAGAGTCGCATGCTCTATGGATGGCTGGCTGGAGCCAGCCAGGCACCCCTGTATCTGTGCTTTATACATTGAAAGAGTAAGATTTTCAGGGTGCCTGAGGGGCTCAGTCGGTTGGACGACTAACTTCGGCTCAGGTCACGACCTCACGGTTGGTGGGTTTAAGACCAGCGTCAGGCTCTGTGCTAACAGCTCAGAACCTGGAGCTTGCTTTGGATTCTGTGTCTTCCTTTCTCTAGGCCCCTCCCCCTCCCCCGCTTACATTTTGTCTCAAAAGTAAATAAACATTAAAAAAAATTTTTTTTTTAAAGAATTAGATTTTCATCATCCTCCCAAGAATGACTTTTCACCCCCTTAGGAGGATGTCTTCCCTGTTGGGAATGCATACTTTCACTATTTGCATATAATTCTACCTCAGGACCTTTGTACTTACTACCATCTGGCACCTTTATATGTTCCTTGGCTGTTTTTTGTTGTCTGTCTGCCTTCATGAGAATGTAAGTCCCAGGAGATATTTGTGCTCCTTGAGGCATCCCAGATGCCTGGCTCCCGGCACACAGCCCGTGACCATTCATATCTGTTGAGGGCCCACGCGCCAAGCTCACTTGTGCACACCTGCCTCGGTTTTTGTGTGACTTCGTCTGCCGCCATGTCATCTTTTCTCCCTTTTATCAACCAGGTCCTGTCCTTGCTTTAAAACTCGAATCAACGGGCGCCTGGGTGTTTCAGTAAGTTGAGTGAGCGTCCGACTTCAGCTCAGGTCATGATCTTACTGTTTGTGAGTTCGAGCCCCGTGTCGGGCTCTGTGCTGACAGCTTGGAGCCTGGAGCCTGCATCGGATTCTGTGTCTCCCTCTCTCTGTGCCCCTCCCCCGCTTGCACTCTCTCTCTCTCAAAATAAATAAACATTAAAAAAAATAAACAATCAAATAAATAAATGAAACTCAAATCAAGCAGCAACTCCTTCTTGGCTGCTTTTCTGGCTTGATGTCCTCAAGAGTATTATAAAGTTCTTTATACCCCACACTCCTGGCAGGAGATATAGAATTAGAATTAATTACTGAACTTTTTTCTCTTTGGTCTCATCTGCCTCAAAACGATTCGGGCACCTCCTTGGGCACTCACTATGAACAGTACCTTTTAGCCTCCAGAGGCGCTTGGTTATTCCTAAAATCACGTATGTTTGTGTGCCATCGGAGGACTGTGTGTGTGGACGTGGGGGGTGCTTCTGAGTTGGGCGTGTGGACACGAAGGAAGGAGAGAAAACCATTTAGTCTTTAGGCTGATTAACACTGTCTAAGTACGCTTTGGGTACATTCAATTGGCCTTGTGCTACTGGAAATAAAGAATATATTTTTTTGTTGTTGCTGGTTTTCATTGCATTAGATCATGTGGTTTTAAGCCAGGGGCCTCAGGAAGTGCATAGTAAATTCGAGCCCTCGATCAAATAAAACGAGTGCGCTTAAACTACGTTATGGTTGTGCCACAAATGCTAAAAGTTCAAGTTGACATTCCAGCCCGAGCTCCTAATGTTATTAGTGAGGAGCCTGGGGCGGGAAGGGGGGGGCGGGCGGGGGAGGGGGGGCGGGGAGCAGAGAGGGTATCGACTTCAACACACACACACACACGCGGTGACGTTTGTGGCTCCACAAGAAATTGAACTTGGTGATAACCTCACTCCTTTGTGTTTATCCATTTTCTCGTGTGTTCAGAGGTCAGGTCTGGGTAGGACAGTGAGTGTCCGTATGTTTTGCCAAGTAGATCTTTTGTTGGGTGGGCATCTGAGAGGAGGGACAGGCTTTAGGGAAGATCACTATCCAGCCCTCCAGCCCCCACCCCCCCCCCCCAGCTCGGCTCTCCAGTGCTGACGGACTGAGGGTGGGGAGGGGCTGTCCTGTAGTGGGAGTGGGGCCTGCAGCCCACTACCCCTGCTCCCACCCCCCCACCCCCCGCCACAGGCTGGCAGCGTTTGGCCTTGCCTGTGTTCTGTTTGTCAGCAACCCGGGGAACGTGAGCAGTGAGCGTGCAGCATCTCAATTCAAAGAGCAAGCACCATCAGGGACGCCTGGCTGGCTCAGTTCATGCAGGTGACTCTTGATCTTGGAGCCATGAGTGTGAGCCCCCCGTTGGGCCTGGAGGTTACTTGTATTTTTTAAAGTTTGTTCATTTTTTTAGAGAGAGCGAGAGAAAGCCGAGAAGGGGCAGAGAGAGGATCCAAAGCAGGCACCACGCTGTCAGTACAGAGCCTGACATGTGCCCTACTCACCAACCCCGAGATCATGACTCGAGCCGAAATCAAGAGTCAGACGCTCAACTGACTGAACCGCCCGGGTGCCCTGTGGAGATTACTTACAAAAAAAAAAAGGCAAATAGGGGCACCTGGGTGGCTCAGCCGGTTAAGCACCCAGCTTCGGCTCAGGTGATGATCTCACGGTTCGTGAGTTCAAGCCTGTCTGTGCTGACAGCTCAGAACCTGGAGCATGCTTCCGATTTTCTGTTTCCCTCTCTCTGCCCCTCCCCCACTCGTACTCTGTCTCTCCCTTTCAAAATAAACGTCAAAAACATTACAAAAAGAGTAAATAATATTAAAATGTTGCCTATGGAACATACCAAGCCCCAGCACACAAGCCCCAGACGGAACCACATCTGGAGAGCCAGACTTTTCGGGCAGCCGTGGCAGCCTTTGGGCGTAATTACGAGAAGAAGTCTGTGTTCAGGGTCTTCTCCGGTATCCTTCCTTCGATCTCATTCTCCCGTCCACGGTCTGTCCTCAGGTTTCAGTCCCTTAGCCTTCTGGGAATTAATCTTCACAGCTCACCAGAGTCTCCGGTGATGTTGTAGTTTTAATCCTTGCAACATTCCTAGGAGGTGGGAATTATCGTGACCTCCATTTCATCGGTGAGAAAGCGGGAGCGGAGGAGACGCTGAGTCAGGTGACATATTTTGGCATCAAAATCATAGGTCATGTAACTCCCTAGATCATATAACCCAGGCAACGTGTAGATTCTGGCCAAGAACCTCAAATCCTAAGATTTTCCCTTATCAGGTAACCAAAGTAGTAAGGATAGCCAAATGCATTGAGGGCTCACTCTGGATAGTCGTTTATGCCATGTGCCTTAATATAATGTCTCATTTTTTCCTCCCAATAACCTCGTGAAATGGTTATTTAATTGCCATCTTTATTTATTTTTATTTATTTTGAGAGAGAGAGAGAGAGAGTGAGCACAAGCAGGAGAGGAGCAGAGAGAGAATCCCAAGCAGGCTCCTCACTGGCCGCGCAGAGCCCGATGCAGGGCTCGAACTCACAAATTGCGAGATCATGACCTGCGCCGAAACCGAGAGTCGAATGCTTAGCCCCCTGAGCCACCCAGATGCCCCTTTATTCCCATCTATAAAATGAGAAAGTGGAGGCTTAGGAAGATTTAAAAGACTTCAACCAAGTGTCTTCTGAACAAATCGATCCATTAAATCTACTGTAATTTAAAAAGAAGTAGCAGGGTGAAAGGGCTCCTGGGTGGCTCGATCGGTTGAGCATCGGACTTCGGCTCAGGTCACGATCTTGTGGTTTGTGGGTTCGAGCCCCGCCTCGGGCTCGGTGCGGACAGCTCGGAGCCTGGAGCCTGTTTCGGATTCTGCGTCTCCTTCTCTCTCTGCCCCTCCCCCACTCATACTGTGTCTCTCTGTCTCTCAAAAATGAATAAACGTTAAAAAAACTTAAAGAGAAGTAGTGGGGAGAAGGAAGTGGGGGGAAAGGATAAAGGGGAGGGGGGGGCGGGAGAGGGAGGACGGTGAAAGAGACAGAGGAGGAGGGGTCTACAAGAGCCACAGACCCAGTCCTGGCTTGGCCAGCGTACCAGTGGGTGTTTGAGTCCAGAGCGTGCCCACGGCCACCCGCCGCCTCCCCAGGCCACGGCCTCCATCGGCCCCCGAGGGAAAAAGTGTTAGGTGGGTGTGGGGTCAGGAGGTTTGTGGGCAGAAAAGCATTACTGAGCCGTTATCTCAGAAGCCAGTAGTTTGTATCGAGGACCAATGTAATAGTGGAGGAAGGGGCATGACTCCCACCTAGTTTAGCTGGAAAGGTAGTCGCTTGCGTGGGGCAAGTCCAAGCCAGGAAGATCCCAAGGGAGAGACCAGCTGACCACTCTGGGTGGCTCTCAGTTTGCTAAAAACCCTTCTGCCAACTTAGGAAAGTTGGCAAAGCTCTCTTAAGTTTTTTTTTTTTTTTTTAAGGTTTATTTATTTCTGAGACAGAGAGAGACAGAGCATGAGCGGAGGAGGGGCAGAGAGAGAGGGAGACACAGAATCCGAAGCAGGCTCCAGGCTCTGAGCTGTCAGCGCAGAGCCCGACGCGGGGCTCAAGCTCACGGACCGCGAGATCATGACCTGAGCCGAAGTCGGTCACCTAACCGACTGAGCCACCCAGGCGCCCCAAGACTCTCAAGTTTTTATTAAAAACTTTGTAATGCATGTTTTGCCCCTCCCCCTATTGCCAGCACTGCTCACCTCCAAGTGCAGACAAATCCGGCCTTTGTCCTTGCTCTGCACAGCCATTGCCGCTCTCCCAGGCCCATCTCCTTCCAGCCGGTGCTGGGAGACTAATCATCCAACTTTCGTGAAGGCCAGCAGGCCAACAATATTTTTCCATGCCTCTGTCCTTAGACACCTGTCTCAAGGGATCCGGTTTTGGTGGACCAGGTTTTGGGTGTTAGGGCAGAAAGCCCAACTCGGTGCCCTGCGGCTTAGGAGCTCCCCACTGGGCAGCACCTACTCCCCATGTCCCCCCCCCCCCCCACCTCCCAGTATCACTGACGAGGGGTGCAGGCCCCTGCTCTGGGCTGAGGCTCTCGGGGTAGATGAGCAAGGTTTTTACTCTCTCTTGCAAAAGCTCTGTTCCAAGAGTCACTGTTCGACAAAACGATAAGCACAGTTGAATCGGTGTAAGAGTCCGTGTGTCCTCCAGGGGAAGCATTTAACAGGATATGCGGGGGTTTTCGTTCCTTTACCCTAAGAAGGAGGTCGGACTTCCCTAGAGCTGCACTGGGGTGTTCGGCAGGAAAGACTCTTCTCAGGCAGCGCTCCCAGGACGGGTGATGGAGAATGAGCCTGATGAACCACTTCAGTCACGTTGTTCGGGAAGCTCATCATTGTTGACGGTGAAGGGGTGCGGCCTCGTTCTGTCCGCTTGCAGCCATCACTGTATACTACCAGACTGCCAACTCTCTCCAAGGACTTGCTGTGAACTGCATTAACTGACGACAGAAAGGAATCCAGCAAGTGATCAGACATTCTAAAATCAAAACCGAGAGCTAAGTGCTGAAAGCGGCCTTGTGTCCGTCTTATCCGGGAGTCCTCGTCTAGGACGCTGGGTTGTGCAGAAAAATTATCTGGTACAACTAATGGCGGTGACTGAAATACGATGCAAATTCATTCACCGTTTCCCTAGACTGTTGGAAAGCCACACTGAGCGAGAGTCGGGGCCTTCGGCTCAGGTTTCTGCTGCGTTATGGCAACGGAGCAGGAGAAAACAGCTTTCTGAATCATCTGGCTTTGCGTGTGTTAAAGCGATACCTAATTAGCACTTCAAGGAAATGATTATTTGGGTAGAAACAGTGCCCCAATTACCCAAAAGAGTACACTCATGGGCAGCTTGGTGAAGCATGAAGAACAGAGAAGACTCGAAAGCTTTCGATGAACCGTCCTGAGTCCCCCTTCCGCTGCTCTTGGGCTGTGTGATACTGATCAAACACGTGACCACTTGGAACTGCGGGTTCAGCCTCTGAAACTGAGGATGGTAACATCTTCCTTATCCGGACCATGGGATTGCCAGGAGGAACAAAAGAAGTAAAGCCAAAGCTCTCCGCAGATTGTAGAGCACTATATTAGTATCGGTTACTGTTACATCCTTCTCCGTGAGGTTAACTCTAGGAAACAGGTTGTAGGCTATTTAGGGACCTGTCAACAGGGGTCGGTTTGGGTGTCTGTCTGAAAGAGCCTCCCTCTTGGCTGGCAGGGCAGGTCAAGCTCTCTGAGCCGTACGTCAGTCTGTCATTTGGAGCCTCGGTACTTTGGTGCTTCCGTTACAGTGCTCAGCCAGAGGTTCCCGAAGTGTGGTCTCCTATCAGCAGCCACCTAGGAACTTAGTAGCAATGCAAATTCTCAGGCCCAACCTCAGAGTTTCTGAATCGGGAACTCTGGGGGAGGAACCCACGAATCTGTTTTAACAAGCCTTCCAGATGATTCTTCTGCTTGCTCAAGTTTGAGAACCATTGAACTAGGTCTTGGAGCCTCTGCAGAAACCAAGAACAAGGGCCCCTTTAACAGCCTGTTACTCACTCATCCTTCACAATGTGAGCGGGCAGGACAAAGGAGGCTTAGAATTCCAGACCCAGGAGGGACATGAGAAGCCATTTGTCCGGTTGGCTCATTCCATAGCTGAGGATTCTGCAGCCCCGAGGGGTCAAGCGAGATCTGACCCCAAACCAGGCCGAGAGGTGATGTCAAGACGACTCAGTCCGGTGCTCTTCTCCTCCATCCCATTTCCCTCTTGCGTCCAGATCACAAATGCCATGCAGTTGCTACTCAAAGAAGGGGGTCCAGCACAGAGAAGCAAAGTCAGGTGGAGAAGCTCGGCTTGGTTAGACCCACTTACCTCCAGCCCAGAGGGCAGGACTCCAGGGGAAGTCATGGCTGCCTTCCTTGCTCCTGGTCTGGAAGATGAAGTTATCTGCAGGTTCTTCGTAATTGGTGGCTCTCCCGCCCATTGTCCTCAAAACACAAATGAGGTATGGACTTCGGAGGCCCTGAGGTGTCTCTTCCAATGGAAGCCACTTCCCTGATTGGTGTGAAAATTCTGGCTGGTAGGAAGGCTGGGATTCCTAGATGTTTCTGCTTATGCACTTAACAAGCACTGAGGGTGAGGGTCAGGGATCCCATAGAAGATTTCTGCAGAGGAAGGCCAAGTTCTGAGCAGAAGGGGCCTGCAGATACAATCAAGCCATCGGGGAAAGCAATCACTGACAGCTGCCTAGGCAGGTTGGTTCCTGCAGCAAAAACTGACGCCCAAGAATGACCCCAAAGCTCATTCCCAGAAATCCTCTCTTCAGGCTCACAGGACCTGAGAGAGGTTTGGGAGCGGCAGTGATTCAACCCACTTATAAACAGCCTTTGTTCTCAGCAGTCAAATGCCTCCCTTTCTCTCTCTCTTTCTCTCCTCCTTTTCTCAGTCTCCTTCAAATTACTCCATTTGGCAAGAGGTGATTTTACCTGATAATACGGCCGAAATGTTTCTATGGAATCTCAGCTCAGAACGCTAACAGATTTCCTTCTGTATCTTTGTTCAAGAAGAAACTGACCCCGATTTACCAGTGAATGCAATGGCCCCTCACACCTTCCCACCTTTTGGATGGGCCAGAAGGTCGTGCCCTGAGCCCTGAGTCTCAGTGCAGCTGGTGTGACCTTGGAGAGCCACGTAGCCTTCTCTTGGTTTCTTCCGCTGTAAAATCAGAGACGGAAGTGATCATTTTCATGATTTAACATAAACAGTGGCTGGCGTGGCCTCATGCAGCTCTTAGTACCCAGAGGAACTGTTTTGGTTAATTTCAGCAGTGGAGACTGGCAACTCGTGTAGAGTTGGAGACTGAATTATCCTGTTAGACCCTTGGCTTTGATCTTGACCCAAATGAGAGTCAGATTTTCATGCCCCATGGCGGGAAGAGTCGGGTAGCTCCAGACTTCGATACAATCCTGCCATGCTTGGTTCTGGGGGAAACGTCCATCACCCATCTTTTGGTGGAATGCAGATCAGGAGGGGGGGGGGGATTTTCGTTGAACTCATCTGCGTGGAGGCTTTCTGTCTGTTTGCTTTTTAAAGCTGGAGCTGGCCAAAAAAAGTCTGTGGATTTGTAGAAACAATGCACACATTTAGACTTTAGAGATTAGGAGTCATGCTCTGTGGTGGTTCTGTTCAGTTAACACAGTTGCACTGGAAAATGTTAGAAACCAAGGAATGAACCAAAGTCTTTGAGAGTATGGACTCCTCTGCGGGGAGAGTCCTGGCTTGCCGGTAGGTGACACAGGCAAGGGTGTTTTGTTTAGAACAATGGTCACTGTTGTTGTCCACGGCTTACCTGGAGTTGCAACCACCACCTTCTCCTGGCCTCACACACAGAGAGAGGCCTGTTCATTGTTGTCCAAAGCCCTAAGAAGGTTCTGGAAATAGGGCTCACAGCCCTCTTACTGAGGTCACCACATGACACTGAGACACGGTTATTAAAATACTGACTCGGAATCTTCCCCTCGGTGACCTCGCTACTTGCCCCGACAGCAAATCACAGCTCCTGTCTTCCCAGCTGGGCGCTCCTTCCCTCTCACCACAAGGGGGCGAGAAAGACATGCCACCGGCCAGCTCCCTATCGGCCCGAGGGGATGTCCACCCGACAGGGGAACCGACTCCGGGCTGCAAAGACCAGTGCAATACAGTCTCCGAAAAATAAAAGTGACCACAGATGTGCATAATCTAGTGCTGGCTTGGGAAAAAGGGTTACCCTGGTGGGAAGTTTTTGTGTTTTTTTTTAACCCATTTTTTTTCTCCAGAAAAGAACACATTAGTTTAGGTCACTTTAAGGGTACATGGGTAAGAATTCAAATGTGTGATAAAAGAGAGGGTCTGGTGATGGGGAACAGAGGCCCAGTTCCCAGAGCTGTTACTCTTGCTTCAGGACCATGTGATGTGCAGGACATCTGGGAAGGATACTGGGGAGGACAATGCTTTCAAGAGAAGCGAGCCACTAGGCTAAGTTATGGTGAATCTATTCCTGGTTTCGGAGTCCAGTTCCAAGCACTCCTCGAGGGGTACTTACCAAGGAACTTAAAATACTGTGCTAGCAGAAGCTGAGAAAATAAATCTACAATTACATCATGAAGAAAAACAGGAGACCTACGTGGGTTCTTTCTTCTTCCTCTTTTTTTTTTTTTTTTTTTTTTTTGGTCTGGAATGAGGATATGATATGAAATCACGAGGAAGGTTGCAAAGGCCTGGCGAGCACAATTTGTCTTTATTCCCGTTGAAAGTCAAATCTGTCCAGCAGTCAACTGAAAGAAGATGGGCAGAAGGCATTGTTTAGACACTTGTCAGGAAAGGGATATAGAATGCCTTTTGGTGACACAGGCAGTACAGGGTGGGGAGAATCTGAATCAGTTGAAAGTGGTTTTTGAGATTTTCTCCTTGGTCTTGCACGGATCCCAGCCTTGAATTAAGACCATCTATATTTACGTAGCTGTCTTCACGTGGGCCATCTGCCCTTTGGAGGCTATCATTTCCTGCCTGTGAACCAGTCTTGTTAATGTTAGTTAAGGGCTGGGTCTCAGGACTGTGACTAGCTCATACTAGGCTCATTTTGTACATTAGAAAGAGGCACCCCCTCAAGCAGGCACAGCCAGCTTCAGGGTACACAGCCAAGTCTGAGAGTCACAGCTGAGCCTCAGCCCTCCCTCCCCCCAATGCCCCCCCCCCCCCCAACAGGGGGACAGCCTCAGTCTTGAACAGCTCTGGGCAGCCCGAGTTCACTCTTAGTTCCTTACTCCTTTTTTTTTTTTTTTAATTTTTTTTTCAACGTTTATTTATTTTTGGGACAGAGAGAGACAGAGCATGAACGGGGGAGGGGCAGAGAGAGAGGGAGACACAGAATCGGAAACAGGCTCCAGGCTCTGAGCCATCAGCCCAGAGCCTGACGCGGGGCTCGGACTCACCGACCGTGAGATCATGACCCGAGCCGAAGTCGGACGCTTAACCGACTGCGCCACCCAGGCGCCCCAGTTCCTTACTCCTTAGATGAGTTCCAGCGCCCCGCATTTTGCCTACTTTTGGAAAATGACACAGCGTCGTCGTCTTTAATATTCGAGCTGTAGCTGTAATTAGAGCATCTCAGTGTTGCAAGGGACGTCAAAGTGTCACCTGCTCCAACAATTACTTCGCACCCCCATCCCGGGACTTCATCTCCGCACTTGGGGAACCACACGGTCTCTTCAGGATGCCTCATCTGCCTCCGGGTGGCATTATTGCTAGGAAGTTCTTCCTTATTTGAACTCTCCCTGGCGACTTCTGGCGGGTGTAGCTGGCACCCCCTGGTCCTTGTTATGCCCTCTGCGATTATACAAGCAGGTCTCTCTCTTTTCAATCCCTGAAAGTCTTCCCTTCACATTTATCGTTCGATGTGGTATTAAGTGCTATTACTTACCTGGTTGCTCTCCTTCATCAAAGGCCTTTTAAGGTGCTACACTGTGCCTTGAGCTCAGGCGTTTCGAAATGGTCGGATCAGTGCAGCCTCCAGTACAACAGTCATCCCTTGGAGCTGGACTTTTAAACACGTGTGGGCACCAAGTTGCCCTGCCGGAACCTGGTGTGATTATTCACATCTGTTTTGAAGAAACAACGCTTCTAAAGGACCGATGGGTCACCTGGCTGCCTTGTGAAGGCCTCCTCAAAGCATTTCTTGAAAAGCAGTAATTTTTATTTGACTTGCTGGAGGAGGTAATGGCACTTGCTGTGTTCCACCCTGATTTCATTTTTGAAGCTGTCTTTCACCGAACCTCGAAATGGTCTGCGAGACCATTCTCCTGGTCGGTGTCCGATCAGTGACAAAACAGCTCTAGCGAGATGTTAACGATGTTTGGCCCCAACCACACCCTATGTTCATGTGCTTTGTTTCCCACGTGGCTTATCTTCAAGACCCCACTTAAGTTCCGGGGTGATGCTGGTAGTAATGGTGGGATCAAAGCGAGATGATGAGGACAGAGTTGTTTCCGGCCCTACCGACCCTAGCCTGGGGGGAATCTGCCCACACCAGAAGGGTTTGCACCCCTCCCACACACACACACACACAGCCCCCCTTTTACTATTGGGACAAGTCCGTGTCGCTGGACTAGTCACAAGTGAGAGAGGCGGCGGGGCGAGGCCGAGGACCCGGCGGGTGAGTCAGGCAGGGGAGCGCGGCCGGGCGGCGCGCACCTGAACTTGAGCGCGGCCCCGGGCGGGGCAGAGGCAGAGCCACGAGGGCGGGCGGGCGGGGAAGGGCCCGGAGAGGCCCGCGGGCGTGGACTCGGCGCGGGAGGAGCCGAGCGCCGGTGCGGGTGCGTCCGGGTCGGGGCTGGGTGATGTAAAACAGAGCGGAGCTGCTTGGCGCCTCGGCCCCATTACCTCCAATTATAATAATTGGTGCCTCTCTGCCGCGTTTGCTTTCCCCCCAGGGAGCTCGGCTGCGTCTCCCGGTTTCTCCGCCTCGCTCTCCGGCTCCCGGCCCCGTCCGTCTGGCTTGGTCCGCCACCCCCAGCCTCGCCCTCCCCTCTATCCATCTGCCCCTCCTGGACAGTGTCCCCGCGGGGCCGGGGGTGGGGGTGCTCCCTGGAGCCGACACTGAGTCCCGTTGATTGGCCCGAAATGGAGCTGCTGCTGCTGTGCTCTTGCTTCTTTCTGCCGAAGCTTCAGAGGGCCTCGTAGGCCCAGGTACCTCTGCTTCCATCCCAAGAAACTGGGAACCAGGGCAAATGGGCGGAGCCTGGAGTTAACCGCCCCCGCCCCAACCTCCTGGATCTGTCAATGTGGAAGATTCCCCCTTGGCCACCGCCCATCCCCATCACCCTCTGCCTTTTATCTCCTGACTCTTGCCGGACTTGGGCTGAGTGTTGGAAACAAGATTTTAGACCTGACGGGGCTTTTGTTTGTACATTGCCTCTGACAAAATAAATAAATACATACATAAATAAGTAAATAAATAAAATAAAAACACGGATTCTTTTCTCTGCATGACCTACATCAATCAGGGGCCGGAACTCACCTATGTCCAGGAAAACTGTGCTGGTCTCCACGGGATGATTTCAAGGATTAGGACAAAAGGAATGTCAGCCGTACCCCTCCACCCCCCCCCCCCCCCCCATTTCCTCCCCTCTTTCTACAAAACTTTGTTAAAATTAGATAGTCACCTAAAAGAAGGATGGCAGGATTGGAAGCATTTGGAGGGCAGGAGCCTCTTCACAACCTTGCTGATGACCCATAAAAAAAGAGTATGGCTCATGGGACAGTTCATGGCAAATACATCCATAACCAATCGGGATTTTACTGGGAAATGCTTCTCTCTGACAGTGAGGAAGCAACACCAGAGTTTTTTGAAAAACGCAATTGACTTGGAGACGGATAATCTTTCAAAGGAGTCCAATTACAGGGTAGAAGATACTTTTGTGTTTGCCCGATGACGAGGGGCATGAATTAGGGCTCCTCCTTTAGTGAGCAGCTACGTTTCTCGTATAACGACAACTTAGCCGACCAATTTGTCTCTGCTGATTCTTAGACTAGCAGCCGTCGTGAGAGCTAACCTGTGTTGGCCAAGATCCATGCTGTGTTTACAGAGATATCACCACCCTGCCAAGACTGGACTGGCAGTGCCCTCATTTCTACTTCAGATTTCCAGCTCCGGGGAGAAGAGAATCCTGAAACCAGCTGAAAAGTCCCGACGCTACCGCAAACGTGTTCGAATGAGTGAAAAATAGATTTGGATAAACTCGTTGTTTCCAAGGAAAATCACTGAACGTTCCTGTAGGGTTTCATGGCTAACATAATGGGATCTCAAGTTACTCCCTCAGCAATCTTGAGACAGCCAGGCCACCTAGCACTCTGGTCCTCGTTTTCTAGGACAGGAAACAGGGGCACAGAGGGAGCAGTTGAGTTGCTGGTGATAACACCCTGAACGGTGGAGCATGGGTACCAATTCAGGTCTCCGTCTCCCAGGGGATTGTTGTTTCCTCGTCCACAACTTTCTATCATTTCCATTCAGAATTCACTCGTTGACATTAATTCAGTAAAAAATGAAATTTATTCTGGATGACACTGTGAAAGGCATCAAAGGGAATAGAAAGCAGAGTAGAGGTATTTTCTGGTCTTTATTTATAATCTCTTCGAGGAGCCAGAATGAAAAGAGAAGTATAGTAACTATTGTAACCATGCTGCTTCTTTAGAAAACTCTTATTATATTCCTGTGATTTTATAAGGAAAAGCTAAGCGGTATGATGTGGAGCGGGGAGAGGGGGAGGACTGTAAGGAAGCAAATGACTATTCTGGCTGTTTAGTTGAGAGTTGATACGTTTTGTTCACCTATTACATATAGACTGCAACACCATTTGCTCATAGACATGTCGGCACCTTGGCCTTGAATATCCAAACTACACATATGGGATAAGCCAGGTGATTATTCACCCCAACGACCCATCTTTCTCAGGAAACTGATTGAAAAGCTCTTTCAGTTGCCACAGTCAACTAAAAAGACGGGATATTCAAGATTGTTGTATATTAAACATAACCCAAGAGTTAAAGATGTCCTTCTGTCCTTGTTTGGAAAGGTGCTGAGTCTTAGGCTCTATAGATGGGCTGCCTTCATTTGGTAACATGGTTATTTTATCTATCTATCTATCATCTATCTATCTATCTATCATTTTTAAGCAGGCTTCATGTCCAGCATGGAGCCCAGTGCAGGGCTTGAACTCATGATGGTGAGATCAAGAACTGAGCGGAGATCAAGAGTTGGCCGCTTAACCCACCAAGCCACCCAGGTGCCCCATGAAGTTTATTTTTGATGACAGCAAAACACTCAAGTGGCAAATTCACACTAAATCATTTAAAGGAACTCACTCAAACTTTTTTATAGCAAGTTAAACTTTATATGTGTGTATCATATCTACAATATAAGCAGGTATATGTTATGCTTTATGTTGCCAGTCTGTCCACCCACCCTTCCTGCTCTTCCTGGCCCACAACCTTGATGAGGGGCAGCAGACACATTTTATATCAGCCAGGAGCGCTACCCTAGCTGAACAGACTGCAAAGTGCACATTTTGGTCTCTCCGTAAGCTGAATAGCAGCCTGTGTAACTTGCATGTCAGATTCACTTAGGAGCTGGAAATCCAGAAGCCAGAGGGTAGAGGTCGTGTGCCACAGGGACAGAAGGAGCATTGCATCTGTGTAAGGGATGCTTATGACTGGGGCGGGGGAAACCACGCAAGCAGAGGTTACGAGAGAGTAAAAACTAGAGCTAACGAAAGGATGCTGGCTCGCCATTAGAGAGGTGGGAAGAGACAACCCTGAGAAAATGAGACCCAAATCTTCTCATTTCCCATTCCATGGACACTGGCTTCCCAGCAAGATAAGTAATGCTTATCAATTACCAATTAGCTGTATCCCTACAATAAGCCTATTGTATCTGCACAAGAAACCCCTCCTGAATCAACTAATCTTAAGTAGGTCTCTCTTTCTTTTCATTAAACAAGTCTGACTGAACAGTGTACTCTAAATGTGCATATTTCAAATGATGTCTTTGAGATGCCTGGCTAAATATATAGGTAGGCGACTTGAAACTAGGAATGGGACAGTGGAGAGTTATTTGCATTTAAACAAATTCACAGCAGAATCGGAACTTGTTTGTTAGGTGGCCAGGTGGAACAAAGGAAGATTATTGGATATGGGGGTGAATGCATTATAAGTTCTTCCCTGAATATCAGGGAGGACAAGAATTCTGTTCAAGCAAAAGTCTAAATGGTTGGCTGTCTAATGAAAATATCAAAGCTGAATTCAGGTTTGAATGTGAATGTTTAAAAAAATTGTTTTTAATGTTTATTTAGTTTTGAGAGAGAGAGAGAGAGAGAGAGAGAGAGAGAGAGAGAGAATGCGAGCAGGGGAGGGGCAGAGAGAGAGGGAGACGCAGAATTTGAAGCAGGCTCCAGGCTCTGAGATCAGCATAGAGCCTGATGCAGGGCTTGAACTCACCAACGGCAAGATCATGACCTGAGCCGAAGTCAGACACTTAACCGACTGAGCCACCCAGGTGCCCCTGAATGTGAACATTAAAAAAAAAAAAAATCCAGGGGCGCCTGGGTGGCGCAGTTGGTTAAGCGTCCGACTTCAGCCAGGTCACGATCTCGCGGTCCGTGAGTTCGAGCCCCGCGTCAGGCTCTGGGCTGATGGCTCAGAGCCTGGAGCCTGTTTCCGATTCTGTGTCTCCCTCTCTCTCTGCCCCTCCCCCGTTCATGCTCTGTCTCTCTCTGTCCCAAAAATAAATAAACGTTGAAAAAAAAATTTTAAAAAAAAAATCCAAAAGAACGTAAGCAAAGTACTGTCAGTTAAGGAGATAGAACTCAACAATACTGTTCACTGCATTACTGAACAGCATTCAGGGTCAAGAATGTTCCTCCAATTAAGTAGCAATTTGTTTAAGGTAATTTCTGTTTAAAAAAATTTTTTTTAACATTTATTCATTTTTGAGAGACAGAGAGAGACAGAGCACAAACAGGGGTGGGGCAGAGAGAGAGGGAGACAGAATCCAAAGCAGGCTCCAGGCCCTGAGCTATCAGGGTAGAGCCTGATACAGGGCTCAAACTCATGAACCCTGAGATCATGAACTGAGCTGAAGTCAGATGCTTAACCAACTGAGCCACCCAGGTGCCCTGGTAATTTCTCTGTTTTAAAGGACTGACTTACCATTTTAGTTATAAGAACCAAAGTGGGGGAAAAACCTGGTTATTTGACATCAGGTAGCCAAAACTGGCAGGCTATTGAATAATTTCTAAAAGTTTTACTGGCTTAATTACATTAACATAAATGAATAGAACAAAGGCTATGGCTTATGGTCAAGGATCATACAGAATGTATTTGATGCTATTGGATTATAAATGATACTCATGGTTAACTTCATAAGGTAATGTTCTTTAACCAGGGATATTTCTTACTGTATTCTAAACATTGTTGCTTTCACAATTCTTAAGAAAACTGGGGCACCTGGGGGACTCAGTCGGTTGAGGATCTGACTCTTGATTTTGGCTCAGGTCATGATCCCGGGGTCGTGGGATCAAGCTTTGCCTAGGGCTCTGCACTGCTTATGATTCTCTCGCTCTTGGGGTGCCTGGGTGGCTCAGTGGGTTAAGCATCTGACTTCAGCTCAGGTCATGATCTTGCAGTTGGTGGGTTTGAGCCCAGTGTCAGACGCTGTGTTTGAGCCTGCTTCAGATTCTGTGTCTCCCTCTCTCTCTGTCCTTCCACTGCTCACACTGTCTCTCTCTCTCTCTCTCAAAGATAAACATTAAAAAATAAATAAAAAAAAAAAGATTGTCTTTCCCTTTGCCCCTCTCCCCTGCTCACACAGTCTCTCTAAAATATAAATAAATAAATAAATAAATAAATAAATAAATAAATAAATAAAAAAAATTCTTAAGAAAACCTTAACTCCACAGACACTACAAGGTTTATTTGTAAGACCCCATAGTGTTTTTGCTAGCTTGCAGGAAGATGGGCATTTCAGAATGTGGCCTTAAGTCTTTTTTTTTTTTTTTTTTAATATTTTTTTTTCAACGTTTTTATTTTAGGAACAGAGAGAGACAGAGCATGAACGGGGGAGGGGCAGAGAGAGAGGGAGACACAGAATTGGAAACAGGCTCCAGGATCCGAGCCATCAGCCCAGAGCCTGACGCGGGGCTCGAACTCACGGACCGCAAGATCGTGACCTGGCTGAAGTCGGACGCTTAACCGACTGCGCCACCCAGGCGCCCCTAGTCTTTTTTCTATCACACTACTTCCTGGACTCTGCAGTCAGTTCATTTCGGAAAAAAGGGGGAAAAAAAGCAAAAAAACGAAAACAAAAACACTTCACTAGACCGCCATTCCTGTAGGCTGGGCTAATCACTCACCTTTGACTCCATTCCAATGAAAGTAAACTTGAGTTCTGAACTCCTAACTTCTACTGAGAACAAATGACTTTTTTAAAAAGCTGCTACTGGGAATTCGAAGTGTTATCTAACCTCTGTGGATTGTTAGTTGGTAGAAGAAATGTTAGAGTCTATCCCTAGACTGTAAGAGTTGTTTGTATGCTAGCCAGGGACATGAACACAACGGTTTCTCTCCGAACAAAATGTACCAAGAGTTATTTTTCATCTGCATTGTGAAGAGAGAGTCATTACTGAAAATGGGGATCACATATAACCTTGGAAAACAATGGCGTTATTTGAGTAAGCAGAGACTAGTATTTATAGCTGTGTTAACAAAACGGGTTGAACATACACCACCCCTTTTTTTTCTTTTTACTCTTTATAGAAAAAATGAAATTTAGAAAGTTATTCTGTGGTGTAGAACTACCATACAAATGTGCCATAGCGGCACGTTGTGATTATATACTTATATATAATATATATAATGTACCTAATACATATCCATATGTCTGTGGATAAAACGTATCGAGAACACTCTTTGAAGGTAATAATAGTAAGCTATTATGACTTTTAATATTGTTGTTAGGTCTAGAATCAGCTTTCTGTTCTTAGGCATGCATAGCTGATTCCAGCTTATATTTTCGTAATTCCCTTCAAAAGACTGAAAAGAATTTTGGTCACTGAGTTCATTTCTTAATTTAAATTTCCAAAAGACATTAGCTTTGACTATTTTCTCTTCTCCTTACCGACCTATGTGTAGGAAAGTAATAACTGAATTATTCATAAGACGCAAGTAAAATTCTATAAAGAAGCAATTGGCTTGAGTCTTCAACTGAATTAAAATTGTTACCTATTCTCTCAACTATGAATATGGCCTTATAATTGACATATTATCCATAAAATAATTTTTACTTTCCACGTTGATTCAAACACTCTTGTTCACTTCGTTGAAAAGCCCATGTCTGCTCCAAAACCATTAGATAAAGCGCAGACTTGTTTTTCTTAAAACTAATTTCTGGCCATTTAAAAAGCCTGCCCATGAAACTAATAATAAAAACAAAAGAGCTGAAATCATTGTCTGAAGAATGGATCATACATTCTTACTCTGTGTTTGAAACAAAAAAAGTAGATATCCTGGCATGATGAAAGTCACAATGAATTCAATAAAATACAAGTACCATAGTTCACACCCTTTGGGTTGAAAGTAAAAGAACCTTAAGTAAAAAGGGGAACTTACAGGGGCACCTGGGTGGCTCAGTCAGTTAGGCATCTGACTTCAGCTCCGGTGATGATCTCACTGCTTGTGGGTTTAAGCCCCTTGTCGAGCTCTGTGCTGATAGTTTAGAGCCTGGAGCCTGCTTCGGATTCTGTGTCTCCCTCTCTCTCTGCCCCTCCCCCACCTCACTCTGTCTCTCTCTCTCCCTCAAAAATAAATAATATTTTTTAAAAAGGGGGGGAAGGGGACTTACCAAAGTGCCTGAGTTAACCTTAATATGGAACCTAAGGACCCGAAGTGACACCGTGTGACTGTGAATCCATTTGGACTTACATCTTTGTCATTTTTCTCTTTCTTTGCACACAGGTGGATTCGGAATTTGTATGTCTCCTGTGAATTGGCCTCTACAGATTGACCAGCATCTCTGGCCAAAGATGGAGGAGAGAAAACTTAATTGGCCCAACTGGGATCATGTGACTACCTATGGCTAGAGGGACAGAGGCCCCTGGTCTGGCTGCCAATGCCCACTACAGAGAAATCGGATATTCTTTGAAAGGCACTCAGAATGTGTTCACTACAATAGAACTTTCATCAACACATCCCCCAGACTGCCTTCCATTAAACGAGTATTTATTTGCATTACAGGTAAATCTAGTTATTTCCTGGTGCATCTCTGCCCACTCCTTGCTTCACATTTTATGCTCCAACAACAAAGAATTGCTCGCAGTCCCAACTCCCTATCCCCTACTTACCACCTATATCCCCCAATGCAATCAATAAATTTCATGCCTAAGTTCCCATGGTCCTCTATGCTTGTAATGGTCTCCTTGCAACTCTCTTTGTTCTTTAGGAGTCATGCCTGATGTCACTGCTTACAACAGACCTCGTGGACTTCTTTACCTTCCTGTCTAGTTATCTCTTCTTTCTTTATGCAGCATAACATTGTGCACATAAATCTCTATCATCGCCCCACTCCATTGTTAGTGATTTACTGTTTAGGTTCTGACATCTTTATAACCCCAAACACTGTGCCTGGCCTATAGTGGGCGCTTCAAGATAGTTGGATGAATATACTCTAAAAGCTTCCTTTTAGCTAATGATGGACTCTTCTAGAGTTAAAAAAGAGTGTGTCCTTACATGAAAGTACTGTCTCTTGAACCCCTTAGAACTGTTAACTTGTCAAAGAAGCAGATGTCAGGAAGTTCTAATCAGACTCCTCCTCAGGAGCAAGGGTCAACCCACCATTTGAGAAATGCCTGCAGGTTACCTGGTGCTCCAGCCAGGGTAATTTCCCCTAAAACTTCTCCCATCTTTTTAGATGCAATTTTGATCTAGTGAAGTAATGGACAGTGCATCAACTTATGAAATTATTTTATTTTTTCTGCATATAAACATTTTTTAATGGCAATTTCATTAACTGTATCCTGTATCCTCTGTGAACTTTCAATAAGTTTAATTTACAAGGTTCACCTTGATTTTCGGTCCTCCAGACATGTACATTTTTTTCTTAGTCTTAAAGGTCATTTCTGTACAATAGTCCTAAAGGGTTTGACTTTACACTTCCCACCTTAGAATTAAATGCTTTTTTCCTTCTCCCCCTCCCCCCCCTGCCTTGACATTTTTATCAGGTAGGGAAATGTTGGCTGATCCTAAAAGGAAATTTCGCAAATGGTTGACTTGTTAATCTCAGGTTATGGGAGGAAGGGATACAAGAGCATTCCCTCGGATCAAGAGTTTTAAGTTGAATTTCACCTCCTAAAAACCAAACCAAAACAAAACAAACCAACAAAAACAAACCAAACAAACAAAAAAACAGCACAACCTCCAGGAACGCCTTTGGGTACGTTGGAGCCGACAGCCCTGCAAGTCCTAATAAATGAATTAGTATCTCAGAAAGGAGATCACTGCGGGACTGATATTGATCAGAGTCAGCCGGTGTGTTTGCCTGCGATTGTTTGGGGGGTGGTTAATTGAGTGTCAGTCTCGGCCAGTGTCGTCTCGCTGGCGCCGGGTGCTTTTGGATTTGCTAATTTTCGTTAAGTGTCTCTAGCCGGCTACTCGTCCCCTGTCTACCCAGGAGAACTTAGCGGCTCCCACTGATCAACAGTCTGTCTGTCTGGGCTTTATTGATCACAGGGCAGGCGGCTCGAGGCGGATGCGCTGAGAGGGAGGGCGGCTGGGGGAAGGCAGAAAGCAGACCCTAGCGCCCGCCGCCCCCCTTCCGGGCTCCCGACGGAACCCCCTCCTTGGCCACACGCAAGCCAGGAGGGTTGGGCAGGGGCGCCTTGGCCGTCGGCGCACGCCGGGGGACCGCCACTTGTCCTTGGGGTTCCTAAAGCGCGCAGCGTGGCCCGGGAGGGCTTTCGCAGGCGGCCGCGCGGTCTCTCGCGCGTTTCGAGGGCAACAAAAAAGAAGCCGGACCAAGGCTGAGTTGTGAGGGTCTCGGTGTCGAGTGCCAGAGACAGACCCGGAGGCCGGGATCGACCCCGCGCCTCCAGAAGGTCACGGACGCGCAGGCATCCGCGAGAGGGAGCGCGGGAGACGGCAGCCTCCCAGCCCGCGGCCCCAGACGCCGGCGCCGCCAGGAGCCGCGGGGCAGGTCCCTCCTGGCCCCCCTCTGGGCCCGCCTCCTGGCCGCAGGGATGATTGACTGGAGCCTGGCGGCCAATCGGACGGCGCTGGCGCTGCCGGGGCGGGGCCGGGGGCGGGGCCGGGGGCGGGGCGGTGTCTGCCCGGCTCCCGGCGCGGGGCGCTATTTACGGCGCGGATCCGGGCCGGCTGAGGCGGGCGCAGGCTGGAGCTCGCGGCTGGCTGTCTCTGCGTGCGCTCGGGGAGCTTCTCCCCTCGCGGAGTGCCCCGCCAACGCGGATCGAGGCCGGTAGCTCACGCGGGACTGCAGCGCCGAGCGGAGCGGAGGAGCCGCTGGCTGCGGGGTCGGGTCGCGAAAGTCGTCTGGGCTCCTCCGCGCCCCCTCCAGCCGCGCTCCATGCTCCGGCCGCGGCCGGGCCCCTCGCCCTGTCGCTGACGGCGCCCGCCGCCCCGGGCAGCACCCATGCACTGCGCGCTCCGGGAGTCGTAGGCTGCAGTTGCGCCGCGGCTCCGGGAGCCGGCGGGGGCGCCGCGGCCGTGGGGGGCGTCAATGGATCGCCATTCCAGCTACATCTTCATCTGGCTGCAGCTCGAACTCTGCGCCATGGCCGTGCTGCTCACCAAAGGTGGGTGCCCGCCGGCCGGCCCGGGGCGCGGGCTCCCCTGGGAGGGGCGCGCGGGGGTCCCGGGCGGCCGCCGCCGCGGGCCTTTGAAGGCGGCTGCCAAGGCTTTGTTAGCGGCGGGCGAGGTTTCCTCCCGCGCTGGAGCCCGCAGGTCGCGACAAGTTGCCTGTTCTTAGAAGTCGCGGCGGTGGCTTCGCGGCCGCCCCCTCGGGTGTCCCGGGCGCGGCGCGTGGAGGTGGAGTCAGACCTCAGGGCAAGTGCTTGTCACAATGTTTTTGGAAGTCCGTCCGTAGCGAACTTCTGAACGTCTGCAGCCGGGGAACGGGGCGGTGGAGTGCGCTGGGCCGCCGCCTCCCTGCGCACCCCGCGGGCGGGGGTGGCCGGGCGGCACCGCGCTGGAGTGTGGGGGTGTCCCCGCACGTCTCCACGTGCGGCCCTGTCCGCCACTGTGGCTTTGTGTGTGTGTCTTTGTGAGCCAGCGAGTGTGCGTGACTCCCCGTGCGAGAGTAGGTGCTCGAAGTGTGTGTCTCTGTGCAGGAGTGTGTGCCGTGTGGCTTCGCGGTGGCTGGGACGAGTAGGCTCTGTCAGCGGTCCCACTTACCGCTCACCTCGTATTTTACACACTACCAAAAAAAGAAAGAAAGAAAAAGGAAAAGAAAAGAAAGAAAAAGAGGCACAGGTCAGGGTCTTTATTTCCCCCTGCAGGCTTTCGCCTTTCAGGTCGAAATAACCAGAACTCCTAGATTTCAACGTTACCCTCCCCTCACCGCCCCCCCCCCCCCCCAACTCCATGAACTCTACCTACTGTTGTGTGAACAGATAATTTTTTTTTTAACTGGGAAGCGTTATTTCGCTTTTGCACCACCCCCTTTCTCTAATTGCCATGTAGCAGGCATGAGGTTAAAGGATAAGCTAGCCCAGCAAGGATGATGTGCTACAGTATTTATTTATTTTGGAAGGAAGGGTGTAATTAACCCTAAATAACAGCCCTGGTAGCCTGCAGAGGGGAGCCTCCTGGCCCTATCAAAGGCCGGCAGAACAGGGAGGGACTGAGGCTGACATGAAGTCACAGATACCGAAACTATGTGCCTGATAATGATATAATTAGGGGATCAGAGATTTCTGACTGCTGCGGACTTCAAAAGCTTTAAAAGAAGCCAGCAGTCTCTCCTGTAGCCATCTTGACTAAAGCAGACATTTTTGTGTAATCACTACATACAGTAACAAGAAAGGGGGGGGGGAAACAGAAGAGCATTGTTCACTGTTTTCAAATACCAGTCCCCTTTTTGGGCCTTTCGCATGCCACAGGAAGAAACTTTATGAAACGACAGAAATATAGTTTTAATACAGTAATACAAAAGTCCATTCAACTTGTTCAAATGTGGCTCCAATTAAAAAAAAAAAGTTGTTAGAACTTTCGTAGTTACCTGTCAAAATTTTATTAGACTGTTTTAGGTCATGGCAAATATAGCATTTTAAATAGGCTCTCATAAACATTTAACTTTTTTTTTTTCTTTTTCTGTGCTAGGAGTGAGGTGACTAGGATCAGAATGGACTTTTCATCTGTTTTATTTCTACTTTAAATCTATACATGGAATTTGTTAGACGAGGGATATGTAGTCCTCCCCACCTAGGAGTGGTGACCTTTATGCAAAACATCAGGATTAGAAAGAGGAGACAAAAACCCAGCCAAAGCAAGGTTCCAGCCCCAAGGTCTTCCCCGGGTAAGGGACTTGGGCCCAGACCCGGGACAGGGAGCGCAGATTTAGGATAGGAGAAAGACCTCCAGCTTTGGACGGTTAAAAACTCCCCATTGCCAAAGATCTGTGTTTAGCTGGCAGGTTTTGTTTTTTTGTTGTTTTGTTTTTTTTTAAGAACCGAAGCATTAGCAGCCTCTGGTGAAAACTGAGCACACCATACGGTGGCCTGGAATCTGGACAGATAATTAAATGAGACACCTTACTCAGGCATTCACATTCAGGGAGAGGAGGAGGAAGAAAGGAGAGGGTAGGAAGAGGTCTATAAAGCCACAGTCCCTGGTGTTTAATTTCAGAGCACAGGTTTCAGTAACTAGACAGAACTTCAGATTGGGAAGCCGGGAAGGGGTAGTGTGCCTAAGTTCCGTTCTAGAGCTTTAGTTGTGGCATACGACAGTGACCTGAGTCCACTGTCAGATATGGTAGTAGGGATAGCTCGGAGACCCAGATTATTTCAACTAGAAATTGATGCTAAAAGCCTCAGGGCGCGCATGCAGCAAAATGTTACTAGTGACTTGCAACTCCCCAAATAAGTTTTATAAAGGAAACTTTTAATCACTTCCTGGAGAAAAATTTGAGGTTTCCTTAAGGATTTTTCATTCAACCAGGGGAGGATTTTCAGTTTCAACGTTTCCCCTTTTAGATCCCATGTTGAATTACATGTAAAACTGGGGAGTTAAGGGGCGGAGAAGTTAGCTTTGCCTTTTTTTTTTTTTTTAATACCCGCCACCCCTCCTCCCGCTCTCCCCCCCCTCCGCCCCCAGTTTTATGACTTTCCATTTGGGCTGAAAGAAATTGACTTTGGCAAGCAAACCACTAATTGTAAACTGCCTAGTTCCTGTTTTACAATATACTGACTAAAAGCTCCTCTGCATGAAAAGATCTTTATAGGCAAAGTTTGCCTTTTCTAGAGAGGTTGCAAATAGCTGCCCAGTTTCATAGTTTTAAAACCTCCTGACCGGAGCAATTTCTAGATTGTTGTGTTTCTAGTTAATAACTTTATAAGGTGTTAGCTAAAGCTCTTAAATCTTGGCACAGCCCTTTAAGGTAGTAAACAATTCAGTAGTTCCGATCAAATATTTATACTGACAAAATCAAAAAGCCTAGCATTTTTATGTTGTATGGTCACGTAGGATTAAGATGAATAAACAGTGTAATTTACCTTACGGTAGAAATTATCGTGATGATTGTTTGCCTTCAAAACCAACAGTAGTATTTTTAATTCCTTGCTAACGCATCAGACGTGGCTGAACTCTGATACTCTGCGATTGGGATTAATACATTTCTAAAATTACATTGAACTGGATTGAAACTTAAGCACCTAGGGCTTTTCCAGTCTACCGGGGACTGCCATTGTAGGCGCTCAGCTGAATATTCTAAAAGTTAGTGCCTTTGATCTTGGCGATTTAGCAGTTGCTTAGGGGGATGCATTATCTGCCCCCTGGAGGAGTGTGACGTAATTTCTCGTTGTTTTCAGGTGAAATCAGATGCTATTGTGATGCTGCCCACTGCGTGGCCACTGGCTATATGTGTAAATCTGAGCTGAGCGCCTGCTTCTCGAGACTTCTCAATCCCCAGAACACAAATTCCCCGCTCACCCATGGCTGCCTGGACTCTCTTGCGAGCACAGCGGACGTCTGCCAAGCCAAACAGGCACGGAACCACTCTGGCACCACCATGCCCACGCTGGGATGCTGTCATGAAGATATGTGCAATTACAGAGGGCTGCAGGATGTCCTGGCTCCTCCCAAGGGGGAGGCCTCAGGTAGGTGGAAGCCCTTTCTAACCAGAACGCTTGCCTGATCTACTGGCTTGTGGCAGCCGCGACTTGGTGTGCCTGCTGTTGATTTTGCTGTGAATGTAATTAGAGACACCGGAGGGAGAGGCATGGCTGGGTGCAAAGATGCATCTCTGTTGAGTCGCTTTTATGTCTGCCTGAGCATTAGATGTCTGTCTACATGATAGGCTTTGCCTGGTTTTGCTACACGTTCAAGACCTCAGAAGACCATTGCTCTTCAGTAACGACAGTCTCTAAACACCTGTTTTTTGTAAGCCTCTGGGCATCGTGTTTGCAACATTCATTTTCTGAAAGTTGCCGAGGTCACTGTAAGCTTCTTTTAGATGGGGTGCGTCGTGCCAGACGGATAGATGATCGTAAGTGTCCAGTCCACAGGAGGGGTTAACACAGTCTCCTCGTTCCTTGTACTCCCTCAGGACCAGGAAAACCGGTATCGGCACGACGGGAGCAGGAACCTCATCACCAAAGTGCAGGAGCTGACCTCTTCCAAAGAGTTGTGGTTCCGGGCAGCGGTGATCGCTGTTCCCATCGCCGGCGGCCTGATTTTAGTGTTGCTTATCATGTTAGCCTTGAGGATGCTTCGAAGCGAGAACAAGAGACTGCAGGACCAGCGGCAGCAGATGCTGTCGCGTTTGCATTACAGCTTTCACGGACACCATTCCAAAAAGGGGCAGGTGGCAAAGTTGGACTTGGAATGCATGGTGCCCGTGAGCGGGCACGAGAATTGCTGCCTGACCTGTGACAAACTGAGGCAGGCGGACCTCAGCAATGACAAGGTCCTCTCGCTCGTTCACTGGGGCATGTACAGCGGGCACGGGAAGCTGGAGTTCGTATGACAGGGCCTCATCCGCACCCAAGTTCTCGGACGCTTTGAAGGCCTTGAGTTCTGCTGGACAGGAGCACTTTATCTGAAGAAAAACAAACTCACGTCATCATCTGGGAGAGACCAAACGACCTCTGCGGACAGAATCTTGGATATTTCTTCTGAAGGATTATTTGCACAGACTTGAAGGCAGTCAGATGTATTCTTTGCTTTAAAATTAGAAAAAGCAAAGAGAGGACTGTGCACTCACTGTTACCAGGGTTATTTGCATCTGCGCGAGCTGGAATCGAGCACCTAAATAAACTGACATGTGCTCTGTGTCAGCTCCGACGTCCTGATTTATTGTAAAGATTTAAAAAATATATCTATATTTTTTGTCTGAAATTTAGCCGCGTCTTGTCATAAATTAAAAACAAACTAAGTGGGAAGTGTAAGAAACGACACGTTCATTCCACAAACGAAGATCTGTTGTTGATTCTACTGTTGTTGATTCTGATAAGGTCTCCACTCTAGGATTGGGCTTGACTTTTGTTTTTTGTTTTGAAACAAGACCAAGATCTTGTTCATTCTTACTTGTGTATTTGTACTTTTCTCACAGCGTGGAAAATTTCCAAATGTCTACTGCCCATCGTTCAGTGTCTCACCCCCCCCCCCCCCCCCCGTTTTTTGTTAGGACAGTTCTGGTTTTTAGCTTTCATCTGTGAGAAATCTTAGACTTATTTATACCAGGTCAGATATGATGGATCAGTATCTGGAGTTGCCTTAGCAAAGGTAATATTTCTCAGCTTACTCCAGATGCTCTGGAATGCTTCTTTTTAAAATGTGTCTACCTCCAACCGCAAAAGGAAAGCCAGACCAAACCCACTAAAGGAAACTTCTTCTCTAGTTCAAGTTAGTCATTGGCTCCTTTTGCTGTTGATTAATTTATCGGTTAACTTTGTGTCAAATCACGTTAAATATTGTGGACCCCAAATTAGCCAAACTTGATTGTATCATGCTCCTAGTTTGCAAACCTTCCTTCAACACAGTGTTATGCTAACTTGTTTTTTTTTTTTTTTTTTTTTTAACCTCTCAATGTTTAGAAAGGGTTTCAGCAGTGAAGTATCAATTGAGATTTAAAGAACACACAGTACCACTGGGACCCCCTGCCCCTGACATTGACTTCAGCCACTGATAGACTGTGTTTCCATTCCTGTAGGACTTTTCTGTCTGGCAACACTTCTCAGGCTGAATTTAAACCCATGCTCCATTTGCATATTTTTCCCCCAAATAGGTCTTGGTTATCTTACACGTGAGAAGAATTTGCCACGTAGGATTTTTTTTTTCCTCGATTCTTTTGTATATTTGAAACTTCTGCTAAAAATTAACCTATAGTCTGCATATTTGAGTATGGGGTTGTCTTTGATACATGTTAAGGGATTCTTTGTGTGTGTGAGTATTTGGGGGAATATTTTATGATCAGCATAATTTGGATCCCTGAAGACAGATGCAGTAGCCACGTTCATGGAAGAATCTGAGTTGCAATGACTAGTCTAAAAACAATAACCTAGATTATTTAATAATTGGTAGACCACAGCCCCATACAAAGTAGGCTATGGAATAAATACACATTTTAATAAATGACAGCATTCGTATTGTGCTTTTTGAGAATTACGGTTCTTGCATGCGTGGTTTACAGTTTATAAAATGGGTTAAGTTTTAGGAGTGGCACTTCTTGAGGGAGCCGCAGAATTGTGGGGCCTAACTATGCACACCTGTCTAGGGAAGAGACTTCACTGAAGTTGCCGGTCGTTGGGGTTTCTACCCTCACCTGCACTTGTAGCTCCAGATCAAATTACAGGAGCTTCGCAGCTTGAAAATGAAGACTTCCCGCTCCTTTGCCATTCTCCTTTCATGCACAGCATCCTACGAGCTCGGTGATTCTTCCGGGTAGGCAGTGTTTGTATTAGCTCTGTGTAGTTAGTTTTCCCCTGCTGGCCCTGCTGTTATTCTCTATTCACCTCATTTCTTCCAAGTACCAGTTAACCAGGAACTCGGCAATTCCTTAAATAAGGCAACGAAGGATTTCAAGTCCTGTGTTGGGGGTGCCTGGCTGGCTTAGTTGGTAGGGCATACGATTCCGGATCTCGGGGTTGCGGGCATCGGGTGTAGAGATTACTTAGAAAGAAATCTTTAAAAAAAAAGAATAAAAAATAGTCTTGTATTTTGAAACGCTTGGAAACCAGGAAACTCCATCCTCCAGGAAGGGCCTGGGTCTCGGCTGGTGCTGTGATCACATTTTGTGGAAGGTGAACGTCGAATGTCTCCACTTCCGTGTTCTGTGTTCGCTGACCTGCCTCTTGTTCCTTCTGTAAACTCACGAGGCGGTTGACACCTCCCCGTTCAGTGGGGTGGTGGCCCTGTGCCCCCCCCCCGCCCCCCACCCCCCGCCCTCGTGGGCAGACTGGATGTCCCGGGTGCTAAGGTGCTAGCCGCATAAGAGACTGGCCCTGTGTCTCTTCCTCATTACAAGCCCTTTCCCCTTCATGGTTAGTATTCATAAATACTAAATGAGATATTTATTCACTTGTATTTGCACATGCCCTCGCCGCCAGTCTTAAAAGTCAGATCTGGGCAGAACTTGGCCTTTCGACGAAAATATTACAGGCTTCTCAACTTTGATTTTTACCAAGAACTAAATATAGGTGCCCCTTTTGCTTTCCTCTGAGAGGGTGGAAGTTGCCAGGCGCGGAGATAAAGGGCCCTTCATGAAATAACTACCTACCTGATTCGGTGATGTAAGAAAGGTGATGACTGGTGTGTTGGTTTTTCCCTCATAGAGATGTTTACTGTTACTCTGAGGTGACAGTACAAGGCCGGGCTGACCAGGAACAGCCCTTGTTTAATATTGACACAGAACTCCCCCCAAAAGTAATATTTTTTCCAAGTGGAAATTTGCCCAAACCGGAGACAAATGGGACCAAATTTGCCACGATGTTTATATACCTACACCCCTTACGTTCTACCCCTTTGGAAAAAATGGATCCGTACAAGGTTCTGTCTTTTATGTTCTTCCCCCCCTCCCCCTTATTTTGAATGGTTCAGAGGCTTCCTAGAAATTGACTGGGGTGTCTCTAATTTCTGCTGAACTGATTTTATTAAAAACACTGCACCATAGGGGGTTTGACCTTCTAAAATACCAAACATGTCTGCTTTAGAAAATCACAAAGCTCTCCTCTGAAGAGCTCGTAAATCTGGTTTCAATATGGGTTGATTATAGGCTAAAAGCTTGAAAGCAGTGACATCTAGTATCATGAGTCTGGAACTAGCCTTTTTGGGGCCAGGACAGATTTTTTTCCTTATAACCTCTAATTGGTCCTCTTCTCTGTCTCGGCCCGAATAACGTTAAGCCTCTGAAAGTTACACGGAACGATGAGGCCCAACTCATACAGGACAGTAGTGGTCAAGTGCACTTTGGAGTCTCACAGCCTGGGTTCCAGTGCTGCCATTGCCTCTACCAGCTGT
This sequence comes from Prionailurus bengalensis, assembly GCF_016509475.1. Lineage (NCBI taxonomy): Eukaryota > Metazoa > Chordata > Mammalia > Carnivora > Felidae > Prionailurus > Prionailurus bengalensis. The sequence continues at coordinate 26,402,384 of NC_057358.1, forward strand.
GTGAACTTGGGCAAATTACTTAAGCTCTCTGAGTACTCAGTTTTGTTACCCATAAAATGGGGGCGATAATCTCTATAAGATTATTGTATGGAGGTATAGTAATTTCTATTAATACACATGAGGGTCTTGGGTGAACCAGAGTGGCCCAACAGAATATTCCTCAACATTTAAGAGCTATTGCCTTTCCAGTGGCTATTTACCTGACTGTAGTATTTTGGATCGTGCATACTCGAGATGAACTGCAGAATGCATATAGCATTTTTAGTATTTGTTTTTAATTTATTGCTTTTAGCCTCATCTACTAATGAGATATATAATTGTTTCCTTTTGGGTTAATCTGGTGGCTACTGATAACATTTTGGTTTTATGTACCTATTTGGGGTTGTTTTGGTTTGTTGTTTTTGGTAGTTGACAGAATGAAGTGCTGGAATTTCAGCTGCTCCTGGTGGTTAATCCAGTGAGAAAGTCAAGGGAGTCAGTCACGTGGACAACAGATACTGTTCCAGAATCACTTGACCAGATTGTGTCTGATTGATACACGCTAAACAAGTACCGCCATCAATTATAATTTGCCTCATAAAGGCTCCAAACAAAATACAAATAGTTCCACAACAGGTTTTTAGAACTGTGTGAACGTCTATTTTGGGGGGGTGGGGTGGGGAAGGGTGTCCTAGTTAGTGAAAAATGCAGTTCATTTCCCTAGATGAAATTAATTTAGTCAGTGACTCTGTGGGTCACAAGTGTAATGGAAAAAAGGACTGTTTTAGACACCAACTCACTCTTCTTCCCTCTCTTCATTCTGTCAATGTTGTCCTCACTCGGCTGATTTAAGAAGGCAGGCCATTGATCTCAGAATTTGAGATCCAGTGAAGTAACAAAATTAAACGCGCTTTCAAAATTTGACAACTCTTTCTTTGGAGTACAGTTTTTGACCCTGAACATGTCCTGGCTAGTCGGCTAATGCTGTAGCCCATTTTGGGGTGTGATGGCGTAATTCACCTGTCTGCCATTCTGGAAATTTGGAGATAGACCTGGGGAGGTGTCGGAGACGGGGGTAGCCAGCTAGGGGCATACTGCTTGCAGGATAGTGGCGATTTTCCAATGGATCTGCTTTGGAGAGTTTCAAAGTATGTATTTTGGGGGAGGCCTGCCAGCCATATTTCTACAAACTTTCGCCATTCTATGAATATTAAAAGGGATTCCAGGAAAGGCATTGATGAGCTATCCTGGGAGACACTTTGGATAAGCAATTACACAATATCTCAAGGCATCCATCCATCATTCCTCAAGACTTCTAGGAGATTCCTTCCATCTAGTGTAGCTAGTAGCCAGCTGGCCTGTTGGAGGCTATTTCAGATTGCGTTTAGCAGCCTGTATCTTGCAGATCAGACTGATGTTGGATTAACCTGAGCAGAGTCCTGAAGAGCGGAGTTGATAACTGTTTATATGTATATAAATACACGTACGTATATAGCATGTATACATATGTGCCATGCTAGCTGAACAGTCTTTGAAATCCTGGACTCATTTTCCATTGAACGAGTTTTCAAGGCACTGTGTAAGCAGATGTTGGAATTTGTGGGAAGTCAGCAATTTGTTTTAGACACGTGAAGACTAAGTTCGTTGTGATGAATTAATAAAGTCAGAGGCTGTTGTGTAAATTCACTGTGAAAGCTCTCATATTACAAACCTAATGGAACAAAAATTGTTTTAGCAGTTAAAACCAAGAGAAATACAGAAAGCTCTTTATCCCTGGTCTCTTCCCCTTGGAATTTCCCTGGGGAACTGATGAGGACAGTGGAAAAACACCACACTTCTAAAAGCAGTCTCTTACTTTTCCAGTGTCGGGAGTCCACGCCGAGGCATTTCTTTTCTTTCTTTCTTTTTTTTTTTTACTACATTTCGTGGATGTGATTTTGATACCCAAGACTTTCACTCACAGTTGCCTCGCTAAATGGGGTATTTCTCACCCGGATTTGGGGATTAAACTGTGAACTCCCAATGGGGAGGGGCTGGAGACCAATAGCCTTTGTAAATTGCTGTGATCCAAGGAGAGAATGAAGTGAAGGGAGAATGAGATGTCTTGCAGTGAGCATCTGAATCCAGGCTGTCAGTAAATAAACAAATGTCTTTCTCTTTGGTTTCCCCACTCTTTCAACTATCGTTTAATTTTTAAAAATATTTTAAAAATGTTTATTTTGAGAGAGACAGAGGGGGAGAGAGAGCATGAGCGCATGAGCACATGAGCAGGGGAGGGGTAGAGAAAGAGGGAGAGAAGACAATCCCAAACCAGCTCCATGTTGTCAGTGATGAGTCCGATGTGGGGCTTGAACTCACGAATGGTGAGCTCATGACCTGAGCCATGACCTGTGCAGAAATCGAGAGTCAGATGCTTAACCCATTGAGCCACCCAGGCACTCCTCAACTATTGTGTTAAAGAGTTACAATGTTGTATGGGAAGTCCAAAGGAAAACAAGTTGCTCATGAAGGGAGTTAAGGAGAAGCAATTGAAATGGATCTGAAAATTAATGAAGCATTGCTAAGGTCAAATGCATCCCCACCTTTTAAACTTGGTGCCCATCTCCAAGCTGATTTAAGGATACTACTTTTCACCTAGAAGCATATCCTTATTCTCCATTAAGCTAAGAATTGTACTTTCATTCTTGGTATTCCGAAGTACCCAAAGTTGTCATCACACGGTGTTTCTCCAAGGAATTAAAAAAAATAAGCCGCTGATGGGGCGCCTGGGTGGCGCAGTCGGTTAAGCGTCCGACTTCAGCCAGGTCACGATCTCGCGGTCCGTGAGTTTGAGCCCCGCGTCGGGCTCTGGGCTGATGGCTCGGAGCCTGGAGCCTGTTTCCGACTCTGTGTCTCCCTCTCTCTCTGCCCCTCCCCCGTTCATGCTCTGTCTCTCTCTGTCCCAAAAATAAATAAACGTTGAAAAAAAAAAATTTAAAAAAAAAAAAAAGCCGCTGAGAGTTTTGTTGGGCCAATAGGTGAAGAACCTGAAATCCGCAAGCTATTTCATCTTCAACCTGCTTGTCCCAGCCACACAGGGGTAACTTGGGTGGATCCTTTTTTCTCCTCTGGAACTGAACCTCTCACCAGAGGCTATAATAAAAGCAACAAATAGCTTGCTGCGTCCTGCATTCAAGGTCACACCAAAGGTTAGTTACACATTACCCACCCCTCTCCACACACCTAGCATCTTCATTAAAGGATTACCTTTTACTTCAAAATCCAAATGGCTCTTATGCATCCATTTGTACTTTTATAGTTGAGCCTTTATATATGTTTCTTTGATTATCAGTGTTCTCTCAGGAAAATTACTTATTGCGTAGGTAACTTTAAATAATGAAATGCAAGTTAAAGAACGTGTTTATGTGTGCGTGGGGGGGGGGGGGATGATCATGACTTCCTAACTATTGTTTCTAGTTTCCCATAAGCCTTTTATTTATTAAAAGTATTTTATATTTATATTTATATAATAATGTATAAACATACATTTATATTTTCTACGAGCGCTGGATCAAACCGTCAACAGGCTTCCGGTAGCGTGTGTTAAAAATACCAGTATGGGGTGCCTGGGTGGCTCAGTCCGCTGAGAGGCCGACTTCAGCTCAGGTCATGATCTCACAGTTCTTGAGTTCAGGCCCTGCATTGGGCTTGGGACTGTCAGCAACGTGGAGCCGGCTTTGGATCCTTTGTTGCCCGCCCCCCCGCCCCTCCCCCTTGCATGCTCGCGTGCGCTCTCTCTTTCAAAAATAAATACAAAACATCTAAAAAATGTATTCTTACTTACCAACCTTAAAAAAATATGAATAAAGTGTGGAAAAGAGCAGCCCCATTTCTTTAAAGGCAGCAATGTTGTCAACATTCAAAGGCAAACTGGCAGGAAAGAGGAAACGTACTTATTCTCTGTGCAAAATCCGGGGCAGCACTGATCGCGCTGGAGCTCGGTTTCCCCTGGGATTCTTCGCTTCTGGCTACCGAATTCACAGGCTGACAAAGCCTGGAGGTGGTGCTGCTTGGAGGCTGTCTAAAGGGGGGGAGGGGGGGAGGGGGGATTGTCTGTCCATCCGGGATTGCTAAATGTCAAGGGTCATTTCCCAGCCTGACACTTGATTGTGAAGCAGGTTAGGAGGTAAATCTTGCAAGGCCCCGGATTGTGACAAACGCTATTGGTGGGCAATAAAGTCCGACTGCCTTAAGCGGCTTGTTTTAACAATGGGAGGTTGTTTGTTGGCATTTGTATGCAAATTGTGGTGAGTAACTAACAGGTTGCTTTGAAATGCTGAATTTGTTTATCCCAATGTGGGAAGCCCGACCTTTTCTTCTTGGGCAGAAGATTTATGGAGCTCTTTTTTTCACGGCTCTCAGCATTGAATTAGGTCCAGCAGGGCCCCAGCATTGTCATTAACTCAGGTTGGGCTTCAGGGGCGGAAGTGCACTGCTGGTCCCCAGACTGACCCAGACGGGGGTAACCTGCTGGGAAGCCATGGGCTCACAACGTTCTGGAGTTTCTCTAGGTCCCCTGGCTAGGGCTGAGCCACCAAAACAGCAAACAACTGAAAGGAAAAATACTCCTGTCTTCAGAATATCCATCACATAAATACCTCGTCTGGAAAAAAATAAATCGGCCATTTCCTTTGGCTTCGTCTTCATACCTATTCCGGGAAAAAGCACCTCCCTCCTAGGCCAAAGACCTGCCATTGAGTCTCTCACTGGCTTGTGTCTTCGTATGAACTTTTTAAGTCAAAAGCGTTTGTTCAAAGTGCTCATCCTAACATTTTTAGAGTCTTTATAGCCGCCGTGGGTGTGTACGGTTTTCTCAGAGGGACCTGGGTTCAGGTTCAGTTTCTTCATTTACATAATGGGGATAATAATATTATCAGCACTTTGGGTTGTTGGGGGGATTAAATGAGGTGATGCAAATAAAGGTTTAGCTCGATTCTTTGCAAAGCTGTAAACGTTAGCCGTTCCTACGAGATACTGTTCCTTTAAGGGCCCTTGAACTGTCTAGAAAAGACACACAGGTGGTCAGCGGTCATCACTCTTACTTTACGGACTGAATAGATTCAAAGATTTAGCACTGCTTAATCTCTTTTATTTGTGAGTGTCTTTCATTTGCTCAATTTCACCTTTCCATGCTTATATTTTGCTCTAGACAGCAGGAAAGTACTTAACGTTGAGGCGAAAATATTGAAACAACATCCCTTGTAGGAAAATGCTGCTTCTTAGGAACAATTATAGTGCTGAACATCAGCACAGGACAGTTTGTGCTAACACTGTCCCAAATCAGGAAGGGCACGTTATCTGCTCCCTGTTCCAGCAAATACCTGTTTTTGCACATCCTGTTAATGAATACACACCTGTCGAGCGTGTTAGTTTGCTCTGCTGACTTAGTTGACAGAGGGCCAAGCCACAGTTCACTGCATTGAGTACAGGCGGCAGGAGCACTGCTGGCTGTCTTGCTGCTTGGTGGTCCGGGTGAAGGGCCGGCAAAGGTCACCGGCACAGGAGTGCGAGAGGCGAAATAGAATTTTGTGTCAGACTGCATTCATAAAGAAGGTTCTTTCAATAATCTGTGCTTCCAAGAAATGTGTTAGACTAAAAACACAATTCAGCTTTTTTTTTAAAGTGCATTTATTTATTTTGAGAGAGAGAGACAGACAGACCGAGGGAGGGGCAGAGAGAATCCCAAACAGGCCCAATGCTAACAGCATGGAGCCCCATGTGGGGCTCGATCCCACGGACCGTGAGCTCATGACCTGAGCCGAAACCAAGGGTTGGATGCTCAACGGACTGAAGCACCCAGGCGACCTTCCGCTTTGGTAATAAAGCTGATTTGTCACTTCCTGTTCCTTACTAAGAATGTTGTGACTCGTGTGGTTCTGCGCCTTTTTGTGTTCCTGTATGTTAGCCTCTCGTGTGTGTTCCCTGAGACAGTGACAGATCAGCGGGACTTCTGCAAGCCCAGGAATTTGTCTGTGTGCCTCACGTGTGCGCACCGCATCTGAAAGCAGCCACCTGACACTTGCTGAGGATGTTCGCTGAGTGAGACACGGAAGCCGGTTGCAGACACATTTCTCAGCTGACCAGCTCTAATCTTAAGCCTTTCCACTCATTTTGGGTCCTTCCCTTTCCCCTGTTTCTTCTGACCGCCTTGGTCATGGGCTTTCTGGCTGAGGATAGCGTCCTATCTCCACTGCTCCCTTTAGACTTGAGGTTTCTTGTCTGTCTATGGCTCCCCACAGCTCACGCCGTCTCTCTGGGTCCTGCCTCAAGCTGGTTCTGACCCCTTTTGCCCTGGCTTCATGTCCTTTCTCTCTTGATCACGTTTTTGGCTTTTGCTTTTCTGCCCAGCCGGTTTGTTTTCCAGTGACTTGATTGGACCGTCGGCTCTTGACTCAGGCTTTGATTGGAAAGCTCTCTTGTGTTAACCTTTGCGGTGACGTCAAGCTGGCAGGCCGGTCCTGGACCAGACCTGGGTGATCCTGCCTGCCTGGGCCTGGAGCACTGGTTGTCTAGATACAGCCTTGACTACACATTCAACAATCACGTTGTACCTCACCTCGCCAACCCCCCAGACTCACACAGCCTTACCTTTCCTGGTGGCCATTCTTTATCTGCTAAGAACGTGGGGTTGGAACTTAGGGACTTAGGGGGTATGAGTGCTCAGGCCCAGGAAGGTGATGCAGAGAAGGGGCCACTACACTTGGGACTGAGAATATACTGGCAATTTCTCTGGGGCCCTTTGACCCCACAAGTCACTGTCCATCCCTCCAAGGCCCTTGCCTGATAGCTCTCATTGAAATCTGAACTTCCCCTATTATAACTCCTCTAATTCTTGCCGCAGGCAGAACAATTGAGGAGCATCCACTCTTTGGTTAGACTAAAAACACGATACAGCTCTGATGAAACTGAGTGGGTGCCTTTGACTAGGAAAACGGAAGAGGGAGCTTCTCCCAGAGCCACCGGGGTGTCTCCTCTGGGCAGTCACGGTGGGGCTCCTGGGAGAGCTGCGAGGTGGGGGTGCGCACACGCGCCCTGGCCCACGCTGCCCGCCGCTAGGGAGGGGGCTTGTCAGTCTCCTCGGAGAGCGCACGCTCCAACTTGGCACTTGCCCCCCTCCCCCCACTACCCCCCTCGGGGCCGGGGTGGGGCCCGAGCAGCAGAAGCTGCACAGCCTCCCTGCGCGTTCTGGCGGGTTCCTCGAGGAGCCCCGTCGCCCGACGCCTGGCGCAAGGCAGGTGAGTAATAAAATCTGCGGCAGCTGCCGCTGCAGCTCTACTGACCCCATTCTTCTGGCTTCCACCGCCCCGCCGCCCAACGGGGATGAACAGTCGGCAGTTTTTGCCAAAGGAGCCCTTGGTTCAAAGATTCGGTACCGACGAGTGAGATTTAGTAAGTCGCGCCCTCTTCCAGCTTCATCCTTGTCATTCTTAAAATGACGGTCGCAACACCACTTTTCTAGAGTGCTAGTAAGCCCCTTTGCTGCTCTTGGGAAAAAGCCCTCGAAAATAGGAATTACTGTGAACATGCTACTTTGAAATAAAGATAATTTTTTTTCTCCTGTGTTCCCATAGGTTTCTTTTTTTTTTTTTTTTTTTTGTTTTCCTTGTAAGGTTTATTTATTTTGGGGCGGGGGGGGGGCGTGCGCAGAGAGAGAGGGGGACAGAGGATCCAAAACGAGCTCTGGGCTGACAGCAGAGAGCGGATGCGGGGCTGGAACCTATGAACTGAGATCATGACCTGAGCCGAAGTCAGGCCCTTAACTGACTGAGCCACCCAGGCGCCCCTCCATGTTTTTCGTTTATATTTTTAATTCTACTACTGTTTAATTTTTTTTTTAATGTTTATTTATTTTTGAGAGAGAGAGAGAGACAGAGCTCGAGAGGGGAAGGGCCAGAAAGAGAGGGGACACAGAATCCAAAGCAGGCTCCAGGCTGTGAGCTGTCAACACAGAGCCTCAGTGGGGGCTCAAACCCACAAACAGGGAGATCATGACCTGAGCCAAAGTCGGATGCCTAACCGACTGAGCCACGCAGGCGCCCCTACTTTTTAAGTTTTTAATTACATTTGTTTTTAATTGTTTTTGAGAGAGAGACAGGGCGTGAGTGGGGGAGGCTGAAACAGGCTCCAGGCTCTGAGCTGTCAGCACAGAGCCTGACTTGGGGTTTGAACTCAGGAACCATGACATCATGACCTGGGCTGAAGTCAGACGTTCAACCGACTGAGCCACCCTGGCGCCCCTCTATTACTTTTTAAAATATAGGTTTTAATCATGTCTCCTCTAAAATTTATAAGTAGCCAGCCATAGAGTTTGCTTTAAGAAGACAGAAAGTGGTGGATACAGCAGTTATATGCTTAAGACCATCTGTCCTTTTCTTCAACCAATAAAAAGCACTACCCATTTGGATTATTGTTTGTAATTGAATTTACGTTTACAATAAACCTCAGGCTTAGAATTTGAGCTGGGTGGGTAGGGAGAGAAGACAGAAAAGTCCAAACAGTGTAATTAACAAAAGTGGGAGAAGCTTTGTTGGGTACAGCTTGAAACAAACACCAGGATTGCCCTTCGTGTCTTGAATAAAATGAAACAATATAAAAAAGTATAACCTCCCTCCTCCCCAAACCCTCCCCCCCCCCCCCAAAAAAAAACCCTGGTGAAAGTTCTGCTTAAAAATAACCTTCATCTTTGTACTTTTCCCCTACTTAAGACAAATATTATGTGACAATAAATTTGTCTTTTGTTTTTGAAAATTTTCTACAATTAGCTGAAATGTTAAGATAGGTAGACTTTGTCGGTTAGGAATAGCAAGAAGGAATATTCATATTGCTTATTGATCTGTGCCCAGATGTTTGATATTTAAGTGGTACTTAATGATTGCAAATTTAGGGGGTCTGCTGCCTGCTTCACGGTTGGAAGAGTGGCTAAGTGACTTGCCCAAGGCAATGGGCAAGGATTTCTGCCCAGGATCATCTTTCTTCCAACAGATACTGAAAACTTGTGGCAAAAATAAAACCAGATTCACACGATTTTACTTCTGAATGGAAACTTTACAGTGGCACGTTGGCTCTGCCTTTCAGGAGGGCAAAGCCATGCTCAACCCTAACCACATTCTCTCTGCCAAGTCCTGCCTTATCCGTCCCAGGGAGACCAGGAGAGAATTCTCTGCCCTGCTTGTTTCTGGGGCTTGGGGGATGAGAAGAAATTCGTTCTCTTCATTGCAGTTTTTTAATTCCTTGAGGGATGATTCCACATTTATTTTTATTTATTTATTTTTAAAGTAATTTCTATGCCTAACATGGGGCTTGAACTCAAAACCTCGAGATCAAGAGTTGCATGCTCTACTAACTGAGCCAGCTAGATGCCCCAAGATTCCACATTTTATATCTTATCTTATCTTACTCTTCAACGTTCCGCATTTTATTCGTTTTGTGTTATTTTATTCTTTTTCAAGATTCCATATTTTATATGTTGTTCTGACAGCTATGGGGAGAGGATTTTTATTCTCCTCTCCGATGACCCCCTTATTGTGGGGATTCAAAAAAGGGCTCTGTCAACTTTCCTCTTTCCGACTCTTGGAAAGGACGTAGAAATGGAGTAAATACTCAGTCTTAACCTTTCTCCTACTTTCACTTGCTTCTTACCTTCCTATAAACCACCTTCCTGACCAAAAGAAGCAGAAATTAGTTGGTTTTGGTAAACTTTTTAACAATAAGTTTTATTTTATTTTTTTTTTCAACTTTTTTTTTTTTATTTTTTATTTTTGGGACAGAGAGAGACAGAGCATGAACGGGAGAGGGGCAGAGAGAGAGGGAGACACAGAATCAGAAACAGGCTCCAGGCTCCGAGCCATCAGCCCAGAGCCCGACGCGGGGCTCGAACTCACGGACCGCGAGATCGTGACCTGGCTGAAGTCGGACGCCTAACCGACTGCGCCACCCAGGCGCCCCTTAACAATAAGTTTTAAATTTTAATTCTAGTATATATAACATACTGTGTTATATTAGCTTCAGGTGTATGAAATAGTGATTCAACAATTCCTTGTATCACCTGATGCTCATCCTGGTAAGTGTACTCTTTAATCCCCATCACCTATTTCACTCATCCGTGGTAACCTCTTCCATGGTTACCCCCTCTTCCGTGGTAACCATCAGTTTGTTCAGTGTAGTCAAGAGTCTGTTTCTTGGTTTGTTTCTCTTTTTTCCCTTTGCTTGTTTGTTTTGTTTCTTAAATTTCACATATGAGTGAGATCATATGGTATTTGTCTTCTGACTTATTTCACATAGCATTATACTCTCTAGTTCCGTCCATTTTGTTGCAAATGGCAAGATTTCATTCTTTTCTATGGCTGAATAATATTCCATTGTGTATATATGTGTGTGTAGACCACATCTTCTTTATCCATTCATTAATCGATGGACACTTGGGCTGCTTCCATAATTTGCCTAGTGTAAATAATGCCGTTATAAACATAGGGGTGCATGTATCCTTTTGAAATAGTTTGTATTTTTGGGGCAAATACCCAGTAGTGTAATTACTGTATGGTAGGATAGTTCTCTTTTTATTGAGGATCTGGTGAACTTTTGTGGTCTATATTGATGAAACTTTCTGGAAGATATTTTATTTTATTTTATTTTATTTTATTATTTTATTTTAGAGTTATTTTCCCCTTAGAAACATAGAAGTACTTGTAGAAAAAAAAATGATGTGTCAAATTCTCTCTTTTAATAGTCTTACTTTTTAATTTTTAGTAAGAACAGAGAGATCCTGGTGGAATTTCAGTGAATAGTATCAGGATATATTTTGGAAAGCCAGGAAATGTCAAACTTTGTGTAAATTGGTATTTCTAAGGCTTCGATAACACTCAGAAACTGTAATTATATCAGGACAAGGTCTTTTTCAGCAAAAGAGGCTCAAACAACTTTCTTCATGATTATGCTTTGACCACTCCATTTGCTTTATTCATAATACTGTCCTAAAAGAATTTCCTTGCAGAAAACAGTCAATGAACCTAGCATAATGGGAATTTTCTACACGATTAAGTTCATGGAAGCGTACATTCTATTTCCAGAATAATCAACCAGTCCAGAGACACTCAGCTTCTCACTGTACAATGAATAGTTGATATTTCTGAACTAAAGTAAGCAGTATTATGGGAATTTTCAGCCACTGATAAAATGCTAGAATCAGAAAGTTAAGACATCAAGTTACATGGAATGCTCAACTTAAATCTAGCGTACAAAGGGGCACCAGAATGACTAGCTGTGAAAGGTCAATGTTTAACTTTTCCAAGTATTGCTTAAAAGAAATGTATGAGGCAGGAAGGGGAAGGAAAGAGAGAGAGAGAGAGAGAGAGAAGCTTGGTTGGTTATATCAATGCATTAAAAGCTGCATTGGAACAAACTTGCAAAGAACAAGAAGAAAGTTTTTAATAATTTTCAAGAAGTCTTCATGTGCTATGCAGACCTAATTTGTCTTGTTTTTCTGTATTCTACGGATACATATATGCTGAAAGAGAGAGGGAGATGAAAATAAGCAAACAAAAAGAATGGGGGGAGGAGAAAGAAAACATCAAAAATTATTAGAAGAGTAGGTGGATATTAATTGTTTTTCTTGGGTTTGGAAAAGGGAGCCAAATAGGACAGTTTAATATTTACTAAAACAAGCCCCAGGATCACACGTGAGCCTCCAAGTGGCAGTTAATCAGGTACCCAGAGTCTTGAGAGCTCAGACTGGGGTGTGAAGAAATGCAGGGTCTCCAGCAAGAGCCCTTTTCCCAGCATCTGTACTGATTCACAGCAAAGGTAGACCCTGCCCCCTCCTCCCCTGTCAATTACTCATCATTGTTGTTTATTGCTCCTTCCCTTTACCTAGTCTCTGCTGGCAAAACTCTCAGGCATCCATGCTTGGGGCTGGTCCACAAACTGTTCTGTACTGGTTTGAGATGAGCATAAAAATTGAGAGTAAGCATCGAGAAACTTTCAAGCAACTCAATGGAGTCATTTAATGTCTGTAGAATCTAATGAAAAACGGGGCTTCGTTTTATGTATCTTTGTTCTGAATTTCATTTCAGCTAGCAGTTTATTTTTATGGTATTTTACAAAATATCGTCTGTGATAGATTGGGAAAAAATGGTCTTATGTTACAGTTCGTCTGAAGCAGTGCTCTGGAGAACCAGGAGGTAGTGCTTCGAAGGTAAGGGTAACACACTTTTCTAAATGTGGATGGAGTTTATGCTATAAATTAGGGGAGGGCCAAACATTTCTCCCCCTGAAGAGCCCAGTCAGAAGCAAGAGTGTCTAGTTGGTGACATTTTTTACAGCAGTGATTCTACAACATATTTGTCTTAGGACTCTATTTAAACTTAGAAAAATTCAGTTTCCAGGTGCTCATTGCTAGTATATAGAAATACAACTGGCTTTTAAAATACTTTCTTTGTATTCTGTGACCTTGTTAACCTCACATGTTTGCCCTAGCATTTTGTTTTGTTTTGATTTGGTGGAAGCCTACATAATTGATTTCAGGCTTTTCCCTTTTTCTTAATACTGTCAATTTTCCTCTAAGCCCTGCTTTAGCTGCATCCTATACATTTTTTTTATATTGCATTTTTATTTCCTTTTAATCCAAACTCTTTTCGAATTTTCCTTGTGCTTTTTTTTTTTTTCGCTGATTCATGGACTATTTAGTAGTGTGTTGTATTTCCAAATTTTTGGTGATTTTACAGATATTTATTGATCCTTGTTGAATTCCATTATGGTCCAAGAACATCCTTTGTATAATTTCAATTGTTAACATTTGTTTAAAGGGATGTGTATCGCTCAGGATATGTTCTATCATGGTGAATGTTGGGTGTTAGGACTTGAAAATAACGTGTGTTAGACCAAAGTAGGGGTTCTGGCCCAAGACGGTGAGGCTCCTAAATTCATTTCTTCCCAAAGACACACTGAATGTACTGTTTATGTAGAGCAGTTCCCTCTGAAAGAAATCCAGAAAAGAGGTGAGCGATTCCTACACGTCAGGTTAATGAGAAAATAACCACATAGAAACAGGTCTTCACAGACCATCAGCTACCAGAGGCCACTAAGAACAAAGAAATAAGCTTGGACAATCAAAAAATTTGTTTGAGAGACACCCAAGAACTTGGGCTGGGCTGAATGATAAGGTTCACCACACAAGACCACACCAGCAAGAGAGGTAAGTGTTTTATCTCATGAGCAGAAAAGGAAAATGAACAAATAGAGGAATATATTCCAAACAAAAGAACAAGATGAAACTCTGGAAACAGGTCTTAACGAAACAGAGATAAGTGATTTACCTGATAAAGAGTTCAAAATAATGGCTGTAAAATAATGAATGGACAAAGTGGAAATTTCAACAAGGAGAAATAAAGTACCACATAGGAGTCACAGAGCTAAAGAATACAATAGCTGAAGTAAAATTTTTAAAAAATATTTATTTATTTATTTTGAGAGAGACCAAGCAAGAGAGAATCCCAAGCAGGCTCTGCATTGTCAGCACAGAGCCTGATACAGGGCTTGAAATTAGGACTGTAAGATCATGACCTGAGCTGACATGAAGAGTTGGGAGCTTAACCAACTGAGCCACACAGTCACCTTGAACTAAAAAATTTAATAAAGAAATTCACATAAGACTAGATGAAGAGGAGGAAAAAGTCAGCAAACACAAAAATGGCACCAGAACTCATCCAATCAAAGGAGCAAAAGAAAAAAAAGGCTAAAAAAGAATGAAGATCATTTTAAGGATTTATGAAACACTATCAAGCAGACCTATATGGATAATAGAGGTTCCAGAAGATAAAAGAGAAAAGGAAGGAAGCCTATCTAAGGAAATAATGCCTGAAAACTTCTCTAATCTGAGAAAAGAAACAGATACCCAGATCCAGAAAGCCCAGAGAATTTCAAAGAATATGGATCCAAAGAGACCCAATTCAAGGAATATCACAATTAAATTGTCAGAAGATAAAGACAAAGAGAATCTTAAAAGCAGCAAGAGAAAAACAACTTGTTGCATAAAGGGAAATCCCATAAGACTATCAACAGACTTTTTCAGCATAAACTGTGCAGGCCAGAAGGGAGTGGCACAATATATTTAAAGTGCTGAAAGAAAAAAAAAACTGCCAATTAAGAATATTCTACCTGGTAAAGTTGTCCTTCAGAATTGAAGGAGAGATAAAGTGTTTTTCAGACCAACAAATGCTGAAGCACTTCATTGGTACTAGACTGGCCATGTAAAAAATGTTAAAGGGACTTCTTCAAATTGAAACAGAAGGATGCTTATCAGTAACAGGAAAATATGAAAGTATAAATCTCACTGGTAAAGGTAAATATATAGATAAATTCAGAATACCATAATGTTGTAATGGTGGTGAGTAAAGCACTTATAAATCTAGTATGAAGGTTAAAAGATGAGTAATAAAATGGAACACAATTGTTCGTTAATGAATATAAATGACATGAAAAACAGTGTTGGGGGAGGAGAATAAAAATGCGGAGCAGAGCTTTAGTATATGTTGAAATTTAAATTGTTTTCAGGTTAAAATAGACTGTTATAAATATGTTTTATATAATCCTCATGGTAACCACAAAGCAAAACTTATAATGGATGCATAAAACATAAAAATAAAGAAATCTAAACATATCAGTACATAAAGTCATCAAATCACAAAGGAAGAGAACAAGAGAAAAAGACAGGAACAAAGGAACTACAAAACAGCCAGAAAACAATGAAAACAATGACAACATTAAGTTCATACTTAACATTACTTTAAATGTAAATGGGCTAAATTCTCCAATCAAAAGACACAGAGTAGCCAAATGGATAAAAAACAAGACCTAACTACATGTTACCCATAAGAGACTCACTTCAGATGTAAGGACACATATAGACTGAAAGTGAAGGGATAGAAAAAGATATTCCATGCAAATTGAAACAAAAAGAAAGCTGGTGTAGATATCCTTATATCATACAAAATAGACTTTAAGACAAGCACTATAATAACAGACACAGAAGGTTTTTCTGGCTTCTTTCTATACTTTGTAGGTTTTTTTTGTTTGTTTTTGAAAGCCAGATATCTTGTTTCAGACAGTGGAGGCCGAAGTAAATGGATTTTATGCCTGGAAATGAGCACTTTTTTGTGGCCTAGGCATTTAGTGTGTTTTTTGGGCGCTGTGTATCTGGGTCTTGGGGGGTGGGTCCTGACCTATACCAGTAATGGAAACTCTCTAGTAGTCTGGATCCAAGGTACTTTCTGCCAGGGTTAGAGAGTTTTTTCTCTTCCCTTCCCCTCACTTTCCTGGGTCTTCACCAGTGCCCTAAGATGACAGTTTCCTGTCTTTTCTGCAACAGTTTAAACCTCCATGAAAGTGAAGAAGGGTCTTGTGCCTTTCTTTCTGCTCCTACTGTCCCCTCCCCAGGTCTACACCACTCTTGCCCCCAGGGTTTCTTGTGAGTGAGTATCCAGTGATGTCTGGAGAAGACCCTGTGAGTGCGTGTAAAGTCGTCTTGTGTCTGAGGCTTCTGGGAATTCCCTATCCTCGCAGTAACCCATATTCAGCATTTAGCAATTCATTTGCCATTTTAGCTGAGTTCTTCCTACCAGCTTGTATGACGTGTGGTGGCACCGGCCCCAGGCAATCAAGCACTCAACTTTTTTCTCCTTGTAGGTTCTTTCCTTTCCTTAGATTTCAGGTTAGTTAATTGCCCTGAAACCTCAGGTTTCTGATAGGCTCAAGAAAAGTTGTGAATTTGCAGATCACCTGACATTTGTTGTTGTTGTTGTTGTCGTCGTTGTTGTGAAATAGCAATGCTCTTTCCAGCTTTCTAGAGCTTAAGCAAAAGCATGAACTTTCCCAATTGTTAAAGACCAAAAAGAGTTTTAGTTATTGTAGGTTAATCTATAGATACTTGTCATATTACGAATTTAAATGAGAAATTTAGAAAATATTTATTAACTTATTAAAAAATAACAATAATATATCCATTACACGTTGCTATGAATAACCCCTTTTAAATTTTAAATGAAAAGTAGCTACATTTTCCAAAAACAAAAAATTAGTGAGAAGAGTGATTGTGTAAATTTTTGAAAATCTCTTTAATGTGTGGGTTAATAGAAGATGGCTATATTCTCATATCTGCCTCTGCATTTCAGTCTGTTGCAGTATCACTCATTGTGAAGTCTCTGGAATACTCCATTATACCTTAGTGAGAAAATGAGAGTAAAAAAGACAAACAACATCTTATTAGGAGAATAGTTTTGAACTTGTAGAACCCCCCAAAGGTCCTCAAACCTTTGAGAACTTCTGGCTTACAGCATTTGCTCAGGCAGTAATAGAAAGTAATAGGAAATGGAAGTAATTTGCTCAGAAAGTAATAGAAAGTTTGCTCAATCAGCAAACAAAACTTGAATATCCTCCAGTATATGTGTATTTGTTCACAAAGCATATATACGCCTAACATCCATCTGTTTATTATGTATAGTAGTGAAGCAATTTCTTATTGTTAAGCTAAAAATAAGATGAAACAGAAAATATAGTATTTCCTTCCTCACTCCTTTCCTGCCATCTTATGTACCCTTGACCCTAATTTGGAGGACATTGTTTAAGAGGAGCAGCAGGGACACTGAAGTCCTGCTCTCTGGGACCTTTGCTCCCAGAGTGTGGTGAGGCTTGTTCCTAATGTTGTGGGCAGTGAAGAGTAAGATCAAGAGATGAACTCAATGGTCTGCCAGGAGGCGGAGACTAGGAGTCAGCCGTGGAACCGGTGGTGGATGTAGGAAGCCACAGGAAAGCAGCATGCCCTTGAGATGAACGACACCGTGGGATCCTATACTTGGCAGTGTCGAGAAGTCACAGACTATAAAATACCTCGAAACATCCCTCCAAGGAGTTCAATTCTGTGATGGAATTCTGTATTTGGATCTGGATTGGAACCAGCATTCAGATTCCTTCAATAAGAGGGTATTGGCGGATGGGCTTGCTTCGTTCCTTCCTGGTCCTGGAGCAGAGCATTGGGTTCTAGATTTATGCGAGGATTAGACTGTTCCTTGACTACTTTCATACAGTTTGAATCCTTTTCTAGCTGGATGTAGGAAGATAGTTTTTTTTTTTAAACTTAGTTTTCAAGGAAGATACCAGAGGCCTATAGCTTATGAGTATGAGGAATGTATTAGGTTATCTTTTGCCTTAGTGACAAGTAATCCAAACGTGCAGCTTAAGACAACAAACATTTATTCACAGTTTCTATAGGTCAGGAATAATAACAAGTGCCTGTGGTTCAGAGATGCTCACAAGTCTGCAGTCCGGGAGTTGGCCGGGCTGTGGTCAACTCAAGGCTCAACTTAAAGAGGACCTACTTCCAAGCTGACTTGCTTGGCTATTGGCCACAGACATCAAGTTCCTTGCCAAGTGGGCCTCTCCCTCAGGTAACACACAACAGGCAGCTGGCTTCCCTCAGAGCGCTCCAACGAGAGAACAGAGGATGCCATGGTCTTTTTGTATCTAATCTCAGAAATAATATCCCCTCATTTTGCTGTATTCTGTTTGTTAGAAGCAAATCACTAGGTCCAGTCCACCCTCAAGGGGAGGGGACTCCAGAAGAGATGGATTTCAGAGGGGAGGGACCTCTGGGGCTATCTTGAAGGCAACATACCACAGGAAGGGAAACCACTACCTAATTTCCCACTCTTGGTCACTGAAATGTTGTTCTTTATCTTTATTGCTTATTTACTAGAACAGGAGGACAGGGGGACAGAACTTTATCTGACTTGCTCACCCGATGCACCTCCAGGATCTAAAATGGACCTGGCATGAGGGCATGTTGTGCTCAGTAAATCAGTATTTGTAGAATGAATGCATATATCTCATTAAGTGATGGCAATAGAAGACTCACTATAGAGTCTCTCAGTCCTTTTTGTATCTTGTTTTGCTTCTTAATGATTATTATTTAGAGAATGCAGGCCCAAGGAGAACGGCATTGGCAATCAGTCCCCACTCCAGACTTTAAAATAAAATTTCTCAGAGTAAATTCAGAACCCTGGTGCCCGAACACCTCAGATGAGCGAGAAATCAAAAGCGTTTGCCGAATGCCTAATACGCACATGAAAAGATGCTCAACGGTACTCTAGCCAAGAGGGAGATGCAAGTCAAAAGCATAATGAGATAGACACACCCCTTGGGACGCCTGGTCTTACAAACAACAATAACAATAGCAGCAATGACAACAATAAGAAAGTGGAAAACAAATGTTGGTGAAGACGTGGAGAAATTGGCGTCCTAGTGCGTTGCTGGTGGGAAGGTAAAATGGTGCAGCCAGCGTGGAAAACATTTTGGTGGTTCTTCCAAAAGTGAAACACAGGATTAGCATATGATCCAGGATTTCCACTTCCTAGGTATATACCCAAAAGAACTGAATGCAAGGACTCAAATAGATACGGGTACACTAGTGTTCAGAGGGGCATTATTCACAATAGCCCAACGCTGGAAACAATCCAAGTGTCTACCAATGGATAAATAAAATGTAGCATATACATACAATAGCATGTTATTCATCTATGGAAGGAATGAAGTTCTGACACAGGCTATAACATGGATCAACCTTGAAACTATTATGCTAAATGAAATAAGCTAGACTCAAATGGAGAAATACCGCACGATTCAAGAAGGCGCATCGGGGAGGGCAAGCTGCTTTACTCAAGTCTACCGATTCAAATGCTAATCTCATCCAGAAACACCTTCACAGACATACCCGGAAATAATATTTAACCAAGCGTCTAGGCACCCCGTGAACCAGTCAAGCTGCCACATGAAATTAACCATCACAAGGGCAAAATATCTTCCAGATTCTAACTGCTGCTGGACGGGCCTCCCAAGAGGAACCTCGCTCTGGTCAGGCCTGGTGTGGAAATGGTGAGAGGCCAGCAGAGAGACCCCGGCTGATCTGGACAAATCAAAGACTGACAGAATGGGACACAATTATGCTTCAGATTCAGTTCAGTTTCATGCAGAATTATCTGTACTAGAGAGAGGTTAAAAATGCCCAACATATTTAAACAACTTCTTCTTCTTCTTCTTCTTCTTCTTCTTCTTCTCTTCTTCTCCTTTTAGAACTGGTTTGCTGAATAATGAGCCATCTATAAGATTCCTGGTGATGTCCAGTGAGGATCTGTGGTAACTTTTCTTCCACCTTCTGGTCCAAGCTTCAAATTAGCAGCTTTGATTTGCGTAGTTTCAGACATCAGTGATTTTAGTGTTCTGACCTTTGGTCTTGTTCTCTTCCAGAGGAGCCACGTTTATGTATCCACTTTTAGAATTCTGTGAGCATGAAGATGGCTCAAGAGACTGAGTTTGCCATTACTTCTTCTGACTTACCTTCTTCAATCTCTGGAAGATTGCCAACTGACTCTGTCAAACCTGTTCCCAAAAAAGTGGAGTTTGGTAAAGGCAGTCTCTTACTCAATACTTCAAATTTGAGGATTTCGCTAATTATTGTCCAATTCTCTTATTTACTAATTACATCCTCTGCAAATCTGGATGTTCCTTATGATGCACTTCGAGAGGTCGACCCCCTGCGTGAGAAGATAGTCTCTATTTGCTGCCATAGATCACTTCTTGCTCTGTGAATTGCTCCAGAAGTTTCCTTTTGCTGGGAGCAGGGTGCCATTTTGAGTGGCAATCCGGTTCACGAATGCCTTCTCCTTTTCCATTTGTTGTCACCTTTAAACGCCTTTGGGCAAAGCTTCACCACAAAGGACGAAACCAGATGTGTCTTTCTGTGAGTGTGGACATTACGGTAGCTGTACCTCTACAGTAATCAGCTGGGGGTGCCAAACAGTGCGGATGCTTCCCTCACTCACTGGGAGAGGGGTTTCAGATGGACTCCACTGCATTTGCTTCGTGTGGGACATCCTAGACCCTCCCACTTGGCCACTTGGGTACTTACTTCAGGCGAAAAGACAAAAACAAATCAAAGCAAAACAAACAATAAAAAAACAAACAAAAGCCCCCCCCCCCCCCCGCAACCTGCAAACCATTAAAATAATGCCCAATCTACTCCAGACTTTTGGTACCAAAATCAGAAATGAAAGACGATTGGGTGTGGGAGCCTCACAGATGGCCAAAGGCCTTATGGCAACTTTAAGGGTAAAACTCTTCAAGCAGAAATGCTGCCTCAAAAAGAGAAGGGAAGCTTGCAGATGAGAAAATGAATCAGACAAGTCACCATGAGTTTGAAGAAAATGTAGCTATCTTCCTCCTTTTTATAAGCTTGGGATGGAAAAGGCAGTCATTGTGGGGATAAATAATCCATCACTGGGAGGGGTGGGGGAAGGGGAGAGGTAGTTTGGGGAGTAGGGAGAGAGCCCAAAGCCAGATGCCTGCACACAAATAATAAAATGTTTTCCCTTGCTGTCATCTAAATGGGGAATGAGAAAGGATCCAGGGATAAGACCAACCCCCGAAGCGGCTTGGGGAAATGCGTGCTGATGTTTCCCATTAAAGCAGCAGTAATCATGGTAGCACTTCACAGAATGCATTTCATGCCTGGGATTCCACTGGGCTTTAACGGAAGAGGATCTGATTCACACCTCCTACCAAGAGAATGAATTCATTTTCAGTTCTCAGGGGTGGCAAGAGGGACTTCTCACCCGAGCTTAGATTCATCAAATCATAGAGCCAAGTATAGCCAGAGGTAAACTAGTCCTATACCCTCTTGTGATGGGCCCAGAGAGGTTGAGTGACTGGCCCAAGGTCACAGAGCTACTCAGTAGAATTGCTAGGACTAGAATACTTCAGTTAGGTTTCCTCTGGATCCAAGTGGTCACTTTCTAACTATGTGCCATTGGGAAAGCCACCTAACCTCACTGAGGAAAGTGTGGATAATCATAGTACCTACATCAAAGGCCTGTTGCAAGGATTAACTTAGTTAATACGTGTTTCAAACAGTGCTTGGCACATAGTAAATATTAAATGTATGCTGCTAGCTATTATTAGCGGTTGTTTTAAGGGTAAAATTCATTAAGAAAAAAAAAAAAAAGGCTGATGTGACCTCTTCCCATTTGCCACACTTTTAACACCACCAGTTGGGATGGAAATGGGAGATAGCACTGGTGGCCGAGTCCCTTTTTGCCCCAAATCTTTGCCCCAAACCTTGAGCAACTTGGCTGCTAGATTACTGGGAGTTTGAAGCGGTTCTAGCTTTGTGAGCCCCCTCGCTTCGGGGGCAGTTAGAGACTTTGACAAAACACCCATCCTGGCTCCTGGTTAGGTCTTTGGTGGAGGCTCTATGTGGCAGCCAGGTTGAATCTGGGAGGGAGGGGAAGCATACAGCCTCTGGTTTTGTTCTGGTCAGGACCGCCTCACTTGATTAGAGGTAAATAAATCACTGGACTCTACTAGAAAGCACAGTCAGGGGCTGTATGTTCTGTAATTCCAGAAGATCTGCCACTCTCTCCCCTTCGGTTTCTCCTTACTGTTGGCGAATGTGTGATCTGTGGAAACAATTCCTTTACATAAGATGCCAAATCCCTATCAATAAAAATCCTGAGGGAAGAGCTAATGTTTGGTTCATTATCAGTTATAGTTAACGCAAACAGGTTCTATTCTTTCTTGCAAATGCATTTTAATGGGGGTGGAGGATAGAGGAAGGAGCTGGGGTGAGACGGGTACTGGAGATACTGCAATGGGGAGAAAAAGATTCAGAATTCAAGGGCAGATATGTTGGAAGATGGTACCTTTTTTACAGTTCAGTCTAATACGGGAGGTACCGGAAGCCAAGATAATCTACAATCAAGTGACAGTAACCTGTCGCCATTTTGAATTCCATAACAACCATAGGTGAACCATTTCCATGCCTTGTGGGTCTGGATACTCTCCATAAATGCTGCTCTCCCAAACCAAATCTCTAATGATTTATTTCCCTCCCTCCATTTGAGGTAATTTGCCAAATGAAATAACTTATGGGAAAGGGTTCTTTGACATGTAAGGGGCTATAAAAATGTTTTGGTAATACTATGGTGATAATGAATTTTATTTTATTTTTTTATTTTAGAGGGAGTGGGGCAGAGGGGCAGAGGGGCAGAGGGAGACGGGGAGAGAGAGCCTCTGACTGTGCTTTCTAGAGAGAGCATGGAGCCCAATGCGAGGCTGGAACCCATGACCTTGGGACCATGAGCCAAAATCAAGAGTTGGCTGCTCGGTCGACTGAGCCAACCAGGTGCCCCAAGGATGTCTTTAAACCACTGCACAAGGGCAGGTAAGCTAAGCCGACCACCTACCGAGGTAGATGGAGGCTGCACAGAGAGGAGGAGCAGCATGGCCTCATGAGTCAAGCAAGCCTAGGTCTACTCCTTGGACAGGTTGCTTACCCTCTTTGGGACTCATATCCGCCCCATCGGAGGGCTAAATAAGGAAAAAATATGCTCAGCACTTGGTACAATATTTTGTTCCTTACTACATGCTTATTACTATTACTATTGAGGCAGAGTTACTCTGTCTTTTGAATGTAACTCAGATTCCAGCAGTGACAAATAGACGCCATTAGCCAACATCCTCCCCTAGCCTCTTGTGCAGAAATCCCAACTTCCGATTTATTTCACGTTTTCTCCCCCTTATGGATTAAAGCACCGGCTGGTAGGAATTTTGGTGAGTAAATAGATTTGGGTCCATCTGGCACAAGAAAGTTCTGACGATGGCTTTGAACCGTGTTCTGTATGAATCCGCGGTGGCAGTGATGTGCTGTCATGATAAAAGCCAAGAAGCATGAGGCATTCCATTAAAGGAAGCAAGCATTAACTTTCCTTCCCAGCCTGGTTACTCGGGACATTAATCAGCCCATAAAAATGGGATTAAGTCAACTCTCAATTTAGTTTTGTAGTTCACCTTTAAAATGTAACCGCTCGTTTGTGTTTTAATATCGGGTGATCACATTTTAGATGTAATGAGAGAGCAGGGATATTTTCCCACAAATTTTCATGGGGATTCGTGACTGCAGATGGAACCCTCCCTGAAGACGTAATGAACAATTATTCAATCTGGGGAACAGCTTTGGAGGGGCCATTCCAGCTGGGGGTATAGAAAGTGAGTTTCCTAAAAGCTGTATACATGAGAGACCTGAGCAAGCCTCAAACATATACTCAACTGTTTTCTCCTTTGTTGCCTAATGAAGACGGTATAATAGGATGAGCCGATCAGTTTGAAACTCCGCTCTCGCTCCGAATCCCCCAAGGCAAACAGATGGATTTGTAAATCCTTTTCTTAAAGTCTTACTGGATGGCAAAGCCTTTGCTGACGTGTGGAGCCTGAAATTGTCCTGAGTTCTAAAACATCCTCCTCAGCTTTAAAGGAACTTCCCCGACTCTGTGCTAAAGGCTTGCTTTTCATTTTTCCTTCCCCAGGACACCCTGCTGGAAGGTATCTCCGGGTTCACTCCAGGCCAGAACGCCTTACTACTCCCATCTCCAGAGGAAAGATTAAGGCTGTAGTGAGTTTTCCCATCAAACTACATTTTTCATTTTAAATTACTAGTCTGTTAAAACTTTTTGTTCTTTTTATGTCTTTTTTTTAAAGTTTATTTATTTTGAGAGAGAGAGAGAGAGAGAGAGAGAGAGACAGCATGAGTGGGGGAGGGGCAGGGAGAGGGGGGGAGAAAGAGAATCCCAAGCAGGCTCCTCGATGCCAGCAAAGAGCCTGACACGGGGCTCGAACTCACGGAACTGTGAGATCATAACCTGAGCCCAAACCGAGTCAGATGCTTAACTGACTGAGCCACCCAGGCACCCCTAAAGTACTAGTCTTTCCTCTAAGATTTTGTTCTTTCTCTCCTTTTTGTGTAAATTATGTTCTGTAAGGGGATGATTTCTTTAAATGTTTATTTATTTATTAAAAAACTTTTTTTTTTTAACATTTATTCATTTTTGAGAGTGAGAGAGACAGAGCATGAGCAGGGGAGGGGCAGAGAGAGAGGGAGACATAGAATCTGAAGCAGGCCCCAGGCTCCGAGCTGTCAGCACAGAGCCCCATGGAGGGCTCAAACCCACAAACTGCGAGATCATGACCTGAGCCGAAGTAGGATGCTCAACCGGCTGAGCCGCCCAGGTGCCCCTGGGAGATGATTTTTTTAAGGTGTCTTTTTGAGATAAAATAAAATGTTTTTCTGAAAGCTCTCTTTCAGAAATTTTGCTGTAAAATCCAAGAGTCTGGGAAACACTGGTTTAGTGTAATCCCTCCATTGTGCAGTTAGGAATCTAAGGGCAAGGCCATCGCACTTCCCCACGGCTGCTGAGTTGGTGGCCGAGCTGGGACAGCACCAGGCCTGGTTGCTTTTCTTCCATCAGGCTGTCACCTGGAAGTTGACAGAGGAGGTCTTGCTAAGTTGACAGAGGAGGCCAAGGGAAACCGGATATCGTGCCTGGCGGCGAGAAGCGTCATTAGACCACTCCACGGGGTCCCGCTTTAGCACGATTCTGAAAGTGGGTCATGTCAAGGGCAGAGAAAGCCTCACATGTAGATGAGACCACGGCCGTGGTGAAATTCATCATGGCTGACTTCACCTATTCACACTGCCCGACAGGTATCTGCAGGTAGCCGAGTACGTGATCTGGTTCTGCAAGAATGATGCCTGTGTGTGCATGTGTGTGCACCTTCACAGAGAGCAGACGGTGGGGAGGGTGCTGTGGGGCATTCTGGCCACCTTTCGTAAAGCACTGTAAGGCTTGAGCTTGAACCGCACCAAAACGCTGCTGAGTTGGTCCACAGCCCAAGATAAATTCATCCCACCTCGGACCAAACAGGACAGTCCTCTTAGGTCAAAGCAGGATTTCTAAGAAGGCCGTAGGCTCCTAAAGGATCTTTTGGTTCCCACTTATATCCCCAGGGTGTAAGGAAAGGATCCCAGATGCAACCTCTTCCTATTGCTGTGCGAACATGAATTAAGTGATGTGACGTCCCAGGGCTCAGGCTGCTGAGTGCAATGAAGAGACACCGGTCCCCCTCATTCCCTCCCGTCCCCGTCCCTGTGCTGCAGAGCACATCTTTATTCTGGATTGATTCAGAGCAGGCAGTATGTGGGTGAAGCGGACCCAGAGAAGTCTGGCGCCCCACGCGAGCAAGGAGTTGGGACTTCCTGCCAAGTGGGGAGATAGATGTCCAGGGCCAGCAACAACCCCAAAGGGTAAAAGCGCTGCCCGGATTTCGTGTTGGCTGAGCTGTGTGCTACGTGAACGGGAGAGGCATCTGACCGCGAAGTTCAGACACATTCCGAGTGGCTTTTCGGTCAGCCCCTCCTTAGAAAGGCTCATGTGCTTCCATCTGTTGTCTGAGATTTTTAACGTAAAACTGTTACGTACCTTGGGATAGCTCCCTACGGCCTGATGTCCGTCCAGGTGAGGTGTTTGCAAAACATGTGATACTTAATAATCTTCAGCCTGCCTAGTGCTTTTCCCTAGAGCAACTACTGCTCTTATCATCCGGACTGCTAGACCAGTCACCTCTCACGAGTTTATTCTAGATAGAAGGCTTTTTTTTTTTTTTTTTATTCACCACCTTGACCTGAAAAACGCCAAACCCAAGGATGCCGATTCACATTGGATGTATTTTGTACAGAGCACACCCAAATTCTCCTCGATCATTCCTTTTCATTGAAGACGGGGACTTCAGCACGCCGGAGAAACCGGAAGACCATCGGGTTCCTCCGGGCCTGTAGTCCGGACTCGGCAGCCAAGATAGTGTTTCACGAAGCCCACTTATCTGAGCAGGGTGCATCTAATTGAAGCATTTAGCCTTCGGTACGGGCTTGTCCTTAACAGCATCCAAATGGTGGTTCTTTCTAGTTTTATTAAAGGAGCCGGATCCTTCTCATAAGTTTTCCATTAATGGGATTATAAATTGATATAATTTTAAGTCCAAGAATGCAGAACTGGTATGTGGTAAACATAAACATGTGTTTGGTGTTAGATGCAAACTAGTGTAGCCAAAGTGGGCAAGTGTTGTAAACTTCAAACATAAAACAGATGTCAGGTAATTAGAGGCATGTAAGTGATGGCAACAGCAGTGAGCTGTAGCAGCGAAATGAATTGTTAGTTTAGGCAGGAATCGCCGGGGCCCTGGTGGATTTATCACGTTTCTAGCTGCTGTATGAACTTGATGTTACCCTTGTCTAGGAGAATACAAGAACGGCTTTTTTAACTCGAAGGCAGGAAGTCCAACTTGGGAGCGTGCGAACCACAGTCCTCGTTTTCTGAGTCTGAGGAAACGGACTGGCATTGCCTGTTGCAAAAAGGCTTACCTAGTTGGTGAGCAATTAAGAGATTTTATGTCGGCGCATTCTCTAGTGTTCGTAGGAGAGGCTTAGAGCACTTTGGGAGGAGTCTGGTCGGATGGCTGGTAGTCTGTGCCATAGGTCTCCTCCCAGCAGTGGGGCAGGGGCTGCTCACATGTGTGCAGGTGACAGTGGTGTATTTTAGGGAGTCCTTTCAGCTGTAGAGCAAGTTTCACAGTTGAGTCAAACTGAAGGGGAAGAAACCCTTGCTGTAATTTTCTGATGCCCAGAAAGTTAAATTTTAAGCAAAAGTCTTGGATTTGGGGTTGGGGGGGGGGAGGTGGAGGGTTATGGGATTTTCTTCTGGGGTACCAAACTGAGAACACCACCTCTGACTAGTTTTTTTGGAGTGGGAAATCACTATTAGCCAAAGGTTCATTTTAACAAATTATTTCCCTTCTTCCTTCCTCCCTCCCTCCCCTCCTCCCAATTAGAGAGAGAGAGAGAGAGCTCAGTTGGGGGAGAGGGGCAGAGGGACGGGTAGAGAGAATTCCAAGCAGTCTCCACACTCAGTGCGAGGCTCCACCCATGACCCTGGGACCCTGATTGGAGCTGAAATCAAGAGTCAGATGCTCGGGGTGCCTGGGTGGTTAGTCAGTTAAGCATCCAATTCTTGATTTTGGCTCGGGTTGTGATCTCACAGTTTGTGGGATTGAGCCTGGCATGGGGCTCTACACAGTGTGGGGTCTGCTTGAGATTCTCTCTTTCCTTCTCTCCTGCCCCTCCCCCCACTTGTGCCCTCTTTCCCTCTCTCTCTCAAAATAAATGAAGAAACATTGACAAAAAAAATAAATAAAGAAAACAGAGTCAGGGGCATGGGGTTGCCAAAGTCGGTTAAGCATCTGACTCTTGGTTTTGGCTCAGGTTGTGATCTCACAGTTGTTGAGTTCAGGCCCCGTGTTCGGCTCTGTGCTGACAGCATGGAGCCTGCTTGGGACTTTATCCCTCCCCCTCTCTCTGCCCCTCCCTTGCTTGCTCTCTCTCTCTAAAATATAAATAAATACAGCTCAGAGCCTGGAGCCTGTTTCAGATTCTGTGTCTCCCTCTCTCTCTGACCCTCCCCCGTTCGTGCTGTGTCTCTCCCTGTCTCAAAAATAAATAAACGTTAAAAAAATTTTTTTTTAATATAAATAAATAAACATCCTTAAAAAAAAAAAAAAGGAGTCAGGTGCTCAACCGACTGAGCCACCCAGGTGCCCCTTAACGAGTTGTGTCTGATTTAGTGGCCTCAAAATCCAACCACTCTGATGTCATCAGCGCGTAACCGAATTCAGGTTTTAATAGTCCTACTTCCGGAGAGCTGATAAAGAGCGTGCCTCACTTTTGCATTAATGGATATAAACATGTGTCCTTTGTCTAGATGTCCGGATCTTGCAAGCATTGAAGGAAGATGGCTTTTCAAGGATGAATTTGAAGAAGAGCCCGCAAGCGCTGGGGAGGGTGCAAGTGATAGATAACATCGACTTATTTGTTATGCGCTGGCCCGAGGCCAAACCCAAGCAAGTCCTGGAGTTCAAACCACCTTTTATGTCAGAGTGCAGCCCCTTCTGGGGCTAGTGAAAGCACTGTTGATGAAGTGGTCCTCCTTTCCTTTATGACGCGCGGATTTAGAGGTGAGGCGGCTGGCACATCCAACCAGAGACCCTTCACCCTCTACCTGTGGCCCCGTGAAATCATGAGCGTCCCCCGCCCCGGACCCCGTTCACATGTCCCCTTCTCTGCTCAGCTTCTTGGCTCCTCAGTGCAGAGTGGTGGCCTCCCCTGTTCTGCCTGTCAGCCAACCACATTGTACAGCCACTGTTTACACGTTCATCTCTACCACTGGACTCTGAGCTCCTTGAGCAGAGGGACAGCGTCTTAGTCCCTTTGTGTGCCCGTCTTCCAACATCATAGCCAGCCGGCTCTAGCGGATGCTCAAGAAAAGCGTGTCTAACTGATGCGTGGAGGACACTGGATGGATCACGCGCTTGGGTGGAAGATTCTAGGCCTCCGAACTCTTGTAATAACACACGGCCTTCTGTTTTGCCTTCTGGGTCAGAAGATGGCCAAGGAACAGAGCCTCACTCGGTCATGGTCGGATCCAGGCTGCGCAGGGCAAAATCTTCCTCAAGGCTTCCCTGGAATTGAAGGAAGGTAAGGCCCCATAAGCCATCATAGTCACGCTACCCGCGAAGAGACTCAGCTTTCACTGTTGTGCTTCAGTTGGATAATATACGTGAAAGGGCTTTGTAAAGTGCGAGAAGCATCAGACAGCTGCAAGGTATTGTTCTCTGTGTGTTTTCCCCCAGTTTGATGGTGAGCTTTTGAAAGGCTAGCATCGCGTCTTAAACTTCTTTGTCTTCCCTTCGATGATAATCCCAAAGATTCCCTTCAACTGATAATGAGCACTTAGGCATTGAATACACAGGTCCTGACTTTCACCTTTATAATTTCCCTTCATCTTTAGCCACCATAACATATGAGGGCAACACCGACCACACGTCGCTCCCCTCTCGCGTCCCTTTCCGCACTTTTCCCCACACATGTCAATGGATTATTAGAACTGCACTTAATGGAGTGTGGCTGTGCATGCCAGGTTGGGTGTTTGCATATGTTCCTCCTCCATATCAGTCTAAAAAATTATCACTGAATTAAAAAATAAGGATATTTAGTTGAGAGACTCTCATTGGTTCTGATTACCAAAAATGTTGGCAGTTATCTTTATTCTTTCTTTCTGGGTATGTCACATTTCCCTGGATGAAGAGGAAATGGTGAAAAGTGCCTTCCATTGTTACTTGATGTGTATTTGATTTGTTTGGAATTTAATTAACGTTCACTATATATTACATTTCCACTGCACAGAAATGCAACCTATGGGGGTGTGTACAGGAGAAAAGTACGGTGCTGTTATAAAGGAGTTTAAAGTATGATTTGGGGGATGGCAGATATAAATAAAACATATCTTGTAATAAAAAGGTATGTGTAATTTAATGATATATAAATCTAACTCTATGTATATACAAATACATACAAATATATCATGTGAAATAAATGCTCTGCAATTTAAGAAAAGGGAATCTCTTTGAGGAAAATAACCCTTAGGTTCTAACAGCAGGGTTGTTTGTATGAAGTTTCTTATTTAAACGTGTTCTACGTTACACAGTCTTTATACATAGAAGATAAGAAAGTGGTGGGGACCCGGAAGGAGAGAAAGAAAGTGATGTTTTGATTTAATAATAGGCTGCTGAGTCAAATTTCCTGAGTTTAAATCCTCCTCCTAAGTGGACCTTGGCACATTTTAAAATCTGAATCTCAGTTTGCTTTTCTGTGAAATGTCAACAAGAACAGAGTCTTCTTCATAATGTTGTTGTAAATATTAAATAAGATAACAAATGGGACACACTGGACACAGAACTCGCAGTCACTGAATCCGAAGCATTGGTCGATAGTATTTAGCCGGAGCGTTCAGGGTTTTACCTGCATTACCGCATCGGGTCCCCAGCTGTCCTTGATGAGAGGTACTCTGCTCTGTTTCCCCGGGTGAGCTAACATAGATGACTGCTTCGCACAGTGTTGTCCATGTGAGTCGGTGCTCAATAAATTATTCGTTTGCTCATTAATTGAATCGTCCCAAGCAAACGAGTTATGTATCTGAAGTACTCAGACCAAGCACTCAGCACAGGTGGGTGCTGCGTACCTGTATGCCGCCCTTGTCCATTCTTCCCTCCCTGCTGCCTTCTCCACTTGGGAAATGGGGCAGAGAACGGGGGTTGGGGGGGAGCATTTGGTGGAGGAAGGCTCTGGGTCTGGGGACAGGGCTGCCATTACTGTCTAATGACGGTTTCCTGAGTTGGGCGGCAGATGCTGGGAAGCAGCACCTCCCTTGTAATTAACCGTTTGGCTGCTGAGCTGAGGGTGGCTTTGAAAGACACCCAGGTGACAGTGGGGTGCCTGTGGTCTCAGACTGCAAAATTACACCGAGTCAAGAGCTAAATGGCCTCTCGCATCTACTCATTTTCTCTTAAATTACATATGATTAGGAATGTAATTACCACTCCTTACTCTTTCCCCCCCAAACACTATTTTTCTTTGCCGTGCAGTGCTTTGATAGGGACAGGACATGCGGAGGTTGTGCTCTGGGCTGGGGAAGGCCCAGGATGAGAGCAAGAAGAGAAGCCCGGGCGGTGGCAGGGGTGGGGGTGGGGGTGGGGGTGGAGCCCACCCTTTGTGGCACTGGGAGCTCGGGAGTTCAAAACAAAAATCCAGGGGCAAGAGTGGTAATTAGAAAATGTATGCAAAACGCTTTGATTATTGAAATCGTACCTGCCCAGGGTTCCTGGGAGAGTCTGAAATGATATGTGTGCTTACATTAGAATTATAAAGCTCAGCTGTTGATCTTTTTATTTTTGGAATGTCTATCCCTCTAATTACTTTACAGTCCAAATGATTAAAAAAAGGAGCAGAGAGCAACAGATGAGCCCAAATTGCTGTGTTTAAAGGAAGCGGGGTTGTCTGTTTGCGTGGGGCTCTCCCTGTAATGAAAGCCACTGCTGGGAGCTGTTTAGACAAATTCCCAAGCCGGGCTCCGCGCTCCGAAGCCATCCAGGCTCCCAAATGCGAGGGTTCGTTCCGCTGGGGCAGCGTCTGTCGGGACAGGGGCGGCGGGAGGAAGCTCCGAGCTGTGTTTTGAATTAATGGGTTCAGCTTCATTTTGAGTACAAGCGGGAGGCTATTTTAGAAAAACCTTCCCAGGCCGGCCGTCACTGATGTGGCAAACTCGGCCTCTGCGCAGACAGTCTCGAAATAGACACGTCTCAGCGTCTGGAAGGCACACGCCGGGGCCTCCCCTTCCGAGAGCGCGGCCCCGCGCGACCCCTTCGTCCTCCGAGGCCCCGCAGCCCTGTCGCCGCGGCGCGCCTCGCCCCCTCTCCAGGCTGGACGGAGGCGCCCCAGCCGCAGTAGTTGAAAGGGGCGGGGGGGGGGGGGGAGGCGGCTGCCGCGAGATCCCTCTGACGCGTGGCAAACGGAGCGATGCCGGAGCCGCTCCGGCCAACATCACGGTCAAGGACGTCCCTCCCCAGGTGCGCTTCTGCAAGCGCCAGGTGGGCGCCGCCCATTCCAGCGCCAGGTGCAAGGGACTCTGCACACGTGGCTTCAGACGCCACCCGCGGTGGCTTCCCTCCGCTGCAGGCCACGCCTCTCGGCCGCAGCCACGTGGGGTCAACGTTCATTTCCGCACAGGAGCCGCTCTTGGGGCGAGGGAGCTGTGGACAAGCCCACCTAGGAGGGGCTCGCTAAAGAATTTGTGTTATTAAAGATAGCTTAGCCCTCACGGCGTTTCCCCGCGTCTCTTAGCGACTGGAGGGGAAGTTAGACCAAAGGCATTTCGCTTTTGCATTGATTTCTTAATTAAAAAATATCTTTCTTTTCATTTGGCCCAGGCCAAGTGACCTTTGGATTTCTTGTGAAAATATGGGGGGATTTTTCAGAGTGTTGAAATCGGTCATTTCACCTAACCTGAAAGAGACCCCCCCCGCCCCCCCCCCCCCTTCTTGATCAGTTAAAAAGTAGGCGAGTTCTTTGTTTGCAAAATCTTCAGTGTTTCTAACTTGTTCTGGAGAAGAAATAGCAGATGAAGTCAATACAATCTGGCCACTGAATT
This sequence comes from Prionailurus bengalensis, assembly GCF_016509475.1. NCBI lineage: Eukaryota > Metazoa > Chordata > Mammalia > Carnivora > Felidae > Prionailurus > Prionailurus bengalensis. Next base: position 26,434,366 of record NC_057358.1, read on the forward strand.
TTCCAAGTTGATGAACTTGGGCCACATTTCTACAATTACAGGTTTCCCTTTGATGTTGAAGAATTAACTCCTGCCCCCCCCCCCCAGAGTATCTCCATATGTTTGTTTGTTTAGGAGAATATTTTGACCTAGGAAATTTACAATCTAAATGAATGATATGCTCTCCACATTAAGGTGCAATGGATTTTCTATGGACTATTCATCCATATTCTCAACGTTGATGAGGCAATACATAAATCACCGTCCATCTTTCCCCCTGTGAGGTGATGCTTTTGGTAGTGATATGGTGTCATGCTTTGCAAAGGGCAGTCTTATCTAATATTTTAGCCTCCTACCTTCCTCTTTAATCTTCTTGAAAAGAGTTTGTGCTTTTAATTCCAATTCCTGGATGGGCAAGAGAAGGCCGAGATTGTTTAGGCGCTGGGCTTACCTTTGCTTATGCCAATGGAAATGAGGTTTGAAACTACCCGTGGATGGAGTCTAGCTTGGTTATTTCCACTGACCTGTGTTGCCAACCCGGACACAGGCCAGGACGTGAACTGGTTATACCTGAGCTCAGTAGAGCTCTTCATGTAGTGGGTGTTCTCTCATCGGATTAACAATCTGTCAGCGACATACAGTGGCAGGCTACGGGTGCTAGCCAAGAAAGCATTTTGCAGCGCTGTATGTGAGGTCATTAAATAGCGAGCATAAAAGAAAGTTAAGCTTATAAGATTCGTAGCATTATCTCCTGTGACTAGGCGGACATTTAATTAGCGAAGTTTTGTAGACTACGGGCAGTGGAAAAAGCTGAATCTAATGTACGCATTTAATGTTAAAACAGAGTGTAGCGCTTTCTCTGCTCCCAATCCTTCCCCCAAACCAAATTAATAACAACAGTGCTTTTAAATGATGGTAAGAAGAAAACACATTGAAGGCATTAAGTTGGGAGCTTTGGAGTTTGGACATTTGAGAGCCCTACGAAATGGACCAAAAGGGCTCCTATCATCTGATGTACTTAAGGAATGGCCCCGTGTGGAGAAGCAGGTGCCTTCTGGTTTATGGTAGATTTTGAATGAAAAAAAGAGAACAATCTCGGTAGGCGAACTCTTCCCCCATTTTCCGGGAACAGCTTGTATCCACATTTGCATATTTTAAAGGGGCTAACAGTGACCCCTTTCCGAATCCTCCCCTCCTCACCCCTGCACACATAAAGATCCCTTAAACACGGCCACCACCAGCCTTCCCTCAGGGATTTGGCATCTTTTCTTCAGAAGAGAGCAGAATGTATTGTGGTAGAAATGGGCTCAGGTAAACCCGTGATCAAAAGAATTCGGAAGAAATGACTGTAACTGTTTGCAGGAATTTGGCAATCCGGCGAAGAAAATGCCAGCGAGGACGATTAAGATGGTCTACAGGCTCCGCGGTCAAAAGCAGGCATCAGCGGACAATTGTTACAGGGGCTAATTGTGTAGGAAATGATTTTTCTTGTGCCACATATTGTAGTTTTAGGACAATTTCAGTTTTGTTACTTTTTCTCCCCCCAGGGTGGCACATTAATATTAAGATATTTGGAAACCTTCACTACAGAACATGATTTCAGAAATAATGAAACAATAAACGAGAATCTGGTATTAATATTCTGTGGGTTTTAAATTTTATGCCATTAAAAGATGTAAGGATTAGTAATTTCATGTATCCTCCAAAGTAGAACATGCCTTAGGACACACGGGTAAATGATTCATGTGGAGCTCAAACATCTGACATCAAACACTCGGGCGCACAGATCGAGTCCCTGGTGCTTATTGGCTCGGTCACGATAATACCTCATTAATTCAAACCCCAGAAAGCCAGGTTTGGGGATGAATCAGGTTGAAAAGACGCCAGGCTGAAGCTTACGTCTGCATATTTGACACACTTTGCTGAGAAAACTAAGGATTGCCCATAGTTAGGCCAGGATGATGAAAGGGAACACACACGTCTTGAGAAGCACCAGATACAGATAAACCCTCGAGAGGATACATACGATTTATGTAACCTCGATGTCAGAACAGGTTCCCTACAGGCCTCCACAGAGCCACGTTTTATTAACCTGCAGTATGCTCTACACAGAGCCGCCTTTTCTTGTCAGGTACCTTCTTTCCAGAGTGTCGGAATCAGCAAAGATTCTTCTCCACTCATTCATCTTTTATAGACGGCACGAGCGGAATAAAACTCTGTGAAGACACATTTTATTGTATCAAAAGAATTTTTTTTAATGTTTATTTATTTTTGAGAGAGAGGGAGGGAGAGAGGCAGACTGCAAGCTGGGGAGGGGCGGAGAGAGAGGGAGACACAGAATCCGAGGCAGGCTCCAGGCTCTGAGCTGTCAGCACAGAGCTCCACGCCGGGCTCGAACTCGTGAACCGTGAGATCATGCCCTGAGCCGAAGTTGGACGCTTAACCGACTGAGCCCCCCAGACGCCCCCCACGTGAAGACAGATTTCAATAAAGGCAATCAAGGAAATGTGCTCCATTTTCTTGGTTCAGGAGAGGAGAAGGTTATCCTTGCATTGGTAGACCAACCGCTTCCCCTGGAGACCCCCAGGCTATAGCTCTCAGCCTTGCAAGCCCTTCTTTCAGAGGGCATTTGCCTTTGCAAGTGCGTCTGTGATCGAGGAGGGGTATGAATGCAGCTGGGACTCTCTGGATCTTGTACTTTGACAAATTTACCCTCAAGTCAGCCAGAACATTCTCTCATCCAACCGGAGGGAGGAGGGGAGGAGAGCCTGCGCCCTGACATCCCAGGACACATCACCTGGTGGCCTGGGAGGCCTGGAGTTCGCCTGGCCTCCTCCCCAGAGGTACTTTGTCATTGCACCTGTTCTTGTTCTCAAGCAGTGTTAAGTGCCTTGGCGAAAAGCTGCGGTAAAAAGGCACACGGATCTGAGTGCTCTAGGTTTGAGGCTGGGGACACACCAAAGCCACTGAGCGTCCCGTGGACTAGATGACTAGTCGGTGGAGTGCAGAGAAGCCAGGAACTCCGATTCTAGCAGCGCTTCGGAAATCCGGAACAAATTTCTCCTCCCTCACGTTGCCTAAATGGGACTCCAAAACGCTTCTCAATTCGTAAGGATCAATGTTACTGCTTTGCTTTGCCATGGCAGTATTTCACGGAGAAGAGTCTTATCATATCATACATCCCTCGGAATCTTTGCAGTGAATTCATTGTGCAAATTCCTGCTCTGCTAGAGAGAGAAATACTTCTGCAAAACATTCACCTTGCCTAACAGTCTAATCTTACGCCAACATGGCAGTAACACCTGCCAAACAGAAAACCCCTGGTAATCCTGGATTAAATAACATTAATATTATTTTTGGTAGGCCAGTAGGATTGTCCAGAGGACCAGTGATAACAAGAATTTGTGCGGCTGGGGAGACTCTGAAGAAGATAACCCTAGAATAACATGCTGTGTTTATATCAACCCAAGGGGACAGCACGCGATCCAAACAAGGGCAAGGTTCAAAGTGGGAAATACGAATGGCTTATATTTGTAGAGTGCAGGTAGCTTGTGAGATGCCGTCATACGCAAAGTCATATGCTTGTCCTCCCCATCTGTGAGGATTCCTGGGTAGGTATGATTAGCCCCCTCTTAGGGATGAGAAAACCGAGGTTTGGAAATAGTAAGTAATTCAGCTGGTAGGTAGGAGAACAGGGTTTAAAGCCTAGGTATTTTTTTTTTAATTTTTTTTTTATTTAAAAAAAATTTTTTTTTCAACGTTTTTATTTATTTTTTTGGGACAGAGAGAGACAGAACGGGGGAGGGGCAGAGAGAGAGGGAGACACAGAATCGGAAACAGGCTCCAGGCTCCGAGCCATCAGCCCAGAGCCCGACGTGGGGCTCGAACTCACGGACCGCGAGATCGTGACCTGGCTGAAGTCGGACGCTTAACCGACTGCGCCACCCAGGCGCCCCTAAAGCCTAGGTATTTTAATTCTGACTTCCATATTTTTATTACAGTGCCACGAATAGGAAATACATTAGAATGAGTTGGTGTTGCTTTAGTGAGTTTCTGGTTAAGACTTTCAAAATAAAATCGGTATCAAGGGGGCACCTGGGTGGCTCAGTCGGTTGAGCATCCAACTCTTGATTTTGGCTTGGGTCATGATCTCACAGTTCGTGAGTTCGAACCCCGCATCGGGCTTTGTGTTGAGCATGAGGAACCTGCTTGGGATCATCTCTCTTTCCCTTTCTCTCTGCTGCTTCCCTGTTCAAGTTCTCTATCTCTCTCACTTTCTCTCTCTCTCAAAATAAATAAATAAACATAAACAACAACAACAAAAAATAAGGATCATAGAATGAAGCTGTGAGTTCTCCCACTGGACACTACTCCATGGAGCCTTTTTCTTTAAAGGCCTCGGGAATGTTATCTGCCTCAAGGAGAAGCATCCCTGATGTGCATACGTTTAGAAAGAAAGAAAGAAAGAAAGAAAGAAAGAAGAAAAGAAAAAGAAAAAAGGAAGGAAAGAAAGAAAGGAAAGAAGAAAGAAAGAAAGAAAGAAAAAGAAAAGAAAGAGAAAGAAAAGAAAGAAGAAAGAAAGAGAAAGGAAGAAAAGAAAGAAAGGAAGAAAAGAAAGAAAGGAAGAAAAGAAAGAAAGGAAGAAAAGAAAGAAACAGAAAGAAAGAAAGAAAAAGGAAAAAGTCAAGGCCTAAGGCAAGGTCAAGTAGTAGGTACAGAGCAAAACCAGGACTGAGGGAGAAGGTGCCTTTGCAAATACTGCCCCGGCCTTCAGCTGGGGGGTCGGTGTGTGTGGGGTTGCCCTAAAGCGTGCAAGGGCGTGGGGACTTCTAAGAATGTAGGTTTTGAGTCAAAATAGAAACTTTTCCTTAACATTCTGACTCAGGGGGAGATTAGAAAGTAGTGGATGGATTAGACGAAAATGCTTCAGTTAAGAATTTAATCCTGTTAGGCAACAGTAAGTCACTTTTCTTAAAGGCTCCTGCTTGCCAAAAAGTAGAAAGAAATTAAAAAGAAGGGCGCATCCACAGTTGGTGAGATAATTGTTTCTGAAGAGCTGCCTGCCTAAGGCCTCTTGAATGCTAGTTTTCTTTCAGTTTGCAAGACTTTCTCTTTTGAGGAGAACAATGGATTTTACACTGGAGTGTGAGCCATTAGCATGGGGCTGTTTCAGCCTGGTGTCTGTGTCTGTGGGGGCGGCGGGAGGTGGGGGGGAGAGCTGGCAAAGACTGAGGGTGTGGGGGGAGCGGTATGTGAGGGACTCTGGCTCTATCCCTGTTGCCAGAGTTCAGTGATGCAGGGGGAGTAAGACAGAAACCGAAACCAAATGGTTAAGCTGAGTTTTACTTTGCAGACTGGGAAGCTGATTCAACCTCTTCCAGTCCCCTTGCTTCCCAAAACTCCCCTTAAAGGGTGAGGACTTTGCTTAAGATCTGTTTTTTGTTTCTACTGTTTCTGTTGTTGTATTTAAAATGTCCCTTAGTGGAGGAGTTGTGGGGGGGGGGGGGCGGGTGGGGAGGGATAACTGGCATGAAGGAACCAGGGGAACACATATTACTTGAGTGACTTTCGACAGCAGAAAAACCCATAAATGTACATAAAAATGATCACTACGTGCCTAGAACCCTTGCATTGTGGGTAAGGCCTTCTACGGTTAAAGAGTCCAAGGACAGATTTCAGAGAAAAACCAGCCCAATATACAGACCCAAGGAAATGCTGGAGACCAATGGCTGAAGCTCCTGTTATCTCCTGAGCCCAACGTCAAATCCTAGAGAGTCGCACAAAGTCTTCGGAATGATGCCTCTTTCCAAGCTGTTCAGAATCAAGTTGCAGAGACAAGAGAGAAATGATTCTATCATCTATTGGCCATAGAGGCCATATTTAACATCAGGTTATGAGGACAGTTCAGAGTTGATAACTAAATGTACCAGGCCAAAAGACATTTGTCTTTCTGTTGTCTTGTCCCATTATATTGGGCAAGAGATTATGAGAGGCTCTCCCTTGGATCTACTACTATGGGAAAAAATATATTATGATTACTATTCATTTGGTATGGTGGTTAATTTTATATGTCAGTTGACTGGGCTAAGGTCTGCCCAGACCGTTGGTGAAACATTATCTCAGGGTGTGTGTGTTTAAGGGTGTTTACAGAAGAGATTAACAACATTTCAATGAATACACTGAGCTAAGAAGATTGCCTTCACTCAAATGAGCGAGACTCATCCCAATCCTTTGAGGGCCTGAATAGAACAAAAAGGCAGAGAAAGGTTGAATTTGCTCTTTTTGCTAGAGCTGAGGTCTTCTGCCCGCAAACAAAGGTGCTCTGTGGGTTTGGACCACTGGCTTTCCTGGGCCCCCAACTTGCAGATGGCAGGTCACAGGACTTCTCAGCCTCCATAATCTCGTGACTCAGTTCCTCATAATAATCTTTTTCTATATATCTCGATATATCCTATCGGTCCTGGTTCTCTGGAGAACCTTAATGTACTCAGTTAATAAGAGGTGTGTGTCCATACTGGGTGAGGAGTGGTGCACATAATCCACGATGGTGCTAGACATTTTGGGGGCTACAAAAAGAAGGTACCAATATTTACAGAGGGAGTGTTACCTCAGGGACACTAAAAAGATATATAAAAAATATTTACACGTTAGGGTCAAAATAGTATTTCCCTTTTATTGGCAACCTACATGCGACTCTAGATTTTTATCTGCTCAAATTAGCAGGAAATTCAGTGTTTCCTTCAGCATTTATTCAGCAAATGCTTACGCATGTCTACTGAGTCAGGCTTGTTGGGGCTCCCAACAGAATATGCTCAAGAATTCCCAGAGAAGCTCACTCACAGTGGACTTGGTTATATTGGCCTTGGTTATATTGGCCTCTTGCTAGGAGAGCAAACACTTAATGCATCCCTTGAGGCTGGTGACTCCATGAGTGTGGATCTGGGTTGGTCTGGAGGTACCAAGCTGGTACCAGGGCTGCTGCTGTTGCCTTGGACACTGTGTGCCAATATCTGGAAAGTTCCTACATCGTCATCTGTTGAATCCTCCCACAAAGTGAGTAGAACATGGCTCCTTGTGACTAGACTGTGATTAAATCAGGAAGGAAATAGAAAGCCCAGGGAGTCAGATGTCCAAAGTGTCCAGACACTTATCATAGTGGTACTCTTGATTTCACAACAGGCATATTCACTCATTCATTCATTCATTCATTCATTCCTTCCTCATCCACACAGTTTCTTATATTTGCTAATCGTCTCCTCCAATGTGCCATAAATGGTTCCAGCCACTGGGGACACAATGAACAAGACATTGGCCTGGGCTCTTTGGAAATTACATTCTAATAGAAGGAGGTAGGAAACAAATAAGCAAATGCAGTAAATGGTATGTCTAAGACCTGAGGAAGAAAATAGTCGGGGAAGAATGCACTGGCTACTCTCAGACGGGCTAAGATTGCCTGCGAGTGTGGAGGGGTGAAACTGCTGTTAGGAATAGGTAGACAGGAGAGGTCTCACTGGTAAATTGACGTTTGATCCAAGAGCTAAAGGATGTGAGGGAGTCACAAAGGCAAAGGCACCTGATGGGAGTGTGCAAGTGGCCAGTGTTCAGACTTAGTGAGTACAGAGGAGAAGGGTAGGGGTTACAACCCTCCTTCCCTCCCTCCCTCCCTTCCTCTCTCCCTTCCTTCCTTTCTTCCTTCCTCCCTTCCTTCCTCCCTTCCTTCCTTCCTTCCTTCCTTGTCTTCTTCCTGTCTTCCTCTCTCCCTCTGTCTCTATCATATCTATCTATCATCTATGTATCTATCTAGTGATAGATTGATAATTTAATTTTTGATTATGTAATACATTCACAACCAACAGGTATAGAAAAAAGAGCATTTCATTCTATGATGGGCTCTTGGACATATTTACTAGTTCTATGACTTTTTAAGTTTACATTTATTCCTGCTTTTATATCTTTATAATTCTTTTTCTCTGGTTTTACCTGAGTTAAATGCTTCATTTGTTTCAATTTTTCTCGTAAGTATTTAAGGCTATACATTTCCCCCTGAGCACTGCTTTGGATGTGCTTTGTGGGTATTATCTGGCTTCATTAGCGCTCTTCATATTGACTCATATGGCCTCTTTCCTAGGCATAAGCATGTCATCAGGGTGGCTGGGTCAGGACAGTGTTTGAGCCACACAGACTCAGGATGAATGCTCACCATTGTTTCTCAGCCCTTAATGAGGGTTTGCATTTCATCTCCAACCCTCATGAAGAATTCTCAGGGACCTTACAAATCTGTGCTCCGTGTAATCAGGATTTGGTTGGTGTTTCCAAGCCCATCAGACATATTTTAATGGTTTTGAATAGAAAAGGGAAGATGTCCTTTTTTTCCTCCAAGGGCTCTTCCTGTTTCAATGGGGCCAATAAGTTGATGGGCGGAAGAATTCTATCCGACTCTACTCAACAGCATTCATGGGTCAAACACCAGTGGATTGGGGATGTTACTGTGAAGAACCCTCCCTTGCCCAGAGTCAGGGCCCACACATCTACTCACACCTACATTATTTCATTTAAGCTTCATGATGATTTTGCAAGGTAGTAATTTTTATGCCCACTTTCACATACAGACACAGGTGCTTCAGAAGGTCAAATACCTTACATGAATTTGAGGGCAGACAGGGGATTCAAACTCAGGTCTGCTTTTGAATTCAGACCTCTTCCACTGTCCTTTTTTGCCTCCCCGGAAGTTTCACTATTTTTCTTCAATTACATAGCTATGTCAGGAAGTGACACGTCCTTTCTAAGTTGTTTTTCAAGATAATCAAATCTTAGCCCTTCAAGCACCAACAATCTGAAAACCATTGTAGATCTAAGTATTTCTAGAATGTGTGATATGTTTTTCTATCTTCTTAAACAGGACATTCAGCAGATTTTGAATTTTGGCTTGATGATTCACATCATCTTTATGAACATCAATTATTATGTAATGCTATATAATATAGGGAGTTTAAGTATCTTGCCCCAGGCTAGACAGCTGTTAAGTGGGGAGACCATTTAAAGGCAAAGCAGTCTGGCTCCAGAGCCCATGTTCTTAGCAACCTTGTTAAGATGCCTCACTGAGAGCTCAAAAGAGTCAGAATCACGGTGGGGTGAAAATGACTTGTTCCCATGGGGTGGGTCATAAAAAGCAAGGAGGCGGGAACTGATGGGGAGTTGAGGTTCTATTTTGCTGACATTTCAAGCCAGAGAAATGCTAGGTCAGAGCCAAAGTCCAGAAAGGATCAAGTCGGAGTTAGGCAGGGGTGTATTGCATTCAAAAACAAAGAATTAGATACCAAGGAATCTATAAATGGGAGGCTGAGATAAAAGACATATGTTAGAGTTTCTTAGGGGGGACTGATAAATAGCACCCTCTGTCCTGCTCAGGTTTTGAAAAAACCGAGAGACCCAGAGCATCAGATGAAACTGCAACATTTCTTTATTTTAAAATATAATTTACTGTCAACACCCAGCGGCTCATCCCATCGAGTGCCCTCCTCGATGCCCATCACCCATTTTCCCCTCTCCCCGACCCTCTTTATTTTTGTTAAAGGCTAAGATAGAAGCCACAGCGTCTTGTGAGAACCAGATGGGCCTGCAAAGTAATTTCAGAAGTTCACATACTTACCCCCCATGCATGTGGGCATGGAACAGGTGAGAGCATGAAGGACCCCCGGTGCCTGCAGGTAACTTTGCTCCCAAGAGACAAAACGATAGAGCAGAACCCAGAATACCTCTAAGTCTTCTCAGAAGTCTTCCCGCCTCTCGAACCGAGGGGGTAAGAGGTGGAGAGGGGCCAGAAGTTACATTCACGGAAGCCCTCTCACGTGGAAGTAAACACAAGAAGTCCCTCTAATATTACTGTGGACAGATTTTAATTGTGCCTCCTGCCACTTTTCAGCCACCCCAGGTTCAGCCGTTGTTGCTACTCCTTGTCTGCCCCATCGTGATGGTAGTGGTCTGGAAATGCTAGGGAAAGAGACAGGAATTAAGGTGGGATTTCAAAGATGGGATGGATTTAAATAAGTAGAATCCAGGCAGGAGGAAATGATCGGAACCGAGAGCCATTCATTTCACATTCAGGGGACAAACACGGGATTTGACACGCGTGAAGAGGTTTGGGAAAGGTAAGTGTGCAAACCATACCTGCTGATGAAGTGGCAGGTTGCCAGAGGTCCCGTGTGGAATCGGTCCTGTGACTGAGTTTTCTATCCATGAAAACAAACAAACAACCAACCTGCAGCTGTATAAACGTCCTACGCTTTATGTTAGTCATTTGCCTGTTTGCTGTCCTTCACGCTAATCTCTTGATTGCCTCCCTGTCTTCTGGGTCTCCAGATCTTCAAACACATGCATGACCCCTTCTCTGTATTATATTCCCTCTGCTTGGAATATCTAGAATTGCTTTTCATTTTCTGGGCTGAACTTGACTGACCCACCGCACCCCCTCCCACTCAGATTCAGTAACATTTATGACATGATAACACGTACATGCCCCGGTGCTGCTTCCCCTTGCAAGGCTTCTAAGTAGGATCCCAGGCTGAAGAGGAGCATGTCAAGATTTGCTCCTTGGAATGATTACTTTGATTAAATGTGGAGAAGCATGGTAGATGCCGATACTGGGAGGGAGACCTTGGTTGGAGACAATCACAATAGTCCAGGAGAGAGATGATGAGGCTCAGAGTTGGGTATTTGTGCTGATGGAGGAGGAGGGTGGGAGGGTAAGGGACCTGAGAGATTCTAAAGAGCCAGGCATGGCAGGACCAGGTCCCTGACTAGATGGGGGTGTGTTGGGATGTGTAGGAGACTAGAATGATTCTCGGGGTTCTCCTGCGCGACTGGATGGAACTCACGCTCTTGCCTGAGCTGGAAGACCCAGGAAGAGGAGCAGTTGACTCTGGGGGGATATCGTTCTGGTCTTCAGGTGGCCAGGAGAGAAAAGGTATTAAGTCATCAGCACAGGAGGCGCAGGAAGCCATGGGCGTAAGTAAAGTCCCCCGGAACTAAAGGCAGAACACGGAGAGCACCAACATGGAAAGGGAAGGCAGAGTACCAAGTGGGAGCCACCAAAGAAATCTCGGGAGATCCAGGAAAGAGTGACACCACAGAAACCATGGGAGAGCAAGTTTCAAGAAGGGCACAGTCATCACTGTCAAATGTTGTAATGACCAAGGAGGGCCAGTCAACAGAGTTGACAATGAAAAAGGTGAGGACAAACACGGGTCAGCGGCAAGTGTGGGGGCTGGCGTTTGGATAAGTTTATGCCTGTTGGCCACGCACATGCACACACGTACACACGTGCACACCCTTACCAGTAAGAAACTGCTTTTCAGAATTGTATTTTATGTGAGAAAGGCAGTGTCGAATATCATTTGACCAGTCTAAAGGAAAAGAATGAGGCAATATTGAGCTGCCTCTTCGCTGTCTTCTGTCTGCTGCTCTTTCGTATCCTACACACGTGTAATGCGGCAGTCCCGTCAGGAGGCCAGGAGAGCCCCCAGGGGTCTGACCTCTGGTCCCAGTCTGCACGGTCGGCAGAGAAACCCTTTAAGTCCAAATCAATGGTGTCAGGGTGGTTTGGCTACAAGACGTACTCTCCCGTTCTGCTTAGGATGCTTCGGCTAGTTTGGTGGGCTACATCCCCGTCTCTAAGAGTTCTGTGTGTCGTTTTGACTGTAGTTTTTGGTCCACGACAGCAGTGCTGCTGGACATCGGGCCATCTAGGTGACAACGTTTCCCGATGCCACCTGAGAGGACAGTGCAGACAGATACGCCTAGAGATTCATTGCTGTCACCACTGGGATGGTTTTCCGTATTTTACGACCAAGACTACTGGCCCATAGTCTCCTGGGTGAGGTGAGGTGTGGTGGGTATGGAGGGGTTTGTGGGGGGGCCGACAACTAAAGCCTTTATGAAAGGATATTGTTTTGAGCCCTCTTCCTACCAAAATGTCCCTTGGGCCACTGCACAGAGGTGCCAAGGTGAGAGCTGAGCCCATTTGCTGGACTGAAGGTTCAGTCCAGAGCCAAGAACAGGATTTTTGGCCTTTGGCAGGTTGAGGTATTTGTATCTCCAAGAAGCCCCCAGAGAGCCTGTTGTAGACGCCTCCCTGCAGCAGTGGTCAGGGCTCTCTCCTGGGCCACACACTGGCTCCCCTGGACAACTCTGTCCACACCAAGGCTGGACCCTTGTGCCCCGCCCCATCCCCTTCTGCCCCAGAAACGGTGATTCCGTTGGTTTGGGACAGTCCCGACATCAGAGTTCTCAGGATGGAGGTGGAACTGGCTGCTGGACCAGCAGCCGGCCAGCGGCCCGAGGATTTGGGGGCGATGCAGGGGGCATCGCTGGGTGATCAAGCCCTGAGACCTGGTAATTTTTCCCATGGGGCCATAAAGGTGGCTTCTGAAGGAAACAGCAGTTATCAGACTCTGCCTTCACCTCAGAGACTCCCAGGGTCCAAGAAGAGAAAGCCGGTGCTTGATGAAGCAGTCAGGCGACCATTCCTTTCCACCCACCCCTTAGATACAGCCACCATGTCACGGGGGCCCTCAGCTGCGGGGGGCTGCTACAGGGAGATGTAAGGGGGCAGCTGGACAGCGAGAGAGGGAGGACAGCTTAGCACCAGTTGCAGCGAGGAAAGGTACAAAAGGAATAGTTCCTGAACTTGAACCTGGACGGTAAACAGCCGGTCCGGACCTGCCGGATCAGTCAGCCCAGTTCTCCCGTCTGTCAAATATTGGCGTCATTTGTAAATTCCCTGGAAAATCACCAGCAGGTAAATGAAGGGAGAAAGAAGAGAACGAAATAAAACGAACCAGGGACTTCCAGGCTCCCAGGATGGGCAGATTCCAACAGGAGGGAAGTTCCGTATAAAATCGGGTTATGACAGTAGTTCTTTTGTTAGCACTGAGAAAAGATTGGATCTGGTTAATGTCTAAAAGACACAAAGGCAACTTCTGGAGGAAGCTGGTTCCTCATTCATGCTCCAGAGGCATAGGCTCATTCATTCACTGAATATTTACTGGGCACCTACTATGTGCGAGGCAGTGTTCTAGATTGTAGAGAAGACTGGTGGACAAGACAGGAAAGGATCCTAGCCAGCGGGAGCCCAGCAACGTGTGACAGTAAACAAATGCACAGGGGACAAGGGCTCGCCGTTTGGAAGCTCGTGTGTGCAGGTGAGGTTGCTATTTTCTTTTCTTAAATTTTTTATTTTTTTTAATGTTTATTTTTGAGAGACAGAGAGAGAGAGAGAGAGGGAGAAAGAGAGAGAGAGAGAGTGCGAGCGGGGGAGGGCAGAGAGAGACAGAGACGTGGAATCTGAAGCAGGCTCCCGGCTCTGAGCTGTCAGCACCGAGCCTGATGCGGGGTTTGAACTCATGAGCTGTGAGATCGTGACCTGAGCTGAAGTCCGACGCTTGACCGACTGAGCCACCCAGGCGCCCCTAGGTTGCTATTTTAAGTAGGGGGATGGGGGACGTGCTTACTAGCAGGGGATGCTGAGCAGAGGCCTGGAACGACATGAGGAAGCAAAGCACGTGTACAGCTGGGAGGGACAACAGGGCAAAGGCTGTGAGTGGGAGCCCGAGCATGTTGGACATGGCAAGGAGGCCAGTATGGCCAGAGGGAAGTGACCAAGGGGACAGTGGTGGGAGGGAGCCTGCGAGGCAGTAGAGAGCCTCACTTTCACGCCTTGTGTAGTAAAGACTTATCCTACCCAAAGACAGTTCTGGTCTTTGCCCTTGACTCCCGGGAGGTGATCTGTAAAGCCTTGGGTAGAATGTCTTTTCACTTGGGGTCTGGGGACACACTGGATGGCCTAATGATGTGATTTGGGATGGGGCTTTGGGTCACATGGTGCCAAGTGGATCTCTGCAGGGGCTGGAGACTAAAGCTCAGCCATGCAGGCAGTCGGTCATGTCCATGTGATTGAGACCCAGTAACAAATCCAGATTCCAGGTCTCGGGTGGGCTTCTCCAAGTGACAGTACTCTGTGTGTCTCGTCACATGTCGTTGCCGGGAGAAGTCCGCACTGCCCCATGACTCCACTGGGAGACGCCAAGTGGAGGCTGTGTGTGTGTAAGTCTCCTGGACTCTGCCCCACGCGCCTCTTCTCTCGGCTGATTTAAGCCGTATCTTCCTGCTACGCTAAACTGTAACCATGAGTAGAATGACTGTCGGTGACTCCTGTGAGTCCTTCTAACGTGTCATTGAACCCAGATGTGGTCCTGGGTCCTCTCCTTAACCTGACAGGACAAGGCCTTAGGACATTTTATGGACTTTGGCTTTTGTGCCATAGGAGTGGGGGTCCAGTGAAAACTTCTGAACGGAGAGTGACGTGATTGGGCTCATGTTTTTTAAATTCATTAATTCATTCATTCATTTTTACTTTAGAGGGAGAGAGGGACTCTCAAACAGGCTCCACACTCAGCATGGAGCCCGACGCAGGGCTCAATTCCACGACCCTGGGATCAGAGCCTGAGCCGAAATCAGGAGTCAGAAACTCAACCGACTGAGCGCCCGCCCCCCCCCCACCCCCACCCCATGCCAGGCACCCCTGGCTTTGGTTTTAATGAGACTGCACAAGCTGCTGTGTTGAAAATAGGCGGAAGGGATGATGATCATTTTGCAGGCTATTCACACACAGTTCAGGGGAAGGGCTGATGGTGGTTCAGACTAGAGTGGCAAGAATTATATTGGAGTATAGCCGGAAGGTGGGGCAGTGGGGTCTGCTGATGGACCGGGCATGTCAGGATGACCCAGGTTTGGGGCGGAAGCGATTGGAAGAGGACACGCCCATCGCATAGCAGGAGGCACACAGGCAGGGGGTGGGACCGATGGAGTATCGCGTAGGGTTTTTTTGAAGTTCCCACGTGACACTAGTATTCAACGGTTGCAGAGCCGATTTAATCCGCAGGCCGCTGCCTTCACCCTCAGGAAAGTGGAGGAAAATATATAGGTACGCGCATAGGTGCATACCAATGTGTGTGTATCTAGAAAATGTTTCCTCCAAAAATGTTGACCCCAAAAGTCAGAGTTGTGACTTCTTCCTAGGAGCAACTATTTATCCCCACGGATGACAAGAGGTGGACGTGGAAAAGTGGTTAGAGCAGGGAGCGGGGGTTGGCTTTTCTGATGCCTGTCTGTCGTCAGATGTGAACGGAGGCCCCGCACACGTCCCGGTGCCCTGAGCGAGCGCCGAGAGAGTTCTGTGGTGCTCAGGAGTGGCCCATTGTTGGGCAGGCGGGTGACCTGACGAAGTTGTATTTGAGAGAGGTGGGTCAAGTTTCCCTTTCCGTCGTCAAGCATATGCAAAGGTTGAGAAACGAATGTGGTATTTGCTCATCACCTCACCTGGAATAAGCCTGCATTTATGAAATGCCCATGGCTTCTCTTGTGAAGGGCAAGAACTTGGGGGCATTGTGCACTCCACGAGGTCGTAAAGTGAAGAAAGTGAAATTAGTCAATGAAACAAGGCAGACACGTAACATCAAGAGGTAGGTGAGATAAAGCTACACAGAAGACACAGGAGAGCCCCCCACTGGAGAAGCAGCCCAGCTGGAGAGCCAGTCTCTGGGGTCGGGAATAAGGAGAGATGTGGATTCTGCCCTGCTCTCCTCTCCTCCCACCTTCCCCTCCCTTCTCTTCTGCTGTCCCCTCCTTTCCCCTGGGCCCTCTTTCTCTCTTCTCTTCTCCCTTCTCTTCCCTCCCTTACTCAGTTATTCCTTTACTTTCTTCCTTCTTTCTTTCCATCCGAAAACGAGGGCCACTAGTTTTCAGGATCTTGAGGATATAGAATTTTGGGGGTCAGGTCTGTCTGTCTGTCTGTCTCCAAAAACATGACATAATGAAAGCTCAATGAGAGATACAAGGAAATTGCTGATGGACTGGTGCCGTGGCCTGAATTTTCCAGAAAACAGATATGGATGGCAACATAGTCCGTGCTCAAGGGCATGTACTTTACTGGGGAGTGTGACCCAGGAGCAGACATGAAGGACAGGGTATGAAGCGAGGAAGAAAAGCAAGAGAGCCAATTTCAAAGATATGTTGTTGTTGAGCTTGGCACAGCTTCTGTGGCTGACCCTGTGGGGTTGCCTGAGATGGGTCTTGGGACCGTCAGCCTAGGGGAAGAGAGGAGAATGTGTTTATACACAGTTCTGTTCCTTCCGTGGTCAAAGGGTTGCCCCCACCGGGCATTAATGGTCTCTTCGCCTCCCAGTTTGCACACACACAAATGCCAAGCTGGTTCTCACACCTCACCCTCCACACTGGAGCTTAGCCTGGGTGCTGTCAGGTTGCACCTGCTGGTCAGAGCCTACAAAGAACTAGTCCCAACAGCGGGGCTTGCAAAAAGAAACAGGTGAGGTTGAGAGAATGTGGAGTGTTGCCCAAGGGGCATGTTGACCAATTGCAAGGCATCTGATATAAGTAATGACTTTAGGAAACCTCTTTTCTCGGAAATACTACTACGTTATTGATGGAAATCTCATCTGTGGGTTCCCTCCAAGTCTATTGGTAATACCTGTGGTCTACTCTAAAGTAATACCTGTGACAGACACAGATGGCTTTTGTCTCTCATGGGCTATTCATTGTAATAGACTTTGCTCAACAGGATGAGGGTCTTTGTGGTTTGTTCTCTGTCAGGGGGCCAGAGTGTGGCTAGGGTTTTAGCTAAGGAAAAGCAGATGTTCGATCATTTTGAAAGCTGGCGGGGAACTACAATGAGACAAAAGGCGAAGGGGAAGCCTGAACTGGAAGCTTCTTATATCTCTCTGTTAGGCTCCCGTGGAAGGACCTGGCTCTACGTAAAACAAAAAAACCAAACCAAAACAAAACAAGCAGACAAACAAGCAAACAATAGACTCTGTTGAGTCACTTGAGAAAAATGGACCTAGAGAAAAAAGAGGTAAACAGGCCATACCCAATCTGGTTTTTTTTTTTTTTTTTTTTTTTTACCCATTCCACCTTCCAGCTGAATCGTACAGTTCAAAGTAGGTGAAAATAAACACCTGAGAGCAGAGAGGGAGATGTCAGAACAGGGGAGAATGAGCTAGTGCCTCTGTTTGGCAACCATCTGATTCTACTGCTCTCTCCTTCACTTCCACCAGGAGCTCAGCATTCTTGAGACAATGTGTAGAAGCAGATGCCTTATTCCTGAACAACGCGGAGGGTCTGTCCCAGAGGCTGTGGTGACACATTTTGTATCCCTGAGGTGGCCCAGTCCCTGCACTTTGAAGCGGGACAGTTGCTGAGCTGTTCCTGTGGTGATTTTTAGACTACATATGTCTCCAGCCAGAAGGCTAACATCTTATACGTGCATATGGTTCTTGTTCAAATGAGTACACAGTTAGCACATGCTTGGCTAGAAGTTACAATGATAAATTTAACCCTACTGTCTGAACTGTCACCTTTATTTGGGTTAAGATTGCTAAATGTCCACTCAAATTTTGGACTGTAAGAACCTGCAGGTTGGTTTCAAAATCAGTCATGTTTCTCGACATATATAGGTAAATCCACTTGTCTGTAGAGGCTCATGGGCTATGAAGTGATTGAGGAGTCGTTTTGCATTATGATCGTTTACACCCAAGTCTGATAAAAATATCCCATTTTTTTCCCCAGATACTTTCCTGGCTGGAAAATGTGGAAAGCTCCAGAATGCTCCATATCTTCGGGAGATGCGTATTTTCCCTGCAAAAGAAGGTCACATGTGTGGGATAATAGCAGGAAATCATGCGAGTGGTGGAGATTTAAGAGTGGTGGAGACTCTTCAAAAGAAAAAAAAAAATCTGACGACATGGGTTCAAGGAGGCCAAACGTTCCGTATCACGATGAAGAGGCTCCAGGAGAGGTGTCAGTGTTTTGCTTATGACTTGACTCAGCTGTTAGTGTTTAAAACATCTGATGTTTATGCATATGAAGACTTTTTCAGAGCTGTGGAATCTAATAAAAAATGTTTAGCAATGAAGGGAATGTTTAACGAAGAGAAAGGAAGCTGAATTTCGGTTAAGAAAACGTGGTGCTGGGGCGCCTGGGTGGCGCAGTCGGTTAAGCGTCCGACTTCAGCTCAGGTCACGATCTTGTGGTCCGTGAGTTCGAGCCCCACGTCGGGCTCTGGGCTGATGGCTCAGAGCCTGGAGCCTGTTTCCGATTCTGTGTCTCCCTCTCTCTCTGCCCCTCCCCCGTTCATGCTCTGTCTCTCTCTGTCTCAAAAATAAATAAATGTTAAAAAAAAAATTAAAAAAAAAAAAAAAAGAAAACGTGGTGCTCTTTCTGCTCATCTGCCTGACACCCTCTATTTCCTAGCACGGTGGCAGCCATGGGGACAGTGGCTGTTTTTCCTGATGGGACGTGCCCGTGCCTGGGACTTAACACAGACTTTGTTCTTAAAATACTACGGTCGTGTGTATTAACCTCTCTGGTAATTATGTGATGGTCTGGCAGAGAGGCCGCTGACCTTTCTTCTGTCTACCTCAGGCCAGAGGGGTTTTCTGGGCAGCAGCCGAATTTGTTGAAAAATTCAACTCTGGCTATCTGCAACAATAAGAACGAATTTCACAATGTTTAGCTTAAGAAAAAAAAAAAGGTTTAAAAGACTACCTGTAGTCACTTGGAGTAAGGGATGGGGCAAGCATTAGACAGACACAACATCCTGGAAAAGACGAGGCTGAGGAGAAAGTGTCTGGGAGAATAAAGGCTTGGAAGGACTCTCACATATAACTGGGGAGGCAGGAGTGACACGTGTATGCATAGGGCTGGGCACATGTGTAGAAAAGACCTGAGAGGACCCTATGCTTGCACCCATGGTGTGTATGTGGAAGTAATTATAGGAAGTAAAGGCTAACACAGAGCTACAAGTGGCCTGGCTTAGTGGTGAAGGAATGACCAGCTCAGAGCCAGACTGCAAGGGCAACGGAAGTATGTATTTTTCTCTTTGGCCTCGAGTATTTAAGGAAATCTCTGTCATGTCACTGGCTGACCAATGAGATAATGGAACAGTGACTTCAGTGACAACACATGACAAGGAATACAATCTTAAAAAAAAAAGTAGTTTGGAAAAGTCCCCGAACAAATGGATGACTGCCGCCATTGGTAATTAACAGCAAATCCTGGGGAAAGAGAGAATCTGATTTCTAGAATTAACACATTATACTATTTAAAATGTCCAATTAAAAAAAAAGAAATTACAAGGCATGAAAAGAAACAAGAAAGTATAGCCCATTCACAGAAAAAAAAATGACAGAAACGGTCACTGAGAAAGCTCAGATATTGGGCTTACTAGACAAAGACTCTAACTAAATTGGGCTTAAACATAATCAAAGAGCTAAAGAAAACCAGGAGAGTGAGGTATGAACAAATAGGGACTACTAATAAAGAGATAGAAATTATAAACCAGAACCAAATAGGAATTCTGCAGCTGAAAAGTACAGTAGCTAAAGTGAAAAATCCACTAGAGAAGGTTCAATGGGAGATTTGAATAGGCAGACTAGATTGTTGGATGGTTTGAAGATAATGCTATTTGAACTTTACCTCAATAAAAAGAAAAAGAATACTTGGTGTATTAGTACCCGTCTTGAGTTAAAGAACAGGCAAAAATAATTTTTGGAGTCAGAAGTCAAGGTAGTGGTTGGAAAGAGGTATGAGGAGTGGCTTAGGTGTGTGAAAATCACAGCCATGTCCTCTTAGAACCTTGTGCTTGTCTGTTAGGGCTTGGCTGTTGGATGACCCTAAGTCGGCTTGAGCCTTACCTGAACTTGAACCTGTTTAGAGCTAGGTGTGGTATACTGCCTGCCTAAATGATGTCACGCTGTGGTGAGGACTAATACTTAGGAGAGATTTATCAATTATATTCTGTAATCAATTGCAAAGTGTCTTTGGGAAGCCTATGTTATTTGGAAGAAACTTTTTTTCCCCTGGTATATTCTCACACACACCCTAAGAGAGAGTAATGATCTCCTTCCAGAGTGATGTGGACTCTCCCTTGCTTCATAAGCGTGTGGATTCAGCCTCATTATCAGCCTCAATATAGACTCTACTGTGGTCTTTGGTTATTCTTTGAAATAGGTGATGTTCTATTTCTTGACCTGGACGGTGCTTACACAGGTATGCTCACTTTGAGACACTTCATTGAGATTTATGAACTCAGGATTTGTGCAGTTTCCTGTGTATGCATTAGCTTTCAAATATATATTTATTTAAAAAAAAAAAAGAAAAAACAACAGGTGCCTGGGTGGCTCAGTCAGCTAAGCAGCCGACTCTTGATCTCAGCTCAGGTCTTGATCTCAGGGTCATGAGTTCAAGCCCTGTGTTGGGCTCCATGCTGAATGTGAAGCCTACTTAAAAAAAAAATAGAAGTAAAATACAAGGAAACTTCCGATTTTCTGAAGACCTGTGCAACCAGACTCCTCAACTATTGCTTATTTCTTTACACCTCAAATTTCAAGGTGATTTCTTGTAAACCTCTAAAAATATATCGTACAATGACCTTTTGTCTTTGGTCCATGTCATTTTCTTCCTTGCCCACTCTGTTGATTTTTCTTCTGTTTAGATAATGGGGGTTGCACTGGGTTTTGACACAGATGATTAATTAATTAAATCATCCTAACACTTTTGTTTACCACCTACTTTTATCCTAGGCATTTAGGTGGAACCAGAGATTCAAAGAATCTCAAGACTCACATAATGTAGTGGTAAGTTTAGCATTGATACCTATTTGGGTTGAGGAAGAAACACATCTTAAGACACTACTTGCTATAAAATATTTGCCTAATGATAAGCAAATTGTATTCCCATTCTGTTTGTCAGTCTTGAGAGTGATGCCTTTGATTCGAGCTATGAAAGCAAGGGCATTATCCGTGGGAGTTTACTTTTGAATGTAGCTTGTGGATTGGGGAAGAGATAAGGGGTAAAAGAAGAAATTAGAAGAGACGTTGTTACTTTTAGCTTTCATTTCTTAGAACATTCGATCATTCAAATAAAGAGATTATTACTTTGCTTGAGAAAATGAGGTAAGCAATGGTCATTTTTAAGAGGCAAAGAGCAGAAAGAAGTGTGGCAGGGACAAGTTCCGAGTGGCAGGGTGGCCGACAGGATAGCAACAAGAGCTGCCATTGAGTGATGGATGTGACAAATGTGACTTGAAGAACTTAGTCCCGCACAGAGCTCCTTACAGCTCTGAGTGAACCCAGCCCAGGAACCACCGAACAGTTTGGAGTCTGATGGTGGAGAGGTCAAAAAGGAGAGAGAGAGAGAAGGAGCTGGGAGGAAAAAAAAAAACCAAAAAACAGGAAGGGAAGAAAGGGAGAAGAAGTAGAGTAGGCATTTACTTCTTTGCGCATTGATTGAGCTGAACTGGGCTATAGTTACTGTGAACTTGGTACATGACGGGGGCTCAGGCTGAGTCTGTTCCAAGCTGTGGCAATAGCACAGGGGGATCATTTCAATGAGTCTGATGATTACAAAGTGCTGATTTGGTTTTTTAGGGATTGAAGTCTATTGAAAACTTGGGGCTTTCCATTTGGGGGTGAGATCATTTGAATTATGGATTGATATGGTGGGCGGATTTATTGTTTTAAGTTTTTGTTTTTGTTTTAGTTTTCTGCCGTAGGGAGACAAACATAGCTACACCAATGGCCACCAGCCAGAGACCTCCAGGAACAAACCTGTAGTTGAACGAACTGGGTTTTATTGACTCACTGCAACGGGGGAGAACACACAATGGGAAACCGTGGGAGCGTCTGTAGGCGGGTGTTAGAAAAGGTGTTCTAGGATTTGGACAGTGTTAGGTGATTTGGGAAAATATTCAAAGAGGTGAAGTTTTGGTCTGAATTGGATGCTCTCAGGAAGTAGAATGAACTCTAGAATTGGGCATCTTAATCAATGTTATCTAGAAGGCGGGAGGGCGGGAGGAACATAGCCATGCAAGACCTGCGATTGGTAAAAACAGCGGTCGCTCATATTAGCCAGGATAGGGAGGGATTCGGGATTTTGTGGTTTGGACAAAGTTCGTGCTTTGTCGGTGCTCAGACATGATATGGAATGGTCTTCCTTTTGTCTTATCCTTCACGGTCACACAGCGCCCTTGTCTGAGGCTGATGTTTTGTGAAATTGCTTACGTCCAACAGGACAGCACCAACGCCTAATTGTGAATACCAGGGTAGCTTCTAGCAACACCAAGCCCCGGCTAACAGCACCAGGCCAGCTCCTAGATGTCAGGGATGGCTTTTCTCTTTCTCAGCTAGCAGAATATAACTATAAATAGAGCCTTTTAAATCAAGTTATGATATGTTACGTAGGACTAGATTTTGTCATATTAAACAAAAAACATCCCCAAATAACAGCGGCTTAAACAATAATGAGGTTTATCTCTTCTTCATATATAAAACAGTTCTAAGAGCAGGCCTTGCGTAACGGGAAAGGTAGCTCCACGATTCCCGGGGACCTGGGCTCCTGCTATGTCCGTGCTGTCTTCCTTAGCTTTTGTTCCTTGGACTTGTGGTCCAAGATGGCTGCTAGAGCTCCAGCCATCACACTAAAATTCTATTCAGCACCAAGAGGAAGGGAAGAAGAAGGCCAGTCGGCTCCCTTTTGGTAAACTTCCTGAAAGTACCATTCAACACACCTCCTCACGTTTCTTTTGCTAGCACTCGATCACAGAGCACAGATGTTTGTGAAACGCAATAACTTAGGTGGCAGTGGGTTTGCTAGAATAATTTTTTTTTTAACTTAAAAGTCCTAACTGACTACTGGGGGGAACTGTCGGTATCTGGAACTGGGATAATACAACTGCCGTATTGGGTTCTATGGGAGGCAATTCTGTTGTGGCTTTTGTTGTATGCAAATATCCCTCTCTGGTAAACCGGCTGGGAGCTGATTATGTTAAAGGATGCCACCCTCTTTGCCCTTTGGTGACAATCTCAAGAGTTCAAGTTAAGTGAAGTCTCTTTTCAGTCTTTTGAAGCCGGGTAGCTGGATGGGAAAGAACGCTGTGGTTCAGCGGCCACGTTGCTAGGCTGTCTAACAATTCACCTCTAGCAGCAGGGAAGACGTGACCGGGAAGATTTAACTTAAACATGAATAAAAATCATGCTTGCAAATTTGCTTTTAAGAACAACTGGATTCCTTTGCCTAGGAGAACTACAAAATTACTGTGTGTTCTGCTGCTTTTTTTTTTTAAAAGGAGGTCATAAATAAGGTGAATAACATTGTAAACAAAACGTTCACGTTGCCACTATAACCGCACGCAGACATCTGGGCTGGAAATGTGGGAAAATTGTAAAGAATTTGGAAAGGTTCAAAGGCTCAGGTTATTAAAGTTTTAATAATCTTCTTTTCTGCAGGGCTAACCCCCTGCTATTCTTTCAGTGCAGTAGGAAAACAAAATATGGACAAAATTGTAGTTAATTAGAGCTGAATCTTCCTTGGAAAACCTATAGAAATTGCTTGGGATTTTTATAGAGGCTGCGAGTTGAGAGCCATGGGTCTGAAAGGGGATAACTTCGTTTTCATTTGGGGAACATTGGATTTCAATGAAATAAGATATGTTTTTCTTTAAAAAAAAAAAAAAAAGCCCTATCAGCGACTTCATGTAATTGATTGGAAAACATTACTTGGCAGAATTATCTACGAAACTAATCTCACTTAGCATTTTAACTTTGTCCCACTGATCAGAGCAAAACCAAATCTTTATTGCTCAGGGTGATACACTGATTGAACAAACGGCCTGTCTTGAGTCAATTACCAAATTGTCTTAACTGAAGAAACAGCATTCCCCTCACACTTGAAATACAGTGAAAGTTGTGAAAATGATTTCGCTTCTGGTTGAGACACGTTTTGTTTTTGCCACAAGCAGGCTTGTGATGTCCGTGTTGCTAGTATTCTGTTTGAAATCTGTTTTCTTTTAAAGGCATCCTAAAAGTATATACTATATCACTATATGATGCAGCACCTAGCTTGCTCTGTGTTGTAGAGAACTAGACTGGTTCATGCAATTTACATGATAGGTGTGTACATGTACATGTGAGAAATTAGCCATGTGTGAAGTCACACGTGTGTAGTGGAAATACACAGACACACGGAATTCTTTAGATTGTGTTGCATCCCAGGATGGTGAAAGAATCTTACTCATTAGGATCCAGCCATGAGCACTGAAATATGATTTGCAAGAGATGAAGTTTGGAGTTGTTTTAATAGGCTAAGTGGTTCCAAATGCAAGTTCAGATCGTAGACTCCCCGGCTCTTTGTGAGACTAATTGACTTTGCTGTAGAGTTTTGGCAAAGCTCTTATTATTTTTACTACATTTTCCTTTTTAATAATGTAAAATGGAACTAACTTCTAAAATTCACGTTCCCCTTTATGAGTTTGTTAGCCCTTCCTTCACCAAATTAATGACTGACTAGGCAAGACAGCCAAGAATGCTTGCCGCTCTGGGCATTTGTTAATTGGTTGTTCGTTGGACTATATATGAGGGAAAATTATTGCTACTATAAACCAAAGAGTGTAAAGGAAAAGTAGTGATATAAATATGGAGCTGGAATAGGCCAGGAAAGCGAGTGATGTAAAAGTTCTGTTTTTCTGCTAGATGGTTCCCTTAGGATGACTGCACATACTGAAAGTAAAATGCAGCGGACCAGATCGTAACACAGACATTCATATTGGTACCTCTCAGAAAAGAAGATTCATTGTTTGGGTTAGTTTGTAAAGCTCTGATGATAAGCTTCTTTTGTTTTGTTTTCAGAGAAAAGCCGGGCTCGCGATAAATAGCAAAATCTGTTTCGTCTTGAAAATTGCTACAAGACTACTTTGAGCCTCTGGACGGGGACAGCGATGAGGCAGAAATGAAAATTCCAAGGCCGGAATTTTTGACCCTTGCAGAATGTGAGGTGTACATTCATTCCGCTTCCCAAGGCCTGACATTCCTGGGAAACTTCCCCTGGCGTATCCTGGGGGGAAAAAAAACCCTCAGGCTTCGGAACAGAACCCCCTAGCTGGTTCTCTCATCGTTCACTTCCGTCCCCCTGATTCCCCTTATGAATGCCAATCAGACAGTTTTCACTCTTGTTTTAAGCTAGGGAATGAATCCAGGGGTTTGGCTCATGTTGCAAAGGTTTCCAACAGTATCAGGTAATTCACGATTAGCAGGGCTCCATTCAGAATGGTAACTGAGACCCGAGAGGCTGCACGACTCATTACCAATTACCAATTCCCTGGGCCATCCGGTTCCCCGGCAGAAAGGCTTCCGACGCATTTGCGTTGCAAATTGAAAACATGCTGTCAACAGCAACAAATCCAAGAGATGTTTACCTTAATTTGTCCAAGGCAGGCTTTTACATGTGGATGTTTTTGTTTGAGGAGCAAGCGTCTAGATTCCCTCCAGTTTCTGGGGTGGGTGCTATGGGGACAAAGGGGCCGGTCCC
Organism: Prionailurus bengalensis; assembly: GCF_016509475.1. NCBI lineage: Eukaryota > Metazoa > Chordata > Mammalia > Carnivora > Felidae > Prionailurus > Prionailurus bengalensis. The sequence goes on from NC_057358.1 coordinate 26,459,779, forward strand.
CAACTTGCATAGGGTGTGGGGTGGCGGATGTCGAGGCGGATACGGAGCCATTCAACTTTCTCAAGGGTGTAGGCACCTAGGAAATCACTCTGTTGAAAGGCTGTTTTCGTAGGTGAGTAAACTGAGGTCCAGATTGGTTGTGGTACTTCCCCAAGGACAAATGGGTAGCTGGCATCAAGGTGGAGTCTGGAAGGTAGGGTTTCCCATGCTTTCCCATCGTTTGTGGCCTGGATGCTTATCTGCGTTGGATAGTTGTTAATGATTGCTGTGTATAGAGTAAAGCATTAGTGACGAATTTGTAAGTTTCCATCAAAACTGAGGACACCGGGACACTCGTCTCAAACAAGAATGTGGCCTTTGCCCCTCGTTTGAATCTTTTTTTTTTTTTAATTTTTTTTAACGTTTATTTATTTTTGAGACAGAGAGAGACAAAGCATGAACGGGGGAGGGGCAGAGAGAGAGAGGGAGACACAGAATCGGAAGCAGGCTCCAGGCTCTGAGCCATCAGCCCAGAGCCCGACGCGGGGCTCGAACTCGCAGACCGTGAGATCGTGACCTGAGCTGAAGTCGGACACTTAACCGACTGAGCCACCCAGGCGCCCCTTCCCCTCGTTTGAATCTTGACGGCCAGGTGATATCCAACTACTTTCAAAAAGGACTATTGTTCAGCTAGAGCCAAGATGTAGTTTCCTGCTGGGTTAGTTATGGTAACGCCCTGATGTCCCCTGCTTCATGGAGGTCCATCCAGGGCCGAGCAGGTCCAGCAGAAGCTGGACAATAGAAGTGCGGATAACAGGGGCGCCTGGGTGGCTCAGTCAGTTAGGCATCTGACTCTTCATTCCAGCTCAGGTCACGATCTCATGGTTCGAGGGTTTGAGCCCCACATCGGGGTCTGTGCTGGCAGCATGGAGCTTGCTTGGGAGTCTCTTTCTCTCTCTCTGCCCCTCCCCAATTCGCATGTCAATTCTCTCCCTCTCTCTCTCTCTCAAGATAAATACATGAACTTAAAAAAAAAAAATTACACGAAGCAGTAAGTTAAAAAAAAAAAGTGTGAAAAACAGAGGCAGTCCCAGCCAAACCCTAGGGCTCTTGGGGAGCCTCTCGTCTTCCTTTAAAAGCTTGTTTTAAGTTTGGAGTCTCCCCTTCACCCATAAATTAGAGTTGAGTGTATTTTCCTAGGTTACGTGTCACCCTGTCACATGTGAATGACAAGTTCTCAGAATCAGACAAGCGTGTTGAGCAAGTGTGAGAAAGAAACTTTGCCCATTGTGAACTTTGGATGAAGAAACCCTAATGTTTCTGTGGCTGCTGAGGGAAAGGGAACCTGGCTTTGGCCAAAGCGGGAAGCAGGAGTCCCGTTCAAGGTAGGCCAATTTCACAGAGGGCTTTCCAGACAGGGCCCAGGAACCTGAGGAGTTTTGCTAAGTGGATCTCTCAGCTGAGTACACGTTGATGAGATTCCACGCTCAGAGAGTATCCTATGAAGCCTGAGAGAAATAAACACCGCACAGAACGTTCCCAAGGTGCAGGAAATGAATGTTCAGAAGCGCAGACCTGACTAGAGACAGACCCCCAGAGACTACGTAATGAGAGAGTTGGAGACAGGACGTCACGAGAGAAATTGGGGGGCTTTAGTTGCATCAGGGTGGAAAGTTCTGGTCACCCTGTCTGGCCTACCGTCAGCGTCTCCAAAGAGCTCCATCGGATCATGGCTTCACAGAGAAAGAGGACATGTGTACAGCTGTTTCACATTCATGTTCTACCTCTGGCGAGTCGTTTAAAGGTTTGGATACCTTGCTCTTTTTTTTTTTTTTTTTTTTTTCCTGTTTATGGAGAGCAGTTAAATCCTCATCACCAGGCAAGTGTCTTTCAAAAGGATTTCTCACAGCAGGTAACTGGGAGGTAGTGAGGGAAGATGTTGCGTTTTGGAGTCAAACAGACTTGGGACCATCATGTGGAAGCGAGCTGTGGCCTATTTTAAGCACTTCATTTTCTGGATTGGAAAAAACTTCAGGGTTTTTGCTTTAAAAACATTCAAAGTGGGGTAGCAAAATATTGACCCGAAAGGCCAGAAGAAGAGACCTTATTTAGGACTTACTCGGAATTACAGTTTTACTCTTCTTGGAGGAAAGTGACCCAAAACATTTTTACTGGAGGTGACAAAATTTCCTGAGTAAGACATGTACTGACTTCTAGATGATGTTTATTCCCGAGTAAGAAGTGCACTAACTTCTAGATGTTTATTCCCTACCAGGTTTGCACATCGTAAAATCTGACCTGGGCCACTTGGTGAAGGGTGGCTCTTGGGAAAGAGGAATTCACTCATTCCATCCTCAAGAGGATATCTGTTATCTAGAACGAACACTAATGGAAAGTGTGTCACCTCAGAGATCTGATCTAGGTTTGGCTTCTATTTCGCTCGTTTATAACGTATCAGAACTAGGTGGCTCAGCACTAACTATGATTGGGAAGTTTGGAAACATTTTTTTCTTTTTGGGAACTGATGGATTTGAAAGTCAGGACTTGGGCGTTGGTTGGAGTTAGCTCAGGGTTTCTAGAATTCTGTTTCCTGGCTTTCATCAACAAGTTGTGCCTTGAGTCATCTTGTCACTGGGGGGGACTGGTTGCACCAATGTCAAAAGATGTTAGAAGGCGTGAGTGTCACATCCTGGGATGAAGTCATTTGGGCTGGTGACCTTCTCAGAAGGGTCAGTAGGAATGAAAAAGTGAGAAAGAAAGTCATGTCAAGGATGTCTTGAGCAAGGGAGTGGAGTCGAGTCAGTAAACACCAATGGAAAGCATAGGCTGTAAGGGTGCAAGCCACCTTCTCCATTGCCCTGGGCTTGCTGCTCTTGTGGGTGAACTTTGGCATCAATCAAGCAACTAACTGACATTGAACAAGTTTCCGAAGGTACCCAGCGGGAACCCTGTCAAGACCCACATCCGGCAGTTAATTTCCTACCAACCTTGATTACAAGTGTTAGTTAGTATAAAATGTATGGAAAAGACACATAAGACACCCTTTGGGGTCTACAGCTGTCTTATTTCTATTTTAGAGAACAATTACATGAGCGCTCACCATCTAAAATGGACTTTGGAAGGTTCTGTACCAAAGCCCAGGATTGAGCTTTCTGCTTTCTGTGGGGGAAAGCTTGGAGACTTGTGTTCTAAGTAGTTCTTCCTTTTAACTGAGCTCAGAGACAGTGGCTCACAGGGCAATGGCCGAGCATTAAATCTAGTCTCTTCTAAAAAGCATTTAAGGGGCGCCTGGGTGGCGCAGTCGGTTAAGCGTCCGACTTCAGCCAGGTCACGATCTCGCGGTCTGTGAGTTCGAGCCCCGCGTCAGGCTCTGGGCTGATGGCTCAGAGCCTGGAGCCTGCTTCCGATTCTGTGTCTCCCTCTCTCTCTGCCCCTCCCCCGTTCATGCTCTGTCTCTCTCTGTCCCAAAAATAAATAAACGTTGAAAAAAAAATAAAAAGCATTTAAAGCAGTAGTAACGTGACATACGAGGGGCCACAGTGAGGCCCGTCCCGGTTTTGGGGGGACATAGGAACTGGTGATCTATGGAGGAGGAAAATAGGGCACTGAAAGCAAACGAGACTCCAGGCTCCTTCCTCATATTCCTGGCTGTGTCTGTCATAGATCTGCTGGCACGTTTTGTTTTGGGGACAAAGGACAGCACTGTTTAATCCTTCTGTCCATGCCAAACTCCAAAGGGGATAATTACATTCTGCCTCCTGAAATTCCCTTTGCAATTTCATCTGGGTGAAGCACTCTCAATTGCCTGGGGTGTTGCTGACCCTGGGAAACAGCCGCCATGTTTTATCCCCAGCTAGGTATTTCAGTCATGGCCAAGGTGAATAGTGCACAGTTTGATTTTGGCTCCAGTGTATAAATTAGACCGGGTTCTTTTGCAGTAAAATGCACTGAGCAGGGTGGCAAATGTCAGCTCACTGGAGCATTATGTGTCTGTCCCCTGTGCAAAACTGCTTTAATTGTGCCTAAAGAGTACAGTCGATTGGCTAATCTTGTTTTTAAGAAAAGAAATTATTCCGGAGCATTTTTTTTTTTTTTGACTGGTAAATGCAGTGCCATTTAATGTTTTTGTGTTCAGGTGAAAAATCCGGTTCGGTTATGTTATTTGGGCCCCACTAGAATCATTAAAACCAGTTGGATTTCTATATGTAAGACCCAAAGTAATTCAGTTTGGTTTTCTGACAAGTAATGATTTTTTCTAAATAGCACTGATAGTAATGTCATTGTAAATGGGATAAAAAGGTTATTAGGGAAAGATTATATATGCTTGTTTAAATTCCTAGATCAGATCTTCGTAATGTCAGGAAAATCATCCAAGTTTGTTAGAATGAAATCCAGGTGAAATGTTCTATTATTTCTCTGAAGTTTTGGAGAAACAGATACTAAGATGATAATTTCAATTCCCCGCGGGAATGAAGAAAACCTGGACAAGATGTTGGTTTTAATAATGGTATTTCAAGCTGTTCCTAAGCTTAATTGTGGTATGGAGTAACACTGTAGTCATGGAGTGGTGTATTTAAAACCCACCAAGAGGTTTCAGCCTGAGAGCGGAACCAACGAAAGGGAATCATTAACCACAGAAGTGACTGAAGTGGTTTAATAATTATGTTATTTCAAGGGGGGAAAAAAAAAGATCTGCCTCAAGTATAAAGGGGAAAAGAAGGCCTGATAAATAGAACTTATTTCTACCCTAGGTAGTCAGCTAGTGAGACTACCAGTGGGAAAGGTCTATTAACTAATTGATCTGCTAGACTCGATAGGGAACTCCAGCTGGAGATCAAAGAACATTCTCTGCTACAAAGGCAAGCGGCAACCTTGGACCAGATGTTTTCCTTCCAGCTCTGTCATGCTTGATAACTGTAGAGTGTGGCTGAATCTGGCCATAGGCCTCGTCCATCCGACCACTGATATGGAAAGCAAGGGGATGTGTGTGCACGCACATGCGTGAAAAAGAGGCAAGAGAGCTTCGACGTCAAAAAGGTTCCGAATTTAAGATTAGGTTGGGAGCTAAGCAATTTTTTTCCAAATTTATTTGCAAAGTGAAGCAGACCAGAGAATGCCACTGTCAACTTTTAAAAAGTTCCTATATCTTAATTGTCCTATAATTGCTCTTTATAATAGCTTATACTAATGTATTATAATACATGTCTGTTACAATAAAACCAAGTATGTTTTGAATAATGGCTGAAATTACAAAGATTCAACTATTAGTGTTAGCTTATGTGCTTTCTTTTATGTTTAGAGTAAAAGTGAGAGTTAATAATTGAAGTGTGGTTTTTCTTTTGGCCATTACCCTGGAACTGTTTGTTTACATGTGTTGCCCACCTTTATCCTTTCCAGCTCTATATGTTCTGCTTCTGGTTTTTTCACATCTGGAGAAGGTATTATTTATGATCAGGCAGGATATTTGGTTTAGAAGTTTCTTTGAAATGTATGTATGTATAATTCTTTTCAATGCATTTTTCAAAGATTCCTACAGTATTAGATGGTTTGAAAAATGAGATGTCTAAAATTACCTTGATGTGGTTAGCTTGGTATGGTCTATGGCCTTTCTTAAAATACTACCTTGCTTCCTTAGTTGATCAAAAATATCACCAAAAAGTCTTTAGTTCACCTGATTGGGAGACGTATTGGGGTTTAGGAATGTTCGTATTGAGAATTCACTGATCTCAGGCGATCGAATTCCCCATAAAAGGAAGATTTCCATAGAATGTTTGCATGTCTGTACTTTCAAGGTGCCTAAAATTCTAAAGTAGTAGCTTCATTTTTTTTTAGCCAAAGGCTTTTGTTTCTCTTAAAATTTAACTTCTAAACTTCTCCATTCTCTTCGTGTGTGTGCATATAAAAAAATGTTTATTGAATGATATATTTATCATACAATTTCCTGAAAATCTAATTTGATGGGGGGGAAGGAGGGAAAGGTAAAGACTCCTCCCCCAAAGACAAATTCTATAAACTTTAAACTTTGGTGAGTGTCCAGTTCAAGATGGCACACTGATGGCATATCAACCTTCACCCTTTCTCAAGGTCCCGTTGAAACTATTAAATGTCCAATGTGCATCCATGTAAAAATCTATCTAATGAAAGCACAGCAATGCTGGGCATCAATAAAGGAATCACAGAGGGTGAATACAAGCTAGTTGTTAGAGAGCAGATGGACTTATATGAAAAGCAAACAAAAATAAAATCAGAGAAGGGGATTCCAGAGATAAGGGACCACTGGAGAAGCTCCAAGCTGGGGGTTGTCAAACATAAAGGATAAGAGTGGGTGGCAGATTATACTTATTGGAGTGTTGATTTAAAGTTCTGAATTCAGATCCTTGAGATCCCTTTCTTCAACTACAGCTCCTCTTCTCTCTCTACTCTTCAATGTCAAAACAGACATGGGCAAACTGTATCACCTGGATAGAACCAAAGAACTTTTAAAGACTGAAGAGTAAGGCAACGTGGATCCTGAGCCTAAAGAAAAGAGCTGGAGGTAACCCCAGGCTTCCATAGCAAATGCTGAGGTAAGGCAGCTTTGGTCAGATGTCTATGCCAAAGTTCTTCAAGCCCTACACAACCCCGAGGGTCTCCAGATTGCCTGCTTTGTACGGTAGGGAGTCCTGCCTGTCAACACTCTTGCTCACAAGGTGTCTGCACAGAACTCTGTCACTTAACAAAGAATCTAAGAAACTTATACTCCTGTGTGGTCAGCTTTGTCCTTCAATAATAAATATAACGCTAGATTTTTGATAATACCAATTTCATGAAAGAGAAAGATTAACATAAACAATAGAACAACTGATCCTGAAGAAAATAGATATAACTCAGAGAACTGAAAAGAACTTAAAAAAAATATTTTCTGCATTCTCATAATTCAGGATGATATTATATCCTCTAAATTTTTAAAAAAGTTTTTATTTGTTTATTTAGAGAAAGTGCAAGTGGGGGAGGACCAGAGAGAGAGAGAGAGAGAGAGAGGGAGAGAGAATCCCAAGCAGGCTCTGCACCATCAGAAAAGCTCTATGTGGGGCTTAAACTCACAAACTGTGAGATCATGACCTGAGCCAATGTTGGACACTTAATAGACTGAGCCACCCAGGCACCCCAGGATCCTTAAAATAAGAATAAGTTGTTATGACGCAAGAGCAATCAGAAGACAAGAAGAGCTCTGGGTGATTAAAATATGACTTATAGAATAAGAAATCAATAGCTGGACTGAAAAATATGTTGGCAGGACTAAAGAAATATCTTAGAAGAAAAGTAAAGGAAGTCTTCCAGTAAGCAAAAAGGCCATACATTTGAATGAGAGAGATGTTAGCAATTATGAAGACAGCAGTAGATTCAATATCCATCTCATAGGAAAGAAATAGCTAATAGAGAAAATAAAAAGGATACATTAAAAAATAGTAGAGGAAAATTTCCTTATATAAAGGAAGACATGAATCTTGAATTGGAAAAGTCTGACCAAATATTAAAATGGGGGAGAAAGTAGGGGGAGGGGAAAATGGGTGATGGGCATTGAGTAAGACACTTGGGATGAGCACTGGGTGTTGTATGTAAGTGATGAATCACAGGAATCTATCCCCAAAGCCAAGAGCACACTGTATACTCTGTATGTTAGCTAACTTAACAATAAATTATATTAAAAAGGAAAACAAAAAAACAAAACAAAAAAACCCCTGAAGAACAAAAACAATCAAGCAAAAACACCAAATATTAAAACAGGTAAATTAAAACAACAACAACAACAACAACAACTAGTGATACTTGACATATACAAGGGTAAAGAAAAACATCACATGAGTTTCTAGAGAGAAAAAAAGCAAGATTATTATAGATGCTTAATAATGGGACTCACGCCAGCAACATAGGACAATAGAGCAAAGCCCTCCAAGTCCTCATCAGCAAGAAAACAGTGGAGCAATGCTTTGACATTTTGAGATAGGATTTTAAATAGAGGGAGGCAGACTTTTTCTGTACGGGGCAAGATAGTAAATATTTCACATTTTGTGGGTCATGTGGTCTCTTGCAGCTATTCAACTCTGCCATTGTAGCATGAAACAAAGACATAATGCTGTGTTCTACCAAAACTTTATTTACAAAAACAGGTGGTGGGTTGGATTGCACCAGTGTGCTATGGTTTGCCAACACCTGCTTTGGAATATAGACTTCTATACCCAGCTAAACCATCAACCAAGGATGAGGGCAAAATAGAGATATTTCCAGGCAAGAAAAAAACCTCAAAGTTTCATAACGATGTGAAAAAAATAATACTTAAGAAGTTTTGTTTAAGCAAAAGAAAAAAGGAATAAATGAGGATGACATGAAGTAGAAGAAACAGTGGCAGCTGAGCATGACTTAGAAATTTGGAACATTCTCCTTAAAGTGGCAGTAGTTTTATTACCTAGCATTGATTATCCTTCCTTCTCTAAGGACTCAATCATATTAATTAGTTCTGCCTGGAATCATATTTATATAATCTTAATGTTGTAAGTACTGTATTATGAAATCAAAACTTTAGAGTCAATCAGTGGACACAGTACTGATAGCATTGTCATGATCACTAAATGACTTTGACAAACTAAAAATAATATAATTAACAAAATTGGGTGATTAAGGTAGGAGGCAAAGTGGGAAATAGTGCAAGTGAACAAAATTTCTTACCTTTGGTAAAAGGAGAGTGGAATCAAGGAATACATGTACATGTGTACTGTTTAGAGCTATAATGGCGATCACTTGGAGAGCTAAATAAACAATGGCTACTACCTCTGGTGAGTGAAAGTGAGGGCGATGGCAGAATTGAACTTTTCTTTCTTTCTTTCTCTCTTTCTTTCTTTCTTTCTTTCTTCTTTCTTTCTTTCTTTCTTTCTTTCTTTCTTTCTTTCTTTCTTTCTTTTTTAAGTTTATTTGAGAGACAGAGCAAGAGAGAGTGAGCGCACAGGAGGGAAAGAGAGAGAGGGAGAGAGAGAATCCCAAGCAGGCTCTGCACTGTCAGCACAGAGCCCGATGTGGGCCTTGAACTCACAAACTGGGAGGTCATGACCTGAGCTGAAACCAAGAGTCAGAAGCTTAACCAACGGAGCCACCCACGGGTCCTGAACTTTTCTTTCTTTATACTTTGAATTTTCTATCACATACAAGTATTGCTTTACTTTACAAAACAATATTTAAAAAATTCTATAGAAAATCCATTCAAGGCTAGAGACTTTATTAACTTAAAACTTAAGGCTATTAAACAAAACATGTTTTAACTTGTCATCAGTAGTAAAGTCAATTTGTGAAAAACATTTTTATAATTTTTCACTGGGCAAGTTAATGGAAAAAAATTGGCAAAATTTTATAAACTTTTTTTCTGAACCATTCTAACCTTTGTTAATTAAAATCTTTTCCCTCCTTTCTTCCAGGGACTCCCTGTTCTGTATGTGTATGATTAAAAACATTTTTTTCTTTTTTATTGAAGTGTGGTTTATATAGTGTTAATTAAAACTTTCACGCTGAGAGTATTACCTATCTTTAATAAGGTAAAGTTTTGCTCTAGCTACTCTCAGAACACTTCTTAGGTAAGAATTACAGAGGTGGGCAGACTATATCCCTTAGGTTTGTAAATAAAGTTTGTAAGTAAAATTTTATAAATAAAGTTGTATTGGAACAGTTGCATACATTTGTTTATGTGCCTACTATGGCTGTTTCTGTATATAGCCTGCAATTCCAAAATATTTACTCTATCGTCCTTTAGGAAAAAAATGACTCCTTTAGAGCATCAGAATCACCTCGTGGACTTGTTAAATTCCCAATTGTTGGGCCCCACCCTCAGAGCACTTGATTCAGTAAGTCTCAGGTGGGAGTGGAGAATTTGCATTTCTAACAAGTTCCACAGGGTGCTGATGCTGCTGGTCAAGTGTAGCAAACCTTGGAGTTGAATTTTGGTTGTACCCATTGCAGGTCTATGAGTTTGCCTAAGTTACTTAATTTTTGTGTATCTGGGTTTGTTCACCTGAACATAAGGCTTATTCAGTTCCTATCTTCTTGGATTGTTGTGAGGATTCAATGAGATAATGCATGTAAAGCACTTAGCATGGTGCCTAGCATATAGTAATGAGTCAATGAAACGTTTACTATGATTATGATAAAAACATACCTCACTGATGGTAGGGGTGATCATAGAGACTGTCCTGGACTGGATAGAATATCAGCTGCTGGGAAAATGGAATTTGAATAATTTTTCCAAGTCTCTAGATCTCATTCTTTGCATGAAAATTTCCCTAGATGTCGGACCAGCAGAAAAAATAAATGACCTGGCTTTAAATCATATATCTTGGAACATAGTACAAATTGAAAAGATCACAAAGGGAAAGCTACAGAAGCACTCTCATATTTATTGCTGCCTTGTTGGGAGTCATTTCAAGTTTAAAAAGAAGTTCGTAATTTTCCACATGTGAAAATGGGAAGCAAGGAAGGGTAAGCGTGGACGTCCATATGAAAGCGGTGGAGAATGAACATTTTGTCCTCAAGGAATTAATAACCCAATTTCAGACAAGACTGACCCTCATGAAATAGTTATAAGAACTGCCAAGCAGAGTCTAGCTAGGAGCCAGGATGAGAGACACAGGTAATATATACTGCCAGGTCATAGACAATAGGCTGGAAGAGTCAGGGGCCACGTGAAGATAGCGTGGGATTGGGGGTGGGAGGAATCTCCCAGGAGAAATGGTTTCAGCAAGGTTGGAAGATGAGGTAATGAACACAGAACGGTTTAAATTTAGGGGTGAAAAAAATTAGTCACTGTTGAAAATGATGTAGGCAAGTAACTCTTAGAAGAACAAATTCCATTTGTCAAGCATAAATGTGTGACAGCTTTCCTTTTTTTTTTTTTTTTGCATGTGGCATTGAAAATGCTAAAATAGTCTAAAGTTAAAAAATTGTGACTGATAGAGGGTCTGGCTCAAAAAAACAAAAAAGAAAAACTCACTGACTTTGAAAACTCCATCAACAGATCCAGTCTACTCTATGGAGTCATCAGAGGGGATGAGCTGGACAAGAATTTTCCTCATCTTTTCCTCTCAAGGCATAAAGGCTGAGACAGATCTTGTTTGCAGCCAGAAAGAGAGCAATGTGTGGGGAAACTTGGCTTGGATCTTGGATCTTGAAGAGGGCAACTATTCATCACTTGGGCTGTGGTTACAGAAGACTTTTCCTGAGGGTCGACAAGGGGACAGGTGAGGAGAAGGTTCTGATGGAGCCATTTACCTCCTTGCGCTTGGGTCAAGGGCTTATAATTATCTGTGTGCAGTGAAGAAAACTGTTCTCAGTAGCTTGGCGTGGGGGAGTGACTGCCTGTCTGAAAGCTGGGTTCTGGGGTGGAGCCCAAGCTTGTTCAAGCTTAGTTCACCAAGAAAGCAGTGGGGGTTGTCGTTCTGATGTCGTTCAAGACCGCCACACCTCATCTCTGCCTGTAACAGAATCGCAGTGTTAACACTGGAGTGACTAATGATTGTGACCTCATTAAAAGAGAAAGGATATTACCTCCTGCTGATTAGAGGGGATGGTAGTCCTGGCTTAGTCACAGCTGCAGACAGGCATGGTTGGGTCTGTCCCTCATTTATCTCCTTCTGGTTTTTAAATTGCCAGCAGAGGAGATTTGTGGAAAACCTCTGTGATTTCTCCTTCTCTCGGGGAAATCATCTGGTCCACCCTCCTTTGAGGCACCCACTCCAGGCTAATCGCATTAGCAGTCAGACAGGATTACTGGAGACCTTGTTTCTTGGAGTCGTCTTTCTTTATAAGAGCAAATAATGTACAGCCTGGGTGCATTTTGTTCTCCCTGTGTTGTCAGTTAACTTTGATTTTAAACACTTTTGTAGAGTGGAAGCCCGGAATGATGTAGAATAACAACCACAGAAGGACTTCAGGGTCGGCTCGTCAGTTGCATGTCTCTTTTATGTGCAGCAACTGCTGGTGAATCCCAGCTAGGTCTGCGAGGTCCCTGATCTTGACTTCTCTGCCTCACAACCAAAGCTATTGCCTGTCTTTTTCAACTTTTAGTGCTCTTAATTATTCTTACTGACCACTCCACCAATCAAATGGATGATGAGGGATATCTAGAGATTCATGTGTCTATCAAAGACTGTAACCTACGTTGGGACCTCATTTAACTTGTCTACGTCTTAAGTTAAGCTTCTGAGAGACAGACCTAACAGTCCCTTAGTAAAGTTTTACCAATGGGCATACTAGAGGAAACCAATCTATATCTTTCTCTGTAAAGCATATATACATACATGTGTGTGTATGTATATATATATATATACACACATATATATATTTGTTTATATATTTGCACATAAAAAATATAATTTTGTACTTATATTTAAATATGTTTTATGTAAAATCATGTGTCTGTTTCCATATATAAAATATAAATTTATATGTATATATAAATAAAATTATGTGTGTATATTTGCATATATATAAAAATATAATTTGTCATTAAATAGCATATGCTCTTCAGGGGCGCCTGGGTGGCTCAGTCCGTTAAGCGTCCGACTTTGGCTCAGGTCATGATCTCACGGTTCGTGAGTTCGAGGCCTCACGTCAGGCTCTGTGCGGAAAGCTCAGAGCCTGGAAACTGCTTCAGATTCTGTGTCTCCCTGTCTCTCTGCCCCTCCCCCACTAATGCTTTGTCTCTGTCTCTCAAAAATAAATAAACATTAAAAATTTTTTTTTTTTAAATAGTATATGCCCTTCAACAAGTCACTTAACCTTCCTCCTTAGCCTTATTTTCCTGATCAGGAAGCAGTGGTGAATTAGCTGAGTTTTCTTTTCTTCTTAAAAAAAATTTTTTTTAATGTTTATTTTTGAGAGAGAGAGAGAGTGAGCATGAGTGGGGGAGGGGCAGACAGAGAGGGAGAGAGAATCTCAAGCAGGCTCTGTTTTGTCAGCCCAGAGCCCTATGCAGGGCTCGAACCCACACACTGTGAGATCATGGCCCGAGCCGAAGTCAGGAGCTTAACCGACTGAGCCACTCAGGTACCCCTCTCTCTCTCTTTATTTTTAATTAGCTGAGTTTTCTTAGACATATAGGTATCTATAGGTATCATATTTTCCTTGTATGTTTCAGAAATGTTTTTTTTTTAAAAAACACAGCTTCAAATTCACATTTATTTTGCAGTGAACTCTAACATCTAAGTCAGCAAGAGTCAAGATTTGAAACACTCAGATCCTTTTCTATTTTGAATTTTCAGAGATGATTTTCTTCCTTTGGCGAAGCCCTTTGGGAATACTGTTCAAAGAGGCAGCTCAGTTAGGGCAGAACCCAAACTCTGGTGTGTGCTCTTTGGCAGGGGGAGTTGACTAGGGATTGTGACTAACCCCTAGCGGCTTCAACTAGGAAACGAGAGCCCGCCCCAAGAAAACAGTTCCAGGACTTTCTACGAGGACGTGAAGGCCACTGGCTGCAGGCATCACTCGGCTCACTTGCGGTTTCTGCTGCTCAATGCTTCTCTAGTTCAAGGAAGGGGCTTCGTGCGGTGATGGCGATGGGCTGAAACTTTGAGGTGACTTTTTTTGAGCATCTCACCGATAGGTCCCAAAGATGCTTCTTTATGATTGAAGTAAAAACAAGACAGAACCAAGTCTGGCCACTGTACTCTTGAGCCTTCATGTGAATTAGATCAGGCGAGTCACAAAGGAAAGCCACAGATGATATTAAAATGTCATCGAGGAGAGTGACCCCATCGAAAAGGGGGGAGTTTTCTGCCATACGCCACGCAGAACACTCATTTTGACAATTGGCACAGACGAGACCACCTTTGCGGGAATCTGGGAGTCTAGCAGAGGCGTTCCAGCACCCCGCGAGAACAAAACACGATCCGGGACTGGACACACAGAAGAGGGTAAGAGGAACAATTTCATTTTACCTCTGACCCTTCGGCCAAGGGCCAAGGGAGCCCTTCTCACCAGCGATTTCTCCAGAGGGAAAAGATGAGAGCACGGGAGGGAGCGCCTGCCTTCCCCACGGAGGTGGGGCATTGGTCTTTCCTTCTCTCCCCATCCGGAATGTGAGGGGGGCGGCGGGCCTTGGGTGGGGGTGCAGAGAAGGGCTAGGGGCTCTCAGAGGGCATCAGTGGGACCGGAATCCTACGAACTGCTTTTCAAACTCAGTCAAGAAGTCCACCCACAAGCCACCAAGGACACTTTGCCTGCGGCTCTCCCCGGCTGGCCCGTGGGCACCCCAATGCCGTAGACATCTTATTCTGCACACCCCCACCGTGTGGCTGATGCTCTGGGAGCCCCAAAGGCGGTGAGTGGACTTCTTGACTGAGTCTGAAGTCATGAAGCACCCATGATCTCATGAGTCTGAAGCACCCATGAGCTCATGGGTCTGCAGCACCCATGATCTCATGATCTCATGGTTGGTGAGTCCGAGTCCCCCATCGGGCTCTCTAGCCTCAGGGCAGAGCCTGCTTCAGATCCTCTGTCTCTCTGTCTCCCTCTGTCTCTCTCTCTGCCCCTCCCCCACTTGCTCTCTCTCAAAAAGAAATAAAAATTAAAAAGAGAAAAAATTCCCTCCCAAGAGGAGACAAAAGGTGCGAAACGGGGGTACCCGCAGAAATGGTCTGCCCAGCTGTGGGATCCCTCACAGGCCAGACAGGAGAGATTTCTCTTACGCATGCAGACAGTAAAGCCTGGAGGAGGTGACCGCTGCTTCAAATGGGAAGACTTCAAGGAAACTAGACCAAGTGTTAATTCAGTTTAGAGAGAGAATGATAAACCTATACATCTCTGACGCGTTGGGCGAAATAAGACAAAAGCCAGATCGACTACTTTTCCTCTGGCGCCTGCCTGATTCCCACCTGGACCGCACCCCACAGTTTCATTAGTTCAGCAGAGGGGTGCCTGGGTGGCTCGGTCGGTGGAGCATCCAACTCTTGATTTCCGCTCAAATCGTGATCTCACAGTCGTGCGATCGAGCCCCCTATCAGGCTCTGCACTGACAGTGTGGAGACTGCTTGGGATTTTCTCTTCCTCTCTCTCTGCCAGTCCCCCACTCATACACACACACACACACACACACACTCTCTCTCTCTCTCTCTCTCTCTCTCTCTCAAAATAAATAAACATCAAAAAAAAAGTTCAGCACAGGCAGAAAGTTTGGGAGTTAATAAATGTAAATAACCTCAAGGATTGTCTCACATACCACAATTTTCCTGAACTTGGTATAGACTCAGAGAAGAGTCTGGAATTACTGACCTTTGCAAATGACATTGCCACACTGAAAGTTTTTTCAAACTAATTGGTAAAAATGTTGTTCAGAGTGACTTGCGTTAGACTGGATAGAATGTGTGATTTTTTAAAAAAATGTTTATTTATTTTTGAGAGAGAGAGACAGTGTGAGCAGGAGAGGAGCAGAGAGAGAGAGAGGGAGACACAGAACCCGAAGCAGGCTCCAGGCTCTGAGCCATCAGCACAGAGTCCAACGTGGGGCTCGAACTCACGAACCGTGAGATCATGACCTGAGCCGAAGTCGGACGCTCAACCGACTGAGCCACCGAGGCGCCCCTATAACGTGTGATTTTTTTAGGGGCGCCTGGGCGGCGCAGTCGGTTAAGCGTCCGACTTCAGCCAGGTCACGATCTCGTGGTCCGTGAGTTCGAGCCCCGCGTCGGGCTCTGGGCTGATGGCTCGGAGCCTGGAGCCTGTTTCGGATTCTGTGTCTCCCTCTCTCTCTGCCCCTCCCCCGTTCATGCTGTGTCTCTCTCTGTCCCAAAAGTAAATAAAAAACGTTGAAACAAAAATTTAAAAATAATGTGTGATTTTTTATTGAGGAACATTTTGAATAAGTCTAAAACATGTCTTTTTTAAATAACACTTTTCAGTTGGGAAAAAGTGCAAATTCACCCTTTAGTTTACATTTAGTTTGTTTAGACTAAACTAGGGCTTGGCAAACTATAGCTAGTTGACTAAATCTGGTTGATCACCTGATTTATACAGCCTCTGATCTGAGACTAAAATTGTTAATTGATTGAGAAAAAGCAAAAGAAGACCCTTTTGTGACATGTGAAAATGATGTGGGATTCTAATTTCCATAAATAAAGTTTTATTGGAACACACAATAGATAAAATGTAATTTAAGAAAATTTGACAATATTTATTAAAATTTAGGGGTGCCTGGCTGGGTCAGTTGCTGGAGCATGCACCTCTTGACCTCAGGGTGGTGAGTTCAAGCCCCACGTTGGGTACCGGGCTTACTTTTTTTTTTTTTTTTTTAATGTTTATCTATTTTTGAGAGAGAGAGTGACTGAGTGTGAGTGGGGAGGGGTAGAGGGAGACAGGGAGACACAGAATCTGAAGCAGGCTCCAGGCTCTGAGCTGTCAACACAGAGCCCGAGTCGGGCCTTGAACTCTCGGAACTGTGAGATCTTGACCTGAGCTGAAGTTGGACGCTCGACTGACTGAGCCACTCAGGCGCCCCTGTAAAGCTTACTTTAAAAAAAAAAAATTGATGCAGCAGGTTTCCCTTTTTCCTGCAAATGTTCTCACATGGATGTGCACATATTTATGCACAGGGACATCCTTGCAGCATTACTTGCGATGGTAAAATACAGAAACAACCTAAACGCTCATGAACCCAAATGCTCAGTCACACACATGGACACTGTGTGCACAGTGGAAAGCATGGTCATAGATCCATATGTATGGAATAATTCCCAGGTGTATTCGTTTCCTATTTAATGGTAGTAACGAAGGGCCACAAACTTAGTGCCTTAAAACAAACAACTTTCTTATATTACATAGATAGAGGTTGGAAGTCTAGTATCAGGTTCATTGAACCGGAGTCAAGGCGTTGGCACGGTTGATTCCTTCTGGAGTTTCCAGGGAAGAATCCTTTTTCTTTTCAGCTTCTAGGGCCACCCTTGTTCCTTGGCTCGTAGGTCCTTCCTTGATCTCAAATCTTTGACTTTCTGACCTGCACCTCCCATCACCTTCCATGATCTTTAAAGACTCTGCCTCCACCCTGCCCTCGGCCCACCAGGATAATCCACGCAATTCCGGAATGATCTCTTCTCAGGGGCCTTTATTCAATCATACGTACACAGTCCTGTTTGCCAAATAAGGCTTATAGGTTTTGGAAATTGGCATGTGGACATCTTTGGGAGGATATAATTTGGTCTTACAAACTAGAATATACTTTTAGGCAAGCATAGAGCAAGGTACATAACAGCGTGAATGGGACACTATCATTTGTGTTAAAAAAAAGGCGGGATAGGTATCTAATCTATACTCTTGAATTTATATAGACTATCTTTTTAAAAAAAAATTTTTTTTAAATTTATTTTTGACAGAGACAGAGTACAAGCATGAACTGGGGAGGGACAGAGAGAGAGAGAGGGAGACATAGAATCCGAAGCAGGCCCCAGGCTCCGAGCTGTCGGCACTGAGCCCGATGCAGGGCTTGAACTCATGAACCGTGAGATCATGACCTGGGTCAAAGTCGGATGCTTAACCGACTGAGCCACCCAGGCGCCCCTATATAGACTATCTTCGACAAGATACCTGGGAATCTGGGAACAGAGATTTTGGGGCTGGATGGAGGTCATGAGTGGGAAAATTTGCCTTTTGTTATTTTTTACATTGCACATAGAATTGGCTTCTATTCTATAGAAATCAAACCATGGTTCTGGTCTCTTTCTTATCAAACCTTCACATGACTTTCGATTGGCAGGTCCTTGTCTGGTTTTATCTTTTGGTCACTAGCCTGTGCTGTTAATAGGAGAGAAAGTAAAAGAGGGTTAGGAAAAAACAAGTTGAAGGACAATCACCAAACTGGTTTTCAGTGCCAAGAGTGTGGAACACTGACTCGCCTTTTACCTTTAAGACTCCATGGGAGAACCAGCTGAAACCGTGCCTCCCAGGGTTAAGGACGTTGAAACTAGAAGAAAGTTTAAAGCTTGTTTTGCAGAGAACTGTTTCTCCCCAGTCAGCTATTGTGTCTTTTTTCAGAGCCCTTAACGAATCCACTGTCTCTGCAGAAGCCCGGACTCAAGGTCAGCTGATAATGGTTCCAGCCTACGAACTAACGAGGAAGGCCTTGGATTCCTTACCAGAGATAAGGAGCCCAAGACCCCATCCAGTTTATATTGGCTCGCACAGCACGCCCATAGCTCCTGCTCCTCGTCCTAAAATAATCTCCTGACTCAGGGGCTGAATTTAGCCTCCTTCTGATGTTCGGTCTCCACCCAGAATGAACATGGGATGTATGTTACATATACGTTTGTTTAATGCACATGCTCTATCCGTCCCCGAGGCTAGCCACATTTCCCCACCCTTTTCATCACTGTGTTTGTCATCTCAACCCCTATGATCATAGAAGGCTTGTTCTCTCCCTCTGCCGGGAGGCGGATTTGAGGCTGGCCATGCAGGGTCCCGGTTTAGCTGCCTCTTCCTGGCTGCAAACCTGATGTCTTTGGCTTTGCTGTGGTGGGCAGACATACTCGGTTTTTGTTACACGACTACTTTCCTCCACACCTATCTTCTGTACAATCAGTGCTCTTGGGCCTTTAAGCCTCTTGAAAGTGGCTCTCGGCCAAGATTCATCAGAAAGCAAAGCAAACTATATCCTGAGCTCTGAGACAGCACTGTTTTTCGAAATTCTTTGAGGACACCCAGGCAAGAGATGTCTCCTGGTTTCCATTCCATTTTAAGGTCGATTTCTGGGGTGCCTGGGTGGCTCAGTCGGTTGAGCTTTCGACTTCGGCTCAGGTCACGATCTCACGGTCTGTGAGTTCGAGCCCCGTGTCGGGCTCTGCGCTGACAGCTCAGAGCCTGGAGCCTGTTTCCGATTCTGTGTCTCCCTCTCTCTCTGACCCTCCCCCGCTCATGCTCTGTCTCTCTCTGTCTCAAAAATAAATAAACATTAAGGTCGATTTCTCAGAGCATAACATCAGTTCAGAGCTACAAGGACTTCCAAATCATCGGGCTCAAACTTCTCCTTTCAGTAATGAGGAAACTGAGGTTGCTGTGGGTGAGATGAGCTCATGTTCAGTAACAAGTGCAGCCGACGAAGCCCAGGAAATACCTGCAGCGCGTGGACACAGGCCAGGCCTCGGGCAGGGCAGTGGGGGAGGGGGGTGGGCTGCAGAGATGAGAAGACACGGCCTGCCCTCAAGGAGCTCCCAGTTACAAACTGCTGTCGAGAAGGGTGGGCAAGGGGACCGGGTTCGAGAAGCCACGCTCCTGGGTAAATAAATGACCAGTCTCACGCAGTGCGCGGGGCCGTGAACGAACTGAGACAGATGTGTTACTGTTGGCCAGGAGCTGGCATCTCGGGACAAGGGAGACAGAACACAGTGGAAACACTCAGCATTTGCAGGGTCCATGTGTGGCTCTGTAGCTGTGGACCGTAAAGAGCAAAGACCCGGGGCGCCTGGGTGGCTCAGTCGGTTGAGCGTCCAACTTCGCTCGGGTCACGATCTCACGGTCCGGTCCGTGAGTTCGAGCCCCGCATCAGGCTCTGTGCTGACAGCTCAGAGCCTGGAGCCTGCTTCAGATTCTGTGTCTCCCTCTCTCTCTGGCCCTCCCCCCGTTCATGCTCTGTCTCTCTCTGTCTCAAAAATAAATGTTAAAAAAAAATTTAAAAAGAAGAAAAAAGAGCAAAGACCAAAGTGGGCAAGGAAGTTGAAAAACAGACGGGGCAAGATCATGAAAGATCTTGTACGTGTGTCGATTTTTTTTTTTTTTACCAGGATTAGAAGCATTGACAGACTTTCTGTAAAAAACCACATACTAGATGCTTTAGGTTTTGCAGGCAACATATATCTCTGTATGCACATATACCTTTTTTTTTTTGTTTTTGTACGGTCCTTAACTATGCAATAACCATTCTTTTTAAAATTTTTTGAATTCTTTAAATTTTTTTTTAACGTTTTCTTTTTGAGAAACAGAGAGACAGAGTGTGAGTGGGGGAGGGACAGAGAGGGAGACACAGATTCGAAGCAGGTTCCAGGCTCTGAATTGTCAGCACAGAGCCTGACGTGGGGCTCGAACCCACGAACCGCGAGATCATGACCTGAGCCCAAGTCAGAGGCTCAACCGACTGAGCCACCCAGGCGCCCTGCAAAAACCATTCTTAACTTGCAGGCTGGACTTAGCTCACAGGTCATAGTTTGCTGACCCGCATAGATGATGAGAAGCCATTGGAGACTTTTGTTTTACTTAAAAAAAATTTAGGTGTAGTTATCATGCAGTGTTATGTCAGTTTTAGGCGTACAATATAATGATTCAACAATTCTATACATTTTTCAGGGCTCGTCGTGATGAGTGTACTCTTAGTCCCCTTCACCTATCCCTCCACCCGCCTCCCCTCTGGTAACGCCCAGTTTGTTCTCTATTGTGGAGTCTGTTTCTTGGTTTGTCTCTTTTTTTTCTTTGTTCATTTGTTTTCTTCCTTAAATTCCACATATGAGTGAAATCATATGGGGTTTGTCTTTCTCTGACTGACTTATTTCATTTAACATTATACTCTAGACATGTCATGGCAAATGCCAAGGTTTCATTCTTTTTTGTGGCCGAATAATATTCCATCATGCACACGCACATGCACACACACACACACACACACACACCCCACTCCTTTATCCACTCGTGTATCAGTGGATATTTAGGTTGCTTCCATATCTTGGCTATTGTCAATAATGCTGCCATAAACATAAAGGTGCATGTATCTTCTCAAATTGGTGTTTTCATTTTCTTCAGGTAGCAGTGTGATTATGGGTTTATAGGGTGATTCTATTGTTAATATTTTGAGGAACTTCCATACTGTTTTCCACAGTGGCTCCACTAGCTTGCATTGCCATTTTTTTTAATGTTTATTTTTGAGAGAGATAGAGAGAGAGTGAGCAGGGGAGGGACAGAGAGAGAGAGGAAGACATAGAATCTGAAGCATTTCCAGGCTCTGAGCTGTCAGCATAGAGCCCTATGAGGGGCTTGAACTCACAAACTGCATGAGCATGACCTGAGCCGAAGTCGGACGCTCAACCGACTGAGCCACCCAGGTGCCCGGTCATTGGAGAATTTTTCTAAGTTTACTTATTTATTTTGAGAGAGAGAGACAGAGAGAGAGAGAGAGAGAGAGCAAGAGAGAGCGTGCGTGCACAAGTTGGAGAGGGGCAGAGAGAGAGGGAGCGAGAGAATCCCAAGGAGGCTCTGCACTGTCAGCGTGGAGCCTGCTATGGGGCTTGAACCCACAAACTGTGAGACTGAGACCTGAGCCGAAACCAAGAATCATATATATGCTCAACCAACTGAGCCACCCGGGCACCCCACGACTCGAGGCGTTTCAGCAGGAAATGACATCATCAGATTTGAACATTGGAAAGATTGCTCTGGTGGCAGAGGCTGGGGGTTGGAGGGAGACTTAGGTGGGAAGGGACATGTCAAAGAAGACCGCTAAGGAGACTAATCATAATGGTCCGGGGGGGGAATAATGAGGGCCAGAACAAGGGTGATGGTCGCGATGCTCCTTCTTGACAGCTGGGCCGAAGCCAGGCACACGGGAGTGAATGAACGTGGAGTTACCTTTCTCTCCCTCCTCCTACCAGCTCTTCTTGTCCACTGGGGGTGAGGGTGGCAAAGGGTGAAGGCTGCCATGTGGCCCCCTCTATCCAGGCACGGCTTCGCCCTGGGGAACACTGTAAGTCCTCTGAGCAGGACCCCCTTTTCCCGGCACCCCCCGGGGCGGGGGGGGGGGGGGAGTCCACGTCTCTTTCTTCCTGCTGGGACTCACCCTGGGGTACGCTGACCTTCCTTTCCTTTGGAGTCAAAGAGCCTCCCTTCCTCTTCAAAACAAGCATTGCCAGAGAAGCTCTTACTACAGGTGCCAGCACCACGTCTGGGGACTTTTTCCAACTTTATTCTAATTTCCCAGAGTGCCTGGCAGCTCGAGTGTTACGCTTTTCGCTCGTCTCTTTTGTTCACCACCCAGAGGAGCTTCCTGTTTCAGCTGTAAAAGGTAGGACAAGAGCAAAGGGGCCCTGAGTGGGGTTTAAGTCCCGACTTTTCCTTAGCTGGGTGCTGATTACATCGTCCTTCTTGTGGGAACAGGTGCCGCCTCCCAACAGACGACTTGTGTCCATGCTCTTTGCGTGTTTTCTGTCACTTAGATTTCTCATGCTATTTATTGCCCCGTTTCCCTTTTGTCCCAGGGCCCATCTCTTCCTCCCTTATCTGTGAGTCCCCGTCTCAGCTCTCGGGGGTTATCTTTCTCCCCCCAGGACATGGATACCTTTTGCAAGATTTCCCGTGCAGTTCCCAGGGTAGGCTTCCCGCCCTTTTTACCTTTCTTTCCTTCTCAAATGCTTTAGTGCAATTTCTCGAATTACGTCTCTAACGAGAGGAGGGCATGTTCTGATGAGCACGGGTTTTTAAATGCTTCCAATATAACTAACAACAGAATGAATATTCTACTTCCCCCCTGCCCCCCCCCCCCCCCGCCAGGTTTCACCGGAGAAACATTTGTTACTGAATTTGAGGAGACAAGGGTTTCCCTTCAGCTATACTTGAGGGGGTGCAGGACTCATGATAGCTCAGCCGGTCCTCGATTGTGTGTGTTTCTTCCCTAGTCAGGCAAGTTCCACATTGGAACATTCTGTTCTGTGGTCCTCATGGGTAGCAGCAGTGATGGGGATGGGGATGGTGATCATAGGAGTCTTAGCTAACATTTCTCCAGTGTTTCCTACATGCCGGATACTGTGCTCAGCTCTTCATTCGTGTACTTTATTTCGTCTTCACAGGGTCCTCTGATTTACAGACTTTTTAAAAAGTTTATTTATTTATTTGGAGAGAGAGAGCCAGAGAGAGAGAGAGAGAGAGAGAAAGAGAGACAGAATGTGAGCAGAGGAGGGGCAGAGAGAGAGAGAGAGGGAGACACAGAATCTGAAATAGGCTCCAGGCTCTTAGCTGTCAGCACAGAGCCCCCGCTCGGGGCTCAAACCCACGGACAGCAAGGTTGCGACCTGAGCCGAAGTCGTACGCTAAACCCACTGAGCCACCCAGGCGCCCCAAGAGTTGGACGCTTAATTGCTTAACTGACTGAGCCACCCAGACGCCCCTGGCTTATAGAACTTTTATCATGTCATTTTACAAATGAGGAAACAGATTTAGAGAGATGAATGAATTTACCCAAGGCTGGATGATGGCACCAGCATTCACCTGTACTGACCACACCATTTGTCACCAGTTTGGGTCGCCATATATACAGATGCATTCTCTTTAGGCTTCATCAAAGGATTTGTCAAGGCACAGGAATGTTAGTTACAACATTTGGGTTTGTTCCGTTTCAGCTCCCACCGCTCCCGAGGAGTGTAGTTCGGGGTTTCCACTGTTTCTGAGATTAAGCTTCCCTTTGGGTAAGAAAACACTGGAGCCCCCAAGGTGAGCCCTAAGTGCAACCAGCAACCAAGGCTGACACTTCATCAGAAGGCTTAGCGCCCAGGGCCCATGATACCTGTAGGGGTCCGCGGAAGTGCTGTCATTTCTTTTAAGATCAGAAGGAAAAAAAACTTCTGGGTCAAAAAAATGCTTTTTTAAATACGTAATACTAATATATTTGTCTTTATATCAGTGCAATCATAGACTGCAGATTTTCTTTCTTGATTGATTGATTGAAGAAGAAGCCCATGAAGGCAACATGCCAGGGCCCATGAAAGTCCCCATAGGGCCGTGCCAGCACAGGGAGGGCACTGGGCCTCTTCGCTGGCACTTTTGTTCTCAGCCATCTCCCCAGCATGGAAGGGAGAGAAGGCTCTGGAGTCAGACCCTCTGACTGGAGCCCTTCAATCAGGCCATTTGCTGATCTCCTCAGACCCTCCCCTTCCTCACTAGCGACGTAGAACTCCTGTCAGTGTGAGGACGGAGTACAACATGGCTGACCCGGAATAAGGGCTCAGGGGGTGTGAGCTCTCGTCTCCACCTGTCCTGCTTCCCCAGTCGCAGAGGTCGCCAGAAGCCGCGTCTGAAATTCAGAATCCATGGAAAAGTAGCATGTAAAAGGAAGAGGGACGAATAACCCAATGACAGGGTTACATGCACCCAAATAAAAAATGCATTTTATTTTCAGACAACATTGAACGCATGCCCATGAATTTTTGCCTATAACATTTTGAAGTCTATGTGCGGTTGTGGTTTAGGATTGAGTAAACGGGTCTAGAAGCAGACTGCCTGGCTTGGAACTTGGTTCAATCGCTTACCAGCTGTGGAATCTTGGGAAGTAAGTAGACCTTCTGGGTTTCAGTTTTCCCATCTGTGTAGCGGGAGTATTCACTGTAATTAACCCTATCAAAGTCGTTTTGCGGATTAAATGAGTTAAACAACAACGACTTCTAGAACAGAGCCCAGAATATACGGTGTGAGCTCATTAAATATTGGTTACATTGTTGCTCTTGACCAAGAGAATGAGCTTTTTGTGCTTAGCTTCTCACACTTTTCCCTCTGTATTTATCGATCATTCTTTGCTTTCTACCTCTGGTCATTTGCCCATCACATATGAGACACCACTCTCTCTCACAGTTTATTCTATTTTTAAAAATCTTTATTCGTATGATGTTTTTGCAATCCTTACCAAAATACCAACAGCAGTTTTCACAGAACCAGAACAAGTAACGCCAGAGTTTGGATGGAACCACAAAAGACCCTGGATAGGCAAGACAGTCTTGAAAAACAAGAGCAAAGTTGGAAGGAGCAAAACCCCAGATTTCAAGATATGCTAAAGTTGTAGTTGTGGTAATCGGGGTGCCTGGCTGGCTCGGTCAGTAGAGCACGTGACTCTTGATCTGCGGGTTGTAAATTTGAGCCCCACGTTGAGTGTAGAGATTACTTAAAAAATTTAAAAAAATGTAAAAAAAACCCCACCAAAGTTACAGTAATCAAAACTGTATGGTCCTGGCACAAAAATGAACACATAAATCAATGGACCAGGACAGAGAGCCCAGAAATAAACCCACAATTATATGGTTAATTAATCTTCAACAGAAGAGGAAAGACTATGCAAAGACAGTCTCTTCAACAAATGGTGTTGGGAAAACTGGACAGCAACATGCAGAAGAATGAAACTGGCCTTTCTTTTCTTTTTTTTTTTTAATTTTTAAAAAAAATTTTATTTATTTTTGAGACAGAGAGAGAGAGAGCATGAACAGGGGAGGGTCAGAGAAAGAGGGAGACACAGAATCCGAAACAGGCTCCAGGTTCTGAGCTGTCAGCACAGAGCCCGACGCGGGGCTCGAACCCACGGACCGCGAGATCATGACCTGAGCCGAAGTCGGACGCTCAACCGACTGAGCCACCCAGGCGCCCTGAAACTGGCCTTTCTTACACGATACACACACAAAAAATTCAAAATGGATGACAGACCTAACTGTGAGACCTGAAACCATCCAAATCCTAGGAGAGAACACAGGCAGCAACCTCCTTGACATCAGTTGTACCATTTTTTCTAGACATGCCTTTCCTGAGGCAAGGGAGACAAAAATAAACTACTAAGACTACACCAAAATAAAAAGCTTCTTTACAGCAAAGGAAATAACCAACGAACCAAAAGACAATGTATTGAGCGGGAGAAGGTATTTGCAAATGACATGTCTGATAAAGGGTTTCTATCTAAAATATATAAAGAGCTTACACAACTCAACACACACACACACACCACAATCTAATTAAAAAATGGGCAGAAGACATGAATAGATGTTTCTCCAAAGAAGGCATCCAGATGGCCAGCAGATACATCAAAAGATGCTCAACGTGACTCACCATCAGGGAAATATAAATCAAAACCACGATGAGTTATTACTTCACACCTGTCACAATGGCTACAATAAAAAATTCAGGAAACAACAAGCGTTAGCAAGGATTGAGAGAAAAAGGAACCCTTGTGCACTGTTGGTGGGAATGCAAACTGGTGCAGCCACGATGCCAAACGGTATGGAGTTTCCTCAGAAAATTAAAAATAAAACTACCCTATGATCCAGGAACCGCACTACTGAGAATTTACCCAAAGAATATGAAAAACGATAACTTGAAAGGATGTGTTTAATGCAGCATTATTGACAAGAACAAAATTATGGAAGTAGCCCAAATGTCCATGAATAGATGAATGGATAAAAAGAGATGATATACATACCATAAAAAAGAATGACATCTTGCCATTTGTAACAGTATGGAGGGATCTAGAACGTATAATGCTAAGTGAAACGAGTCGGAGAAAAACAAAGAACATGATTTCACTCACAGGGGGAGTTTAAGAAACAAAACAAGTGAACAAAGAAGAAAAGAGAGAAACTAACCCTCCCCCCAAAGGAAAAACCAAAACAAAACTAGACTCTTCACAATAGAGAATAAATTGATGGTTACCAGAGGGGAGGTGGGTGTGGGGGATGGGTGAAAGAGTTTATGTAAAAGGGATTAAGAGTACACTTATTATGAGGAGTACTGAGTAAGGTACTGAGTTTCTGAATCACCATATTGTACACCTGAAACTAATGTTAACACTTGTTAGTTAACTATATTGGGATCAAAATAAAAAGGAAAATATATACAATAGTTGAAATCGTCATCACCATCATTATTGTTATTTAATTGACATATAGCTGGCCTAATATTATATTAGTTTCAGGTATATAACATAGTGATTTGGCAGTTATTTACATTACAAAATGCTCACCACAGTAAGTGTAGTTACCATCTGTTGCCACACAAAGTTACATAATATTATTGACTATATTTCCTATGGGTACTTTTCGTCCCCATGACTTATTTCATATTTGGAAGTTTGTATCTCTTAATCCCCTTCACCTACTCCTCCAGTCTCCCCACCGGCAACCACAAGTTTGTTCTCTGTATCTTTGAATCTGTTTCTGTTTTTATCGGTTTTAGATTTCTTGTCTCCCATATATGGTAACACACACAAACATGTAGTCTGATTAAGTAGTCTCAGTTTACAAGGTCGTGAGGGATGTTGTCACCTACGTGCATAGCCAGGTTACCTTGAAGGTTTTCTTTTCTTTTCTTTTCTTTTCTTTTCTTTTCTTTTCTTTTCTCTCTCCTTAGGGAGGGGACCCTACCACAATACCACTTCTTCATCTTTTTATCAGTCGATGGACACTTAGGCTGCTTCCATATTTCAGCCAATGTTGCAATATAAAAAAAAAAATGAGAAAATAAGTAAAAAAAGGGGCGCTCCTGGGTGGCTTAGTCTGTTGAGCTCCGACTTTGGCTCAGGTTTGTGAGTTCGAGCCCCGCGTGGGGCTTTGTGCTGACAGCTCAGAGCCTGGAGCCTTCTGTGGGTTCTGTGTCTTCCTCTCTCTGCCCCTCACCCACCCGTGTGTGCGTGCACACACACACCCACTCTCTCTCAAAAGTAAACATAAAAAAATTAAAAAAAATAATGTTGCAGTACACATAGGGGTGCTTACATCTTTTCGAATTAGCGTTGTCATTTCCTTCGGGTAAATGCTCAGAAAGGAAATTACTGGATCCCCCGGCAGTTCTATTTTTAACTTTGTGAGGCAACTTCATCCTATTTTCCACAGGGCCTGCACCAGTTTACATTTCCACCAACAGGGCACCAGGGCTCCCTTTTCACTGCATCCTCACCAACACCTGTTATTGCTTGTCTTTTTGGTACTGGCCACCGTGACCCGTGCGGGATTCTGATGGTTTGTTTCGAATCGCGCCCTTTGCAGAGCGTGGGCCTAAACACCCGCATTCTACACAGCAGAACAGCAACATAGCACCCACATTGCATCCGTAGCCAGGCTCTCAGTTACAGCCACAGAGTAAGACTCTGGCTGACACAAGCAAAAGGGGGGAAGTTATGGTGGCAGAGGGTGGGAGAGGAGGAAGCAGCAGGGAGCAGAGATCACAGAACCCGTGGGATTTGCTCCTTGGACGTGGTGAGGATCCACAGGCGCTTCAAAGAACCAGGGAACAGGAAGGAGCAGAACTGTCTTATAAACCAGCACGGCCTGGTGGGATTTGTCCCTCACCTTCTCACCCCTGCGTCTTCACACGTCCCTGCCGCGGCGACATGGCAGCAGTCCACGATTCGGTCTCAGGAGCGAGTTGGCCAAGCTTGGGGACATCGCCGTCCTCTGCACCTGTCGGGTGTGGTAGGGAAGTGGCTCCCCCCGTGGGAAGCCACACGCAGGGCTCACTCTAACTTATGTCCCTGTGCCCTCAAGGAGGAGAGTGGATGCTCAGGTCCCCAAAAGGACAAAGGGCCCCCAGAGTCCGCCAACACCATCGTGTGGCGGGGTGTTGAAACAAAAGATGCTGGTCCTCTTCTGCTGCATCAGTGGGGCCGAGGGCTGGGTGTCTCCCACTTGTTGGCTGCCCCCCCGCCTCGTTAGCTGGGTTTGGGTGACAGCACTGAAGAGCTGTCCCACCCCGGGCCTGCAGGACATGCAGCGCTCCAACCCCTCCTGGAGCATGCAGATTGACCCCAGATCTCAAAGGTCTCCATCCTTTGTTCAATGATCACACTTGGGGGGCAGGTCTGTTATATTTAACACAAATGCCTTCTGTGGTAACTGAAGATTTCCTCCTTTCTTAGAATCATTAAAGGTCACCCTTCTCCTCTTTTCCAGAATCAGCCTGCAACCTGGAACATTTTCTGCCTACTGCAGAGAGGAGTCTGGATTTAAGGAACAGAACCAGGCAAGCTGGGTCTTTTGCGGGAAGGGAACCTTCTTTCTCCATCGACGCCGGGGCCGGGTGAGGCAGGAGAAAGACGCAGGGGGATCTGCCTCTCTCCCTTCACAGCCCCCAGAGCAAACCCCAGATGGGGGGGTAGGCTTTGGGGGCCTGGGAAGTGCAGCTCAGGCTCTCCCTGGACCTTCCCTGCTCCTAAACAATTTGGTCTGGAGCCTGCCGATCAGCGACTGTTGTGTGATTTTTCTTTTCCACGAAACAATTACAAGTGCAGGAGACAGTGTGAATACCGGCTTTGTTTGGATACAGTATATTTCAGTGAAAATCACAGTATTTCCTCTTATATTTGCTCCTTTCGTCCCCTCAGCTCCAGAGCGGCCACTGCCTGAGTTTCAGGCATTCCAGAATGGCCGAGCACTTGTGGGCACCCAGCATGAGAACCTAAGAAACAGCTCCGTGAGCTCACAGCTCTTTGCCGTGCTGCAGGGGCCTTTCCTGAGGTTTAGATTTAAAATTCCACTTTTGAACAGAACAACATAGTTTTTGAGCAGAAAGAGGATTTTAGAGATCGTCACATAAAACGCCCATTTCGTAGACGTGGAAACAGAGATCCAGAAGGATTAGATTACTTGTTCAAGATCACATGCTGCATGACTCCCAGAGCAGGACTTTGAAAACTGGATCCCCAAACGCCTACCCTAGCGGTTTTCATTTGGAGACGTTCAAATAACGACACTCAGGTTGTTGCCTCTTCTTGTTGTTCATTGGATAACTTATTTGTCTCTCATTTTTTTTTTTTTTTTGATTAATCCCCACGTGCCTGTTGCTACTTCAGGCATCAGATAGCCCTGCTTTC
Source organism: Prionailurus bengalensis (assembly GCF_016509475.1). Lineage (NCBI taxonomy): Eukaryota > Metazoa > Chordata > Mammalia > Carnivora > Felidae > Prionailurus > Prionailurus bengalensis. The sequence continues at coordinate 26,489,348 of NC_057358.1, forward strand.
TTTGAGATGTCACATGTGATTAGCGAGATATAGTGGTGTCTCTTGAGTTTCCGGGTAAACTGAAGCATTGGAACCACAGGCTTTCCTCATTGGAACTTTTTTAAACAAACAAAAAATGCACTTAAAAAGAAGTTTCCATTTTTAGTTCTCGTTCTGTTAGAAGCTGCCCAATCTTAGATGCATTTCCAGAGAAGTCTGTGGCCCCGTTTACTGAGATACGAAAAACATGTTCGGAGCGAGGTGACACGTGGGCTGTCCACGTTTTGTGCACACCCTCTGAATGTCACACTGTGTCAAGGGCGTTGAGGGTCGCCTGCCACGAAATGGTTGAGGGTCAGGCTGCCAACTGGTGACATGACTGGAGCTTCTCCCTCCTGCCTGCCTAAATTTCAGGGGCTGTCCCCGATCACCAGAGCGGGCGAGCCATATGCTGGTCTAATTCTCTTCCACTAGGAATTTAGAGATGCAAACAGAAGGCACAAGGCGTAGGGGCCCGCGGACAGAGGCAGTAAATTGGGTGGCGTCATCGTCAGGGGTTTGGGTTCCGCTAAGAGTGACCGGTGACACGTGGGGCTAGTCTATTACTTCCAATCATGCAGACTTGGCCGAAAGGCCTTTTTCTTGCCTGGCTGCTGGGTCCTTAGGCATTAGATTGCAGAATGATCCAGGACTTGGGTTTGCTGGGGTTGGCTCCTGGGATAGGAAGGTGTATGAGCAACTAGCTGCAAGCCTAATGAAAGGATTTCAGGAATTTCCAGGAATACATATTCAACATGCCACTTTCTGTTGAAAAATGAATAAATATAGCGTGTGGGAATGAATGAAGCACTTAGTGAGCGTTTCTCCATTGGCAGAGAGATGTAGCGTATGTGTGCTCGGAGCCTTTGGGAAATACGGAAACAAGGAATGCTTTGTTAAGAACCGAGAACACACTGGGATGCTTTCTGTGTATCACGCAAGCGCTGCATCATCACTCTGAATTCAACACATAGATTGTTTTATGTCCAAGATTTCTTTTTTTTTTTTAACTCCACGTAGCCCCTTGACTTGACTTTAGACCTCCATTTCATGGCCAAAGCATACATCCTGGAGGAATAGTTACCTTTTCTTTACTTAAAACAAGGACAACAAGAGTATCCTGGCTGAATGTTGTATTTAGAAAGTGACATTCCCACATCTGCCTTGTGAATTTCTTTCTTAGTCGAGTGGCCATTAAGAAGGGGAAGATAAAGACGAGAAGAAATAGGACTCGTTGAAGTAAAGAATAACTTCCTTTTTATTAGGTTTAACTTGAAACCAGGTATCATATTTATATAAATACTGTGGAAAATATTTAACCTGTTCATAAAGGTTAAGTAACTAACTGATAAGCTTTGTAGGCAAAGCATGTTCAAATGCTCCCACTAAACTCAAACCGTGCCAGGCAATTTATCAAATTTTCAAATGCATAACCATTAGGAAACAGGAAAGAAGTCTGAGGAACAGAAAGAATTTCTGATGAACAAACACAGTTGTTCATTGTAGAAATTGTTGTTACTTTATATATCAGAGGGTGCAAAGTGAGTCAAAAAGTCAAAATAACAGGATTTAGAGGAAAGCCTTAAAGGATACAATTTAGTCTTCAGTAAAGGCTAAGATAAATTACTTTGGCTGCTGGCTGGAAGAAATCAAAGGGGGGAGATATTTTAGCTGGTTCTCTTTCTCTGTAAACAGTACATGACATGATTAGAGTAGCAAGGTTGAGAGGTCTGGGGATGCAAACAGAGCTTGGGGGAGACCAGAAAAACTGTTTATAAGAATAAAAATTAGGCAACAATACATTTGTAGGTTTCTTCCTTGAATAGGATGACCGTATAATTAATCCTCCGACCAGGGTACCGGACAGTGGAGATGCACCGTGTTAATAACTGCCAGGACCACGGGCAACCCCCAGGGCTGTCATGGGAGATCCAGAGCCTGTGGACGCCATTTCTTTGAACACGACGAATAAAACAGGCCGTCATCCTTTGGTTTTGTTTCTTTGGGGGGACTGGGGCTCTTGTGAACATTTTTAAGGATTTGTGTTATTTCTGTGGCAATGGAGAAAAAAAAGTGCTCCTTAAAATCATCAGACAAAATGTATATAACTAAAAAGTGAAAATCCGGAGCACCTGGGTGGCTCAGTCCGTTAAAGCATCTGACTTTGGCTCAGGTCACGATCTCGAGGTTCATAAGTTCGAGCCCTGCGTCGGGTTCTGTGCTGACAGCTCGGAGCCTGGAGCCTGCTTCGGATTCCGTGTCTCCCTCTCTCTCTGCCCCTCCCCAGCTTGCGCCCTCTCTCTCTCAAAAATAAATATTAAAAAAAAATAATAAAAAAAAGTAAAGAGTGAAAATCCCACACACATTTGTACTTTCACCAAGAAGTGAAGATCACATAGGAGCCCATCACCCAATGGCACCCACTGTTGCCCTTTGTTATCTACCCACTGATTTTTTATTATCGTCGTTATATATATTTGCATAAATGGGATCCTACCACACAAGTTCTCTAATAACCTGAGCTTGGTCACTTTAGCATTGTTAATGTTAATATTATTCATATTGTGAATATCTTTCCATTCAATAAATGTTATTTTTAGTCACTGCATAGTTTTCTGTTAGTTCAAAAAGTACTATAATTTATTTAGCCAGTCCCCTATTTATGGACATTTGTTTCCAATGTAATACAAACAGCACTATAGTGAATGTTTGGGATAGGCATATTTTTAAAAATATTTATTTGATTATTTCCTTGGGATTTATTCCTAGAAGTGAAATTTCTGGATTCCAGTGTGTGTGTGTGTGTGTGTGTGTGTGTGTGTATGTGTATGTAAATGTATAAATATAAATACATGTATATGTGTGTATATATGTACATATACACATGTATACATGTGTCTACATATATATACACACATATATACATATGTACATGGATGTACATATTTTTCAACTGCCAATAATCAGTTTCCCCTTGTAAGGTTTTATAAATTTTTCCGTCTACCCACAGAGTATGAGAATTCCTGTTTCATCACATCAGGGCTAACATTAGATATTAATAAGTAAACAGTTTTTTGCTAGTTTGAAAGGTACAAAAGAGCATTTGGATTTAATATTCATTCTGTAATTGGTAGTGAGATGAAACATCTTTTTCAATGTTTATTGGCCATTGGCATTTCTATTTTGAGAGACAGACACAGAGAGAGAGAGAGAGAGAGAGAGAGAGACAGCGGGGGGGGGGAGTGGCAGAGAGAGAGAGAGGGAGAGAGAGAGAATCCCAAGCAGACTCCACACTGTCAGCGCAGAGCCCGACTCGGGGCTCGAACCCACGGACCGTGAGATCATGACCTGAGCCGATATCAAGAGTTGGATGCTTAACCGACTGCGCCCCTGGCCATTGTTTTCTAATGCCAGTTGCTTGTCTCTGTCCTATAGGAATCACAGAGTTTCACAGCTCTCAAAAAGAAAAATACCTATTACAGACCTCTAAGGCAGTTCTTATGTTCTGGTTGTTGGCATCTCTGTCCTTTCTGTTGCCAGAATACAGACCTCACTTTCGCTTCTCTCAACTTTCCCATCTACTCTGACACCCAGTCTGGTTTATTGCATTTCTGCTATGTTTCTCATATAGTTCCTCCATTCCACTTCTTTGCCGAATGATCTAGTTTGGGACGTTCTCTTCCTTTCTTTCAGAAGGCTCCTAACTAGTAACAAAGGGCCAGAGATGCTGATACGTGCTGGAGACAGCCCCGAGGCTAGAGTTCAAGTTTCCCAAGTCCCATAAAAGTCATTACTATTTCCCTTGCTACATTATTACTTACTCATCTGTGTACCTAATGCCTGGCGCATAGTATGTACTTGATAAAGGATGAAAAATGGTTTTTTCTCATCTCCTGTCTCTCTCGTCTACATTGGATCTCTCTCGTCTACGTTAGCTCTCCAGAACATAAATATGATTAGAGACACTCTCCTTTAATATAGTCCCGGCCCCGCCCCCCACTATAGCAGGGTTTCCCCATCTCAGTACTGTTGATATTTGACCCAAATAATTCTTTGATGTGGGGGGCTGTCCCGTGCATTGTAGGATTATGGATGTCAGCAACACCACCCACCCCCTACTGTAACACCCCCAAAATGTCTCTAGACATTGACAGATATTCCCTGTGGGATGGGGGTGATGGGCTAAATGACCACCGGTGGAGAACCACTGGCCTGTGGGAAAAAGTCATTCTTGCTCTGCTACCTTTCCAGATTCATTTTGGCTTCTCCCAAATTTCCTCGAAAGTGCCCTCCACCTTAGCCCCTGCGTGACTTCTCATGTGCTGTGCTTTCGGCACTCTATTCATAAGGAAGGTCAACGGCCCCATCCAATAGACGAATGCGTGTTGGATCAGACGTAAGAGAAGTTTGGTTTTGCTCACCTAACGCCACTGTGTGGCTGAACATGTCTGCGACCAGCTCTCAGGAACCTAGACTGGCCGAGTCTCTGCCATGTCCGCTATACAGCTCCCAGGATGGCCCTGGGGATCATCTCCATTCTACCCGATGAACGGAGAAAAGAGCACAGGGGCGCACACCAAGGAGATTTTTATGGCCAGGATTGAAAATGACGTACGTCCCTTCCACTCTTGTTCTATTGGCTGGAGCTCAGTCACATGTCCCCACTCAGTTGCAAGGGAGGCTGGGAAATGTAGTCTAGCTGTGTGCTCTAGGAAAAAGCAAGTGGTGGATTTGCACGAGCAGCTAGCCCTCCTTGCCACAATCAGTGTATCAGCTCAGCAGAATTCTGGTTATGCTTTAAGGCTTGGCTCAAATGTCACTTCTAGAATTATAAATTCTGACCTCTTCATCATGAGTACTTTTATGCCCCTTGTTTATATTAGTACATATTACACTATGACTAGTATGGCACAAAAAAATTTTTTTTTAATCATTAACATCTAGGATCGTTTCCAGTTTGTTTTTCAGTTTGGTGAAAAACATGAATGGACAATATTTAATTATGTATTATTTCATGGGAATGTCTCAAGTGACTACTCAGTGAATACTGAGGTTTTTTGTTGTTGTTTTTGATCTCTGTCCTAGGAATCTGCTCTAAAGGTGGGACAAGGTCATTTGCAGTTTCTTGCAGGAAACATCATGTGAAGCCTAGGAGAAATGGAATGAGAATGTTCTCTTTCCTGGAGGCCTCCTCTCCCGATCTCCCCGAGCCCCTGATAGCCAAGGGCCCCGCTCCCTGTGCTGTCCAGAGATGGTCTTTCCACAGGCAGCCAGCTTCACCCCAACCCCTTCCCGGGCCAATTCCTAGGGGTTCAGGGACTGAATCCCCCCCAAAGAGATCTTCATTTAAAAGCAGGTGATTGTGAATCCTGAGGAATCATTGACTGATTAGCTATACTGGGAAAGAATTTAGGGTCCTGATTCTGAAAGAGGCTGCCATGTTGGTGGTGTGGTTACTTAATCTACACTTAACACATTTTCCCAGGAAACAGGAGTAATGGTTAAAGGCATGGATCTCCATATGCCTACTACGTATAAATTCTAGAAAAGTTTTTTGTTGTTGTTGTTGTTACAAATGGGAATTTTGGACCTTAGAAGTGAACAATCTTCTTTTGAATCCTGACTATGTAATTGCCAAGGTAAACAGGAGTAAAGCCTTATGTGCCTTTGATGCCTGTTGTTCTTATTAGCGAAAGTGGGGTAAGAATGAAAGCATTTCTGCAAGGAATGTTCAGGGGATTTGAGCACCCATTTAAGGCTGTAACCAGGCCAGGATTTCCTTTTTGAGGCCGTGCAGAATCTGGTCCAAAAACAGGAACACAAGAGGAATGTTTCTGGTCATTTTCCTCAAATCCACGAGAGGGTTCCCACCGAATTTTCTGACCAACAGCCTACGAGCTGCATCTGCACGACAAGGGAGCATTTATGTAAAATGTTGTTTTTTTTTTTTCCCCTCATTACTTTGACAATTCCAACCCTCACTTTCTCCTCTGCTCAGATCGACATCTGAGAAGAGAGACCACAACTGCATACCATTTTATAGATGTGCCTGATTAAAACCAGTTCTCCCTATAGGTCCCGTCGTGTATGAGACACACGGTTTTTGTCAAGAGACCAGCTACTAGCAGCAAGAGTTTTGATGCTATTGCTAGTAAGAAATTAGTAACTAGATCCTCGGCCTGTTTTAAGCCAACTTTATAATTATACTGTTTCAGTGGTAAACCAGACCCTTGAGCCAAGGGTAATTTAGAAATTCTAGATCTGTATTCCTTCTCAGCCCCCCCCTTCTTTAATGTTCATCTTTGCTGCCTCTCCATCTTCTTCTTTCAAACATATAATTTTCTTCCATTCCTTCCTCACCCCTGGCTCCTTGTTTATGTGACCCTTTGTCACAAATGGACAAAGGGATCTTGGTCCACCTCGCCCTTGGACAGCACGGACAACCATCCAGCCTGCATGAGCACAAATCCACTTTTGGAATGTGTGGCCACTCTGGGAGGGCGGCCCCATTGCAGGCTCATGGGTTGGCCCCTGGGATTGGAGGTTAACTTGGCACCTTATCCTGTGCTCCAGCTTGTGCATCCGGGAGTTAACTTCTTTTTCCTAAGGCCAGAACCACCCCGGAGATTACTTTCTCGGACTCTTGAGCCCTTCCTGATTCTGTAAACTTTGTGTACTGAGAGCTTTTTTGATATGGAAAGATTTATTAAATATTAAAAATGAAAAGTGGAGCTTCCTCGGGGGAAAATTTCATCGTCTCACTGGCGTTTTCCATTGTGTTCTCTCTCCCAATTTTCTTCCCTCACCCTCCCCTTATTATTTTTTTTTTTTTCCGGTGCAATTGTTTTTCTATTCTTTCAAGCTATATTTTGGGATGGTTAAAAAAAAAAAAAGTCTCTTAAGTATACCTTGAAAGCCTACATTTTCATCTCAGCTGAAAGTCATCCAAACCATATGCATTTCAGTCGAACACTGCTCCAGCTGGCCTCTCTCTGCCCAAGACCCTTTTTTTATACCTGACCAAATTTCTTCAGAATGTGGCTGAAATTTATATTGATCCAGGATCTTGAAGGGATCACCGTCACCAAATTCTACATTCCCACATTCACATAGCACGCAAGCGGGAGTTTTTCCACGCTACTGAACTTGATAGCACTTTTCCTCCAGAATTGCTCTTTCTTGGTTTCCTCCTTTTAGTTTTTCTCTCTCAGGAACGCTAATCCTCTGCTGAGAAATCAAGCTGAAGGGGTAGCTGCCGCATGGCCGCCCGTGGTATGGAGGGGCAGCCAAAGTCTCCTTTAAAGACAGCTGCTTTCTATTTCAGGAGTCTCAACATTGTGGCTGCGTTGATTGTCTTTTCACCTCTAGGTTTGGTCTTACTCCTAGCTGAAACATAACTAACCATTTTTACTAAGCCCTTTAGGACCACTGCTTGGGTGTCGTCAGCTGTAAGCCCTCCACGGAAGCGTCTTGCCACGCACACGGCATCGGAGCCCCTGGGAACCACACATTCCCCCCCCCCACCCAGGGGAGAAATTAAGGCAATTGCATGAAGGCCCACGGGTGAGGAAAATTGGCTGATTGAGTTATGACTAAATGGCTTTTCAAATCTTCTCATTATCCTGGGAGAAGGGAGTGCGTTCTGTAGATTGTCAGAGCCTGGTCCCTTGCCCACAGATAAAGCCAAATCCGCAGGAATCCTGTGAACGGGGCGCCTTGGAGGCTACACCTTGGAAACAAACCACACAGCCTAACTCAGCGGGGCTGCCCCTCGGTGCCGAATGCAACCAATTCTTGCCTGTTTTAAGTGAAAACATCCCAGGATGGGAAAGCGTATTCTAAGAGTGGAATGCTTTGTAGTTACTCGTACTTGGGGGGCAGCATGGTGTGTTTATAAATGAGAGCGCTACTTAAAAGCCCATCCCTTTCTGCTCCCAGGCTATCGCTCCCTTCAGGGAGCCCAATGATAAAGATCACTAATATTTTCCCTCCAAGTAAGGGAATCAAAGGGAAGCTTTGCGATCCGCGTTGTCTGGACGCCAAATTAGGTTGTGCACATATTAACTCTTCCATAACCTCAGTTGCCCTGGAGACTTCCACATATATACATGTGTATTTATACACATACACACATAAACACATAATGGAAAGACACAGGGAGGTTATAAATACATAATCGCACTGTGTTATAGCTATAAAAACGCACTCCCCTCGCCTCTTTCCGTCTGCCTGCATATTTCACCCAGCTCTGGAATACCTGCGTGATTGTGGACCCATCATGTAACGTCTCTGCCTCTCAGTTTGCCCTGCTGTAAAACAGAGGAGTTGAATGAGCCGGTGTTGCTTGCTGGGGAGGTGCTGCCCCCCCCCATTCCATTTCCTCGCCCCCCCCCCCCCATTCCATTTCCTCCCTGAGCAGCTCTGGGCCTGTGGTCGGCTCTCCGCGCAAAATGGTGTGTCAGTGCGTTCGAGCAACCACACGGCTCCTGAGCTGATGTCGCATCCCAACAGCCTATGACTCTAATAGTTTTCAGCGGTTCCGTCCAGAAACTACTGGCAGTGGGAGGGGAAAACTGTCCCATGCATGCATATTCAGAGAGACTCGATACTGCGAATAACCACTCACCTGGCTTCATAAGCAAGACCCGATGAGATGAGCTTTTTATCCCTTCCTTGGCCATCTTGGGTGGCCTGCAAGGTTAAAGCCAAGGACAGCCTCGATCTAGCTTGACGGTAGGGAGACTTCTGACTCAGTCTTGGGCAACACGCTTACAAATAAACCTTAGTAGAGGTCTTTTCACCTGAGACCCAGATTGCAAATTTACCCCTGCTCCGATGCATCGTGCACACGGCTGCCAGTGTGAACCTCTTAAACATCATTCTCTTCTTTAAAAGCCAGGAGTGGCCTCTCAATTGCCTTTCTGATGATTTCTGAGGCCCTTAGCTTGGCATTCAGGCCTTACTGGGTTTTCGGCTTTTTCCTTCCATCTTTGTTTCTAGGAATCTCCAGGAGAGGATCCGTCTCTTGAGTGAGAAGAGTCTTCTAATTGTTTTATTCCTCCCTGGGGCACCCCTACCCCACGCCACATTTGCTCTTGTCCCAGCACTGCTGGGTGGCAAGCCTGGAACACTTCATGATACAAAGCCAAGGTCCCTTTCCTGTATCCCAATCCTTCCTTGAAAGCCCACATCCGGACCTGCCTCCTCCAGTGAGGTCTTTCCAGTAGGTCTGTGGTGGAGGGAACTCACCTTCCTCTGACTTTCCAAGTCATTTGTAGTCTATGTGACATTGCCTTGTCCTTGTCCTCATAGCCCTGTCACTGGGTAGAGACCCCTGGAGTCTCGTAGAACTTGAGGGCATCTGAGGAGACCCGGGGGGTGGTGAAAGGCTGGAAGCCAAGATGGCTAGGTGTTTGAAAAAAGCAGAGGTATTTCATTGGAAGGAGACAGCACAGAAGGTAATTTCATGAGAATCTAAGCATGTGGTTAAGTAGCCAGTCTGCATGTCCACTAACAGAGAGAGACGGCATGCTGGGGCAGGGGTAAAACATTCTTGACTCTGTGTCTTTCAGTTTTGTTCTTTTTAAAATGTCTATTTTTGAGAGAGAGAGGGAGAGAGAGTAGGGGAGGGGCAGACGGGGGGGGGGACAAGGATCCGAAGTGGGCTCCATGCTGACAGCAGCGAGCCCGATGTGTTGCTCGAACTCACGAACCATGAGATCATGACCTGAGCGGAAGCTGGACGCTTAACTGACTGAGCCACCCAGGCACCCCTCTGTGTCTTTAAGGGAAGCTCTGACAGAAGACAGAAATTTGAAAACATGACCACCTGCCTTCCCCACCATGGTGCACTGTAGCCCAAAGGCTTTGGCTTTTACATTAAGTCAGGCAGATATTCGACTTGGTAAAGTGAGAATTAAAAAAAAAAGTAAATCATACATATACTGGTATTTAGAAACCAGTTTCATAATCCCATGACAGTTTTCCTGTGCTTCTCTTAGTCGAGCTAGGAAATGACAGCAATATTACATTTGCTTGGTTAATAGATCTGGTACGAATATATGGTTATTTATGGAATTCATTATGAAAACAGATAGATGTGGAAGGATTTTGACAAGGTTAAGAAGTCTCAAAAGGAGAGAGATTTTTATTACTAGGAATCACTTTCTTTTTTAATGGTTATTTTTGAGAAAGAGAGAGACAGAGCGTGAGCAGGGCAGGGGCAGAGAGAGAGGGAGACACAGAATCCGAAGCAGGCTCCAGGCGCTGAGCTGCCAGTGCAGAGCCCGACGCGGGGCTTGAACTCACGGACTGTGAGATCATGACCTGAGCTGAAGTCGGATGCTTAACGAACTGAGCCACCCAGGCGCCCCAAGGATCACTTTTTTCTTTTTGACCCGGGTTTCCTCTCACTTAACCGTCAGGTAAATGGCAGTCTCCCCAAGTGCAGGGTAGGTGTGGCCCTCACTCTGCTTGTCTCCAGACAAGACTCATCGAACTCAGTCTTCCACTCTGACAGGGGGTCTCCTGACTCATCTTCCACTAAAGTGGTGGGTAAGGTGTTTCCCTTTTTCATAGGGGAACTTGATTCTAATTGACAGCGAATTTTGAGAAACAAAAGAAGTGGGAAGTGTGGATGCTCAGCTATTTTGAGGGAAGGTGTTTCTAAAATCATGAATCTCTCAGATTAGCTGGCCTCTGCTGTATCTGTGAAAGCTGGGACAAGGCACAGTCCCTGGGTATGGGGACAGGGACACATGAACTCGTTCTCTAGAACGCTGGTCTGCATCGAGAGTCTGTTCAGCAGATCTGAATGCTGACTGTGTCGCAGGACCGCCTGGGTTCCTTCTGAACAAGGCAGACGTCTGGGCCTCGCTTAATGATTCAACAGGTTTCCTGTGGGTCCTGTGCCTCTGGATTTTCAAAGCCTGACATGTGTCCTGAGGCTCAAACAGCATCACAAACCACCGATTGAGGCTCCTGCTATTTAGCAGTCTCCCTGATTTGTTCCCTCGTCTCCACAGATACGTTTACATTTTTCAAAGGTCTCCAAATTAAAGAGTTTGGTCAATCCCAACGCCAGTACGTGGACTGTTGAAACACAAAGGGAAAAATCTACAAAAATGAGAAGCTTTCAGAAAGAAGGCGACATAAATGACATTGTTTCAGAAATGATTTTTCCCTCTTGTACAATTTTCGGGGGATTTGGACGCACATACACACACGCACACACACTCTCACAGAGTCAGGGAGACGAATAAACAGGAAGGAAAAGATTGACTTTTATTGCTGGCTGGTTTGAAGTTAAAAACATTTTTTTCTTTCTATTTCGACTTCCGCCTTTTTTCCCTTAGAACTGCATCAGGCTATTTTTAGGAGGGATAGGTGGCTGGTTTGGGTGGGGGGAGGGGGGCGGATGATGAAAAGCATGACGTCACCATGCTATTTCGGTAGAGTAAGAATATGCCAGGTTAGGTCGGCTTACGTTTGGTTCTGTGTACTTAGGCGCTGAATTGGGTCTTTTTCTAATTTGGCCACAGCTCTTCGCTGGAGACGGGAAGGATAATATTTATTCAATGCTAATTTGTAAACTTCATTTGCAGTTTTAGGTCTGGAATCTAAACTGCCATTCTGTCCCCACAGGCGGCAACCCCGGAGGCCAGCCGGCCGAGGACTTACTTCCAAGAGAATGGGGTTTGAGGGTCCGGGCTCCCCCAGGCCCAACTGCCTGCTCTATTTTCGGTCAACCGTGGGCTCTCAGTTTGGAGAGCAAATCCTTCACCTGCATATTTTGTGGCTGCTAAGGGGTCTGTGGATAGCAAGGGGGTAACTCACTCATCTGTTTAGAATTGACCATGGAAACTTCTCTTCGGGGTGTGTGTGTGTGTGTGTGTGTGAGCGCGCGTTACTATCAGCGACTCCTAGTCCCCCCAGAGGTTTTGAAATGTTCCCTCTGAATGTTTGTTTATAACATTTCTCAAATGGAACTCACTGCTAATAAACAGGCAGCGTTTTGGAAAGACTCAGCCCCACCTTTCATTCCTGGAGACGGATGCACACCTTGGGGAACGGCTGCTCTGTTGTTTTCTAAACGAACTCAGAAATTGTTGTGTTGTTGACAGGCATTTCACTCTGATGTTTCTAACCTATTTATGGGTCTCTGATAGATGGTGATTTTTTGGCAGGCTCGAGATAAGCCCGGGTCAAGGAAACAGCTTGCACTCGTCTCTTCAAGTCTAGCTCTACCCGCCGTATCATTTCATTATTTCCTTTCCTGTTATCTTCAAACATTCCCTCCGAGCAGAGCTTGACAAGAACAGGAAGGTTGGCAAAGGTCTGGCAAGGGGGTTGTTTTTCTTCGTGTTCTAAAATGGACGCTCCCCTCCCCCCATCCTTTCTTCTTTATGACCCACTCCCGGGGCCCTCTCCAAAGCTGATGGAAAAAAAGTTAAGAACGCCTTTCCCTCTTTAAAGAAGGTCTCTAAGAGGTTTCTAATCAGCTCACTGTCAGCCTGTTTCCTCTGATCAGCTTAAATAGGTCCACTTGAAGTTCACAACTGCCAAAACCAGTGTTCAGATTGAAAGCATGGGGGCATTTGAGAAGCATTTATGAACTTCCTTACCCAAGATTATCCAGGAGGCTGAAAGCCGAAGGAGGGCGCCTGGCCCACAAACCCTTTCTTCTTGATTAAATTAGCGTTTCCCATTCCCCAGGCTGATTTCCCTTCTCTTTCTGCCTCCCCCATCCCCCACGAACATGCAAACTTGATTCCCGAGCCCGGCTTTTGTGACTAAGGCTCCCTGTAAGCCCATCATAAACATCTTGGTACAAATGAACCTTTTAACCTCTCATGGATGGCTTTCTGTCTAACTTTACACACGAACAACCAAAAAGTAAGACACAGTATCTCTGGCCGGGGCAGACATGTGGGGGCAGGAAGTTGGCTTTTGTGCTGTGTCTACCCAGGTCCTTTTCTGAGATTTTCCTTCTCTGTCTTCAGAAAAGAACGGCTTTGTTAACCATTAGCCACTGACAAGAGTGTGTCCATTTCAGCAAAATTAATAAGAGATAGCATTTTTCTTCCTTCTAAATGGCCCATGTCGGTAATTAACATCGCCTTTCATTACTCAACTTGAAAGCCGCCTTCTCGGGCTCCCCTTGACCTTGCCCTGGCTTTGTTAAACTGTGGCCTCCAGTCTGTGAGAGACCTAAATGCAGAAAAAGCACCCTGAGACCCTTGCCAAGCAAGGTGCCTTGAAAGAATCATTCAACAAATATTTATGTGCCTACTGTGTCGGGCTACCAGGTTGAAGGGAGGTGGGAGAGCGGGGTTAAGCGGTGACCCAGGTGGACAGTTAATGGAGGAGGTGACATTAAAATGTTGGCGTTCATTGCCAAAAAGGATGGAAAGGTTCAAATGATTTCTTTGCTCTTTTTTTTTCTTCTTCTTTTTTTTTTTTTTTTAGAGAAAGGGGAAAGAGCACTTTCACAGAGAGAATGCTTTTTCTTTTTGATGGGTTGTTCCCATGCCCATGTAGCCATGAAGTAAGTGCTAGCCATTTTAATAATGGCACTAGATTCTAGTTTAGCCAAGTCTCCGAAAAGTGTGTAAAATGTTTTCCTGTCGTGTTTGTTTGTTTGTTTGTTTGCTCTCCATCAGGCATGTGCCCCAGGAGGATTCCTGGTCACAGAGGTAGAAGGGTCACTTTGGGGTGAATTAAGTTAGTTTTTACATCCTTCACAACTTTATTTTTTTATTTATTAACGTTCATTTATTTTTGAGACAGAGAGAGACAGAGCATGAACGGGGGAGGGGCAGAGAGAGAGAGAGGGAGACACAGAATCGGAAGCAGGCTCCAGGCTCCGAGCCGTCAGCCCAGAGCCTGACGCGGGGCTCGAACTCCCGGACCGCGAGATCGTGACCTGAGCTGAAGTCGGACGCTTAACCCACCGAGCCATCCAGGCGCCCCCATCCTTCACAACTTTAACCATGACCTCCATGTTGACAAGAGCCGCCAAGGAAAAAACCCAAAAGCCCCCTTAAGACGGGATGGGTTCAAAAACTTCTGCTGCAAGCTTAATGATGGCCTCTAACGGCCACCATGATGGTAAGGATTTTTGACAGTTTATGAAAAGCCAAACATGGCATGTAGTCATTTTTGTGGAAGAATATGAACCTTATACACGGAGAAGTACAGGCCGGGAGACTCAGCACCAAAACGTGAATAGTCAATTAATAAGGATACTTGATGAGTGCCGGACAAACAAGGGATTTGAATTTTTCTTTCCTGTGATTTTCCGTATTTTCCAAAATGTCGGAGGGTACATGCGTTACTTCCGTGGTCAGGAAAAATGCTATTAAAGAATAAAGATGCAGAGGGGGGAAGAAAAGACTTCTCCATCAAGGTCGGAGTTTAAACAGAGATGATTCTGAAAATGCTGGGGCATTCTCCCCTCCCATGCGACTGTGGGCATCATCAGATTTAAAAAAAGAAAAAAAATACACTACCCTGCAATCAGGAGTCTCCAAACACAGGAGTCTGTTTTAAGGCGCGCTGACTGTCTTTCAACAAACTCGACGGGAGAGCTCTCTTGGAGCTACTTTGCTTGAAAATTTGTTAGTTGATTCTTCTAGAAATTTCTGTAGTGGAAGAATCCTTTCTCTCTCTGTCTCTGATGCAGCTTAGCTCCAGTAGGTTCCGGGTTCTGAATTATTCAAGGGTCAGAAATCTGTTGCAAAGGTTGTGGTGATCACTTTTTTTTTTTTTTTTTTTGTAAATCCTTTGTTATTGTTCTCTTGCTCAAGCCTCATGATAGGAAAATCTAAAGGCCAGGGGCGGCCTTCACAACAATGAACCTTTATTTTTACCTAGTGTTTTGTAGTTTTCTTTTACTCAAATGACATAAATCAGATAAGCTCATTTATTTCACAATTGGTGGTAGGTGTGCAAAACATCTCAAATTGTGATACACGTGTCTGCAGGTCGGCAGCAGAGGAAAGAGCTTCAGCTTTTATTCAAATCCCGTCCCTGATCATTTGCAATAGAAAAGCTAAACTGGGGGGTGGGGTGCAGGGTGTGGATGGTGGGGTGGAGTTGCGGAAGGGAATGCAGAGAAATGGAAAAATGCAAACCTGTCGCTTAGGTTGAAGTAGGTTCCCAGCTTCTTCTGGCATTTTCTGTCACGGAGGCTTCACAGGATGAAAATGCACTAAATCAGAGCAACAGCCCCGGCGGGCGCCCTTCCCCCAGATCAGGATTGTTTTTTGACGTCTGAGTCACTCAAAATTGTGGGGCCCAAACATATAAACAGAATAAGAGAGGCTGTTTGCGGTGAGCACGCAGCTTTTAAACTGTTTTGGGCCTTGAGAGAAGGTTCCTCCCATTTTTCTCCTTACACTCAGAAAAAAACACAAAAACGCCAATACAAAACCAAAAAACAAACAACTCAAGAAAGTACTGTTGTCTTCAGGATGAGAGGATTCAGGGCTGTCTGTCCTTTGTGGCTCGATGAGAACGTAGCTGCTGACCGAGAAGCCAGAGGTAATTTGGGGCAAGAGCCAACAGCCCCAAAGCGAAGGGGCCAGGAGTCTGTATACAGCTGCTTGGTTTCCCAGAAGCTGGGCTGGGGGTGGTGGGGGTGCCTGAGAGGGCCAGAGCTGACTGACCTTGCCCTTGGGAGTCTCAGGAGGCTGAAGGAAAGATCCCCCTCAAATCTGTTTATACCAACTAGTGTCCTAGATGCTTAGAAATATTTTCCCTTCTTTCCTCGCCTTGCTTCCCGGATGAAGCAATTTTATAGGAAATACACATTAAAAACGTAAACAAAAGCTACCACTGGATCGGGTAGGTGGGGAGAGGAGACTGGGGATAATGCACGGTGGCTGTGGTTGACCAAGCAAGTTAACTGTGAACTTCCTGGCATCAGACGCAGAAAGAAGGCGGGCTGGGGAGGGATATATGCAATTGCCTATTTTTGGTTCTTTGTGAGGAAAAGAGCACATGACCACAGGGATAGCAAAGCCTCTTCCACCACTCAGGAGTGAAGACATTTCTCCTTGTGTGACTTTATATAGAAGACCCTAGACATGTGGTTGAAAATGTGCTCAAGCAGTTTTTCTCTGCATGTTACTTTTCTTTAAGTTTTCTGGCCCACGTATCCATCCGAGTTTGGCTGCTAAAGGTTATTCGCTGATATTTCATGCTGTAGCTTCTCCTATAGAGATTCCCAACGCTGTTAAGTTCATTAAGCAAAGAAGCCATGAGGCTTAGGTGGCTCTGATGCCGTGGTAGTCTAGGCAAGGAAACCAGAACCTGAGCTTGCAAATGCTTCAAGGTTAAGAAATGGCCACCGAAGGACAACCAATCACAAATAACCAAGTAGGCTTCTCCAAATAAGGCAAACACTTCCACTGTAGCCAATCAAATGGTTCTTTGGCTCCGCTTCCGCGACTGCTCCCTAAGTCTCTCCCCGAGCTCCCTTAAGTGGGTTGCTCCTGACCACTTCTGGTTTGGCTCTGCCTGATTCGCATCGATTTCTGCGAAAATACACTCTTAGACTATTTCATAGGACTCGGCTTATCCTTTGACAACACAAAAGTCAATCATTTGTGTTCCGACAGCAGGCAATTGGGATTGTGCAGAGTGCCCACGGAGCAGACATCTGACAATACCTGCTGAATGCATGGATGAAAGATTAGTAATCCCGGGTGACACCAATAAACGATTGGGAAATGTCATGAGAACATTTTAATTACAGTAGTAAAGGAATCTAGCAAAAAAACAAAAACAAAAACAAAAAACAAAAAAACCCCTAATATGAAGACAGCCATCATACTGTATTGAAGGGCAAAAGAAAACTTGAGTAAACAGACACACACTGTGTTGGCTGGGAGACTCAAACTTATGAAGGTGTCAGTTCTTCCCTAAGTAATTTATTAATTCAGTGCAATTCTCAGAAACATGACGAGGGGCTACTTCATGAAACTTGACAAGCTGGGGTACAAGTTTATATCAAATAGAAGATGCACAGATGAATCAAAAGAGTTAACAGTGATAGATTTGTCCTACTTTATATCAAAACATACTTTATCTATTATTATTTTTTTAGAGAGAGAGAGTGTGATTGAGGGGGAGAGGCAGAGAGAGGCAGAGAGAGAGAGAGAGAGAGAAGGATGAGGGGGGAGAGAATCTTAAGCAGACTCCATGCTCAGCATGAATCCCAATGTGGGGGCTTGATCCCACAACTTGGGATCATGGCCTGAGCCAAAATCAAGAGTCAGACTCTCAGCCGACTGAGGCACCCAGGTGCCCCTCAAGCATACTTTAAAATGGTGGTAATTAAAACAGTGTGCTTGTAATTCAAGAACAGAGAAATAGATCAATGAAATGAGTCTATAAATGGATCCATGTATTATGTTTACATAGGAATTTAGTGTATAACAAAGGGAGCACTTCAAATTATGAAGAGATGACCAATTCAATAAATTGTGTTAGGACAATAAGAAGAAAAGAACATTTTAATCTCCCAATATGTATAAAACCTTATGGGTTGAAAAACTAAATCTATAGAAAAACTATGAAAGCATTAGAAAAAATAGCAAACCTATTTTGCAATTTTCAGATGAGTAATGTCTTTTTAAACAAGGTATAAAACACAGAAACTATCCGGGAGAAAGTTTTTTAAAGCTACATTTAGAGACTTAAGTTTTAATACAGTGAAATGTTTAAAACATGAGCAACAGTCTGAGGGAAAATGTTTACAAGCTACATAATTAGATAAGGATTATTATCCACAAAACATAAAGAGCTCATACAAATAAATAAGTAAAACCAGGGGCTCCTGAGTGTCTCAGTTAGTTAAGCGTCCAACTTCGACTCACATCATGATCTCACGGTTCATGGGTTCGAGCCCCGCATTGGGCTCTGTGCTGATAGCTCGGAGCCTGGAGCCTGCTTTGGGTTCTGTGTGTGTGTGTGTGTGTGTCTGCCCCCCCCACCCCCGACTGCTTGCGATCTGTCTCTTTCTCAAAAATAAACATCAAAGAAAAGTAGAAAGATGGGGAAAATAGAAATAGTCATGTCATTGACTTAAAAGTGATCAGTTCGAATATGAAGATATTTAATCTAATTAGTAAGTGATGAAGAAAGATCAAAGTTTCACCCATTGTATTGGAGATTTAAAGAAAAATTCTGTTCCTTTCAATGTCGAGGAGGTACAAAATGGTATAGTCTTTTGGAGATCAATTTGGCAGTGTATATCAAAAGTTAAAATGATTATCAGTACGTCCAATTCTGTTTCTTTCTGAGAGACTTCTTTGCACATGTGTACAAAGAAGCATCCATATGGGTCTTCATTGCAGCATTGTTTATAATAGCAAAAATCTAGAAACCATTTAGTTTTAATTTTTAATTTTTTTTTAAGTTTATTTGAGAGAGGCAGAGACAGCGAGAGTAGGGGAGGGGTAGAGAGAGAAGGAGAGAGAGGGAGCATCCCAAGTAGGCTCCACACTATCAGCACGGAGTCCAATGTGGGGCTTGAACCCCTGAAACCGTGAGATCATGACCTGAGCTGAAACCAAGAGTCAAGATGCTCAACCGACAGAGCCACCCAGGTGCCCCCCCCCCCCAAATTAGAGAGCTGTTAAATGTGCATAGTTAGGGAAATAAGTTGTAATATATATAATATTATATACTAATACTCCGCAGTAAAAGAAAATAAGGTAGAACTATAGTACTGACATGGAAAGATTTATAAGATATATTTTTATGTGAAAAAGTACACAGAGAACAGTACCTATGGTTTAATTCTATTTATATGCCTTCTGTATGTGTGCACGGATGCATGCATGGGTGTGTGTGTGTGCATGTGTGCGTGTGTGCACATGTCTGTATGTGTGTGCGCGCGTGGATATGCATGTACAACTACATAGAGAAAAGCCTGAGTTACACACTGAACTTTTGCAGTGGTTACCACGGGGGAGGTGTTGTGAGTGGGGATGGGGACGGCAAAGATGGCTCTTGTAGTACTCTGCATAGTTCTGTATTCTACGAACATTTAAAAGAATATATTCATTCTCAGTTAAGTAAGAAAAACGTTGACTTAAGAAGCAATATGTCAATAGCTGGGACATTTTTTATGAAGAAGACATTGTATCCAAACTTAAGCAATGTAAAAGGCCCCAGGAATTCTTAGTCATTAGGGCTTTTTATGCCTTCTTTTCTAGAAGAATTCATTTCCCTTGAATACCTCGACCTCTGGTCGGCCCCACCCCCCAGCCTGGGGCCCTTCTCCCATCCCAATAAAGCTCAGGAAGGCTCCCAGGAGATATAGTGATAATCTCGTAAATTGTGGAAGGATCAGGGCATTGAGGCCGGTATCAAACCTGCCCATATCTCTCATTTCGGCTGGTGGATTTCCTTCCTCACGACCCAAGCCGATGTTTTACAACTTTACCTCTTCCTCCCCTGCGCTGTCCTCGGGTGACATAATCCTGCGAAGCCGTCTTGGAGGGAACGGATTTGGGGAGCTCCCACCAAGGCAGCGAGTCCCTGCCTGGTGGAAGGCTGGCTAGTTGGATTTCATTCCCCTTCAAAGGTAACAACTGGATTTCCTAAACATACAAAACAAAACAAAAGTTACGTTTGGCGGCCTGGTACATAAATCAATATCCGCCAAACCACCCTCTCCCCGAAATGGGTAACGCTCACGAAACGAGACACATTTGTAGCCCTCTCGGGTAGCTTTGTTTGAATGACCCTCCTTTTTCTCTTGTGACCTGTACTCTCCACGCTGTATTTCAAACCCAGAGGCCTTTCTTTTTCCCGCGTTAGGAAATTTATTTGTGTTTCATTCATTCCGCGCAATCCTTGCTCTTTTGTTCTCAGCGGAAGAGTTTAGTGTCTTAAAAAATGGCCCTTGGGCAAGACAGTATGGAACCAATTCGCAGCCAGCCCAAAGAGTATTTCCCTTACAGTTTACGCACAGCCGTTAAAAAAAGGAAGAGCTAGCTGATCCTGACCCCCTTGATTTACATCCCTCTGAAACAACATCCTTTCTTTTAAAAGTTTTTTTATTTCTTTAAAAAATTTTTTTATTTTTGAAGTTTGCAATTTTTTCAATCTTTATTTATCTGTGTGGAGAAAGAGAGAAATAGAGAGTGAGCACAAGCAGGCAAAGGACAGAGAGAGAGAGAGAGAGGGAGAGAGAGAATCCCAAGCAGGCTCCACGCTCAGCATGGAGCCCAACTTGGGGCTTGATCTCACCCCCTGAGATCATGACCTGAGCCAAAATCAAGAGTCGGATCCTTAACAGGCTGAGCCACGCGGTCGCCCCACCTAACATCCTTTCAAATGAATTTCTAAGTTTACACGTGGGCTAGTGTCTGTGTATTTGTGTGTAATGGAGAAACTTCCTTTAAACATATGGCAATGCCTGTCATCATTTCGATGATTAGCATACAGGTACATTGTGATGCTAATTGCCTAGCACAGAGAAAACCATTTTCATGACCTTAGAAGCAAGATCTATATGCAGCAAGTATCTCTTTCTCCTTTGACTCAGATTATCCCTCCCTTCTAGAAGTTACCACTCTTGCATTCTGTATCATTCTGGTGGGTTAGTCAATGAAGCGCTTGGAATGCTACTCTCACCACAAGGTGACAGGGGACCCAAGCAGCCCAGGCGAAACCCTTTTTCAGAGACGATAGGGATGCTGAGATGAGATCGTCTCTCCAAGGCAGGTAAAAGCCCAGGGCTGCTGGGAGTTGTCTTTCTTATGATGTGGGTAGTATCTGCCTGACAATGATGTCAGCACGGAGGAAAGCAAACCAAGGGCTAAGGAGACGGATGGATGGATGGATAAATAACAGATAAATAGATGGACAGATACCTGATGCTGTAATTTGAACTTGAAGGCAATCATACCTGAGGAATCAGCTCTCTGACTTCTCAACTGATAGGAGGTATACATTTCCCCTTTTGGGGTAAGCTGGTTTGAGTCAGATTTCTGTTGCTTTCAACTTTGACGGATGCAGGCTATTTTATATATTTACTGTTTGTTCTGTTGATTAGGGGATATTGCCTTTTATTTCAAAGCTGATCCACACACAGTCAATACGTGGTGTATATACAAAAAAGACAGCACCATGGAATAGAATGAATCTTCAGTTAAGGGGTCCCATCTTTTCTTTTCTTTCTTTTCTTTTTTTTTTCTTTTCTTTTCTTTTCTTTCTTTCTTTCTTTCTTTCTTTCTTTCTTTCTTTCCTTCTTTCTTTCTCTTTCACTCTATTTTAGCCAACAGTCTGATTCCAAGGAAGAGAAACCCATTCAAATAAGCCCAAGGAAAGCAAATTTATTGATTGGCTTTATTGATTTTCCAGAGCCCTATTGTGGGAAGAAGGGCTGGAGCTTGTGGGCTCTGAAAGTGAACATTGGACAGTCAGGAACTGAGACCCTTCTTCGGGGTCACATGAGCTTTCATTTTGATCAGAGGCAGCTCCCTCATCCAGTGGCTGTGGCCCAAAAACCTAGGTGTTTTTACCTCCTCCTTGGGGCTCTTACTGGTTCTTCTGAGCTGTCTCCCTTTACTTCCAATGCTGCAAATCTTGGAACTGTCAGTGTGACACTGTCACTTACAGCCTCACTTGGCTTTCAGAAAGCGGGACAATCTGTCCCTTTCCAGTGACAGCAATTCCATCCACCGGGAATCTCAGGACCTTGGGGTCATCCTGACTCTGGACTTTCTCTCACACTTTATACTCAATCCAGAAAATCTTGTCGGGTGTCCCTCCAAAATATGCCCAGAGTTCCACCACTCCCCGTGGCCACCAATGCAGCCACCTCCGTCCAAAGTGCTGACGTTATTACAACTATGTCCCAGCTGATCTTCAATAATATCAGATCTTGTCACGCCTCTGCTCAAAACCATCAGTGACATCCAAGGCCTTTGCAACCTCATCTCCTTTTACTCTCCTTCTTGTGTGTGTGTGTGTGTGTGTGTGTGTGTGTGTGTTGTTGATACTTTCTGTTATATTTTGTTATCATGATTCTTAGTTTTAATTCCAGTCTAGTTAACATTCAGTGTTATATTAGCTTCAGGTGTACAATACGGTGATTCAACATTTCTATACATTCCTCAGTGCTCGTCAAGTGTTGATTAAACCCCTTCACGTGGTTTACTCATGCCCCCACCCCTGTGCCCTCTGGTAACCACCAGTTTGTTCTCTATAGTTGAGTCTGTTTTTCGGTTTATCTCTTTATTTTTTCTTTGTTCATTTGTTTTGTTTCTTTTTTTTAAAATGCTTATTTATTTTTGAGAGAGAGAGAGAGAGAGAGAGAGAGACAGAGTGGGGTTGGGCAGAGACAGAGAGAGGGGGACACAGAATGTGAAGCAGGCTCCAGGCTCCGAGCTATCAGCGCAGAGCCCAACACAGGGCTCAAACCCAGGAACTGTGGGACCATGGCCTGAGACGAAGTTGGACGCTCAAGACTGGGCGTCCCCCCCATTTGTTTTGTTTCCTAAGTTCCACATATGAGTGAAGTCATATGGTATCTGTCTTTCTCTGATGGACTTAGTTTCACTTAGTGTTATATTCTCTAGATCCATCCATGTTGTTGCAAATGGCAAGATGTCATTCTCTTTTATGGCTGAGTCATAGTCCAGTGTATGCATACCACCTTTTCTTTATCCATTCATCTACTGATCTTGTTCCCTCCATCTCAGCTAGAGGGTACCCTGTTGTTTCTTTATTATGTCAGGTGTATCTGCACTCTGGGCTCTGCACCTGTGTTCCCTCTGCCTGGAATATTCTTCCCTCAGATTTCCCTGTGGCTAGCTCTTCCCTTTCTTTGGAACTTTAGTTAAGTCACCTTCTTGGGCCAGTTTTGAGTCTCCTCACTGTTCCTCTTTTCATGTTTCTCCAGGCGAAAGAGATGATGTGGCTTACATGGAGGTGGAGGGGAGTGGAAGGTTATTGGAGCTACTTTGTAGAACTCAAGATCAATAATGCAGCCTTTCACAGATTTGCTGTTGCACTGATGGCATGTCCCTGGGGATGCAGTCTGTGGGGCGAGCCTATGCGGTAGGCTTTTGGAGGAAGTGAAGGGGAGGAAGGCTGTTGGGTGAACACAACAGCTCTGAGAGGAGTGAATAAGTGATACCGAGGGTATAGCAGATACGTTTGCTTATCTAGAGTGATGAATATGTTCCCTATTAGTGAATAGGGGCATCAAAATGGAACATGGAGAAACTTCATTAGGAATTTCATCATGCCAGAAGCCACCTGAAGATTTCTGAGAAGCTTCTGGCGAGATGGAAGTTGAATTGATGTAGTTCAAGGAAATACTGCAGACAGCAGGCCCTGGAGCTTCTGAGTGCTGCTGTGGATGGGATGGGAGGAAGGGCCTTCTAGAAATTGACTGGCAGAATGGAGACCGAGTGAAATGAGCAGTTGTGGTGAGGAGTAAAAGATCGAAGCGACGTGAAGTAAGAGGAGTTGAATGAAGATGTGAAGGGGAACTGAGAAGAACATAGATATTAATCCTCACTGGAAAGTTGAAAAAGAGTTTCTCTTTATTAGGGGAGATGTCCTGGAGAGGAGTCATAGGCTTCTTCAAGAGCCAAGACCTGCTTTCTAGGTATTGGGGTGTCAAGTCCGGATTCAGTGACTGAACCAAAGGATCTACACCAGGGAGATTCATTGGTAAGAAATTCTGCCCAACATGATGGCTCCCTACTGGATCGAGGCAAACTGACCCAACATATTTCTCTTGGGGGGGAATATCAGGCAAAATGGTACTAGAGCTCGGGGCACATTCTGAGCAGCACCCAGCCAGCGCTGTTTCAGCTACCCTGAGGTCCACATGGAAACGCCACAGTTATCATGCCCTCGGGCTGCCTCAGTTCTCTGTGTGTTCTTAAAGCCAAGTTCCATCACTGGAGATGATTTATGTGTCTTGTCCTTCAACATCAAAGTGTCTAATTCAAGCGATAATTTTCTGGGTGTTTTAGAAGCTCAGTGATGGTTTGTAAATATTGCAGAGTATGAATTAGGAAGAAAGAGACCAGACCCATTTGAAGTATGGATAGTTATTGGGGAAACACCAGTGGATGTGTTTGCCATCTGAATGAAGGCATGTCATCTGAATTAGGGAATCTGAAAGAAGGAATGTTAGCTGAGTTTTTGAGTGAGAGGGGTGTGGTCAAGTTGAAAGAGCGCTGGAGTAGAATCCCAGAGGACCTAAGCTTTACCACAAAATGAACCATGAAACCTTTTGCTTGGCCCCAGTTTCCATTTCATTCTGAGTTTACGGAGTGCTTCTATGGAAATGACCCTGTTTTGTCAGGCTCTGGAGGATATGAAACGAGTCAGGCATTGTACCTTCTCTCATGAGCCGGCCGAGCAGAGAGGGCGGAGTTTCAAAGACAAGCATACAGCTCACCCTACTTCAAGTAGAGCAGGACTGGAATGCGTGCTCTTTTGGGTAGAAATTAAGGATGCCTATGGTGACTGGTGGATCTTGAAGGGTCTGTCCAGTTCCGTGAGAATTCGCAGATTTGCTTTCCTCTGCTAGAAGCAAGAGTTATCGTCACCTGCTTCCTCGTACTGTTGAGGTAGGACCAGCCAGCGGTTGCTGGATTTGGAATCTGGGAGATGGGCTGATTGTCTCCTTGCAGGCAGGCTAACAGAGCTAGGGAGGGATGTTCAGGGAGACGGAGCAGGGACAGAGGATGCGAAAACCCAAGTTATTTTCTCTGAAATTTGCAGGTAGCAAAGCAATCTGATGCAAGACAAAGGAAATGTTTTTAATGCCGTGTCCATTTCTATAGTCCTCTGTATCTCCTCAAATACACATTTTACAGAACAAGAAAATGTTTGATTCTAAGTTTGTTTTGATTTTCAATCATGGGCAGCAAGTGTAACTTTTTTTTTTCCCTGAGGGGTCACTGACAGCTTCATCCAACTTTTAACCATCCAAATACTTCCCTTAAGCAGGGGCACTAAGGTTTCTCCTTAAAACCATCCCTTTTAAAGCAAAGGGGAGGATGCTCCTTTAATGGAATAGACTGATGGGGAGACTCTTGGTTTGGCTTTGATAGATGAAAACATCGTGGTTTTTGTTTGAGGATAAAACAACAACAAACAAATAAACAGCCACAACTACAACAACAAAACAGTGGGAATATAGTTCCTTCCTCAGCCAAAGGCTATTTTGACTGGGTATCTGTCTGTTCAGACAGTCAATTAGGTATAATTATCCATCCATTGACTCACTGTTTCAACAATAATTTATTCAGTGACTAGTAAGTGGGGGGCTCCGGGCTGTGGAGAGGTCGCCATTCACATGGAGCATCTCCTTGCTGGTGAGACAAATGATAAAAAAAATATAAGATGGATAATTTCAGATGTGCCATGAAGACAATAAAAAAAGCCAATGCAATCCAGACTTCTTTTAAGTAGTATCTCAGAGTGAAATTTGTAGCCTTAAACACTTACATTGGAAGAAAAGATAGGCTGACAAGAAATGACTTATGTATTGATCTTAGGAAGACAGAAAAAAAGAAATAACTGAATAAGCCCAAAAACATTAGAAAGAAAAAAAAGTAGAAGTCAATGAAATAGCAAACAACCACACAAAATTATCGAAGCCAAAGTTGCTTAAAATGACAAACTTCCAGCAAGACAGATCAAGGGAAAAAGAGAAGTCACAAACAATATCAGAACGAATAAAGGGCTTGAGTACGGATGCAGCAGAGGTTAAATTTTAAGGGAATATTATAATCAAGTTGATGTCAAACACTTTAAAACTTCGGTGAAATTGAAAAATTCCTAGAAAATTATAAATTATTAAAGCTGACTTAAGAAGTAATAAACACCTGAAGGGTCCTATAATTTTTTAAAGAATTTGAGTCAGTAGTTAAAGAATCTTTCCACAAAATAAATACCAGTACCCAATGTTTTTACAGGTAGTTTCTACTAGATACTTAAAGAAGAGATAGTTCCAAGCTCACACAAACTCTTTCAAAGAACAGGAAGAAAAAAAGAATCCTTCGTACTCATATTTATGAGACTAATGTAATCTTGATTCCCAAAGCAGATAAGAACATTTAGTAGAAAGGAAAATCACAGATCAATCTCATCCACAGATCTAGGGACAAGAATTCTAAATAAAGTATATGCAATCTAGAGCCAGCAAAGATCAAGCAGCATTTATTGTTGACATGAGTGATTTGACATTGTAAAATATATTTTGTAATTTGTCATATTTACACTTTAAAGGAGAAAAATCTTGCGATCACAGTAGATCAGGATAAGCATTTGACGAAATTCATCAACGATTCTAGATAAAAGCTTAGCAAGCTAGGTTTAGGATCGGGCTTCCTTTATCTACAGTGAACATCTTGTTAGTAGAGACTTATGAAGAGCAATCCCTTTAAAATTAAGGATAAGGGGCACCTGGGTGGCGCAGTCGGTTAAGCGTCCGACTTCAGCCAGGTCACGATCTCGCGGTCTGTGAGTTCGAGCCCCGCGTCGGGCTCTGGGCTGATGGCTCAGAGCCTGGAGCCTGTTTCCGACTCTGTGTCTCCCTCTCTCTCTGCCCCTCCCCCGTTCATGCTCTGTCTCTCTCTGTCCCAAAAATAAATAAACGTTGAAAAAAAAAATAAAATTAAGGATAAAACAAGGGTGGCTGTTCTTAGCACTGCTAATGAACATTGCTCTGGAATACAAGTCAAGGTAGTAAGACAATCAGAAAAAGTGTTAGGATCAGAAAGAAAAAAACCCAAAATATCACTATTTGCAGATGATGGTCTTTCCTATAGAAAATGCAAAGTAATCTACAAATTATCAGAAATTACACACACACACATACACACACACACACACACACATATACTGTTCTATCGGTTGGGATCTCTAGAAGAAACAGGTGGCATTCTCAATGCAGAGTTTAATGACTAGAAAGATATGTGCAGGATACAGGGAAACCAACCAAGATGGTCAAACTCCAAGGGCAAGTAACACCAGAGGACTGAGTGGGTAAAGGTGAGCAGTTACCAGAACCTGGAGAGTTGCAGGTCTCAGCAAGAATCGCAGGTGGGAGGGCTGTGTTTATTTCAGCAGAAGCGCACAGCCCTGCTGACCAGCTGCCTGAAGGAGAAGGGGCTAGGGAATGACACCCAGTCTCACTTTCCTCCTGTCCTCTGCTCTCCTGGCCATCGCTTCCCATTTCCAACCCTCCCGAGAATCAGGACATAGGGACATGTTGATGTGGTCTACAGAGTTCATCTCGTGGACACAGGGCGTGATGGGAAGGATGGAGGGCACACTTGAGGGCAATCGGTGAATCCCCAGCCTACATCTAACAAAGGCTGTGTAGGTCCTTTACGTAGAAAATGATATAATTATACTCAATCATAATAAAGAAAACTAAATAAATGGAGAGATGACCATGTTCATGGTAGAAAGACTTACAATAAAAAAATGTCAATTCCCCCCCAGAGATTTGGGATTTGATATAATTTTAGTTAAAATTCCAACAGAATATTTTTTGCAGAGCTTGATTAGCAGATTCTCAGATTTACATGGAAGATTAAATTGATAAGAATCACCAAGACATTCTTTTAAAAAAATTTTTTTTTAGTGTTTATTTTTGAGAGACAGAAAGTGTGAGTGGTGGAGGGGCTGAGAGAGAGAGAGGGAGAGAGAGGATGTGAAGTAGGCTCTGTGCTGACAGCAGCGATCCTGATGTGGGGCTCGAACTCACAAACCGTGAGGTCACGACCTGAGCCAAAGTCAGATGCTCAACCGACCGAGCCACCCAGGTGCCCCACCCAGACATTCTTAACAAGAACCAAGCAGATCATGTAGCTCTACAAGATGGCAAATCTTCTGATGTAGTTTCAGCAAGTTAAGATAGCGTCTGTTGGCAAGGGAGACCAAAGGCATAGAGAGCCTAGCAAGAGGCCCGTCAAACAGAAATCAGAGAGACGACAGAGCTGACAATTGCAGACCGGTGTGGAAATGATGGGTTACTCGACAAGTGGTGCTGGGATTGGTTACGCATATGGGAAAATCATAACAGGCTGTCTTTTGGCCCCTATTCAAATGATAATACTGAAGCCAGAGGGCCAGATGGATGAAAATAAAAAATGTAAAAGGTAAAACTTAAGATTACTTAGAAGAAAATGTAGAATATCTTTACTTATTTATTTATTATTTATACAATAAATAAATACTATACTTATTTATAAAATTGTTTATTTTGAGAGAGGGAGAGAGAGAGAGCTTGTGCACATACATGAGCAGGGGAGGGGAAAGCAAGTATCACCGGGAACCTTTCACCACCTAGCTGACAAAGGATTAGTATTCGGGAGATAGGCACAAACGTTTCCAAACGAATAAGGAAACAATAAATCCGCGATGAAAAAGAGATGAGTGATATGAGCGGGTAAGACCCAGAAGAGGGTGTGAGTGACCAGTAAACACACGAAAAATGCTCAACCTCGCCAGGTATCAGGATCATCCTCAGTGAGGTATCATTCTACAGCCTCCATATTGGTTGAAGTTAAACCGTCTCACAATACTAAGTGTTGGCGGGAATATGGAACAAAGGGACTTTCAAACAATGCCACGTATGTTCTAGTCGGTGAAACCATGTCAGAAAATCTTACTAGGAAAGTATTTATTAGGAATTGGATTGAACAGACGCATACCTAGAAGCCAGTAATTCTACCACTTTCGACTTCAACCTGATTCGCATCTTAAAGAAACGCCTGCGCTTTTTGATTGGGAGACATGTATGAGATTATTCATAGCAACCTTGCTGGTGACAGCTTTAAAAAGCAAACAATCTGACCCTAAATGTCCTATGACAACAGGGTGGATAAGTATATTGGGGTATGTTATGTAATGGAACACTTTACATCAGTGGAGATGAAAACCTACGCTCGACACACATCAAGTCAAAACTGTAGTGTGTGCAAAACCAAAATAGAGCAAAACGAACAAACAGAAAACCAAATTGCGGAAGAACTTACATAGGATTCAAAACCAGGCAAAACTCAATAGTACGTTACAGAGCATCTTCACATATCATTTAGAAGGACAATCAAGGAGAGGTTTAAAAATGTAAAACTCAGTAGTAACTTCTTAGAAGGAAGGTAGAGAATGCATCCGGTGGGAGCATTCATAGGGCTTCGGGGTAATCATCAGTCATGTTTGTTTCTTAAGCTGAGTAATAGGCACATGGGCGTCTGTGTCATTTATTTTTACATCATAGTTCTTTAAAATGTACATATGCATTACATGTATTCCTTTGTATATAGTATATATACAAAACAAAAAGTTACAAAAATAAAGATTACAAGAAGAAGAAAACACATTTGGTTCTAACTTTTCCTTTTTATATTGTAGCTAGTGCAGCGACTGGCCCTTCTCAGTCTTATTTTCTCTTCGTTATACCTCTTGGCATTTTATTATTCTTTATTCTTTTATTATTCTTTACATGAATTGCAAACTACTTATCTTTCCCAGTAGATAAGATCTTTCCCAGTGCCTGGAATTGGTCTGTAACAAAGTAGGCACTCAATAACTTCCTTTCTTTTTCTTTCTTTCTTTCTTTCTTTCTTTCTTTCTTTCTCTTTCTTTCTTTTCTTTTCTCTTTCTTTTCTTTCTTTCTTTCTTTCTTTCTTTCTTTCTTTATTTCTTTCTCTTTCTTTCTGATATCTTTCTGTTTTTTTTATAAAAAAATTTTTTTTTTTTTTTTAACGTTTATTTTATTTTAGGGACAGAGAGAGACAGAGCATGAACGGGGGAGGGGCAGAGAGAGAGAGGGAGACACAGAATCGGAAACAGGCTCCAGGCTCTGAGCCATCAGCCCAGAGCCCGACGCGGGGCTCGAACTCACGGACCGCGAGATCGTGACCTGGCTGAAGTCCGACGCTTAACCGACTGCGCCACCCAGGCGCCCCGATATCTTTCTGTTTTAATTGAAACAACAAGCTACCGAGTGAGAAAAAGTACAATTTTCCTAATAATTGAAAGCATTGCAAATCAAAACAAGGCGTCATTTTTACCTAGCAGATTGACAAAATTTTCAAAAAGGATCAGTCTTTGCAAGAGTACAAGAAATCACACATTGGTGTTAAAATATAAGTGGTGGCTACTGTGGCAAAAGTTTCGAAAGCCCTAAAAAAACGTATTCTTTGACATAGAATAGGAGTTTATGATCATAAAACCATCATAGATGTGTGCAAAAATTTCCACTTAGCACGCTACTTTGTGTAATTGCATAAAAGGCATATACTTGAAAATGATGGTGTGTTGAAATAAGCTAACGTAGGGGCACCTGGCTGGCTCAGTCAGTAGAGCATGTGATTTTTTCTTTGAGCACGTGACTCTTGATCTCAGTGTCATGAGTTCAAGCCTCACCTTGGGTGTAGAATTTACTTAAAATCTTTAAAAAATAAATAAGAAAGCTATAGTAAACCTATACATTTAATAGAGTAGTATATAACAATAAAATGGTGTAAAATAATGAAATAAAACTTTCTTGACATATTAGTGCAAATCAGGTTAAAATCCTGTGTAGAAAATAATTCTATTTAAAAAGCATGCATATTTAGGGGGGCCTGGGTGGCTTCTTCGGTGAAGCATCTGACTTTACCTCAGGTCATGATCTCGCGGTTCATGAGTTCGAGCCCCACATCGGGCTCTGTGCAGACAGCTGGGAGCCTGGAACCTGCTTCGGATTCTGTGTCTCCCTCTCTCTCTGCCCCTCCTCCACTCATGCTCTGTCTCTCTCTCTCTCTCTCAAAAATAAATAAACACTACAAAAATTTTTTAAAGTATGCATATTTATGTGTAGATAAAGGATATACATAGTCCCTGGCCTATAATAAATGCTAAATAAATAAATGAGTAATAAAGGGATACAGGAATGAGAGACATACGCTAAAATCCTAACACTGGTTGCCTCTGTATGCTAAGATTGAGATCGATAACTTTCTCCTTTTTGCATATAGGTATTTCCCCAAATTTTATGTTATGTTCATGTGTTCCTGTTGAAATAAGAAAAGATCCAAATAATTAGAATCCCAAGTGGCGGCTACAATCTGTACCTGCCCATCTTGTTTTGCATCACAGCTAGTACGACACTGTCACATATGAGTTTACAGATTGTCTTTGAAGTAAGGCTGACATTAAGATCTGCTCGTCCCCACTCTTCGTAAATACCTGTTTATGCAATATCCTTCAGGTCTGAAACCTTGTAAAAGATATGATTATGTGTTCATCCCCAGATCCTGAAAGCGCCCACTTGAAGGTTACCATGTGGCTGAAATTTAACTAGCTGGCCCCATGTATGCTTGTTCTCATGGGCCTGGCAATCTGCATGAGCACGGGCCCAAAGATCCTGCTCTGGATTTCACCCAGAGGCTGAAAACGGCCTCTTGGACTGAGAATTCCCACTCAGGACCCCTGCAGTCTCATTTAGCAATTGGGTGCTGCCCAATACGGGTCAGAAAATTTTGTTTAAGGGTGTCCCTAATTTGAACGTCCTTGAAACGACTTTGGCTAGATCTTTCCAGGGCTGATTTCCGTTAATGTGTCTATTGCTGTTTTCAAACATACTCATGGCAAGACTTGAAGAGATGTTGCCTTCTTGTTGAGGATCACATTATTAGAAACATCACTGTGCTTTTGGATGCACAGATCCAGGAAATTAGGCAAATCATTCTGGATCTCAAGGTTGGTCCTTTGCCTACGATGTCCTTTGCACGCCCTTGGGTGCTGCCTTCCTTCTGGCATTTTTGTGGGTTTGAGGCGAGATCAAGTATTTCCACACCACCCACAGGTTTCACGCTTATTAGACCCATTATAATTCGAGTCTTCCAGCAATTTACTTAGGAAGAGAAGAAGGAAAAGACAAGGGCTCTGTGATACTCAAGATTATGGGTTGTCATGAGTGATAGGAATTTAAGAAACTGAAAGGGCATTATTGTCGCATGGTTTGCTAAATTATGCCAAAGGTTGGAGAACTATCAAAAGCTTCAATCTTGAAAGGGTTGCACTTATACTAAAAATATCTCAAAAAAAAAAAAACCAGAAAAAAAAAACTTTGACTTTCCTTTGATGCTTTTAGAATATCTTCCCTGGGTCCTGGAATGGAATCCCTGACCTGAAAGCCAAACTCAAGTAAACTCTTGGAGTCGAGTGATAATTTGAATTTAGTGCCTAACAACCTCCTTCTGGAAGAGCAATGAATTTTCTGTTATTTGCATAGGCATGAAATTATTTTGGGCTTTAAGGGAAGAGAACTGCCACAAGGCAGCCTGGGGTAAAACACAAGCTGAAAAACACACTTGTCTTACGGGAAACACTAATGACATTAGCTCCCATACAGCAGCACCAGCACTGGAGGCTGACTACGCAATAATCACTTCTTTTTGGGGAGCGTCGGGAAGATACATGGGGAGTCCCTCTCTCTCTCTCTCTCTCTCTCTCTCTCACACACACACACACACACACACACACGATCCCGGTGATTCCGTGATACTGATTTGCAGGATGAAAACTGCATGGACGTGAAGAGCGGAGAACTTTCCAGTGTGTTCTGTGTAAAGAATCTAACATTTACCAGATTATCTGAACCTGGTAAAACATGTTGAAGCACAGTGGCTATGGCGTGGTCTCATCTCTCTGCAGCTCTACGGGGAGGGGGGAGTATAGTTACAGCCAGTTCATTATCACTATACAGGGCGTGCTAGGGAAGGTCGATAAGGAAGCAATGGATATGAGGAAGCCGGGAGTATGGAAATCCACAGGCAATTAACTTGACACACGAAAAGAAGCCCGCTCAGAAATTAACGAATAAGCTTATCTCCACTCACAGGGGTCCTCGTACAGCAAGCAACCTTGAAATGAACGGCCTACTTTCCCTTTTAATCTGGGGCCATGTTTTGCTTCTGGTGGCTGTTGATGGCCCATCTGAAAGGTAGGCGTCCACGTTTCGCCTGTAGGCAGATATTTGCAGCCACATCTGGCTTTGCTTTGCCATATTGTTAACCCCCCTTTCCCCTGCTACCTTTGTTTTCTTTTTATTAAATTTCCCGTCTGGATCCCTGTGTCTGCATTTCTAATGTCAACAACTGCTTTTATCACAGATAATAACTTCCTTTTACAAAAAGGCTGTCTCATCCTACATGCATTTCAAATTACATTTTATGAACAAACACTGAAATAGGGTATTTGGCAGGATGCACGATTGGGTGTATTTACAGTAATCTACATTTAAGTTGCAGGAGCCAAGAACTAAGTTGGTTGCACTTTTCTTAATAATCTATTTCTTGAGAGTGTTGTTCCTTCTCACCAGAACTTAATTAAGTTCACATTGGGATGTTTGTGAAGTAAATCATGCGGTATGCCCAAACACGCTGTAAAAACAATTATCAAAACACCAGAAATTCTTTAACACTCTAAAGTTTTCACAAGCAAGATCTTTAAATGTTCCAAAATCGGTTGTTTGTTAATAGGCTGGAATAAGATTACAAATACATGGCTTAGGTATAAAAAGAAAAACCTGATCTTCGGAGTCTCCATGGTACAGGACTGAGTGCTGATGTAGTTGTTGTTTTGCTTGATTTATTGTCCCGTGCTGGTGCAGCGGCAGGGATACTGGGAAAGGCTCCACGTTCAGGTTCTAGGCTCTGCCCCTGACTTGCTATAGGTTATTCAAATCTGTCTGGTTCTCGTTGGTCCCTTTGGATAAACACAGAGGACAGTTAGGAAGCTACTGCTCAAGTGCTGTGGAAATGAATGTCACGTTCCTATTACTAAAGGTATTGAGTGTTCATTTACCCTGTATTCTATTCAATCTGGTGAAGAATCCTTCACAGTGTGCGATGCTGCCCGTATCCCACAATGAAAACTGATCAAATGATACTTACATTGAAAACTTAAGCCACGAGCATCCGATGTTTCTAGGTTTTAGATGTGGCCTGAAAAGATGATGATAATCATGCAGGGACAGGACACAAGCCATCACAGTGTAGAAACAGAGTTGGTAGGATGGATTACATATTTTATTTATATTTTTTTAAGATTTTATTTTTAAGCGATCTCCACATCCGATGTGCAGCTCCAACTCACAAGCCCGAGATCAAAAGTTGCATGCCTCCCCCACTGACTGAGCCAGCCAGGCGCCCCCAGTTACATTATTTTAATCTCAGATTTATGTCATAATGTTTAAAGTGCAGATTTCTGTTTCCATTGCTTTCTTCATGGTGTGCAATTGACCGGGGAAAAAAAAAAAAAAGTCTAGCTATCTGATACTGGATTGATCCGGCCTCAAACATCAGTCCTATTTAGGAGGAAATGTAGCTTGGAAGGGTTGCCCCGAGGAAATAAGGACTTAAATTTCAACAGCGATCAGGTTAGTCCTTAAACCTGTTTGAGTGGGAATTAGTGTTTAATTTTAAAGCTTCAGAAATGAGAACTGGTTGTGTCATCCAAAGACACATTTTCACCTGCCCAGACTGCATCCTGGAGGTACTCAAAACAGAATGGCTGAGGTCTTAATCTCTTTTGTTGATTGTTTCTGGGTAAATCTTTACTGGTGCAGTCTGTTTTCTATTTACAAGAGAGTTGTTCTGTGTGTACGGTTGACCTCTGAACAACACAGAGGTTAGGGGAATGGACCCCTTGTGCAGTCGAAAATCCACATTGTTTGTTTGTTTGTTTGTTTAAAGCAAGCTTCCCACCCAGCATGGAGCCCAAGGTGGAGCTTGAACTTGTACCCCAAGATCAAGACCTGAGCTGAGATCAAGAGTGGGATGCTTAATCACTGTGCACCCCATCCACATGTAAGTTTTGACTTCCCCGAAACTTTACTGATAGCCCACTATTGGCCAGAAGCCTAACAAAAACAGCAGATTAACACATATTGTATATGTATTATATACTGTATTCTCACCATAAAGTAAGCTAGAGAAAAGAAAATGTTATTAAGAAAATCATACGGAAGAGAAAATCCATTCACAACACTGTACTGTATTTATACATACATATATATATATATATGTATATATATATATAAAAGAAACAACAGCCATGTATAAGTGGACCCACATACTTCAAACCCATGTCGTCCAATGCTCAACTGAACTTCATCTCTATTCTCTTGAAGACTTAGAACAGTGACAGAATTCGGATGGATGTTTGCTTACCCAGAGCTCAGTCTTTACAGATTGTTCTTTTCTATGGCATATGACAGACAGGATCATTCTTTAAAAAATTTTTTTAAGTGTTCATTTATTTATTTTGAGAGTGCGTGAGCCAGGAAGGGGCAGAGGGAAGGAGAGAGAATCCCAAGCAGGCTCCAAGCTGTCAGGGCAGAGCCCAGTGCAGAGCTCGATTCCACGAGCTGGAGATGATGACCTGAGCTGAAATCAAGAGTTGGACGCTTGGGGCGCCTGGGTGGCTCAGTCGGTTGGGCGTCCGACTTCGGCTCGGGTCATGATCTCACGGTTCGTGAGTTCGAGCCCCGCATCGGGCTCTGTGCTGACAGCTCAGAGCCTGGAGCCTGCTTCGGATTCTGTGTCTCCCTTTCTCTGTGCCCCTCCCCCACTCAAGCTCTGTCTCTGTCTCTCTCAAAAATAAATAAAACATAAAAAAAAAATTAAAAAAAAAAAGAGTTGGACGCTTAACTGAGCCACCCCGGACCCCTGACGGGCACATTCTTGCCTCTGTTTAGGTTCTATCAAATAACTTAAAGAGCCTTTCCTGAAAACTCACTCATTCCACACAGAGTTCTAAGTTGGATGTGATAAGGAGATACAGCCCTTGCCTTCCTATTATCCCCTTGTGGGAAAAGGCAGAATGAGCATATGTGAAATATATAAAAACACCATGGACCTACAAAACTATATATGTCAATGTTATGAGGTACTGGGTTGGAAAAATTAAGTCCATCGAGTGGATCATGATATGAATTTGGTAGAAAGAAAGCACTGAGCTTGTGGACATAGTGTTTAAGCAACAGTATTCAAAACAAAATACTACAAGGATGATATTGAACCGAAGCCTAGAGCTTTAAGTATTGACCCTGGACTAAATTAATCGTTTAACCGGAGTTTCATTCTGATGATTGGAATTACCGACTGAACTTTACTGAACGTCCCATTAGAAGCTTCAAGTTCAATAGTGAAAGTGACAGGTGTTAAAGCTTCCAGGAGCCTGATTGCTGCCGTGATGGTAAAAATCTCATGCTGGGCTGAATGCATCTGAGCCTGGAACTTCTTTTCCTAGTACTGGGGAATCATAGGGGGCACTGGATCTTGAGTCTTCGGGAAGTTTGGGGAGGACATAAAAATTTCCCAAAATCAAGCTGGAATATTGAACCACCAGCCTGCCTGAGACTAGTATGTCTCCAGGCTTGGAAACCAATAGTCCTAGAAAGATAAAGTGAGAGACAAAAGCCACTGGTGTTGGTGGCCAGAGGCCAGGAAGAGGAGGGTGCATGTCTCACTTTCATGATGGGTCCCAGTGGTCATTTCTCTTGGTGTCACGAGACAACTTCTGTAAGTTACAAGTTAGGGTTCACATTAACATGATTAAACATGAGTTTTCATACTCCTTGAAATGAGCAAGGAATTCAGACTGTGTGGAGATCAGTGTAAATGTACGGTATGGATTTTATAAACCTTAAAATCTTGTGCCCTCGGAGGCACAAGGTCTTTGTGCAGACATAAAACATACCGATGTGAAAATGAATTCTGAGGTATCAGGATGTCTGAGTAGCTAAGTGTGGCATGAAGTCAGGCACCTGGCGGGGTGACATGGGATTTAGCCTCCCACCTGTCACTTACCACTGGCTGTGTGGCTCTCCCAGCATCCGCTTCTTTATCTGCCCTCCTCCCAGCCTTGTTGCAAAGATCAAAGGAAATGATTTATTTCATTTCCAGAAATAATTTTGTTGAAACTCGGGTGCACCAGGGAGCATGCACGTTGCTGGCGTTGGAAAGATGAACAAAGCATGAAGCTCTCCTGAGCCCAAACCTCACGGGAGAGGCAGACACTTAAACAAACAATGACAGTCCCCGCTTAGGACCAAAGGAGGAAATGATAAACTCTGTCTGGGGAAGATAATGTGTATTAAGACACTGTACACAACGGATATGAAATCCTATGAAAGTGGGGAGCTGCCAATGTGTGTTGATTCTATCAGATTCTCTTCTAATAATAATAGAAACAATTCTTAACATCTTTCCAGCGGAGATTATGTCTATTACCTGACTGATATTTATGAGGAATCCATAGAAACGTCACGGAGAATCCCATTCTCTTCTATGTTAGATCAGAATCTGACCTTCTGAACCACCCTTACGAAAGTTGCGGGAAATCTACCTTTTTATAAACGAGGCACCGTACTTGAGCGTCTTGCCCTGTGCCCTTCAGTTGAGTCTAGTGCTGAAATTAAGAACATAAAGGTTGGTTCTCGAATTAGAAGATCTGAAGCAAGACCTGGGTGGTAGGAAGGAAACCCTTGTACGGTCATCCACATGCTTGCCCACACCCATGTACTCCTTGCCACTAACAGTGTCACAGGATACCACATGGGTCCTTTGGTCAATCATCCCATAAGAAGATGTACTAATTTGGAAAATATGCGATCAGTTACGGGCTTGTTGCTTCACTTTGCTTTCTCAGTTCCATCAGGGACTTGCGGAGAGCATTTTCTAGGATGGATTCGAGGTTGACCGTTAGCGACAGTTCGGCTGTCCACTCCAGAGGCCGTGTGAGGACACAGGGTTAAGACCGTTCTGGGGCCAGGACAGGTGACTCAACATCTCGTGTGGGATAACTGAGGAGCTGTCGCTATGTCTGCTGAGAAGCGAGGACGAAGACGCTCTTGCGGTCGGAAGGGCAATAATAATAATAATAATAATAATGATAAAAGCTGATTTGGAATTTGATGTTTCTGAGCTCCCCTGTGGGGCGGAGATGGGGGTTAAATTTACTCCCTGTATCCCTGAGAAAAATGCTCGGAGGGGCAGCGAAGCAGAGCAAAGAAGCGGCAGGGAGGTCAAGCCTTTCCTCTGATTATCTCACCAGCCTCGTTTGGCTACAGGGGCAGAAACGGAGCCTCTGCCAGAATCAGTGGTACCGGGCGCATGCGCGGTTTCCCGCGCTGAGCCGCGAGCAGAACGTCACCCAGAGAGACGTGGAAGGACAGACCGACTTACTGCCCGCACGTGGGGCCTTTGCAAACCACGCCCATCAAGCCTGGGGCCCGCCTGTCAGAGTCTGCAGGGCCTGTCCCCTGCACACATTTTCATTGGTGCACACGCCATTTCTCACACTCAGGGAGCTGGGCTCCTGCACCCTGGAATCAAGTTTCTCAACTATACCCGGGCTTGGATGCATTTGCACTCCCCTTCGTGTTTGTGGGCTGCTGTACAACCATGGCCTTCCTGCGTATAATTTCTTCTCCAATCCTCTCCGTGGGGAGTTTGGACTTGAAGTTAGGAGAAGCCAAGGGAAGAGAGCTCACGATTATTGTTGGTAACAGGATTTGGTGGTTACTTACTTGCCTGTTTAAGTGAAATTCACTGTAAGACTCTCTGAGCCCTTTCTCTGGCCTGTGCCCTCCGCCAGTCTGGGGAGCCCCGTCTGGAGGTGGGGCGTGCAAGACAGACACATACATCCTGTCCACAGTTGACCTTTGGAAATGTGTTTCCTCCCTTCAGACGTCAACAAGAAAAAAATCCTCTGTATCATGCATGATGTGTGCATGTGGGATTTATTCCTAATTGGTAATGGATTTGAAAAATATTATCTTATGATACATTTAAACATTTTTTAAAAAATGTTTATTTACTTTTGAGAAAGAGAGAGAGGGAGAGAGAGCTCGATCCAGGAAGGGGCAGAGAGAGAGGGAGACACAGAACCCAAAGCAGTCTCCAGGATCTGAGCTGTCAGCACAGAGCCTGACACGGGGCTCGAACTCAGGAACCAGGAAGATCATGACCTGAGCTGAAGCCAGACGCTTAACCCGCGGAGCCACCCAGGTGCCCCCTGATAGATTTTGGATACCTTTTTTTTTTTTACAGATCCATTGAGAGATTATTTTAATTCCAAAAAGTGAGTTTTAAAGTGATGCACATTCATTCAAAAATTGGAAAGAATCAAGGCCTCTGGCATCGTCTGCTGGGCCCCCGGGGCAGAGTACATTGGGCTAAAACGGAGGTTCCTGCACAGCTTTACCTTCCGTGCGTTTTTTGCTTTAACGATGAAATAGCTTTTCATCACTCAGAAGCTCCAGGTTGGTTGACTTTGGATAGGTATCTTTTGCTGCCTCTGGTAATACAGCCTGCTGCGTTTGCGGGTAGGAGTATAATTAGTGCCAAACATTAACCCTGTGACCTGCTTGTTTATATATATACTGTAACTTTGTTTTGCTTGAATTTCAGAGGTTAGTCAAAGCAACAATAGGTACAATCTAAGCTGGCTGTACTAAAACAAGTTTTGTCAAAACTGCTGATAATATGTTCCTTCGGACAAAAAGCTTAAAAGAAAACTAGCTACCCATATTAATGGAGGGTATTTCTTGAAAGCTTAAGGGGAATGACAGGACCTTTGGGTTGTGTCCATATACCGCAGATTCTGTAACACGCAAGGTGGGGTCCTACCCCTGTCCCAACTTGAGTGCCTGGTGGGGTCGTTTGCTTCAAAGAGGCACTATTGGCTGAAATGGCAACTGTTCTAAATACATACCAAATATTCTAACATAAGCATTAATCTCATTAGTTGTTGCCCGTGGCATCATGAAGTGGAAATATTTGGTTTCGAATGAATCATATACGTTACATTTTTCTATATGTATGTAAATCTAATTATTAGACAAAGATCTATAAAATGTTCAGGAAACCATTTTGGGGGAACGATATAAGACAAAACTTTAAACGTTACACTGACTTTGTTTTCCCATAAACACACACACACACACACACACACACACACATACAACTTTAGGCTTGGTAACATAATACCTGTATCTCCAGAATGGATTGTTCATATTTTAGGATAGGGAGGAATTTGATCTACACTAAAAGAAAGGCCGACCACCTTTATATGATTCTAGAAATCATATAAATAGATTGTTGCTAATGGTTGGCTTAAGTTTTGTTTGTTGTTTCAGTTTTAATAAGTACTGCCCCTCCACATCAAAACTTAATTACAACAGCCTGAGTCATATGGTAGAAACCAAAACCACTCTTTGTGTGTCTGAGTCTCCGATAATAAAAGCAAGGTCATGTTCTTGGAGGTGGGCAGCAGGGGAGGCTCTCCACTCTTGGAGGTACAATTTGATTTGAGAATCCCTCTTCTAATCCCCAGAAGGTCCCTCTTTTTCCTTGGGGATTTTTCTGTACTTGCTCCCAACAGTTCCATATCAAGGAATATGTGGGATTTCCTTACAGATCTTCATATTAAAGTGAAGCATCAGGCAAATTGTTACCGTGTAATCCTGCCTCTGCTTTGCTCACCAGAACTGCAGTAGAATCACTCAGAATTTTCTGCTTTGTCCTTATCCATTTTGTTTCTCTAGGATGCTATAGAAAGTTTTGTTTGTTTGTTTTTGTTTTTGTTTTTGTTTTTGTTTTTTGTGTTTTTTTTTTGGCCTGAAGTTAGGATATACTGCTGCCAGGAAAGAAATGACCTTTTCATTATTTGCAATTTTGTAGCCAGGGTGCTGATTTAGCCCCCTGCAAACTATAACTTCTGTGTTCTGTTTTCCCATTCCATTTGCTCCTGCCTCACTTGTAGCCATTTGCTACTTCATATTTATAGTTATTTGTTATTTTGCCTTCTTTCTCTGCTCTGTCTTCACATCCTCAAGATAATAGAATTGCTTATTTGGCTTCAGATCGCCCATAGTATGACTGCAGTTCTCTGAACATAGTAAATACGCGACACGTTTTGTGGCACCCAAGAATGCATTCAAACTTGTTGCCTGATATTGTTAGGCTCTCTTTCTTTTTAGCAGATTTAAAAAGGTCACTATATCTCCATGCCTTATCATATCTAAAAAAAAGGTACACTTACAGTCAGTCCGTTCATCGAAAGAGGCCCCTTTTCCTCTGGGCTTGGTGTCCGGAGGATGACAGCAAATATCCCTTCTCTGTTCTGGTTATGTTCTCTATCTTTCATTCTGGACATCATTCCCTTTGGACTGACATTTACAAATCCCTTCTTCCCCCGGTTCCTGCCCTTGAGTTCCAGGAGGCACAGCAGAAGGATTCCGGGAGTTGGAAACCATGGGAGAAACTTTCAAAATGCAACATGGGCAGAGCCTTCTGGGTCATTGGAAAGTGGGGTGGGGGCTGGGGTAATTTGGGGAAGGGGGAAGGGCTTGAATAGAAATGTAAAGCACTTAGCCTGCCTCTGCAAATCCGTGAGCTCTCCATAAATGTTACTTCTTATCTGTTTTGTCACAAATCAATGAAAAAAGGATATATCAGAAAAGGATCAATAACAATACTTCTAACTTCTGATCTATACTTTAGCTTTCCATTCAGTCAGGATTATCAAAACTCAAAGGATTCGATAAAACTGTTTTGTGATCTGCATGGCTTCCTAAAGGAACAGGGAGCTTAAAAGTTCAGTTTATATTGGACTTTTTATAATGCTGATACACTGACTTGCAAAACCTATGTTGGAACATTCAAAAAGAAACTCACACATTTCCCGTCAAGGTAAGGGAAAATGGTGTTATTTTTGTATTTCCCCTTCAGTGGATGTAGCTTAGTTTTAAAAAGCTCACAACTTTACAACATATTCAGAAGACTGAGGGTAAAGGAATCCGTTTCTGTCCGTGGTTTTCGTACACCCTGCTCCTTTCGGGTCACAAACTATGTCTTACTACGGTTAAGTAAGTGAGTGAGTGAGTAAGTACGTAAAGTTAGCATTAGGAGAAATAGAACATCTCTCCAGAAATCTTTTCATATCCTAGATTCTGAGTTCCTGGGCCCAGAATCTCATCTGGCATATTTGACGACTTGAGGAAACCCTTAAGCCCAGAAGAAATGAGAGTGGAGCCTTTGGGATTTAAAAGATAGGTTGAAAGATATTTTGGAGGAGATTAAGCCCGCTTCTGGTCACTAAAATTTCTTAGGCATTTTCAGATCTCTAGGACAACTGAGGTATTTTCTTTCCCCAATCATTAAAGTTTGTTTGTTTGTTTGTTTGTTTGATTAGTCTCTACACCCAACATGGGGCTTGAACTCGTGGCCCTGAGATCAAGAGTCACATGCTTCTCCGACCGAGCCAGCCAGGTGCCCCTTTCTTTCTGCAGGTGCGATTTCAGATTGCATACAGACATCCCAGCTAGTGTTTCACAGAAGAGGACATGTCTCAGTTTCACGGTTCAGCGATGGAAAGGGTCACATCCCAGAGGAAAAACAGCGTCTTCCACTGGAACGCCGTGTCGCGCTTCAGCTCCTCGGGGTTCTCTGTGGCACCGGGCGCTGGGCACCTTTTTCTCCTCCAGCCTTTCTTCCCTCTTGGCTTTTGTGACATTGGTTTCTCCTGACTCTATTCGGATGTCTTAAGTTTCCTTCTCAGTCTCCTTCCTTGGGCCTGTTCTTTTCATCTCTGAAATTGGTTAATTAACCCATTTAGTCATTGTCATGGGACTGAATCATGAATCCGCACCCCCCCCCCCCCAATTCATAGGTTGCCATCCTAACCCCTGGTGCCTCCGAATGTGACTGTATTTGGAGATGGGGTCTTTAAAGGAGGTAGTTAAGTTGAAATGAGGTCATTAGGGTGGGTCCTAATCCACATGACTGGGGTGTTTATTAGAAGAGGTGGTGGGAACATAGACGCACACAGAGGGAAGACCGTGTGAGGACACGGAGAGAAGGTGGCCGTCTACAACCCAACGAGAGAGGCCTCAGAAGAAACCAGCCCTTGCAACACCTTGATCTTGAACTTCTAACCTCCAGCACTATGGGAAAATCAATTTCTGATGTTTAATCCACTCCATCTGTGGTTCTTTGTGATGGCTGCCCTAGCAAACTAAACAGCCATTCATCTGATAAATATTTAGAAGGCCCTGCCGAAAGGACCCGTGAGACAGGGTTCATGGACAAAATAAACTTGTTGTTTCCTGGGAGAAGACAGATGTGTAAGGATGGAGCATAATTCAAGGATATGTGCTCTGGAAGCACAGAGAAAGAAATGCTGCTATATCCTCCCAGCTGCTCTAGGCAAACTTTTATGGGCATGACTCCCCTGTCGTGATTACATCTCACATTTGGTTGGTCAGGAAATCAGTGTGGCTCAAACGGCTTAAAAACCTCTCCCGAATGTAGCGACTTCTTCCCCATCGTCTCTTGCCTGGACTAGAGCAAACGTCCTGACTGTCGCCCTGCGTCCACATCCCTCAGCCCCTCCTCAGCACGGCACCACTGGGGACTTTCAAGTTCAAGTCCAGTCATGTCACATCTTTACTGAAAGCAGGGTACCCGCTTCCGTTTCACTCACACTAGAAGCTGTGGGCCTATGATCTCACAGTTCCTGGGTTCAAGCCCCGCGTCGGGCTCTGTGCTGACAGCTCGGAGCCTGGAGCCTGCTTCAGATTCTGTGTCTCCCCCTCTCTCTGCTCCCCCCCATCCCCCCCACCCCCGCCGCTCGCATTCTGTCTCTCAAAAATAAATAAACGTTATAAAAAAAATAAGAAAAAAAGAAGCTGTGGGTCCACCTGCTTCCCACCCCCCAACTCTGTGCTTATCCTTAACACCCCAGCCCTACTCCTGCC
The DNA here is from genome assembly GCF_016509475.1 of Prionailurus bengalensis. Classification (NCBI taxonomy): domain Eukaryota; kingdom Metazoa; phylum Chordata; class Mammalia; order Carnivora; family Felidae; genus Prionailurus; species Prionailurus bengalensis. The sequence goes on from NC_057358.1 coordinate 26,533,185, forward strand.
TGTGGGCCTTTTCTTTAGCTGTTTCTTCTGCCTGGAATTCTCCCAATTTCAAATGTATCTGACCAATGCCCTCATTTCCTAAGTCTTTGCTCATGTGTCACCTTCTTAGCAAGGCTCGTCCTGAGCACCTGATTTCATTTGACAACCTGACCCCCTTGCCCACTGGTCCTGCTCCCCTCGGTAACCCCATTGTCCCATCATTTGTTTTTCTTTTTCCGGGGCACTGAAAATCCAACATGCTGTATATTTTACGCATTTATGGTCAGTCTTCTTCCTCGCCACCACTTGAGAATATAGACCCCAGAGGGCAGAAGCTCGGGGATGCCTGTTTTCTTCACGGAGACATCACAAACACCTAGAACGAGAGTGGGCATGCGGACAGGGCTGGATCCGTACCGTGACTTTTGTGACTAGAAAGCCGGATCCCATGCGTTCAGGGGGAAACATGCAGAGGGAAGCCAACCTACAAAGATCTGGAAGCCCCCGCGGCCGCGAGTGGTGAGTGGGGAGCAGTGAGAGAGGCTGGCGGGCAGGGCCAGGCTCCTGAAGGAGCTCAGGGCAAGACGGGGGATTTGGATTCCATCTTGTTGGCAAGAAGAGTCTTCGGAGGATGTTTCTTCAGGTGCGCAACAGGGATAGATCAGCAGGTTGGGGTGACTATCCTGGAGGCAGAGGAATGAGAGAAAGCAGGGAGGCCGGGTAGGAGGCTGTTGGCGGAATTCAGGCGAACAAAAAGGAGGCCGTGGGATGGAGCTCATGTTCTTGGATGCTGCTTTCAAAGGTAACGTTTGAAACCCAGGCTGGCAGGGCCCTTCCTGAGCCCTAACCCCTTCTGTGGTTTCCCTTGACCCCACAGGGTGATTTCAGTCTCTTTAGCACAGCCTTCACCACTTGGTATCTCCTTGGATCTCCTCTTCCTAGGCCCTGGGATCCAGGAAATACATCAAATCAGACCAACCAACAAAAAAGCCTCAACAAGCATTTATCGAGAACTCGTCTAGTCCAAGTGACGTGTTGACATTTTTATAGTTATCTCGCTTAATTTCACAAAGCACCCCACTGAGCCAGGGACTCTTACTGTCATTGTCTCTGCAGGAGATCTGTACGGCAGGGACAGTCTCCTTACGGAGAGGTTAAGGAATGTGCCCGTGGTCCCGAAGTTGGTCAGCGGCAGAACTCAAATTCATAGGTTTGTTTGATACTATATCCTCGTAATTCTCAGAAAGTACGGAATTACTTCACACCTCTGATGCTTGTATTTACTCTTTTATTCTTTTTCATTTTAAAAAAAAACATTTAATGTTTATTTATTCTGAGAGAGAGAGAGAGAGAGAGCAAGCGAGCAGGGGAGCAGCAGAGAGAGGGAGACAGAATCCCAAGAGCTGTGCTATCAGTGTGGAGTCTGATGGGAGGCTCAAACTCACGAACCGTGAGATCATGACATGAGCCAAAATCAAGAGTTGGATGCTTAACCAACTAGGCCACCAAGGCACCCTGCTTTTATTCTTTTTTCTAAAATTATTTATTTATTTATTTATTTATTTATTTATTTATTTTGAGGGGTGAGGAGGGGCAGAAAGAGAGGGAGGGAGAGAATCCCAAGCAGCCTCCACGCTGTCAGCATAGAGCCCGATGTAAGGCTCAATCTCACAAACCAGGAGATCATGAGCTGAAATCAAGAGTCAGATGCTCAACGGACTGAACCACCCAGGCACCCCTACCCTTTTGTTCTTATCACACTCAACTTAGATTTATGTACATATCTACCTTTTCCTTCTGGATTGTGAATTCCTTGAGACCTAAGATGTGTCTTATTCATAGGGTGACCATACATCCCAGCTTCCCCAGGACGGTCCTGGCTTACACCGGTTGTCCCAGCATGGCTGTTAAGTTCCTTCTTCCACTTAAAAGTTCCCTGGTTTGATGATGAATTATATGGCTGCCTACTTACTCATCTTTGTTCTCTCAGAGCAGGCATAGTTCCTGGTATACAGTAGGTGCTCAATATGTGTCTTTGACTGAAGATGATGAGCTCTTTTATTCTGTGAAGATGGTGTAGGGACCATATTATCGTTTTAGTTATTGGGATATGAACAGGAAAAGATGAAGATATGCTGATTGCTTTATCGCTCAAATCAGAACCTCACCACGTAGTCCCTTGGCCAAGTGGCAGCCATGGAGGCAGGATGCTGGATCTCTCTTGAAGAAAGAACCTGTGGGGGCACCTGGGTAGCCCAGTCGGCTAAGTATCCGACTTTGGCCCAGGTCATAACCTCACAGTTTGTGGGTTTGAGCCCCCCATCAGACCCTCTGCTGCTAACACCTAGCCTCCTTTGGATTCTCTGTCTCCCTCTCTCTTTGCCCACCCCCCTCCTCGTGCAATCACTGTCTCTCAAATAAATAGGCATTAAAAACATTAAAAAAAAAAAAACCAAAAGAAAGAACCTGTGATCCATTGCAAAGAGCTGTTAGAGCCTCCAACATTCTCTGCTTTCAAGCCACAACCATGCATTCCCTGGGCAGCCACCAGCCAGAGATGGAACATGGTGGGGACTCTGGGCCCTGGCCCTGGGTATCTGATGAGGCCGAGACTCTATGAGCTCTGCACTGTGGACACCCCAGTCCTGCTCTTCTTTCCTCCCACAGGTGTAAGATCCGCATCTTGACCCGGGGACTTCTGCTGCCTAAGTCTGATCACACCCTGTACCTTCCACAGGTGTTCTCCAAACACGCCTCCTGTACTTTTCCCTTCCTACTGTCCGCTTTCTTGAAGGACCCAATCTGATACAGCTGGCAGTAGGCACGGACCAGGAGAGAGGTGGCGGGATGGTATTCAGGATCAAGTCACTTACTCGACTGGCAACGAAGACTCCATCCCAGTGATGCACGGAGCACGGATGATCTCTGGCACAAGGGGGTGATTCAATCACTAAAACTTTCATGAGGTCCCTTGGGAGAATATTCTAGCAGAGGGAGTGGCCTTGGCTGGAGAAAGATGCAGGCATCTGAGAAGTCGGAGATGCAGGGTGTTCAAGGACCATGGAATCGGCTGGCTGTTGCTAAGTTGCATCGATGCCCTACAGAGGACTAAGGTGAAACTGTAGAGAGTTAGGACATAATTGAAAACCAAGTATGAATGCCAGAGGGCCTCTGGGAGAAGTCTGATCCTACAGTCAAGGTAGAAAAAGCAGAAGACCAAACTTAGGACTTAATGGACTTGCCTCGGTTCAAAGACAATTGAACCATTATGCCAAGGTCGGGGCCCTGGCTGGGAGAATGTGGGGCCCTTACACACGACATGGGGACATCTGGGTGCATGCCTCCAAGTATTTTGGCTCTCCCAGCGCCTCCGAACCCTCGGAGCCTGCAGAGGTGGTTCACTCTTTCCTGTTACAAGTTAGGATGTCCCCTGTGTGGGATGACACCACAGAGTCCCGTCCCCACAAGGCAAGAAGGGCTTCCTTAGCATCCCCACCTCCTGGTAAGTTAGAGAGAGAATATACCCCTTCCCCCGCAACGGCAAGAAGTCATCAACTTCCTCTGTCAGCATTTGGGATTGGATTTTGAGGATGCTTTTCAAGGTAGCTAAAACACGAGACTGGACAGGAGAGAGTTTATGGATTTCGAGGCATTTTCTCAGGATATGGGACTTAACACCCTGGCCAAGCGCCCAGGGGATGGAGCAGACTTGCTGTTTGGCTGGTTCCTGAAAGACTAAAGACAGGCCCATACGGAGCAGCGTTGGAAAGTCTAAGATGTCATGGCAGAGAGTATAGAGAAGTGTTAAAAAGCTTAGGGAAGTAGATATGCTGGAGAAGATAGATTATGTCAACCAGAAAGCCCACTGGAAGACTACGATGCCGGGCCATTGGGAAATTTGGTGGTGGCTCCTTTCTGCCTGGCAGTGGGAAGGGCTGTCACCGAGCTGAGTCCATGGACAGTAAGTGATGAGGGGGTAAAAAAGATGGACCCCTAGTGAGAATACTTCTTACTATATAGAATCAAAAGAAAGCACGCAGGGATGCCTAGGAGGCTGAGGGTGGTTGCTCTATCAAACACTTGCCATTCCTTGTCTAGTTTTGGAACTCTAGGTAGACCTGGAACCTACCAGTTGAACCCACCATGTTTCTCGGAGGAAGGACCCAGAAATACCACAGCAGGTCTATAATAGAAGGAGCCCACAGCCCTTCCCCCAGAGACCATTTCTTCAAGTAGCTGACTGTACTTGGGAGAAAAATTCCTAAACATTTTGAGGTTGATTACACACAGATTCTGAGCAGGCCTTGCTACCTTGGAGGCATTAAGTATCATTACAACCCCGGGGCCAGAAAGGTGGCGGAGGGGATGGAGGTAATAAATGGAGTTCTGGCCAAAGTCCAGCTTACAGTGGCTCACGGACCTCCTGCCCTGTGATCATTTGTCCAGGACCTGAATATACAATTGGTTTTGATATACTTGGCCGTTTGAATCATCCTGCCACTGGGTCTTTGGCTAAACTTTGGTCATAGTGGGGGAGGTCAAGCCGAAGCCGCTGAAATTGTTTCTTTTGGCCAAAATAGTGAAAATAAAACAATACTGCATCCGGACGTTATGTTACGTTATATTAACGACTTCTTTTATTTCCTGTGTTCTGATACTTTGACCTCTTGGGGCCTTGCGGGAACCAGGGGGGACCGTCCCTCTCCTCTCAGGGCTAGCCAAGTCCTAGAGAGAGTAAACAACTTGTCTATGAGAGTTTTTCAAGTGGAAACCAACCAATCTGCAACTCACCACCCAACCATCTCCTTTATCAGGCTGTCACACTCCAGGCCATTATCCACCTGCCACAATTATCCAGGGCCAGGTACTGCACCACTAGGGACAGCCCTTACACTCTGAACCCACTGAAATTATTCAAACTAGTCAATCGTAAACCTGCTTTCCCTGCCTTACCCATTCCTTCTCATGGAAACGAAAATAAAGGCTCTTGTCCACAGTTATCCCGTCTCTCTGCCTTCTGACTGACCACAGAGGGGCTTCTCCATGTGGTCTCCTGTGGTGGGTTGTGTTCATGTGTCCATTTCCCAGAGGGACTGAGTGACAAGCTATTTTTAATGGCAATTGTCTTTTGATCTGTTGGCCTTTAACACATTGTATTTTAAATGTTTATTTATTTTTGAGAGAGAGAGAGAGAGAGAGAGAGAGAATGAGTGTGAGACGGACAGAGAGAGAAATGGGCTCCCCACTGACAGCAGAGAGCCCGATGCGGGACTCGAACTCATGGGCAGTGAGATCATGACCTGAGCTTAACCAACTGAGCCACCGAGGTGCCCCTAACACATCGTGTTTTAAAACAAAGTGGAAGGATAATGGGGGTTAACGTCACTTGTGAGGATCTCAGTGACATAGGGGTGGTAGGTGCCATTATATCTCCATTTATTACACTCACTTGACCACTGCAGAAACTGGCTGGATGCTGAAGAGTGATTATAAATTGCCAATGGATCCTGAAGAGTGATTATAAATTGCCAAATGTTCAACCAAGTAGAAGTGATCACAGCTGTGTGTCTGGTGGAATATTTCTATCACAGCAGACTAATGTGGCCTCAGAGACCTCATGTGCAGCCATTGATTTGGCAAATGCCGTCTTTTCTTTCTTTTTTTTTTTCAATGTTTATTTATTTTTGGGACAGAGAGAGACAGAGCATGAACGGGGGAGGGGCAGAGAGAGAGGGACACACAGAATCGGAAACAGGCTCCAGGCTCTGAGCCATCAGCCCAGAGCCCGACGCGGGGCTCGAACTCACGGACCGCGAGATCGTGACCTGGCTGAAGTCAGACGCTTAACTGACTGCGCCACCCAGGCGCCCCAAATGCCGTCTTTTCTATCCCAATCAAAAAGAGGATCAGAAAGAGGTAATAATCATACGGAACAGCTAACAATACACAGTGACTATTTTGCCCTCAGTCTATGTTAACTGTACCACATTCCTTGTCGTAATATTGTCTGAGACTGGGGCCACGTAGTTATCCTTGATAACGACATATTAACCCATGACATCAAAACTAGCAAGCTGACTAGGCGAAATAAACAGCAGGTGGCTAGAAACATGTGTTCCAAAGGTTGGGAGATAAATGTTTGAAGAGTCAAGGGCCTGCCATGTTAGGAAAGTTTTTAACTATTCAGTGGTCAGACACATGCGCTCTCCACCGCCCCCTCCACACACACACACACACACACACACACGTATATATAAACAAACTCTCTATATGTGTTCTCTCTATATATTCATACTGGTTCTGCTTTTTTCCGGAGAGCTCTGACTAACACAGGGCCTATAAGACCAACTGAAGGAAGAGGAAGAAATTCAAGCTTACTTTTTAGATGGATTGGCTGCTGTGTGTGGAAGAAGTGTTCCAAGGTGAAACTCATGAGCAAAGGTCTAGAAAGACAAAGACTGGGAAATCAGAGGCAAAGAAGTCTGGAGCTAAAGGCATACAGGCAGACATAGGGAAGTAAGCATAAAGTCTGCAGTTTGGTACCACATGTTAATGGCCACTAGAAAGCATGCACCATGAAAGAGACACAGAACATAGTGGACCAAATGATGTGGCCAATGGACATTAGCCTGCCTTTGTAATCAGCCACACTAGAACTGGCATGATGGGCACGTGGATGAAATGGCCACGGTGGCAGAGATGGAAGATGCACATAGGCCCGCCATCATGGATTCCCACTTACCAAGACTGATCTAGCTATTGCTGTCTCTTCCAGCAACAGAGACTGCTGCTGAGCCCCTAGTATGGCACAATTACTTGAGAAGACCAACCAGCTTTGGTGGCAAATCGACTCCATTAGCCTCCTTCTTTCCTGGAAGGGTTAATGATTTGTTATCATAAGAACAGATACATATTTCACGTATGCGGTTACTTTTCTTGTTCATAAAATTTCAGCCAGCACCGGTGTCTGGTGGCTTATGAGAAGGCTGGTCTATAAGCACAGAATCCCACACAACATAACATCTATCTGGGAACACCTTCACAGCAAAGGAGGTGCAAGAATGGGTCCATAGTGAGGGATCCAATGGTTTTATGATATGCCACACTGTCCAGAAGCTGCTCACTGGGGCCCCAGCTTGGAGGCCATGCTCTGGGAGAGTGGCATGCATTCCTTACAGACAATGTCGAGATCTACTGATTTAGAGGCCTCTTTCTGGCATTGTGTCCCCAGAATACATGGGATCCAGAACCAAAGGGGGGTAGCAGAAGTGACCCTACTTGTTATCATTGACAATGACCCAGGGGGATATTTGTGTTTCTTATCCCCAGAAATCTGGACCCCTCAGGGTTATAGGTTCCTTGCTAGGGGAACCTAGCAAGGTTATGAGCTACAAGTTATGAGCTACAAGTTATGGCTTTTAAGCTACAAGTTATGGCTTCTGCCCGGACAAGAAAAAGAGTCACCATCTTGGTAGGGATAATTGAGTCTGATCAGAAGAAAGACGTAGGGCCGCTGGTGCCCAGTGGAGGCACAGGAATTACGTGTAGAACTCAGGTGAATGACTCAGGTTCCTCTTTGTCCATCTGAAGGGACAAGTGCTGTAATCCCAGCCTGAGAAGCCTGTGGTCACCAAGCACCCCTTAGGAAACGAGAGTTTGGGTTGTACCACCGGCAAAGCCACCAACATCAGTGGAGGTAATAGCTGAGGGTGAGGGGGAATTCAAATGGGTGATGAAAGGGAGAAAAGAGGAGCGCTAGGGGCAGTCCTGAGGCCAACTGCAGGAACAGGGGCTGCAGTTTATCCCCCTAACTCCCCCTTATGTTTTCCCCCAGAAAGGAGCCCCGTGGGATTTTTGGAGGAGCTGCTCCAAAAACACATATGGATCTGTTCCAAAAACATGCTCAAAACTTACGAGGCATAGGGGTGGACTGTAGCCGGTGCTGGAGTGTGCTGTTCAGGTCTACATTCAAGAAAGAACACCCTGGGCAGCAGGAATGCAGTCAATGAGACCCCCCGCCCCCCAGCTCCAACATCTTTAGGATCTGCCTCAGCTTCTGAACCAACACTACGCACTCCCTGGGCAGATCCCAGCCCCTGACCGGGCACCGTGGTCATAGCTGTCCAACACGGGACTCCTCCAATAGGTAATCTTTGCTCCAGAGCTCCCAATCAGGTTGGCCAAATCTTTGTCAGGCCCGTGATCTGAGGCTCTCTCTGCTCTATCTTGTTGCCTCCCCCCGCCACTCCCCTTTTACAGGTGTCAGATCTGAAGCATGGGCTGAACCCCCGGCCATCTGCATTCTTCGCTCCTCTCTTCTTTTCACACACATCACTCTCCCCTCCTCCAAACTTCTTGCCCTTCGGAGACAACCTCACTGTCTGCTTTCCTTGAGACTCACTGACACAATGCTCCAGTCAGCTGGTTGTAGTCAGTTTAGCCACAGATAAAAGCAGTAAGATTCAGTAAGTGGCTAACGGGGGCATGCTAACACATGGAAATATTTATGCCCATTTAAAAAGTTGATTCACAAAGTAGTACCAGATTTTCTTATTATAGTTTTTTTTTTTTCTTTTTTCAGTTCAGGGGCTTTTACAGTTAAAATATTCTGGAAGTTGAACAGGAAAACTAAATTGAAGGTAAATCTAAGTTAATTACAGATGCAAAAATATTTGTTTTAAATGTAAGCATCCACCCCACCTCTTCTACCCAGAATTGGGTTAGTGTTCTGTGGATTGCACAAAAACTTTTCTTGCTTGTTATGGGATTTCCTTGTTATATCTCTGAAGCGGCAAAATTCAGGGGCAACAAAGCCAAACTGGTCTCACGTTTAGATTAAACACCTTGTGCGGCTGAGCCCCTTCCTCGTGAGGCGTGAGAGTCACCCCAAGTTAAAGACGGTAGTGGATGAGCTCCTTGCCTTCCATTTCAACCTCTCTTGCCTTTCTGATTTTCGAGTACTGTTGTGGCACCGTGATCGTAAACATTTAGCAGATTCAGACAATAGCATTAAAATGTGCCTGCTAGTCTTCTATGTCTGAGATCCTTGACAAGAGTCAATCTGTCAGGCTTCCGGAAGAAGCCATGTGGCTTGAGATAAGAGTAGAGGTGGGCAGGTCTGATTTGTGTCTCTTCATTTCAGATACTTGCCAGGTGAAATCAGTTTTCCCCAATAACTTTTATACAAAAACATAATCATTGACCTCAGGTCCTTTTGTGGTCTTCCCATCATGCAATTTCTTTTTTCTTTACAGCTTTGAGCCGTGGTGTCTTAGTCCCTTTGGGCTGCTATAATAAAATACCACAGACCGGGGAGCTTGTAAACGATAGAGATTGATCGCTCACAGTTCCGAAGGCTGGAAGTCCAAGATCAGGGTGCCAGCAGAGTTGGGTGAGGGTTCTCTTCTGGGCCGCAGACTTCTTATTGTGGCCTTACACGGCAGAGGGGCTAGGGAGCAACCTGGGATCTTTCATTTGGGCACCAATCTCATTGACGAGGCCTCCAGTCTCATGACCCAGGTACTTCTCCAAAGTCCCACCTCCTAGTACGTTAGGGTTTCAACATACGAATTTGGAATTGAGGGGCACAAACATTCAGACGATAGCACATGGACTTTGAGACTTTTTGCATCTTTGCATATCAGTGTCCTCCCTTTTTCTGCATGAATGCGTTTTCTCGGATCTTACATTCCAGCCAAGCCAACATCCTCAACGGCCCCTGCCTTCTCCTCTGAGAATGAATGTTTCTAGACTGTTTTCCAACCCTCCTTGGTTTATCGATATCTCTTTCAATCTTCGGATTCCTTCTGAGGACGCATTTTCTCCTAAAGGTCGATTCTGACGGTCTCCAAATTATTTCTTCTTCTTTAGTCATTATCCTAATGCTTCCTTATTCTTCAGCTTGTTTGTACAAGTGTAATGATACAAACATAATGCCTGTACTTGAGAGAACCAGCTGGCAAAAATCACCCATTTCTTGTTTTATATAACTACAGCTGAACTACCCTGACTTCGTTATACCACAGGTGTGTGTAAATAAATGAGACTGTGCTTGGAAAACACCATCTTTTATTTGTAGATGGAGGGCACAATTTGTCTTGTTTCTGAGGATTGTATAGTTGTGTGCCGTCAGAACTGAGGGCTCTATTTAGGCTAACAAATAACTATGTTATACTTCCCCTATTCTGAAGCGTTAGTCTCTGTGTCCTCTGTCGTTAGAACACATCTAGGAGAACACGCGTAAGGAAGCTTCTGAAACTTTCACTTATACCAAGTGTTCGTGGGTACTTGTTCATTCATCTTCCACTGAGCCAGACCTCTGGCGTCCTTCGTTGCCTTTTTGTTCCTAGTTCCTAGCTCTTGCTATCGTCTGCTGTAGACTGAATATTTGTGTCCGCCCAAAGTTCATGGTGAACTCGAATCCCCAGTGTGATGGTATTATGGGGGGGGGGGGTGGGAATTGAGGGGATGATTAGGGCATGAAGGCAGAGCCTTTATGAATGGGATCAGCACCCTTATGCCACCACCTTATAAGCCACCCACTCTAGAGTATTTTTGTTATAACAGCGTGCATGGACTAAGACCTTGTCCAAAGTCAATAAATGTTTATTTCTAAAATTTAATTCTTGGCTTTAATTCCATGTAACACTCTCTCGTCCTTCACACCAGTACTGTCTGAAAGTCAGCTCCAACTTTAACAGTAATGAGAAAATTCTAGATCCCGGTATTTACTGACAGCCATAGCATCTGCATCTTGAGAACGGAAGGCCAAAGTTTTAAGTGTTCTGTCGACTGCAATCAGATGAGATGATCAGTTACTCACGAGACAGTTAGGTGATGATGGTTCCAAAGCCGGCTTCTGTATAACTCTAAGACACATGTTTCCTTTCCTGGTTTGTTCTTTCGGGAAAGAACGAAGTCACACTCGGAGTGCCTTTTAGCTTAAGTGCTAAACTGTTCTCTTTGCCTTTTTGTGTAGTATCATAACTGTTGCCCTGCACAAGGATTAATTGCATTTGTGTGTTGTGACCTATTTCGGAGCAAGAAAGGAAATGTTTTGGTCTTCCCAAGAATCACCACTCTGTGAAACACGTAAAACCCTAGTAGACAAAATGCGGGGGAACATTCCATAGAGGACTCTTTTGATTGGTGATCTGTCTCCTTTCCATTTCAGATTACCAAGTGGATATGTATTTTGCAGCCTTTAGGCCCCGGACTTCTTTTAAATTTCAATCCTCAAATCCTAATGGGACTGTATAGTTTTTTGTTTTTATAAGTATATAAAAGTTGTTCCAAAACTTTTACATTTCACAGACCAATACATTTTTTTCTTTCTTTTTTAAATGTTTATTTATTTTTTTGAGAGAGAGAGAGAGAGAGAGCAGGGGAGAGGCAGAGAGACAGAATCCCAAGCAGGCTGTGTGCTGTGAGTGCAGAACCTAATGTGGGTCTTGAATCCACGAACCGTGAGATCATGACCTGAGCTGAAACAAAGAATCAGTTGCCTAACTGACTGAGCCACCCAGGCACCCCAGACCAACACATTTTCAAAAAAAAAAACTTCTTAAAGTCAGGTTGGAACAGTTAAAAAATTCATTAAACAGTATTTTTTAAAAGAAGTATTTATTGTGGCTGATATTATTCCTTCCTTCCTTGCTGACAAAACTCTAGATTTGTTTTGGAGTCTACCCCTCTCCAGTGTGAGTTAAAGTTAAATGTGAATTAAAGGTAAATCCTGATTAGTCTGAGGCTCTAAATCAATATCCTCCACAGCGACTGGTATAAGGATGGGCATGGGATTCTATTTTGGACAATGATGTACATGGGGAAGTTGTCTAGGGGATATGATGGTCATTTTTCATTTGCTTCTCTCTTTTGAGAGCCATTTTCTGTCTTTTTCTGCCTTTCTGAGTACCCCAGGAGGCTGGCCTCTAAAAATGAACAAATCAGGAGCCTATAGATGCTGGAGAGGATGTATGTGGAGAAATGGGAACCCTCTTGCACTGTTGGTGGGAATGCAAACTGGTGCAGCTGTTCTGGAAAACAGTGTGGAGGTTCCTCAAAAAATTAAAAATAGATCTACCCTATGACCCAGCAATAGCACTGCTAGGAATTTACCCAAGGGATACAGGAGTGCTGGTACATAGGGGCACCTGTACCCCAATGTTTATAGCAGCACTGTCAACAATAGCCAAATTATGGAAAGGACCTAAATGTCCATCAACTGATGAATGGATAAAGAAATTGTGGTTTATATACACAATGGAATACTACTTGGCCATGAGAAAGAATGAAATCTGGCCTTTTGTAGCAACGTGGATGGAACTGGGGAGTGTTGTGCTAAGTGAAATAAGTCATACAGAGAAAGACAGATGTCATATGTTTTCACTCTTCTGTGGATCCTGAGAAACTGAACAGAAGACCGGGGGTGGGGGGGGGGCGGGGAGGGGAAGGGGGAAAAAGAAAGCTACAGAGAGGGAAGGAGGCAAACCATAAGAGACTCTTAAATACTGAGAACAAACTGAGGGTTGATGGGGGTGGGTAGGAGAGAGGGGAAAGTGGGTGATGGGCATTGAGGAAGACACCTGTTGGGATGTGCACTGGGTGTTGTATGGACACCAATTTGACAATAAATTATATAAAAAAAAATTCAGGGAGGCTCTCTTGTCCCCTGTTTTTCACTGAGTTTGGCTAATGGAGGCACTGCTGAGAGCTAAGACAAAAAGGCAAGGAGAACAAGTTAGCACTTAGGCTAAAAGGCGCTCTGATTGTGACTCCCTTCCTCGGTGACAGCTGTCCTTACAGGGATGGGAACTTCAGTTCTTCTTATCCCTTCAGGGCCGGAAGTAGTCATGGCTTCCTGATATTACTAGTCCTTGACACTTGACCATCTCTTGTTGGTCTGTCCCCTAAACTCTGCCCATGGGCTATAATTTGTCCCTTCATTAAATTCATTTCAGTTAAATTCTGTAAGGGCATCAGCTCTTCCCTGCCCACAGCTCGACTGGTAGAGGGGCCTTTTGGAAAATGATTCTTAAAAAGAGACACAGGGGAAGACCTGGTCCTTTTCGTACTGGAGGCCGTTGTGTCTGCAGGTGACCTCAGTACCTTTGTGGCCGCCATCTTGAAAGATGAGGGAGCTAGGTTGAGGGAAACCAACATACTGTGGTCAGCAAAGCAGGAAGATGGAAGGGGCTGTGTCCTTGAGGCTGCCATATCTTTGAATAAAGCAATTCTGGAAAGGCTCTGCCATGAGACAGCCTGCTGTATGAGCTAAGACGCTTCTTTCTTGTTTATGTCACTTTGAGTGGTGGTCTTGTGTTCCACAGAGCTGAGAGGTTTCTCAAGGCTGATGGAACACATGAACAGAGTTCAGTAACAAAATAGTAGGGGCAAGCGTGGGGGAAATCTACTTAAGTGGAGGGGACAGAGATACGTTTAAAATGACCTGAACAACGGAAAGAGATGAACAGTGTTCATCAAGGAATGGACTGGTGGGAAAACAATCAGGACTCCTTCAAACAGAAAAGGGAGCATTTTAACTTTAAACCCATAGAAAGAACAGAAGCAGAGTAAACAGCAGGTGAGAAATTTAAATAGACTATTTGAGACACTGACCTCATTTTTCTCAGTGTTTGGTAAGCACTGGTATGTAGAGTGTCTTTATTCATGGCTTATTTACAGAAAACTTTTCTGGTGAAGAAGTGAAAAAACACTCATCAAGCTGCACCCTCTCACCAGTTATCTCCTTGCCAGGACTTCCTTTTGGCTCCTCCCCCTCCCCCAGCTCGCCGAAACCCTGTGCCCATGTCCTCTCTTCTCTTGCCACGCTCTCCGTGGGTGGTCTTAACTTGGCCCAAAGCTTTAAATAACATTTGCTGGCGATTCCGGAATTTATAGCCTCAACTCAGACTGGCTCTCTGAACTCCAGGCTCATGCGTCGAACTGCCTGCTATATGTTGCCATTTCAGACGCATCTCAAATTTCGTATGTCCCAGGATGACCTCTCCAGTCTTGCCACTTCAATTGACTGCCACCTTGTCTTCTCCGTCTCCGTCAGTCACACCTTCATCCACGCATTTGCTCACGTCCAGAGACGTGGATGACCAACGAGGTTCTTCACCTACCCTCAGAGTCCGTTTGTCAGAACTTCCCGCTTAGTCCAGCTCCAAAGTACATCTGAGTCTGTTCACTTCTCTTCTCCTCTTCTCTCAGTTCTAGCCCGAGCCACCCTCAGCTTTGTAAGTGACGACTGCTTCCACGTCGGGGAGGCAGCTCTAATCTTCTCCTGCATAGCATCCAGGGAAAGCATGATGCCTGAATAAAACCTCCAGTGTCCGCACTGGACTGGTGACACTGGGTCTGGGCATTGCTCTTCTTCAAGCCCTTTTATCCTATCCCTCTGTCCCTGCTCTTTTTTGACACACACACACACACACACACACACACAACCCATGGCCGGCTCCCCTCAGGTCCCCTCGGCTCAGTCCCTGGTAACCGGCTCTAACACAGAGACTGTGCAAATCGATATTCGCTCTGACTGTTGCACGTACTGCTAGGTGCTAGATCCCAGAGCAATTAGGGCAAGGGAAAGAAAGTCCCTGCTAAACAGGAGGGCTCAGTGCAGTGCACGGCACAAATGCGTACACAGAGAATCTTTGTCATTTGACGTGATAGGTGGGATCACAAGGGAAGCCGACTCCGGGGCCACGAAAGGCTTAGGAAAGATTTCTCAGGGAAGGGAACATTTGAAGTAAGTTGGTGAACCTCTACAGAAATCTGAAACAGCATGTAAAAAAAAAACTGTAGGCGGTCGGATAATGGAAAAATATGCTAAAACAGTAATATTGGTGGCCTTTGGCTTTTAGCTTGGTGAGAATTGTTTTTTCTATTTTGATATCTCTGAATATTCCATCATGAATGTATTAGTTTTTGTAATAAAAAAAGACTCAAAAAATAACCTGGTGGGGAAATAGTTTTTACACACAAACACACATACCCGAGCACACACCCATAAAACCAAACAAACAAAAACAATAAAAAAGGCCCTGACATGTAACTTCTTGAGCAATGCAAACACACGCACACACACATATTTGGGTTGTTAACACAAGGCAGACTGGGGCATCTCACTGTGAACTTTCTTGTCTGGTTTTGGAAGTCAGCTACAGGTACTGGAAATACAAATTTTTCTCGAAATAAATTTTCCCCCAACAAGAAAAAAACGTAGAAGAAAAAAAAAATAAGGAAAACGACAAGAAATGTTGAAATCCTTTTACGGAGTTTATGAGTTGAGTGGGTAGCAGGCAAGGGACAGGAGGAGAAAAGAAAATAGGATTTTCTTGTGATGTTCCACTCGTAAAAGTCAGTGGATATTTTTACAGGTACCAGCTAGTCCTTCCTGAAAATCCTCTAATGGGACAGGCTGTGAAGTGGCCAAAGGAAAGAGAAATGCTTTTCTGGAGAGTAATTTTAGTGCAGTGTGGAAAATGTGAAGAGAAAAAAATTAAAGATCGAATGGAAAATCCATCCACAGGCCAACCCACACCACAGAAGCGCTGAGGACCGTGTGTCCTAATTAGCCCTTGCACCAGGCAGAAGCCTCTCTCTGGGCTGATGGCTCCACCCCTTGTGGCGGTGTCCTGGGAGGGGGGCATTCATTTACATGCCCTGCCAGTGGCTATCATTTTGGGGGAACAGAAGGATTGGAAAGTGTGAGAAGCCAAGACCACCAAGCTGTGACTTTTCCCCACGGTTCAACAATGCAAGTGTATTTTTCTATGATGGGCATTTAGATGTTTCCGAAGGGAGCGCTCAGAAGATAGGTACTGCTGGTCGGAGGGGGATGGGACTGCATTCAATCTCTGATCCCTCGCCCCCACCAGCTTCTTTTTCTACCCTAGTCAGTGCTCTTGTGGTGACTACAAAGGGCACACAGACCTCACTAAGACTTACGTCGTCTTCTGTTTTTTTTCTCCACGCTGAGAAGATCCCCATTTAGGGCCCTTCTGAAGTTCAGCATTTTCCATGTTCCTCATGGCAAGCTTTAGTATTTCCAGTTGCCGTGAACTGCAATTGCCAATAACCACCCAGCCCTGGGAAGCTAAGGGGGGATGAGTGGTGCCATAATGAACCACACCCTGTTAGCGTGTGGGGTTCAGAGCTTTCTCCCTGACCCTTTTGCTCACCTCGCTTGTCTTCTCTCCCAAGGGACTTCAGAGTCAGAGAATCTGAAGATATTCTGAAGAATTGCTGAGGGCTGTGTACTTGGACGTCCTTAAATACCTAAGAGAAATACGGGAGACTCTAACTTCCCTCCTGGGATGGGCTTCCTGGATGATACAGTCTTGTTTCAACAAGGGTGCCCAATGGTTGAAGACAAGAATCGTATCCCATATCTGGAGCCATTTTGAGCATAGAGGTATTTCTCTTCCAGTCAAAGGGACTTTTTAGTCCCCCACAGGCAATCAGTAAGTTCTAATGGTTGACTGTTAAGACACAAACAGTAAGATCTACAGCGATGATTTTGTATTTAATTCAAACCAGGAGATAAGCCCAAAGGACCTGGCGTAAAGGAGGCGGTTCCTGGTTAAGCCACTTACTGGACATCCCTGAGACCCTGTTGGGTGGAGATTGTGCAGGCAATACAAGGAATGTTTGCTCTTCCTCTTCGATCCCCAGCCTACAGGTTTGTCTATTTCCTGGTTTTAAGTGTTGTTCTTTGAGAGGTTGAATCAGATTTGGTTAGAACCTGGCTTGGAGGGGCTTGATTTCTTTTTTACTTTGGCCATAATTTAAAACGGTGGAAGGGGGTCAAGGGAGTGCAGACCAGATTGCCCTTTTGTCCTCTTGTGGCCACGAACCTGATTTGATAAAGCAGTGATTTGAGATGATTGCTTCTGAAATCATGAACACAAGTTAGCGTCCTTATGGAAGGCTGGCATGAGCCTCCGGATCACAAGAAAACATTGCTGCCCAGCTGATTCAGGGTAACTAGTAGTCCTGGTTTGCTCAGGGCCATCCTGGTTTTAACACGGAGAGTCTTGAGTCCTGGCAGACCCTTCAGTCTGGAGAAAATTGGGATGGTAGGTCACCTACTCGGAATTAAAGTTTGAATGAATCAAAACTGCCGTCCACTGAGGAGACGCACTTGATAGCTGGTTTTAGCTTTCTTTTTGGGTGTGGGATGGACCCTGCTCATGATTGTTTCACTAAAGGGCACTGGTGTGGAGAAAGCAAGAGAAGAAGAGCTAGAGAAAAAAAGGATAGATGGAATATTTTCTTTCATTGTGACTCTGTGCTTTCAAGGCAGCTTATTTTTAATAGTGGCCAAATTCAGGTAACGAGTGAGCCGTGTTAGCAACGGAAGTTGGGCCTAAGCTAAAGAAAGCAATTTCCGCTCAGAAATAATGCGATGGACGGTGAGTCTCGGTGTAGAGAATCCTCCTGAATTCTCAGGCTTACTTACACACTTTATTCCTCGTGTGTCCATTGTTTGCACCCCATTCTGCATCAGCAAATGTAAACATTCCAATTGTTTAAACTCCTGGTGAGGAGAGATGGATCCCTCATCTTTTCATTTTGGTGTTTCCAGCACCAGACATTATGCCTAGTTCCCGGTGAGCACTTAAGAAGTTGAAAAGTGAGTTCACACCTGCAAAGCCAGGGGTATGGGGATTGTTCAAGGTGAACGGAACATCCTCACCTTCTCTTTCAACTCTGTTGTGAACCAATAGATGAGCATTTGCCTTGTGGGTTTTATTTCTATTTCTATTTCTCCCTTAGATACATTAAATGGAAATGCAATGTGTCTATCTTTTCTTTGACGAGTTAGAAAAAATTATTTTCCTCTGGCAACGGGGGGGAGGGACAGGCGGGCGGTAATGGTGAGGCCATCTTCTCAGGTCAAAACACAAAAATCTGTCCTGCCTTCTGGGAAGAGATTAGGCAAGTATGTGTCCATCAGGCCAACCCGCCAACGTTCACGGTCTTTAGGAATTTCATGTCAGTGAGGGGATGTTATTCCATCTTCCTCAAGTGCTCTTGATAACTGCCC
The DNA here is from genome assembly GCF_016509475.1 of Prionailurus bengalensis. Lineage (NCBI taxonomy): Eukaryota > Metazoa > Chordata > Mammalia > Carnivora > Felidae > Prionailurus > Prionailurus bengalensis. Next base: position 26,551,219 of record NC_057358.1, read on the forward strand.
ACCTGGCCACCATCACTGCTCCATGAGGACACCGTCCATCCCTGCTATGCCTCTGGGATGCTGGTAAATGCAAAGGAGAATGTATGGAGAGTTCTCTTGCCTTATTGGGAAACTGAGGTGAACACACCAGAGTCCCTCCTTTCCTCCTTCCTCCTTCCCATCCCCAATCCTTTCCTTTCCTTCCTTCCTTTCTTTCTTTCCTTCCTTCCTTCCTTCCATTTTCCTTCCTTCCTCTTTTTTGGTGTTTTGTTTTTGTTCTTGTTTTTAATGTCAAAAGTAATGTATGCTTTGTGTACAGAAAAGGCTCAAACTATCAGAACGTAGAGGAATCGCCTTCTCCAGAGGAGCCACCTTACTGTGTAGCACTGGCTGTGAATGTCCGTTATCTGTCTAGCTCTCTAGAAGCCTGAGGTTGGCTCCAGAGCTGCAGTCAGCCTCAGCAATGAAACTTTGCCTTCTGTGCTGCTTCTTTGGGTCTGTGCCTCCATCGGGCCTGGGAACCTTTCTGTGTCTGCTTCTCAGCTTGGTGCGCCCTCCACACCAGGACTTTTTCCTTTGCCTTTTGCCAGTTGCCGAGCTCCCCGGAGGGCTGCTGCCTGATGGTCCAGGGTCCCACCACCCTTCTGTCTTTCTGCTTGGAGGAGCTTCCTTGCAAACCTTCAGGCTCCACGACAATTTCTTATCTGTAGAAGTTGAATCAAATCCAAGTAGCATGTTCTTAACCTGTATTTCTTGCACCTTGACCTTACCAAAAGTGGTAGCATTGCCCACTAAACTCTGCTAGTAACAAAATTGAGATACCCAGGGTTTCTTTCTTTTTTAAAAAAATATTTTTAAATGTTTATTTATTTCTGAGACGGGGGGCAGAGAGAGAGAGAGAGAGAGAGGGAAACATAGAATCCTAAGCAGGCACCAGGCTCTGAGCTGTCAGCACAGAGCCCAACGTGGGGCTTGAACTTGTGAACTGTGAAGTCATGACCTGAGCCAAAGTTGGACGCTTAACTGACTGAGCCACCCAGGAACCAGAGAGATCCTGGGGTTTCTAAATAGGGACATTTTTCCTGAGGACAAAAATGACAGGACTTGTAGACTTGATTTTAGAGCCTTAGGCACCTTGGCAACCTTGGCATCAGTCCAAGCTAAGCACTTAACTCAGAGTTCAAATAAATGCTAAGAGGCAATAGAAAGGGTACAGATGGAAAGATGGACATGAAATCAAATAATCTGGTTCATAAAATAATACGATGTTACCTTCAGATTGATGTTTCCACACGGTTGTCTCCCCACAGAGCTTTTCTCCTGGCCTCTCAGGACAGTGGGCATCTTTGAGTCTACCTCCAGGAGGGACACTCACGCACTGAAAGATTGCTCAGGGGCGCCTGGGTGGCTCAGTTGGTTGAGCGTCGGACTTTTGATTTCCGCTCAGGTCATGATCTCGCGGTTCATGGGATCCAGCCCCACATGGGGCTCTGCGCTGACAGCATGGAGCCTTCTTGGGATTCTCTCTCTCTCTTTCTCTCTCTGTCCCTCCCCTGCCTCAGGCTCTCTTTCTCTCTCTCTTAAAATAAATAAATAAAACCTTAAAAAAGAGATTGTTCCAAGTAGAGAACTAAAAGATCGACACCCGGAACAACAGAGGGGCTCCTTCTCGCAGAAGAATCTTCCGGGATCCATTTTATTTCTCCTCCCCAGTCTTGGAATGTCTCCTCCCTTCAGGGAGGAGCTCACTTTACACTGGGTTTGTACCCTGTGTCCTTAGTAGGACAGGTATCAGACTCCCACAGAACAAGTCCAATCGCCACACAGAAAGTACACAATGCCATTGGAAGAGGAAATGTTGTATAGTATACAACCCTTTCTTCCTTTCCAGAATGCCTGGTATAGATGTGTCTTTTTTTTTTTTTTTAATGTTTATTTATTTATTTTTGAGAGAGAGAGGGAGAGAGACAGACACACACACACACAGAAACACACACACACACACACACACACACAGAATGCGAATGGGGCATGGGCAGAGAGAGAGGCAGAGAGATAATCCTAACCAGTCTCTGCACTGTGTGTGCAGTGCCTGACGCAGGGTCGACCTCCGAACCTCAAGACCAAGACCTGAGCGGAAATCAAGAGTTGGACGCTCAACCAACCAAGCCACCCGGGTGCCCCAAGGCATAGAATTTTTAAACAGAAATCTGGAAATGGAGAAATTAAATTGCGGTGCTCGTGTGACTCTCTGTGACCTAGAAGTCAGTTTACCCTTTTCTTTTAACAAAAATCATATAGATGATGTTACCTTGAAGGGTTATGGGGATTTTCAGACTCTGAGCAGACCATGGAGATCTTCCCTCGTGAGGGTATTTCCCAGCTGATTATTTCTTGATAAATTATGAAAACATAGCCCCAAGCAGTGACCTCAACACTAAAAATGATGAGGCCCTGGCTGCCCTCGACCTGGGAAGTTCTGGGGAAGTCTGTTCTCAAGATGGTGTGCATTTGTTTTAAGTTGACTTACAGATAAAAAAATATATATATATCCTTCACCATATTAGGCTTCCATTGCTTCAGTGATCAAGAGAAGAAAGAAGTTGTTTTGAATGTTTAATCTGGTTTATACCACGGTAGTATTGCAGATCTGTCCAGACCAGTTATTTTGTGCTTTCAGTCAACACTCCAGAAACTGCAAGGGACTGAAGCTGAAAAGAGAACCACAAAGCCCTCAAAGCTGGTGTGAATCTGACACCACAACAGATTGTGGCCATAATAAGAAAAAAATTCATTAGGGCCAGACATGTTTGAAATATGGGGACGCCCTGTGGAACCACAAGGAAGAGAGAGATCAGACAGAAGCATTCAGTGTCTCTATTGTAAAACCAAACTTGAGTTTGTGAGGAGACTTGGGTAATAGATTCATTATTCTGGCTAATTCTCACTTTGAACTGTGAAACAATGTTAAAATGTCAGGATTACTTGGAGGCATGAATTAACAGATACCGAGTTTCCAAGAAATTGCGAGGGACATGTTTTATTTTCTTCATTAAAAAATCCAGATATTTCGGGGCGCCTGGGTGGCTCAGTCAGTTGAGCGTCTGACTCTTGATCTCAGCTCAGGTCTTGATCTCAGGGTCTTGAGTTCAAGCCCTTTAATGGGCTCCGCACTGGATGTGAAGCCTGGTTAAAAAAAAAAAAATCAGACAGTTCTTAAATATGGTTGATCTTCACTGGGTTTCCTATCATAGCCACTGAGGATTAAATGTCCAGGTCAAACAGTTAATTTGAGGACTAAATGGTATCACCCAGAAATAGAGCATAAAGCTAGCTACAGGATATATAACCTAAAGGTCATGGAGTCTGACTGGAATCAGGTAATTCTGGACCTAGATGTGGTCCAAAGATGAGCATCATTGAAATTTTCACTACATCTTGAAACAAAAGTGTTTCTTAAAGATTATTTAAAAATTTAATGAAAACCTGAATTTGCTAAAAACTTTGGCAAGTAAGTAGTTTTTACAATGATTTGGTAGGTGTAAGGCAGGAATAACTTTGCCTAATTGGACTTCTTTCAAAAAGAATCTACAGAATTAAAATAATAATAATAATAATAATAATAATACATAGCAGAAGGAAGATACTTTAAAATGAACCTGAAGGGGCGCCTGGGTGGCTCAGTTGGTTGAGTGTCCGACTTCAGCTCGGGTCACGATCTTGTGGTCCGTGAGTTCGAGCCCCGCGTCAGGCTCTGGACTGATGGCCCAGACCCTGGAGCCTGCTTCCGATTCCGTGTCTCCCTCTCTCTCTGCCCCTCCCCCGTTCATGCTCTGTCTCTCTCTGTCTCAAAAATAAATAAATGTTAAAAAAATTTTTTTTTAAAAATAAAATGAACTTGAAATGACCAACTTTAAGGAATTTGTTGGTAGTCTTATGACCTTGGACATGGGCTTATTGCAAAATCACCCTTGTGATTATTGTGGGGAAAATTGGAACCTTAAATATGAGACATTCCAAATTTTTAGATTTTTTTTTCCTAGGTCTCTGTGATAAATTGTTAACACAGCATTATTTAAAATAATTGGTTATTAAATAGAGCATGACGTTGTACAATTATAATAAATGTAACATCATTTTGAATAATCTTCAGAGGAGTATTACCAAAAATACTCAGTTCAACCACACAAAACCCCTGAAGGTTGGAAGTGCACACATATTCGCTTTTTACGGAAGATAGAAGAAATGCGAGTTTTTGACTTGCCGAAAGCTGGGAACTGCTCGGACCTGGACCAGTTCTTCTGAGCCCTGGATCAGTGCTTACTATGTTTTGATGATTGAAGAAGACATTTCTGGTTTGGGGTTTCTCCTGAATGAGACCTAAAACATTAAGAATATTCTTTGCCTAGTTCCAGGTTACAAAATAACACACTCTTGTTCCCTGGCATTTCCCAGTGAATCAGTGCAATATAATTCTTCATTTTAATCTGGAATTCACTTTAACTTGTAAGTTGTAGGCGCCATTTTGTATTCTTTTTTTTCTTTTTTCATTTTTATTTATTTTTGGGACAGAGAGAGACAGAGCATGAACGGGGGAGGGGCAGAGAGAGAGGGAGACACAGAATCGGAAACAGGCTCCAGGCGCCCCGCCATTTTGTATTCTATCTGCAGAATCGTCTGGTTCATTTCATTTACATTATATTTCAATCTGAGAGAATTCATACCTTGCTTCTTTGAACCATGAACAGTTTACTGGTCACTGTCACTTATTGAGCATATGCCAAAAACAGGTGAAGTGGGCAAAAAATAAATTTAAAGGGCTTTTAGAGTAATGGGGATTCTTGTTGCCAAAAGGACTTTTTGGGAATTGTTTCTTCATTTAGAGAGGTGTTGCCTAAGAGGCAGTGAGGTATATAAAGTATGAGTGTGGGGGAAAGGTAAGGTGGAGAGGCATACCCGAGAGTCACCAGCATGGGATCCATCATCTAAGAGGTGGGTATGGATGGAGAAGGTCAGAGAAGCCTGAGCACCTCAGGCTAGCCATGGCCATGTGCGGAGCAGTGGTCCTTCCCACGGTCACCTTCAGAGGTTTTTGAAAACACACAGTGATATCGAGGCCTTCCTCTCAGGGCTCCTGGCTCGAGCATCTAGTGTAGGGCCCAGGGATCGGAATTGTGTGGACACAGCCCAAGTGGTTCTCATGTGCAAGTGGCGTTGAGAACCGCTGTCATGAAGTCAAGAAGGGAGAGGGGAGCCCTCAAAGGGGACTGAGAGGTAGGAGGAGGAATGAAGAAGAATGGCGTCTCCTAAGCCAAACGAGCAAAGTGTTCAGGAAAGGGGACTGTCCCAGTGTGCCCAGCACTGGTGACTTAAGTGGGAAGATGAGGGCGTTGACCACTCAAGTGGTCCGCGTGGAGGTCATTGTCAACCTTGACAAGGGCGGTTTCCTGTGGAGTGGCAAGGAATTGAGTCTAAATGAGACAGATTCAGGAGAGCACGAGAGAGGAGAATATAGGCAATTCTTTCGAGACGTTCTGTTATGAAGGGGAACAGAAATATGAGAATGCAGTTGGAAGGGGTTTGAAGGTAAGGGAGTTTTTGTTTTTGTTATTTTATTTTATTTTATTTTATTTTATTTTATTTTGTTTTACTTAAATGTTTATTTATTTTGGGGGAGGGGGAGGGGCAGAGAGAGAGGGAGACACAGAATCCAAAGCAGGCTCCAGGCTCCAAGCTGTCAGCACAGAGCTGTTCTCAGGGCTCGAACTCACAAACCGTGAGATCGTGACCTGGGCCAAAGTCAGACGCTTAATCGCTTAATCGACTGAGCCACCCAGACACCCCGATTTTGGTTATTTTCGAGACAGCAAACATTGCAGCATATTTGTATGCTGATGGAAAGGATCCAGTAGAGAAGGGGAAATAATGAATGAAGAAGAAATAAAGGGCAGTTGTGGGAGGCCCTGAGCCTAAGGGGAGGGGCCTTAAGGAGGGCAAAGAGCAGCTCACCCGCTGAAGAGGGGCAGCAGAGGTCAGAACCTCAGGGGGTGAGCTGCTGGTGGGAGGGCCTCAAGGTCCTCAGCAGCAAGGCCTTGGCTTGCAGGTGAGCAAAGCGGGGGCGGGGGGCGGGCATTGGGGGTCTGAAAAGGAAGAACATTTGAAACAGGTGCTCCCGAGAGACTGACAGGCAGTTTTAAGGACTCATTTGAGCTGTGTGGCCACGGAATTAAAATGAAGTGACACTGGTGGCTCATGGTTGACTATTTTTTCCCTACAAAGTCTCACTTCTTGGGCACAGGTGTGGAGGAGGCCGAGAGCTGAATTTAACTGGACCTTGATGGATAGATACAGTAGACAGTTAATACCACGTGACCGAATGAATAGAGTCACCCAGCAGGGTTCACATGGTTGTCTGAAAAAGAAAAGCATCTGTTATTAACTGCTTTGGGACAGAACTTGAAAGCTGTAGATCTCGGAGATCAATCTGTTCTGTAGACATGCTTCCTAAAAAATATTTTCAATAGGGTGCCAGCATTAAGAAATTAGGAGACTTGACATGAAATAATCTTGGATTTCTGGCTTCTCTTGGCATCACTAGGTCTGTTCTCAAGAAACATGGGGCCCGATTGGCTTTCTCCCTTTAGTGGTGGGTAGTTTGATTCCTTGCTGAACCCACCTTTCTGTTACCTGCTCAGTGTGTTCATCCTCAGCGTGAAGAATGTTCCAGCTCTCCACTTTGATGCGTTCATAGTCAAAGCCTCCATGTGGGGAATGTGTCTGAGGATATCACTGCCCCAGTTTGGGAAGCATAGGCCTGCCCTTTGGTGTCCATGTTCCCCCCTCCCAACTCTCCTCCACCCCCCATTTCCTGTAGTGGGCCGGTATTCGGGAACCTGATTTCTGATTTGAGCTCAGCGTTATTTTGAGAATTCCTCTTACTTTTCTGGGTGTCGAGCTTCTTATTTATAAAAATAAATGGTCTGGACAGATGATCTATAAGGTACTTGATTGTCTGTGATTAACATGAATTCATTCTGAAATGTCTCTGAGTGTAATATGTCTTCTAGCTGAAAGATCCAGAACTGGCAGGAAGGGGACCCTGGCAGGAGTCTTGCCTGACAAGGGGATAATGGCCTGTCACCCTCCTGTCAAACCCTAGTGCCGAGTCAATGGCTTAGCAGTGAAGGGCATTTCTGAAATACTGGACAAGCTCCCTTGGCTTATGGCTCTGCGTAAGCTGTAAAATGCACACTCAACACTTGATACTTTTCATTAAGATTAAAGAACTCTCAAGTGCAAGTGACAGAGTATGTTGATATATGATTATAGTCATAACACTGTGCTTTTTTGTCTTCAGAAGAAAGTTTCCCAGTCATGGCTTTAACCTGACATTCAGACAACAAAGCTCCCTGATTACATTTAATAAGAAAATTTAATAACCCCCTTATTGAGTATTTTTGCTTCAGCCTTGGATTAACCTTTAACAAATGAAGCTTTAGTTGCCACAGAGCCTCAAGAATGTTTCCCTGTGATGAATGTGTCTGTCTGTGTGTATTCGCGCGGACCCTGGGGGCTGGGAGAGTCACACTGTGGTCGGAACGACCCCTAGGAAGCCAGCTCGACTGAACTGACCATGTTAAGATATTAGGAACGATTTCCAGGGCCCAGAGCCCCCTGATGGCCCTCTGCCACTAAACTACCAAATACAGAGAAAACCATTTCTCCGGCAATATAAATACTAGACACATCCAAACAGCAGAATAGTCCCCAAAAGATTTCTTTGTAAATGGTCATCTACTTAAAAACTGAATGATGGCTTGCTGTGGGTCATGGCGTTGTTGGGGGTGATGATATGACTGAGCAGCTGGTGTTGTCATGGAAACAAATTTACATAACACAGACAGGAGAAAATGGATCAAATACGCCCCTCTTTCATGTTGTGAATATCTCATAAATGCTATGAAACGAGACTGACTTACTGTTTAGAAAAAGTCCAGATGTACAAGCTTGAAGAGAATTTGAAAGAATTTAAAGGAAAACCTGTAGAAAGAATAGATAATACTGCAGGATCTTTCCAAATTCTCATTCCATCGCTCTTTCCTCTGGTTTTGTTGGATGAAATTACAGCAGATCTTCCTATGTCATTTTGCCATGCTGCTCCGTAGATCAACAGGAATTTTGATTAACTATGATTTTTATAATGACGGCTTTGAAGATCTCGTAAAGAAATGTGCAATGCAAATTTGTATTTTTTTTGGTGTGGTTAGATTGGATAAAGTTTGAATTATGTTTAGTCTTTAACAGAGTGTAATGTTATGAAATTTTTTTTAATTTTCAGGTACGTGTAGAATTTTATGATCGACACAAAATGACAGTAAGTACTTATTACCTGCTTCAGTGTATTTGTATGATACAAAAACGTTTTCCAGTATATATATATATATATATATATACGTATATATATATATATATATACGTATATATATATACACATATATATGTATATATATACATATATATACACACACATATATGTATATATATACATATATATACACACACACATATAGTATATATATTATATATAAAATGTGTGTAATATGTAATATATGTAGTTAACACTTATTTGTTCTAACAAAACCTTATATCCCGTATTATTATGTACTAGATCTTATGTGCTAAAAGTTCTTTTTTGTACCATTGGGTCTGTTTGAAATCAAGATCTCTGGCTTGCAGATATATTTTTAATTGAGAACAGATGTGCCCCTGGCCATTCTGGGTAAATTATTTTTGGCTGTGGTGTGTGTGCCTCTAGACTCTGCACCCAAATGCCTGTTTTCTGCTCCCCCTGGGAGGTGACTGTAAGTGTTAGGGAGGGGTCAGCTCAAAGGTCCCAAGGCCTGGGGAGGACAAGTTATGGTTCAAGCGAACACGGAACATCTCCCAATAAGCCCTGTCCTCTCAGGCTGGGCAGACGGCGAGGAGGGAGCCAGCCTGGTCCCTGGGGGAGTCTGCACCTATGTATCTGTTCTCGTCATGTAAACTAGGAGACCCCTGTCTACTGTCGGGACTGGACAAGCCCTGGAACAGAGTGTTTCCTTTACCTTCCAGATTCAGTGTCCACATCATTGACTCTAGGAAAATCTGTTCATCTGACTCTACACGTGCAGGCAGCGAACAGACGTCCAAATCCCAATGTTTCTTTGTTGAGCACGGGCTCACGCTGTAGCAGAACCGTCGGAGTATGGGGTGGTGCCACGGGGAAGCCATCTTACAGGAAGAGAAAGACAAGATGGGTGGAGGAAGCCGCTAGGAAAGCTCTTCTCTATGGCTCAGTGTTCTGTAGAAGATGGAAGTAAAATGGGTGCATGTGGACTCTGCCGTTAGCCTGCCTGGGACTTTGTGACCGTCCGTCACCGTGGCGACTGTGACAGCCTCTGAGGCCAGTTAGGCCACAAGAACACAGCGGTCTCCCCAGCTCCCGCAGCTTCAGACGCACTCATTCACGCAGCAAAGTGAGTGGGGCGTGGTTGGTGGGATCTCCCAATCTCCGGTCCCTCTGGGGGGCATGTGGGCGGGGGAGGGGGCACTGCTGATGGCCTCCTCCAGTCTTCCCCCGACTTCGCACTTGCCCATTCAGGTCATATACACGGATGCGACTTCTTTCTCCTCTTTTCTCCTCCCCCTTTAACTTCACAACCCAAACCCAAACCCGAAGCACACCTGTCGTTCTCTTGTAGGTGGACGTGCCTGCCCAGACAGCCGGAGTGAAGATAGTTACTGGGCCCGAGGGAGAAAAGCCCCACCAACTCTGGGACATTGTCGCAGGCCTGTGGGAATGTAAGTTATTAAACGGAAGCAGCCCCGTCCTCACTGTGACTCAGATAGGTAGCACGATCTGTGCCCCAGCTTGTCCCGGGGCCGCGTCTTCAGGGTGAGCAACGCCAAGGCCTTAGCGATCTATTCCTGAGCCCTGTGGCTGTAGGGGCGAGGGGGGCCCAGCGGATCCGGCCAGCTCAGCGCTGCAAGCAGGCCCATTCCCAGCCGCCCGCTGTTTGTGAAGCAGCCCCGTAGAGAGAGCGCAGGGGAAAAACAGTCCTCTTATCTGAGCAGAGGGCATTCACCAGTTGCCAGAGTGATCTGGTCTGAGTGCTTGGCGGCAGGTGGCCGGAGGAGGAATCATGAAGCGAACTGGGAGGTCGGAGTGGACACGGAACAGCGATTAACGGTCGCTATTCTTTTGTCAGGCTCTCTCTTGGTCGGCGGGGGGGCTCTCAACTTGAGCTTGCTTGGCAGCGTAGGGTTAGGGATTCCAGACACTGAGCATCCGCAGTGGGAAAGTCCGCCCCCGCTCACGGGGAGCGCTTCCATTTACAAGGCTGATGCTCTGGTTTTATTTCAATTTTCTGCAACATGAAAAACACTGCACATGGGAAAGGAAACGCTTCATCATTATGTATTTGCCCACTAATGACGCATGCTGGTAATGCAGTCTGGTTGAAGCAACAGAAACATTAAAGAAAGAACTGTCCATAATTATGTATGTGCATGTAGATATGTATCTATAAATAGATAATAGCTTAGCTCTCTCTCTCTCTCTCTCTCTCTCGATCAATGTATCTATATACCCAAAAGCAGCTGCATGTTTTACAGATTAACTATCCAACTGGTCAAGGGCAGTTAAGCTTAATTAATGTGAACTTAGCCCCTTAAGTTAATGACCTCTCCTCTGGAGCTGAGTGGGGACCGGGAAAGGAAGCTGTTTAATAGCTAACTTGATGGCTAATGCTTTCTTACTGTACCATTTTCTAGATTGTTTTCATACTAACAATGAAGTATTGTTTTGATTTCTTTCTTAATCAAGAGTTAACACATTTTCTTGTTTTGTTTCGTTTTGTAGAACTAAACAAGTCATTCATATAGCTTTTCCTGGAGATTTGAGTTTTTTGTTTCTTTTCGTTTTTGTTTGTTAGCTTAGCAGTAAACATTTGGCTTAGCATTTTTTCTTGGGCCTGTAACCCCAAAAGGAAACACATTCCTGTTGGATTACCTACACTTTGATTTTGGTAAATACTGTTTCAGCTAAGGTGAGGGAAAAGTCTGTAAAGAGGTCAGTGAAAGCCCAGGTTCCCTGGCCCTCAAGGCTGTTTTTAGTAATAAGTGCAGAGCTTACAGATCTGGCTTCTGCACTTAACATCTGACAGAATTAAGAATCTTCTTTAGGTGCCTAATAGCCTGTCAGGGAGGGACCTTAAATCTCGGAATTTTAGGCATTTAAATGTATTTATTGATTTAAATTCAGTTGTGGGAAAACGAAGGGAGAATTCTCTTTAGAATCATGAGACCACCAATAATAAATATTTTTTATAACACTTTACTGAGGTAAATTTATTTATTTATTTAAAATTTTTTTTTAATGTTTTGTTTATATTTGAGAGAGAGACAGAGCGTGCGTGGGGAAGGGGCAGAGAGAGACAGAGACAGAATCTGAAGCAGGCTCCAGGGTCTGAACTGTCAGCACAGAGCCTGATGTGGGGCTTGAACTCATGAACTACCAGATCGTGACCTGAGCCAAAGTCAGACGCTTAACCGACTGAGCCACCCAGGCACCCCTACTGAGGTAAACAGTGACTATAGGTTAGTTTGGTCTGTTTTTTGACTTTAGATAAAAGGAATGTTTTCTTTTGTATGTCTGGCTTCTTTCACTCCAGGTAAATAATTTTAAATTTACATGCAGTTGTGCTCACTTTTTTCTATGTATATACAGTTCGTAGCTGTTACACATGTATAGATTCCTGTAACTGTCACCCAGGTGCCCCCCAAAGATGCCATTCTGTGAGTTCCTCCAAATGTTTTATAGTTTAGCCTTCACATTTAGGTATTAGACCCATCTCCACTGAGAATTATTCTTGCGTGTGTGTGTGTGTGTGTGTGTGCGTGTGTGCACGCACAGTGTGAAGTAACAGGACATCCAGGTGATATCCACAGCTGCTCTCACTCTAGATCAATGAGTTTTCTTTCCCCTGTTGATTTCACTGGTGCCTTTGTTGAAAATCAAATGATCGTATACGTATGGGTCTATTTGGGGGCTTTTTATTCTGTTCCATTGATCTATTTGTTCCTATGCCAATACCACACAGTTTTAATTAGTATAATTTTATAGTATGTCTTGAAATAATGGTAGTACAAAATCCTTCTGTGCTGCCTACCCATCTTCTTCCTTTTCCTCGTCCTCCTCTTCCTTCTTTGCCAAGATCGTTTTGGATATTTAGATTGCTTTTAGGTCACATACATTTTATAATCCATTTGTTTATTTAAAAAAAATCCTGCAGGAATTGTCACAGAAATTGCATTGGACCCACAGATCAACTCAGGCAGACGTGACATCCTAATAATATTGAGTGTGTCTATTACCAAATGAGGTAACTCTTTCCATTTACTTAGGCCTTTAAAAAATTCCCTTAGTAGAGCACCTGGTGTCTCAGTCGGGTTAAGCGTCTGCCTTCGGCTCAGGTCATGGTCTTGCGGTTCGTGGGTTTGAGCCCCCATCAGGCTCTGTGCTGACAGTTCAGAGCCTGGAGCCTGCTTCGGATTCTGTGTCTCCCTCTCTCTTTGCCTCTCCTCCACTCATGCTCTGTTTCTCTGTGTCTCTCAAAAATAAATAAAAAACGTTAAAAAATGTAAAAAAAAGAATCTCGTTTAAAGAATTCCCTTAGCAATGTTTGCATGTTTTATAAAATTCAGTATAGAAGACTTGCACATCTGTCATTAACTTTATTCCCAGGTATTTGATGATATTGTAAACGATATTTTTTTATTGTGATAAGAAAGACATAACACAAAATTAATCATTGGAACCATTTAAAAATGTCCCCTTCGGTGGCATTGAATACATTCGCTACCATCACCTACCTGCACCCCTTTTTTTTGAGCTGGAAGTCTGTACCCATTAAGAAATAACTGCCCATTCCTTTCCCTTAGCCTCTGGCAACCACATTTCTACTTTCTGGCTCTAAGAATGTGACCACTCCAGGTGCCTCGGGTAAGTAGAATCATACAGTATTTATCCCTTTGTGTGTGTTTCATTTCACTTAGCCTGATGTCTTCAATGTCCATCCGTGTTGTAGCAGGGGTCAGAATTGCACCCCTTGCTAAGGCTGAAAAACATTCCATTGTACGTGTATATCACACCTTGTTTATGTACTCATCTGTCAATGGAAATTTAGCTTGTTTCCGTCTTTTGTCGATTGTGGATGATGCCCCGTGGACTTTGGTGTTGAATATCTGTTTGAGTCCCCGTGTTCAATTCTTTTGTTTAGATTACTGGATCGTATGGTAATTCTACGTTTAACCTTTTTGGGGATGTAAATGGCATTTTAGACTTTTATTTTTTCCATTGTTTTTATTGTCATTTAGAAGTAACATGGATTTTGGGGGTGTTGACTTTATACCCCACCACCTTGCTAAGTTCACTCACCGGTGCTAATCTATTGTAGATTCCTTTGGATTTTCGACGTGGACGATCACGTCATCTTTGACTAAAAACAGTTTAGCTTTGTCTTTGCTAATGTGTATGCTTTTTAATTTTTTCCCTTATTTCACTAGCTAGGACCTCCGGGGCAATGTCGAGCCAAAATGGTGAGAGTGGATATTCTTGCACGCTTAATCGTAGGGGAAAGGAATTCACTATTTCACTACTGTTATGTCAGCTACAGAACTCCTTTGTCGGATTGAAGGACTTCCCTTTATATTCCCAGTTTGCTAAGGATTTTTATTTTTTATTATATTGTCTTTCTTTTTAAATTTTTTTTTTTCAACGTTTATTTATTTTTGGGACAGAGAGAGACAGAGCATGAACGGGGGAGGGGCAGAGAGAGAGGGAGACACAGAATCGGAAACTGGCTCCAGGATCTGAGCCATCAGCCCAGAGCCTGACGCGGGGCTCGAACTCCCCGACTGGGAGATCGTGACCTGGCTGAAGTCGGACGCCCAACCGACTGCGCCACCCAGGCGCCCCTATATTGTCTTTCTTAAATGTTTACTGATTTATTTATTTTGAGAGAGAGAGATGGAGAATGCAAGCAGGAGAGGGGCAGAGAGAGAGGGGAGAGAGAGAGAATCGTGCCCTCAGCGCGGAGCCCAACTCCGGGATCAATCTCATGAAAGGTGAGATCATGACCTGAGCTGAAACCAAGAGTCGGACACTTAATTGACTGAGCCACCCAGGCACTCCACTAATCATATTCATGATTATACGAATATGATAATTGGAGTGAATGGTATTCATTTGACAAATACATATTGAGTATCTACCATATGCTGGTAAATAGCCATAAACAAAGCACATAAAGCACATAAAACAAAACACATAAAACTTATGTGTCGTGTATAAAAATAAACAGATAAAATGTATATTATACTGGAAGGTGGTAACTGATGTAAGAAAAATAAAGCAGCGGATCTCCTGTTCCCCTTCATGGGTAGCCCCGAGTTCCTCAGCAAAGTGTCGTTCTGGTCATGAAGAGGTTTGTTTGTTTGTTTTTAAAAACAACATGATGTTTCAAGGAAAGCCAGGTATTTCATCGGATATACTCTACCGTAGTGCTAAGAATCTTTTCTATACTGAGGAAAAATAGGCTGTGATTGGCCTTGCCAATAAATAGTAAATTGAACTTCATTTTGTACCTTCTTAAGGAATTTCGAAGGCTATTTTTGGCTCTATGTAATTTTTGCTACAAGGAATGACTTTACTCCATCGAAAGAAATGGTTCCTCTATGATCTCAGAGCAAAGGATAGTCCTTTAAACAGAATATTTCAGCCTATGGGAAACATACTTCATTGCCTTTATTTTTCTCATTGTGTTGTGGATGGGTGAAAATTTCATTATGGATGGTCATCGGTTCTCAGCCCTGCAATTAAAACTCAGTAATTGAAGGGAAGGGCTCAGTGTTTCCATTTGGAAAAACACTTGGGATCTTGGGGTATGAGTTATTTCCTGACCCAAAGTCTCAGACAGTGGATGTATCATCTCCTTCTTCCCTGGTGTTCTTGAGAACAGAATTAAAAGCGGTAACACATGCAACGGCTGGGCACAGAGCCAGGCACAGAACAAGGGGAGAAACGAGTGTTAGTTCCTTCTCTTGCTTTGTCTTCCTTGCCCTCCTTGATCTCACTTCTAAATGTCATAGCTGGACATTTGTAGCTGTGGCTAGACCAAGAGATGCCAGATGGTGGAGACAGGTGAGTCTTGAGTCCCAGCAGAGGTCATTCTGAGGTGTCCGAGTGGAAATCCTAGGCAAGTTCAGGGTCTAGAAGGCAAATTGAGCTGGTGTCTTAGGATATAAACCTTGATGGCAAATGTGGACAATAGAAGGTCCAAGAGATGGTTGGTGGTTACCGGGGTTCAATTTGGTATTAAGAAACAGGCAAGCAAGGCAGATTAGCCGAGAACAGTGATTCCATTCAATTTAACAAACGTTTATGGAACCGCCCCTATGTGCCGCTAAATGGTCTTAAGATCTCCGAGTTTGGAACAGCCTAGCACGTGGCAAGTATAAGTGACGTCTGATCTGTGGCAAGGATGAGGCTCTGCTCGGGCTTTAGTAACCTGGTTTGGGCAGATAAGTCTTACAGTGAGAATTTTGTTGGAGGTTGGGTAGGAATGATGAATTTCTGCATGTGCCGATGGTTGTGCCCAAAGACAGGGTCCCTGGGAGACCCACAGTTTCAATGGTCCTTCTGGGTGGGCTGTGCCCATTTGTATCTGCCTCTCTCTGGTGCTAGGTTTTTTATTTGTTTGTTTTGGTTCTCTGTGTTTCTGAAACTAGAGTTTAGGTTGGAAGGGACATGCTGTTGTAGTTTGGCAGTTGACAACCATATTGTCATTAAATTCCATTATTTGGCTTGCATACCACACCTCCCTCGCCTTGTGAAGCAGGCCATTGACTTCAAGACATTACAGAATATTATGCACGTGGAAGAAAATATTTCGATTTTCTTTTTCTTTTTCTTCTTACTGTGTAAACAACCACTTTGGAGGGAGTAGAGCTGAAATAATCCCACCAGGAATGGGCACTGGGTTTCTGGGAACTCACGGCCAACACCTTTTTTTTTTTTTTTTTTTTTTTTTTTTTTAATACAGTGTGCTTGTCTGGGAATTGGGGCGAAAGAAGCTTGTTTGTTTATTTTGTTTCCAACTAAGAGTAACTTTGGAAATGCTAGAGATTTTGCAGGGGGAAAACCCTCTTTTCACTAAATGATTGATTTTGAAGAAAACTTATTTTTATTTGTTTTGAGAGAGAGAGAGAGCTAGAGAGTAAGCGGGGGAGGGGCAGAGAAAGAGGGAGACAGGCTCCCAAGCAGGCTCTGCGCTGTCAGCACAGAACCCCATGCAGGGCTCGAACCCGCAAACCTGTGAGATCATGACCTGGGCGGAAATTAGGAGTCTGACCCTCAGCCAACTGAGCCACCCAGGCGCCCCTGAATGATCGTTAAGCGATGTTTGGACGTGTGGAGACTCAGCTTCTTTGAACTTTTTGCATGCAGCACTTTTTATTCAGAAGCAACCCCCGACGTCTGAGAATTTGTTTCTGGCAAGAAACCTATTCAGACTAGCGTTGCCTCTTCATTATAAAAATCCCCACAATTGCGTGCCTGTTGGAACCATAAAGAGTGGCGTCCTTCCTCCTGGTCACCTGTGGGGGGCTAGCCGGCCAGCCTGTGAATGGGGGGCGTCCAGCCGGACACCCACCACTAGGCTGAGAGGCCTCCCTGGTCGCAAGCCTGACCTTGTGTTTCGAAGAGAGGGCACTATTTGCAAAATCTGATTGAAGAACCAATAGGCTAAATTTAACATTATGAAAATAGATGGAAAGAAAGGCATTTGGCAAACAAGTTTCCCTCGTGGGAGGGGAAACCCTTCCGGGCCCTGGGCCCTCCCCCGCAGAGGCCCAGGGAGAACCTCTGAGGAGCCGGAAGGCGACCCCAGGGCCCTGGCAGCCCCCGCGGAGCTCCAGGCCTCCAGCCCCGGGACGGCCCATCGCGTCCTGGCAGCGCATGCGCCGCGGTGACGTCACCGCGCAGGGTTTGCCCCTGGAGCCAGCGTCACCAGGAGCCAGCGCAACATTCTGCATCCCGGCCCCCGGCACGGAGGGAGGCCTGCGGAGCGTTTCCAGGGGCACTTCCGTTTCAGCTTGTTTCTATTTTCAAGCCTGGAGACAATTAAAGACCAGGGTCTGGTGCCAGTATTTTTTTTTTTTTTCCACAGTTCGCGCTATTCTTAGAAACAGTTGAGCCGGTGGTGGAGTCTCAAGGCTCTGGAATCTTTTCTTTCGTGTGGCAACAAGTTCTTTTTCCTGGGAAGGCTCAGTGGTGCTTTTCTTGGGCTCAGCAGTGCGGCTGATGCGGCCTGGACTGTGTAGACAAGAGGCGCGGGGAGGACACACACGACCCTTTGGAACTGACGCTGGACGGGCGTCGAGGACGGGCCATCCCTGGGCAGCTACTCTAGAGCTCCTAAAGTGGTGTTTGTTCAACTACCCTGAACTTTTGTGGAAGGCCAGATGCGGGCACTGCGATAAAAGTGCTGAAGTAGAGTGATAAAACTTGTAATTTAAAAATTCTTTTTACCAGGCCATGTTGCTAAGGTTGTGTTTTGGTAAAATAAACTGCTTTTCCTAGGGTCGTATGGAATGAAAGCTTCATTCATCCGGATTTGGTTGAGCACTTACTGTGTGCGACCCAAGGTTATTTAGCGTGTGGTTTTTGTCTTCAAGAAGAAATAAGACACGCGCATGAATTTCTAGCATAAAAATAACCAGGGAACACTATTACCCAAAGGCCGTTTGCATGTTGAGCTAGGAACTTTTCAGAATGATTCAACGTGAAGCAATGTTTGCTTCTGGAGATGTTTGGAGTTCTCTCTAATAAAAATCAAAAATTAAGTAAAAGTTAACAAATTAAAAAAAAAAATTGAACAGGAAAAAAACCCTGTGGAGTGCAGCCTAACTGGGACTTTAGAATGAATATTTATAACCTTTGTTGCATCCATTAGAAAATGAGAAAGACTAAAACTCATGAGCTAAGTGCTCAACAGAATACAGTAAAAAAAAAAAAATTAATAAAAAAGCAAGCAGAAAGAATGCAGAAGGAAGGAAATCATAAAGATAAGGTTAGCAATTAATGAGCTAGAAAACAAAGTAATAACACAGAAAATCAACTAAACTAAAAACTAGTTCCTTGAAAAGAGTGATAAACACTTCTGGTGAAAATGACCCAAGACAGGAGGAGGCATGAAAGAGACATGACGTAGCTACAGATGGAGATTTAAGAACCTATCTGAGAATAAATATTGTGGATGAGTTCCTGACAATATGTTGGGAAACTTCCAGAGAAATTGGACAATTTCCTAGGGAAATGTCAATTACAAAAACGTAACGAAACCAAAAGGACTGAATATACCACAAAAGAAGTGAATCAAGTTAATCATCTGTGGCTTTCCCCTGGCCCCGTCCTCTCTTTAGAAAACAAGCCAGACACAGCCAAGATTACAAAATCTTCAAAGAACAGATAAGCACTACTTTGTATAAATGTTTCCGAAGAATGGAACCAGAACAACTCCCCACAGCACTTTATATGTATGATCTTGATAACAACACTGAGCAAGGGAGATAAAACAAAGTGAAATCATTGGCCCATACGAACATGAATGCAATGATCTGAAATAAAATGTTAGCAAACTAAATCTATCAAAATATTAAAATTTTTTTTTTTTTTTTTTGTCCAACGGGTATTTAGTCCTAGTGGTGCAGGTGATCTTGTAATTTACCTCATTACAACAGAAAACGAACTGGAACAAAGATTCAGTTAGAGGTAACATTTCTTAGAACCAGTGGTCGAGTCCATTGGTCATTTTTTTCTCTATTTTTTTCCCCCGAATTGTTGAAAATGACACAACTAAACCTTTTTAATTTCAGAAAACAAAGAGAAAAGGCAAAATCCAAAATTTAAATACATGATGACTGGCAGTGCTCTATGAATCTTTTCCATATTCGTTGGCTTCTGCCCTAGAAACTGTTCACTTGATAATTTACTTTGCTTGTAAGACTAAAGAAACTGAAGGGAACGTCTTCGTGGCTTTGGTCATTCATAAAATGTGTGATCACTTTTGTGATTGGTATTTTATTTTATTTTATTTTTAATTTTTTAAATGTTTTATTTGTTTTTGAAAGAGAGACAGAGTGCAAGTGGGCAGGGAGAGAGGGAGACACAGAACCCGAAGCAGGCTCCAGGCTCTGAACTGTCAGCACAGAGCCCAACGTGGGGCTTGAATCCACGAACCGTGAGATCATGACCTGAGCTGAAGTTGGACGCTCAACCGACTGAGCCACCCAGGTGCCCCTCTCGGGGTGGACTATTGGGAAAAAGGCATCCCTGTCGACTGATGTAGGCAATGACCACAGCTTGGCAAGGAAACAGGGCTGGGTTTGGACCCCTGCTTGTCTCTCGCTTTGGAACTTTTTAAAAAAATGTTTTAATTATTTATTTTTGAGAGAGAGAGAGAGAGAGGGAGAGCAAGCAGGGGAGAGGGGCAGAAGGAGAGGGAGACCGAGAATCCAAAGCAGGCTCCAGGCTCCGACTCAAACCCATGAACTGTGAGATCATGACCTGAGCTGAAGTCGGATGCTTAACAACTGAGCCACCCAGGCACCCCACTAGCTTTGGAACTTTTATGTGGCGCACATACTTCCCAAATGACTGCCATGCCTGACGGTGCCCTCTTACTGTGTTTGTAAAAATATTTTCTTCCTTCCCTCCCTTTTTTCTTTCCTTCTTTCCTTTTTGCTTTAGAATAAAAAGCCTTACCTTTCTGGTCATTATATTTCATTTTATAGTATGTCTGTTTTTTAGCCGTTCAAGACAGTGGTTGGCCTCTCATTTGCATATATTTGCATCTCTTCTGCATCTTGCTACCAGTAAACTTGATAAACCTTCCTTTTCTTTGTGCTTCTCAATTTTCTGATTCTGACCTTTCCCTCTTTCGATGATATTTAAGTAAATATCTTTCGAGCTGAGAACTTAAATTCTCTCTAACCTTAAGGTTCAAGAAAATTGACTCTTTATGAAAACTCCTGTCTGACTGGCCGCAGAGATTAATAGAAAAATTAAAAAAATGAAAAGATCCAAGGTGGTAAGAGATAAAAGTGTAACTTTCTTTAAAGTTTATTTATTTGAGAGAGAAAGAGAGAGGGTGAGATAGAGTGGGGGAAAGAGTGGGAGGAGGGGCAGAGAGAGAGTGAGGGGGAGAGAGAATCCCAAGCAGGCTCCACACTGTCAGCGCAGAGCCTGATGCAGGGCTCAATCTCACCAACCACGAGATCATGACCTGAGCTGATATCAGGAGTTGGACACATAACCTACTGAGCCACCCAGGCACCCCACTCCTTAAACTCTTGAAGCTTGTTAACCATCCACTGTCTCTGCTCCCAGGGGATGGCCTTGGTGGCGCCCGCTAATATTTGAGTGGGTGCTGGGGTGAGTTGGCAAACAGCCTGGAGGCCTGCAGGGAGCAGACACTGGGCTAGATGCTCTGTCATTTAATGTTCGGGTCAATCCTGGGAGATATCACTCCCATGTTACAGAGAGGTAAACTGAGGCTCCAAGAGGGGTGTGATCTGTCCAACTTCTAAGCGGCAGGTCTCCTGGTTCCCAGATGTGAGACCATTTTCACTCATCAGAGTATTTGGCCCATTTAAGTTCACTTTTGTTTACTTTTGACCCGTTCTTGAGACTTTGATGTGCCAAACTGGAAGGAAGTGCTCATATTGTCAACACAGTGACAGTAAAGTCATCTATCACTACCCCCAGCACTGCCCCCAGATTCAGGACAGAGCTGTCTTTATTTGTGACAGGTGATGATATTTTGAGTACAGTATGAAATGAAGGGGGGAAAGAGCTTTCTGAGGGCGAAAGCTTGGAGAAGGCTGAAGAATGTCCGGGAAGATGGTGTAAAGATTGGATGGAGATAAAGATTGTATTTTATCTCTGGAGTTTTAAGGAAATCTCTTCTCTTGAAGCAGGCTCATTTGAGTCTGATCCCACCAGCGATGCGTTGATGGATTCTCAGAGTCTCACGAGCCCTGACTGCTCTTGAAGATGATTCTCCCCTAATCTGTGAGAAAAAAGAACCAGGATGGGGGCCGGACTCCAACACAAAGGCCAGACACTTTTTAGGAGTGTGGGAGGGGTGCTTCTTTTATGTTTTTCTCTTTTATGTCTAGAGAATGAGGTTTTTCTAGTGACCTGGAGTGCCCTGCACAGAATAGATTGTCTCCTCAGTTTTAAGTTTTTCCTTAACTACCCTTCTGTCCTGCAGTTATTAATGTGACTCCATCCAGCTTTCGCCAAAACTCAAATTGATTATAAGCCATTGACTGGGACCTTTCTGTCTGCCCCTGCTCCCCTGGGAATGTTGCCAGCCAGAGGTTCAAAACCGATAAGTGTGTTGGTACTGAGTGGGTCAGCGATTTTTTTTTCTGGTGTGGACTCAAGGTCCTGGGTTCTCCTTCAGTCTTTTTGGGATGTAGGAGGGAAGAACCATCCTTAACCTTTGGGCTGATGGTGCGACCTTTCCTCAACAGAGACTCATTAAAACAGAAGACACTCTTCCAGCCAAGGTTGGAGGCTGGCTAGCCGCGTGGGACAAGAGGACAGCAGGAGAAGGGACATGTTAATTGGATAAATCTGTCAAATTTCGGTATTTCCAGTTTCCTAGCTGTTTGTTTCTTTGTTTGTTTTTAATGTTTATTTATTTTTTAAATTTTTTAATGTTTTTATTTATTTTTGAGACAGAGAGAGAGACAGAGCAGGAGCAGGGGAGGGGCAGAGAGAGAGGGAGACACAGAATCGGAAGCGGGCTCCAGGCTCTGAGCCGTCAGCACAGAGCCCGATGTGGGGCTCGAACTCACAGACTGTGAGATCATGACCTGAGCCAAAGTTGGATGCCCAACCGACTGAGCCACCCAGGCGCCTCAGTGTTTATTTATTTTTGAGGGGGGGAGGGAGAGAGCGTGAGTGGGGAGGGGCAGAGTGGGGGGGGGGATTCGGGGCTTGAAATCACGCACTGTGAGATCATGACCTGAGCCAAAGTTGGATGCCCAACCGACTGAGCCACCTAGGCACCCTGTTAGCTATTCATTTAGAAAAAATCTTTTCTACTCGTCCTCAGAAAAGTCACATCAGGCCCTCTCAGTCATAGCCAGGTCTCTCTGCGTTTGTTGCTTCAACGTGTATTTCTTGAGTGTGCTGTGATCTAGGCCTTCTCCTCTGCTGAAAATGCCATGGGGAATGAGACCCACAATGGGGGGGGGGGAGGTGTTCAAAATCCTTGAGGACTTTGCCTCTGCCTGGGTGGGACAGATAAGCACTGAGGGTAGAGGCTATCGCTGCCACTACTAGCTTTATTCTTCCTACGATTTGCGGTTCATGTTTTTTCTTACATCCTAGTTCGGATTCCAGCTCTCTTGGGAAGACTTCCCAGATTCACCTCTCCTCTGGGTGCAGGCATGCCACGTTGTTCCTGGGTATGTGGGCCTGGTACTTAACCCACCCCCGCATGGTTTGGGGGGAAGACCAGGGGCGGGCGAAGGGACCTGGGTGTGCCCCCTGATGCCACATCTTCTTGGTTATGTGACCGCACTTCAGCTCTGTTCCTCTGTCCCTTCATTGCAAATGGAGGATAACGTGTGTGCCTCACAGAGCAGTGAGGAGAACCACGTGGCATCAGGTATATAAGGTCACGCACCATACGTCCTCTGCGTTCTAGTAGCCGGTCATTACATGTCGGGTTTTTTTCCTCCTGTTTTTCGTATCGTCACTTACTCACGTATTAAAGGGTTAACCTATCATTTCTAATTTCTCCTCTGCCTCCAAGATGCTGAGATTCTGATGTATTGTTATTTGATTACTATAAGAATAGTTCTCTCATGTGTCTGTTTTATGTTTCCGGCAATCTTCTAAGTCTCTCGAGAGTTGTTATAATTTTGGCAGCCCTCACTATGGTCAAGTCAGTGGAGGGCTCTCCGTATTTCCAGTGGATATCTTTTATGTATGTGTCATGATATACCTATTATGTCTGTCTGTCTTGTTTTCCATCACGAAGCACAGACGCTTTGAGACGATTTCCTGGCCACGTCCCTTCAGTGCCCGCCACACTTATCCAGAGGGGTGCTTGACAAACGCAAGTACGGATGGGGACTACCAACTGTTCTCCATCCTAGGGTCATGTTTTCTTCACACGTTATCTCTGGAATTACTTACATTCACAGTAATTAATCTTCCGTAGAAACTTTCGGTCGGAGTGAAACATTCCTCAGATCTCCTGTTCTGATAATAACACAATTCCAAGCCGCTGCCATTTTATTCACCTGATCCATTCCTGAAGAGTGTCCCCATGAGCTGTTGACATTCACGTGCTCGCCATAATCGAATTTCAAATCTTATCTCTCTATTATAATCTGATAGGTATTCCTACTGTGCTTTGGCTCCGAATATAACCCAAATCACATTTCAGGAATCCAAACTTTACCTCCAGGGATATTTCTGCTCTCGTTAACGAACGGTTTGTGTACATTGAACTCTTCTGAAAAAGTTTAGTCAAATGGGCCTCAAGACCCTTACTCTTTGGAAACTCATTATAGCACACACTCAGTACAAAACAAACAGCAAATCTTTTGTTATTGGAAATTCTCCCTGGGGCTGAACGAGGTAAATATTTAAGAAGTGACGGTCGGCCATCGTTCAGAAAACTTCGTTCTGTCAGTAAACACATACTCGCTTACCGTTTTCACAGACAGCAAATATGACGAAGATATTACAGCATTTCCTTCTTTACACTCAAATAGTAAAAGTACCACCTCTTTAAGCGAGATCTCATCCCCTGTTAACAATTTAGTTAATAAGTAGTTAGTTTAAGCCTCTCCTGGCCCTTAACACTTGACTTAAGTAGGCCCTCGGCCCCTGGTAGTCTCGAAGATACCTGGAGATTTGAAAAAAACAAAACAAAACAAAACTAAAGTTTAGGAACGTCAAAGAAGAGTGCTCTCGATACGAACCTTTTTATTTTTCTTTCTTTTTAAGACAATAGCCAGAAGTTTGCTTGATAAATAATCTCACTGTATATGACATCTCCAAATTTCCTTGAAATCACTCAGCTTGTGTCAAGGACTGATTCTGAATTCTTTGGTCTCTAACAGCTATACCTGATAACTTGAAGGTTGTGGTTTGTTGTGGGTATGTACCAGATATTAAAATAAATTATTATTATTTTTAAATAATTTTTAATCGTTATTTATTTTTGAAAGAGAGAGAGACAGAGCACGAGCAGGGGAGGAACAGAGAGAGAAGGAGACGCAGAATCCGAAGCAGACTCCAGGCTCCCAGCTGTCAGCACAGAGCCCAACACGAGGCTCGAACCCACGAACCGCGAGATCATGAACTGAGCCAAAGTCGGACGCTTAACTGAGCCACCCAGGTGTCCCAAAATAAATTATTTTGATGCCCAGTAGCTTTTGGACTAGTTGGAGATATTAAGGGTTAAATTATGCCAGTCTAATTAAGCATGCTTAACTGCAGGTTCTTAAAATAAGAAGTGAGGCCTCTTTTTATATAATTCTGACTCATCCATTCCCCCACCTCCCATCCCTCCTTGCCCGCATGACCCGAGCATTTTTCCTCACGACAGAGCGGGCTCAGGACTTTGAGAGTCCATGCCCTTTGGGTCATGACCTGTCTGTCCTGAGCACCTAATGATGTTTTTCCCCCCAATTTTATATGCTTATTTATTTATTTTGAAATAGAAGGTGAGTGGCGTAGGGGCAGAGAGAGAGAGGGAGAGAGAGAGAGAATATCCCAAGCAGGCTCCGCGTTGTCAGCACAGAGCCCGATGCAGGCTCGAACCCATGAACTGTGAGCGCATGACCTGAGCTGAAATCAAGAGTCAGATACTTAACTGACGGAGCCACTCAGGCGCCCCACATCCATGGATGTAAATCCTTTGTTTGGTCTTCTAAGAAAAATTTTCGGGGTTGGATACATGGTCATTTATGTCTTATAACCCACTCTGTGATTAGGAACTATCATTTCCCCCATTTTATAGATGAGGAAACAGGCTCAGGAAGGTTCAATAATTTGACTCAGATACTAAATATTGAAGCTGAAATTTTGAAAAAGTGAATCTTGCCTCAAATCCCTGATCTCAACCATTTTGTCATAGGTAACACACAATATATTCAGCTAAAAACATTTTCATACTGCAATTGAAATTCCCCTTGACCCCCATCTTAAATCAAGCCCCCTCTCAGAAGCATCTGCTCTTAAGATTTTCCAAATCTTTCATGAGTTCGAGCCCCGCGTCGGGCTCTGTGCTGACAGCTCAGAGCCTGGAGCCTGCTTCCGATTCTGTATCTCCCTCTCTCTCTGCTCCTCCCCTGCTCACACTCTGTCTCGCTCTCAAAAATAAAGAAAGATTAAAAAACATTAAAAAAAATAAAAAAAGTTTTCCAAATCTTCATTTTTATCGTGGGATTAAAAAAAATACAAGCCATCTCACACTGTATCTTTTCATCAGTAACTTGTTTTTTAATGTAAAAACACATTTTAGAGATTTTTCTAGTTCAATGCAAGGGTTGGGCTTTATTAGCACTATTATTTAAAAATTTTTAGATATTTATTATTTATTTTTTTGTGAGACAGAGTGTGAGGTGGGCGGGCAGAGAGAGAGGGAGACACAGAATCAGAAGCAGGCTCCAGGCTCCGAGCTGTCAGCACAGAGCCCGGTTCGGGGCTTGAAGCCACAAACTGTGAGATCATGACCTGAGCCAAAGTTGGACACTTCACCGACCGAGCCACCCAGGTGCCCCTTTATTATTATTTTTTAAATGGTTGCATAGTATCCTATGTCATGGGTATACTGTGGAATATTCAATCACTTTTCTATTGACAGATGGTGATTAGCCTTTTTTTGTTTGTTTTTAATATATAAAACCAAAGGGCTTCAATAAACAACCGTGTGTGGGCCCCCTATGCAGACTCCTCATTCCCTTTAAGAGGGTAATACACTAACATCCCGTAGTGTGATCAGGAAAGCCCTGACTACCTTTGCCTTTTCTTGTCTTTCCAACAAAAGAAGTTCAATTAGAACCTTAGACAATGTTTACTCATTCGCATTCTTGCACCTAACTGTTCTGGAGTTCATAGGGTAGCACAGGACATCCAACCCAACATAAGACTTAACCACGTGGCCACAATGAAGCGAGTCCTTTGCCCATGGCCAAAAGCTCGCTGGTTTCTTCTGCCTGGAGGAGAAAATGACCTGGCAAGGGATTTCCTCTACCGTGCCAGCTTTGGTCTCCCCTGAACACTGGCCAGGGACCTTTCTTCTCTTGGACGAACCACTGTAGCTCAGGAGCACACCCCTCACGCAAATGCACCTTGTGTAGGCTCTACCTCCGGCGGGGAGTACTGGCTTCTGACCTTCTCCATCCAGTCCGTGGATGGTTTAGGAGCAGCATCGGTGACTTTGCTCCCCGTGATGTCACTGAAATGTGCGAGCAGATCCTTGGCTTCTTTCGAAACCACGTTTCCATGGAGAACCACACATTTTTGCTCCGTAGTTTCACACCAGAAAATTTCAACTTTTGCTAAAATTTTTCTCATCCAATGAATAATTTTTCACACTGGCCTAACCACTTATGAAAGCAGTTCCCAAACGCAATTTTTTTTTTTATGTCCTTGTAAAGAATATGCAGGACTCCTTTCTACTATAGATCTGAGCTAACGACAGAGCTCTGTATCCTACTCTTTAATTTATCTAAAACTCCTTATCAGGACCCTTGATTTTCTTAGGCATCATCACCTCTTTAATTATCACTAACACCAACAACTCTCCCAAAACTAGCTAATTTGTCCATTTCTCATCTTTCAAGTAGGACAATTTATTTGTTTTTAAGCCCTTCCCCAGGACTTTGTCAATTTATGTAGAACATGGTAGCATCCTAGATTTGGTCATTTTTCGGACAGTCATCGAATTTGCAAGCAGGCAGTGTTCCAGCTTATCATTTACTTTCCATAAGAGACTGGTTAAATGAGTTTCCTAATGATAGACTAGAACTCAGCCCACCTCACTCCAGTTCAGTGCTGTTCCATCGCACTGACAGTGACCTGAGTTATGGAGCTGGAACTTGGTGCACAGTTTACCCTAGAAGGAGATCCCAGTTCTCTTGGCCAGTGGTTAGGGCTTTGTTGAGGGGGAGGCGGGGGGGGGGGTAAAGGGAATGAAAGCGTCCATGGGGTGACAACGCGCAGCCAGCCCTAAACGTAAGTAGAGGGCTCCTATAGATTATAGTAGTTGGTGGTTTTGAGTGCATCGAGAACCACTGGGACATTGGTGGTAGTGGGCGGTTTTCTCTTACCAGTGGGAAGTATTGGAAGGCTAGGGGCCTAGCCCTCATGAAAGATTTGGAAAACTCTTAAGAGCAGGTGCTTCTGGAAGGGGGCTTGATTTAAGATGGGGGTCAGAGGAAGGGCGGGGGCAAGGACATAGGAAACAATCAAGGAATCAGACCCTACTGTTCATGCTAAGTTTAGAAGGCAACACAACATCCTAGAGAAAAGAAGAAAAGCATCTCTAAGAGTTGCCTGCAATAACTTTGCTTCTTGATCTGTCCTGGGGCACCCGTGTATGTGAGCATTTTCCATTCAATATTGACGATATCATAACTGCATCGCAAGATACATTTTCCTCCAGCCTGACCACAAGAGGAAACTATTCATGATACGGCTGTGAGGATATTCCACATTCTCAGCATATTTTTCTAATGATTCGCTTTTATTCTCCAGGCCACAATTACCTCCACCCCTTTTGGACAGGGGAAGACAGCCTTTCCCTAAAGCACCCGGCAATGTGTCAGGGTGCAAATGTGGGCTAAACTTAAATGTGTCTTTAATTAGTATTAAATCGGAAGTCAGAATGTGCAAAGCACTGCCTTTGAGATGGCTCCAGATTCTTCATTATGGAGTCTATTTTCTGTGGCTCTCTGACCCCAGAACTCTCTTTTTTTTTTTTCCATTTCTCTTTCCCACTGAGCCTCATGTGCTGGATATAGTGTATCCTGTATTCGCCAGTTATGGCTTTTGAGGTGAAATTTAAAAATGAAACATGGCTTCTCTGAGACTCTGGGAAATATAGTCTATTGATTTGCCTTTACCAGGTAGGAAAAGGCTTTGATTTATCTACCTTTTTAATCTTCTAATTTTTGCTCCAAATAAAAGTGACACACGAAGGAGAGTTTTGGTTCTGTAAGACAAATTGGCCAGGGCGTTTTCCGTCCCCTTCTGGGCTGTGTAAGGGTAAAGTTCTGATGGGAACAGACACGCTCCAAATGTCATGACAACGCAGGGACTGAGAGCAGGACCCTGGCAAGGAGAGCAAGGGGCTTTCCAGTTCTGGAACGTGGTTTGTGGGGGCACGAGGAAAGAAAGGCATTCTTCCCCACGTGTCTCCTACCAAGTCCCACGGCATCTGAGATGCTGAACTTTGAGATGAGCTCTCCCAGGTTAGGTACCTTTTCCTCTGGGTCCTTACCAAAAGAGGGAAACATGCAGATATTGAAATATATTGTCACTAACACTTTGGTGTGAATTTATTTCTCAGCCTCGGCAGCTAAAAACATCGTGGAAAGCATTTAGAAATTTATCGACGAGGCTCAAACAGCCCCCTATTTTTGCAAATCAAATCTCACCGTACGCAGCCATGCCCATTAATTTCTATATTGTCTGGGGCTGCCTTCACCCTCTAGTACTGGACTGAGGAGTTGTGAGACCACGTGGTTCTCCAAGTCTGAAATATTTATTATCTGGCCCTTTTCAGGAAAACTATGCTGAACAAAGTTGTGATCTCCAAGAGAGTAGCCAGTAGTCACATGCACCTATCCAATGATAAGTTCCTTAAATTAAATATAATTAAAAACTCAGGTCCTCGTTTGCACTAGCCACATTTCAAGTGCTTATTAGCCACTTGTGGCTAGTGGCTACCATATTGGATAATGTAGATATAGAACATTTTTATCGTTGTAGAAAGTTTTATGAAAACTCATATATTAGTTAATAAGTTACATAATTAGCATATATTAATCCACTAACAACCCAAACATATCAAGTTCTTTGATCTCTATCGCTTAAAAAAATTTTTTTTTTCACGCTAATTATTTTTGAGAGAGAGAGAGACAGAGACAGAGCGTGAGTAGGGGAGGAGCAGAAAGAGGGCAGAATCTGAAGCAGGCTTCAGGCTCCGAGCCATCAGCACAGAGCCCAACGCGGGGCTCGCACCCACAAACCATGAGATGGTGACCCGAGCCAAAGTCAGAAGCTTAACCGACCGAGCCACCCAGGCGCCGCTCTATCACTGTCTTTAATCCAAGATAAAAATCATCTCAGGGGATGATAGTTACATTCACTGACTGTCTCTGGGCAGTATGACACGTCTTGTTCCATGAGTAATTGCCCTCCCATGGACCCATGATCTAATTTGCAGAAGTGATTATTTTCTTCTCGTATGTGAGTCCAAAAGCTATAGGCATTCTAGTATAGTCTCCACATCTTTCCTCTGGCTCCTGCATTTCACAATTCCTTGCTGGCCTTTTGGTGAGAGAAAGAGACTCCCCCGACCGTGGACCAGACCTCCCTAGCTGGGAAGGAAGGTCACTTCGGACCCGGGCCTGAGAGCCCGTGGCTATGCCCTGGATGAGGGCCCAAACTTTCCCCCAGGGACTGCTGGAGACATCCCTGCTGCTGAAAGTGAGCCGCTTCCTGAGGAAAGATTTTCGAGGCTGGGGGAATCATTGCCATCAGTCTGGATAAAGGTTGGGCTTTCTGCGAGATGTTATGTGATGTATGGGGAGCCGGTAAAGAAGAGAGTAGCACCTGGGGAAGCCCCTTCTGACGTGGGCTGAGAACCGTTGTCTGTATTAGCGCAGAAGGCCAAGCTGTTATTCAGAGACTCAACAGTGCAGTGGCTTAAAAGACTAACAAGTTTATGTCTTTCATGTGACAGTCCAAGGTGAAAGTTCCAGAGGCGGGCTACTCTGACCCACTGCTGCTTAAGGACACAGGTTCCTTGGCAAGTCTTTGCTCTGTCCTCCACAGTCGCTGACTCCCCGGAATACTTGTCATCTGCACGGTTGAAGGTGGTTATGCGCACATCCAAGTTCAAGGTGGAAGAAGGGGAGCAGGTATGGAGGAGGTGGGCCCGCTCGCTCCGCAGAGGCCTGGGCCCAGCCATGGTCCGGCGGCCCGGACAACGACACCTAACTGCAAGGCGGGCTGGGAAGGGCAGCCTGGATGTGTGTGGACACGTGGAACGTGGATTTGGGGAGACTGCTGACTCCCCGCTATCCTATGTAGTTTGTCTTTTAAACATCAAGGCCCCACACGCACCCAGAAACTGTATTGTGGCTCTTCCCCTTCTGCCTTCCTCTCTACCTTCGCAAAGCATTCCAAGAAAGAAAGGGAATTCGTTTTTCAACCTTTTTGTTACCGCTGAGAAAATGACAAGGCCCCAAACACCTACGCCCAGAGCTGAAAACGGATCGCATTTCTGTAGGGAATGACCCTTTCTGTGAACGCTAATGCTCCGGGAATGGGAGCTATGTGGTGTTTTTCTGGAGCAGGGGTGTGTGGAACCGCTCTCATCGTATCTTCGACGGCCGGAAACAGAGATTCAGGCGGAATGTTCTTCGGGGCCAGTGAGCCGTGTGCAGGCCTCCGAGCTCCTCATTACTCTTCTTCCCTTCATTCCACTAGAGCAGCTCCAAGTCGTGACAACCCGTGGGGATAATTGACGTGAAAGTGCTCAACCCCGAGTGCCCAAGCTTCCCCCAAACAATCGCTGGATTGTTCCGGGACCTGTCGATGCCACAAACCTCATGCTGAGGAGTTGGCCCCATAATTAGCAAGCAGCGGCTGTCAAGCCCATGAAATGGTTTTAGGTGACGAAGTGAACGAGACAAAGCAGTTTCTTCTTCTCTGGCAGGGAAGACAGCCGGTGTCCGAGCGGGGCTGATGCTTCTGTAAAGGAAACTAAGTGAATCTGGCTTCCATTTCACACTCGTGCTTTCCAGACCGATACCGACTCTGTGAGGCTCATCTCCTGAGCCTGGTTTCCCCCGGTTCTCGGCTGATGGGGCGGCAAAATCCCGCTGCAGCTCAGGGAGGGCAGTAGAGGCTGCGGGCCCGTAAGCCCCACCTGCCGCCCGCTTGAATAACCCTTAAAAACCTCTGGGGATTCTCAAAACGGAGAGTGTTTTGCACTCTCTCAGCACTGAAAGGAAGCTCCATATGTGAGAGCTCTAACCTGGACGTCGACTTTTTATATGGGGGGGACGCTGGACATGAGGTAGGGAGAAAGAAAAGCTGGGGCTGGAAAATTCACGGGGTACCTGTGATTCAAACAAACGTGAAATGTATCTTATCCTTTACCTGCCTCGAATGAAAACATACTCTCGTAAACAGACATTGTGGGGCGAGGGGAAGAACAGCAGATGACGGGGAGCCGGTGGCAGTGGTCCAATTTCTGTGGGCCTTGGGTGCCTCACCTGTGACTGGGAATACTCAGTAGACAATTCGAATCGTATCCGGCTCCAAGTAGATGTGAAGAGATGTGACTACATCACCAAGCATCGTAATAATCAGTTATGTTCTTGACGTGGTTTCGTATAAAATCTCTCTCTTTATTAACACATATTTGTATGTTGGGCTATATGGGTATCAGGAAGCATTAGGGACGCACTGATGCTTTAGAACTTGCCCCGATATGTGGATATCAGGTAGAAATACAGGAGTTTAAAATGTGACGTGTAGGGCTCCTGGGTGGCTCAGCCGGTTGAGCATCGGACTCTTGGTTTTGGCTCAGGTCGTGATCCCAGTGTCGTCTTGAGTCAGGCTCCGAGCTGTGTGTGGAGCCTGCTTAAGATTCTCTCTCTCTCTCCCTCTCTCCCTCCTATGCCTGCATGGGTGCATGCTCTCTCTCCCTCTCAAATAAAAAAAAGTGTGTCCCACATGTTTCTGAGTTGAATGAGAATGGAAATCAGTTACTTAGCCTTACATATACTGATACCCACGTAGCCCTTGTTATTGATATCATCCTGCTTACACCCAGGACAACTATCACACCACAAGTGAGTTATCTAAAAAGCAGAAAGTCTGGGGACACTTTACGTGTGCTAAAGGGACTGCGAGGGGGAATTTTCCAAAATAGAAAAATTTCCAATTACTTAGACTCTCGTGGCAAATCTAGTTCTTAAAAAGCCTTCAGCCAATCGTGTCGTTACAGACTTGGGGGAACATATCCAGCGCGTAATTGTCCGTTGGTTTTTATACTTTCCAAACCAGGCCATTTCTTGGTAGGCTTTAAATTGTAACCAGGTGACATGAAATCAAACCGCTGGCATCGGTAGCACACGGGCACCTGTGAAATGAATCGAATGTGAATAGGTATTTGGGCATTTTGTTTGTAATTTCCCTCTGTTTCAGATTATATAATAGCACAACAGAACAGCTGGTGCATGGCCTCTAGGATAATGTAGTGAAGGAAAAATACCCCTTGTAACTTAGAAAACAGCCAAGTTGCAGGGTAAAGGAATAGAGTTTTATTTCTCAATTAGTACACTTAAAAAAACATTTGTTTTAATGTTTATTTAGTTTTGAGAGAGTGAGAGCGTGTGAGTGACGCAGGGGCAGAGAGAAGGGGACAGGGGGTCCGGAGCGGGCTTTGTGCTGACAGCAGCGAGCCCGATGCGGGGCTTGAACTCACAAACCGTGAGATCATGAAGTGATCTGAAGTCGGACGCCCAACCGACTGAGCCACCCAGGTGCCCCGGGAACGAAGTGTTTTAATGTCAGCTAAACATAGCCTGTGAGGTTGTCTGTCATGGAAGAGATTCAGATTTACTTACCCGGACTCCGTAGAGACGGTCTGCAAGATTGTGCTGGAATCTGCATTTCCATCCCGTTTCTCTCCGAACCACAGACTTGAACATCCCTGTTGGAACCGAACAACATTTGTTTGCTCGTCAATGACTTCAAACTATTTGCAGAATACCCACCGTGTGTGGGGCACGCCGCTAAGTTCTGGAGATTCAGAAATGAGTGACACAGGTCCTGCCCTTCGTTGGGGGGGTTCTCAGTTTGTCAGGGGAAAGGAACACATAAAGAGACACAGTGATGAGCAGGAGATCTGGAGACGGGCTCCGGCCTTTTCTGGCCACATGGTTGTGGCTCAATGCTGTTTCAGTTTCTTCACGCACGAAGTGGGCAGTGGCATGCACGTATTGATAGTCAATGGCATATTTGAACTCTGATCTCTTGGAATCTCACGTCTGCTGTGTCCTTTCTATTGAGTACAGCTAATTAAAGTAGGCTGCAATAGAATTATCCTTTATCACCATATCTGGGTCCCGTCCTGGTTCGGATTCTCCCTCCATCACGTCCTATGCCCAAAGAACTCCAAGGGTGGCTTTTCTGCTCATGGGTGCCTTTCTGCTTCTTGTTGTTTTATCTTGGGGTTTCTCCCTTTTTCTCTTTCTCACCCCACTGTAAAAACAGAACGTAGTCTTGGTGCTACTTTTCTGGCCTGCTGTACCTGAAGCGAATTTACAGCTGGTTTGAAATTTCTGAGATTCTTTTCCATAGTTTCCAGAAACAAAAGTCAAGGAGGGCATGTGTGGGTTTAAAAGTTGGGTGTGAGAGTGCGCTCCCTTTTGGGTTGTTGCTTTGTTCGGTCGTTCCTTAGAGGTTCAACTTTTTTTTCTAAGCCACGAGTTTTGTTGTTGTTTTTATTTTGTACAAAGGAAAAAAAAACACATCAGGTATATTGCAGAGAGACGTAAGATATCAAGTAAGTGTCCTGGGGTGAAGAGCATGAGAGAGAGAGAGAGAGAGAGGATTGATGAAGGAATTAACGTGAAGACATTAAGAATGTTGAATGTTGCCTTGGAAGGATGAGGTTGATAAATGTGGTGATTTTTAAAAAAGACTGCAAATTTCTTTTTTTGAAGTTCATTTATTTATTTTTGAGAGAGCGAGCGAGAGAGCGAGAGACAGGACCCCAAGCAGGCTCCATGCTGTCAGTGCAGAGCCTGATGCAGGGCTTGGTCATGACCTGAGCTGAAACCAAAAGTAGGGTGCTTAACAGACTGAGCCACCCAGGTGGTGCCCCACGACTGCCGAGGGTCTTGACACTATTCTTACTGAGAGGTGGGATCAATGTTCTCTCTCCTGAAGTCTGGGTCCGATTTGCTTGTAGCCAGTACAATACTGCACGATTTTCACGACTAGGTGGAAAGTACAATGTAGCTTTCACTTTGTTGACTGGGGCACTCACTGTTGGAGCTCAGAGCTGGCGGGAAGCACAGACCACATGGAGAGGACATATGTAAAGAGGCAACTGACATCTCAGTTGACAGCCAACATCAAACACCAGATATGTGAGTGAAGATGCCTCCAGAAGATTCCATCCCCAGCTGTCGAGTCACCCTTAGCTGTGGAGTCTTCCCAGTTGAGATTCTAGATACTGCTGCGCACACATATGCAATTTTCATTGTACTCTGACTAAATTCCTGACCCAGAAAATTTGTGAGCATAAAGAAATGGTTGTTTTAAGCTGTTGAGTTTTGGGGTAATTTGTTATGGAGCAATGGGGCACGGGAATAAGGATGTGGAGGGGGAGGGAGTGACAGCCGGCATGAGGTGTTACCCTCCCTTTTCCTTTGGCACCACGTATTCTGCCACGGATGGTTTTTCCCTGAATAAACACTTGGGTAAAAAAAAGAAAATTGCGGATAAGGGTCTAGAAGAGACCTTAGCATCCATTTTAAGGTGAAGAAGGAGATAGAGAGGAAGTTCTTATGGCCAACAGCTCCAGGCAGCCATTGTAGGCAACCCAACAGACATCCAATGTAAACAGATCGGTGGGGACCTCTACAAAAGTCCCTTTATAAGATCCAAAGTTTCAGGAATGGCGATTCTATTTTTGCAAACTCAGAGATATTCATCGGTTTCCTGGTCCAGACTTTTCAAAAGGCAGGTTTCAATGGCGACTGTGGGAATAATTATTCTTTTGAGTGTCTGAGAGTGGAGAGGAACAGCGCAGGTGAAATAAAATCAAGGGTCCTCTGTTCAGGCAAAGTGAGGTCCATGGAACCTAAGCAGAGAGAGTGACTGTGATCTCAACCCAGAGCTGGGCCAGCACTTCTGCTCCAGAACCTTCCATCCTGGGGTACATATTTCTCATGAGGCATTGAGATATCCTGCTACACAAATAAAAAGTGCATAGGGATTTGGTGCTCACTGTCCCTAGCATGAAGTTTTCCTCTAGGATATAATTTATAGATGAATTAAAAAAAAATAAATAAAATGATCTCAACCAGGGGAGAAAGGCTTCCAACCTAGTAGATTTCTTAAATTGTTCTTATGAATAGACTGTTTTTCTAATTTCTTCCCTAAGTTTGTGTATGATATATTATTACACCAGAATGTGAAACCAGCCAAATGAGCCCCAGGAAAGAAATGTTGCTCCAAAGTAAATATAGGAACTTGGTTAATGCCACATGATCAGATATCTTGCAAATAAGACACACAATTAAAAAATCATCGTATATGACATTGGGAGTTACAGATTATATGAGATAGTCCCCCCATGCTGAAGTGGAAATTTGATATCCTTATTGAGCCTTGAGACGAATTCTGGGAAAATGGAACTTTGAACCTATATGAAAAGGAGCGAGTGATTATGTACAAATGTGGCCAAAACCTAGGGGACACGCAGGAACAAAAGCAGATCGTAAATCTCTAATGTAGAGCAAATGTTCAGCAAACTGTTGTCTCTGTGTGAAGGGATATGACATTTGTAGACGTGAGACAGTTCTCAAATTTTAGTTAGCACCAGTCAATGCCAAACTGCCAGGTGAAATTCTCTTAAAGCATACATATGTATTTAAAAGAATCCTCTTGGGGCGCCTGGGTGGTGCAGTCGGTTAAGCGTCCGACTTCAGCCAGGTCACGATCTCGCGGTCCGGGAGTTCGAGCCCCGCGTCGGGCTCTGGGCTGATGGCTCAGAGCCTGGAGCCTGTTTCCGATTCTGTGTCTCCCTCTCTCTCTGCCCCTCCCCCGTTCATGCTCTGTCTCTCTCTGTCCCAAAAATAAATAAACGTTGAAAAAAAAATTTTAAAGAATCCTCTGGTAGAAAGGAAATGCAAACTGAAATAGCCACCCACTTATTTTAAGTAAAACAATGAAGCTCCACTAAATGGAAAAATTAAGGGTAGGGTGGCATTTTTTTTTTTTTAAACTCACCATACTGTGATTTTACCTTGCAAAGTGTATCATGTAAGAGATGCATGAATAAGTTTATTTTTTATTACCATCAGAAAAATAAGTAAAGGGTAGGCAAATGGAAACTATGAGTGACAATAACACAACACTCTACGAGAACATTTTCTTATCGCACAGCTTAAAAGAAGTCACTACTTGGGATTGGGAAACTTGTTATTGTAAAGACTTTTTATATTGTGATATTATTTTACTTTAATGAACCAACCTAGACAACTTGGGATATATATTTAGATAAAATGTCAGGAAGGGGACTGTCTTCAAATGAAGGTCATTAGACACAAAAGGAGATTCAAAGGTTTCTCTAACAACCTCATGCTAACCTTTCCCCACCTCTTCTGCTGGGGGAGAGTTCATGTAAATCCTTCTTTTTATGGGTAACGATCAGCTTTGTTCTTTGCTTAATGCATGTGGAACCCTGTTTTCCTGACACGGTGCATTTTTACATTTTTAGGGACAGTAAGGCTTTTTCTTCTCTGGGGTCTTAAAACGATTGACACTAGTCCAGCAAAGCTGTAGACCCTGGTCTTAAAGGATCAAAGACTGAAATGGAGCTAATTTCCTACAGTGATTCTACAGCCTGGGGAATTACTTAAGGAAAAAGCTGCCTATTGCCATTTATTGAACTAATTAAAAATAAAAACATAGCTTTCAATAAAAAGTATATCTCAGAGCATGATACTAATTAGGTTTTTTTTTTTTTTCCTTGCCTTGAAAAAAAAAGTGACCTGATCTTTCTCTTTTGAAGGGTGCCAATGCTCAGTACATTTTGTTAATTGGTTTATTAACTTTTCTGATTCTGGGATTGTTCATGTTCAGACTGTCTCATATAGGCTCACACTGATATCCCTGTGTAAACTCTGACCGCAGATTGGGTTTTCTTATTACAGACCAACAAAAAGAAGAGAATCCGTGTTGGAAAGGAACTTGAAAGATTATCTGATCATCTCTGCCTTCACGCAAGTGTATTTATTGTAAGCTAACGAATGAAGACGTGCAGGTATATACTCAGATGTGACTGAGGTTAGACCATGGGCAGCTGGTGAAGTGAAGATGAGACAGAATCATACTGCCTAGGTTCACAATCCAGAAATCCAATATTTACCTATTTCAATAATAATCATGCTGTGGGGAAGAGGGCGCAAACTCACGATGCAGATTTCCATCAAACAGAATGACAACTGCTAGAATTACTTTAGTCTAAAGAGTGCGTTTCAGGGGTGCCTGGGTGGCTCAGTCGGTTGAGCGGCCGACTTCGGCTCAGGTCATGATCTCGCGGTCCGTGAGTTCGAGCCCCGCGTCGGGCTCTGGGCTGACGGCTCGGAGCCTGGAGCCTGTTTCGGATTCTGTGTCTCCCTCTCTCTGACCCTCCCCGTTCATGCTCTGTCTCTCTCTGTCTCAAAAATAAATAAACGTTAAAAAAAAAAAATTAAAGAGTGCGTTTCCAATGACCTTTGATTGTAGGGTCCTGCCTTCCCAAAGTGTGTGTTGAGGTCCTACAGGCCTTCTATTCACCTTTTGCAGGAGTTTTTAAGCAGATGGTTGAGTTAGGAGATATGCCCCACCAGCCAGGTCTGTTAAGACCTTATATTCTATCTTTTAATATAGTGTTTGAATGGCTTTCCTGGTCTTGGAGAAGTGTGTAACCTTGTATTATAAAACCGTAGGCCTTTGAGTAAAGAGCCCTTGCTAGCTTTGACTCATTCAAGGTTTCTAAGGGGAACACGTTTTCATGAACACTTTCAGCTGTAACCAAGTAGCCTGGAACTCAGAAGCTAGGTTTTCCTAAACACTTGTAAGAAAGAGACAATCGTGGGACAGATTTTATCTGGAGCACTGAGTACTTTTGAAGCCTTGGGTAAGACTGGACATTTTGTAGGCTTTCCTTTGTATGTCAGGGAAATTTTCAGCAAGCCAGGCAGCTAGATAAAAGAGAAACCCTGGCCTGTTCGGAGATGAAAGTCTTCAAACTAGGGCATGCCAAATTCATCGGAGAATATCGCCTCAAAGGAAATATGTGCTTTCTTTTGAAAATGCATTATTATAAAGCCCATTGTGTGATTAGGCCAGTTGTGCGATTATTGGGAAACAACTCTAAATCATATATGAGTGCCTCATCAAAGGCATGTTAATGTTGGGTGATCTTTTTTATTGAAATTGTAAGATGTGTAAATCCTAAATGCCTGGCCTCCTGATGAAAAGACACAATCTTTACCCATCGGTTACTAACTAGGAAAGCTCTTGTCCAGCTATGGTATGGAGAAAAGTTGAGGCTTTTAAAAAAAATTCTTGGGAACATGGAAAATATTTTACATCTGAACTTCACAAGAAAGATGTATTTTTTCTGCTTTGGTTTTGGCTCACCAGAGTGGTCCTGCCCTTTCATAAATGGCAAAGTTACCTTGTTAACCAGTGCTGAGCACTGCTTGGGCTCTGCTCTGGGCAGGAAGCATTTTTTTCTTTTTTACCCCAGGCCAGATCTCATATTCAAGACTGAAATCTTGGGAGATTTGAGGCACTAAATCCACAGCTCTTACACACTCAGTCCTGAAAAGGAAGAAGTTTTCCAAAGGAGTACAGGTGAAGGCAGGTGACCGCAGATGAAACTGCTTATTTTCCAGAAGAACAGCAGGCTCTGGTCTGGTGATGCTCTCTTGACATTCCCCAGATCTTCCTCCTCACAATCCCGTTTGGGGCCACGCTGTGCCTGTCATCAGAATTTCGTTCTTGAGACAGAAAAACAAGCGAAAAAATTCACGTCCCACTAACCAAGTCAACATGCCTGTTGGGCCAAAAATAATTGCCTACGCTAAAAAGAATGAAAAATCATCTCGAGAAGACATGAATATCATGTCTCACTGAGCACGTAGAACCTCTGTGATCAGACGTGGCTTATTACTTCAACAAATGTGTTCCCTCTCCAACCCCCACCCACACACCTACCTAAAACAAGGAACTCAAACATAAGCACAGAGCTTTTAAATACAGAAAGGGTCCTTTGATTAAAATATACAAAGGAAGGCATGTTATAATAAGAATGAGGAATTGAAAATGGAAAGACCATTTCCACCAAGAAGTCATCCAGGATTTGGCAAGAATAGCATTGGATTTTCCCCCCGTATCATTGTATGTCTTCTATTTAATGCTGAATGTTACAGCAAAGCCAAAGAAAACATATTACACGGGCCTTGATTTCAAAGCTTCAGGAAGCTCAGATCCCAAAATAGCAGAGAGGGAGGAGAACTGAATCATTTGCAAAAGTCAGATAACTATCAGACCCAATATATGCAAATGGATCAAATTTCCCTATCAAAACAAGGCTTAGGCTTTTTTTTTTCCCTTTGTACAGAAATACTTTTCCTAATGTAACAGAGAGATTCACAGAGAGTTGTGTGTAAATCAAGCGTTTGTAACTGCAATCATGTTTGAAATACTTCACTTGTTTAAGGGAAGTCTATGACAAATCCTTCCTACAGAGCAGGATTATTTTGTAATATGCAAAACTCCCTCTAAAACATGCGAGTGTTGGAATTTTTTATGTTAAAAGGAGTCTTCTCTGTACGAAAGCTTTACCAAGTGAGTAACTCTTTGTCTGATATGTATTTTTCTATTAACTCCTTACATTTAATTCAGTTTACTGCTGGTTTCACTTTTGATCGTGTTTAAGGCACGTCTACACCCAGGGAGATGGGAGACAGTGGAGGCTATGCCTTGAAGTTGCTTACAAACCCAAGGAACCATAACATCCAGCTTCTGTGTTTGCTTCATGTATGGGTTTCCACGTCTGTCTGTGATAGGTTCATACACCTTTAGAGACCAAATTTTAATCTATTAGCTATTGAAAAAAAAAGAGACGCATGCAAGATTCAATCAGTAGAATAAAAGTAGCCTCACCCACAGATGAACTAATCTTGTCTAGACTGCTGACCACTGTGCTATGTACTTTTACAGAAGATAGAAATCAGGACAATTAGTTCAGAAGTCAATAAAAGTCAGATCACTGACTCAGATCAGAAGCCCCTTGTGTATATTTCCGAAGCGTGCAACTAAAACATCCAACTTGGTGAAGGATCCTTTGGAAACATGTCCTTCTAAAATCAGTGGCCTGTCTATCATTCCCAGAATGCAGTAGGATGACATTGGGGAGGACAGGAAGCAGGGCCTTCCCTGTTTGCAGGAACCTGAGTGTGAGGCCGACATCAGGGATCCAGGCGACCGTGGTCTCTTTGGGATGAAGCGAAGTCACCACACACTAAGCCTCTGAAGCGTGTGAGCCAGGAAGCTCCAGGTCTGGCGCCCAGACCAGAGAGTTCTGACACTGTGGAGAGAAGCTCCAAATCAACGAGAGTTGCTACGTGGAAGCCATTTTTCCTGACGGAGGACTCACAACACTGCAACCAAGAGATGAGTTTGTCTTTTCAAGGAATCCTGGGTAGAGTGCGTTCTGTTCAATGACATCTTAAAAAAAAAAAAAAGAGAGAGAGTAAAGAAAAATCAAGATCCCTGTGGTAGGTATCGGTCATTGGTTTCCAGTTACTCAACATTTTTACAAGTCTTAAGGATCCTATAAACTTTGAAAGTTGTAGTAAAATATTTATAGAGCAAGTCAAAGAAAAGTATAAAACAGTAGTCTAGGTGACATTTTGACATGACTAAAATTCCTTTGTACCTCTCTTACTTTTTGATTCGTGAGGGGTGTAGGTACCTGGCCTGGTGAAATTTCAACTCATTTCACCCCATAGACTCGGAGCTGTGTGATTTCCACAGCTGCTATATTATTTCCCTTTTTTTTTTTTTTTTCCTTTCTAGCGTTTACTTTAGAAATCCAAGAGATGATTTTGAGGAGAAATGACAGTCCAAATTCACGGTGCCACTGCTGAAATCTCTCAGGTCATTACCCCTTCTGAATTTCCAGGGAAGGGGCGTTGGAGCTACTTTTCTACTGGGCATGAGCGACCCTAGAGTAGCAATTGCTGTTTCAGGTTTCTGGGGCAGATATAAAACGGAGGCCTGAGTGGTGAATTCTGCCACCCCAAAGCCCCAAGATAGTCTTTACTCAAGCAGTCATAGGACCCTGGTGGACCTCCATCTGGAGTAGTCACATTATGTCTTTGTGCCTTCCCTTGACTGGCCAATGAATGTTTAGGGTCCTTCCCTTCCTGGCCAGGGTTCAGGGCCTCTAATAATAGGGTGCTATTCAACAACCACTGTAATGCCACGAGACAGTGGGGATTGATTTTAAGCAAAGTAGTACGGGGTTCATAAACATGCACGGGGCAGGAAAATGCTATCGCATATAAATGTGTGCAATATTATTCCAGGAAAAACATATGAATGTTTTGGAAGTCATAAGGGATTTCCTAAATAACTATGGTGCATGGCAGCCAAGAGGTTTTTGCTCAAAGAAAGCCCCAGATCATAACTGAAAGTGCGTTATGAGGCAAAGAAAAGGTCGAGAACCATGGGCAAAAGTAATGTCTTGTTTGGTCCTGCTACCATAACTTTAGGGGTGAAATGAAGTTCATGTCCTTTTATGCAAAACTATGCTTATAAAGTAAATGGGGTAGGAACCTCAACAAATATATCTGAATGAAAGCCTCTGAATAAGTGTGGCCTTCAAATTAGCCATGGTGGAGACTCTCATCACTATGACATATACATTTGCCTACACTCCTTTTTGTTGTTGCTTAAACCATTTTTGAAACCCTTTGCTCAACCCCACTCATTTCCTAGATTAAAAAAAAAAACTCCCCTTAGATTGTGATACATACCACGCCTCGGAGACTCTTGAGGTTTTGTATCCATTACTATTGGAAATATGCCTATTTCACTGTATAGTTAGTTATTTTCTGGGTTTATGCCCCGTACAGGAATGTATACTGGCACAGAGGAAAAGTGTACAAAAAAGCGTGTTGCGTGAATGACCTTCAGAGGCAGTGTGTGACCCACGTAAGAAAATTCGCCTAACGGTGTAGACTTCTGTGTGTTTTATCCGGAAGCAGTATCACCTGATTTGATCACCTATATTCACCAGCTCGGTTTTCGAATGAGTTTTGGGTGACTTTAAGAATCAAACGCACCTTCTTGGTATAAAGATTTATAACCACTGAGACTATTTTAAAAGAATGTGCTCTTGGCTCTGGAGGCATTCCCAAAGGAGGAATTTCCAAAATATTTT
The DNA here is from genome assembly GCF_016509475.1 of Prionailurus bengalensis. Taxonomy (NCBI): domain Eukaryota; kingdom Metazoa; phylum Chordata; class Mammalia; order Carnivora; family Felidae; genus Prionailurus; species Prionailurus bengalensis. Next base: position 26,593,815 of record NC_057358.1, read on the forward strand.
GAGCCATGACTGCATCATTGTGTAGTGATGCCCAGTGGAAAAATATTTTTTAAAGTAATAGAACCATTCTGTAAAAGTTACTAAGAGTTACTAGAGGCTGGGAAATCAACTCGCCATTGCGGCAGACCTCCTTTGTTTGGGGGAAAAGTCAGCAGAATTTCTATTTGTCCACAAACAATCCTTTGTGCAATGGGAATCATTGTCAGTTTGACTCTGGGTATTGTAAGATGAGATGTGATGTGTTCTCTTTAGTATCGATCAAGTCTAGTTTTCGTAGGACACTGTCCGTGCAGCTTCTCTGACTATGGATTTAGATTTCAGTGATCGTCTCTAACGTTGTTCCGGGAAAAGGTGTGCGTGTGTGTGAGTATGTGTGTGTTGCAACACATGTACATTTTGGCAAGTTATTTGTTGAAGGACCTTGCAGAACCCAGAAGGTAGCGTGACCCTCTCCTCGCTTCGCATTGGGGAAAAGCCTGGGAAGAGCAACTGAAACAGGGGTGGCCCAGTGCTCTCGGGGTCAGAGCCCCAGGCGTGGTGCTATTAAGGCCAGCGGATGGAAAGAAGCCATTGATTATTGTGGCTGGTGTTTGGAGCCACGGAAGCTGCATCGCAGCTGGTGCGGGTTTAAAGGTTCCCCTGGTAGGAAGGGGAAGCTCCCCTTGCCAGTCATCTTGGGGTGAAATAAGCAGGCTTGGCATTGAGGCCTGGGGCTGTGAAGCCAGCACCGGATCCAGGGGTGGGAAAGAGACCTGGGGATTTGTCGAGAAGAGGCTGAGCCAGCTCACTCATGTGAAAGTTAGCCAAGAGGTACAGGGAAGGTCTGAGGTTGGCTTTTGGAGCTGTGAACCCCCGGAGGAGCCACTTTTAATAAGCATGTAAATGTTTCTCTGAGTGCAATTGTGTCAACCCTGAGTTGTGCTTTGGGGAATTAAAGGCAGGGTCGGTGTCTGCACTTGACTTGCTGTGCAGGAAGGGAAGGTGGAGTGGCCTGGAGGAAGTCAGTTTCCAACCCGCTCCCAGCGACGTATAGAGCTGGGTGTCGGGACAGCTGGATGGACGACAGATGGCCCCTGGGACAGGTGGGTGGCACACCCAGCATGTCAGAAATTCTCCAGAATGTTCACGGGGGAAAACCAGGGTGAAGGTAACTCTTGAGTCATGCGGTTGGGCCTCAAAGTGGTGGCCTTTTTGGTAATTCCAGGCGGGTGAGGTCGGGGACATATTGATTCTAACTGGAATAAGTCGACCGACATATAAGGTAACTGCTATGAAGGTTTTGTCTTTGATACCTGAGAGCTAATGAAAAAGAAAACTTAAGAGTGGAGAAGAAAATAGGGGCGCCTGGGTGGCTCAGTCGGTTAAGCGTCCGACTTCGGCTCAGGTCACGATCTCGCGGTCCGTGAGTCCGAGCCCCGCGTCGGGCTCTGTGCTGACACCTCAGAGCTTGGAGCCTGTTTCGGATTCTGTGTCTCCCTCTCTCTCTGTCCCTCCCCCGTTCATGCTCTGTCTCTCTCTGTCTCAAAAATAAATAAACGTCAAAAAAATTTTTTTTAAAGAATGGAAAAGAATGAAATCCCCCATTTCACCTGTATTTAGAGCTTCTCATTACGCAGGTGAAATCCTCACAATGTAATGGAAATATTAGTTCTCAGTGAGTTGTTGGATACTCTCCACTGTAATCCTTCTTCCTCTGCCCTTATAATTTCCCACTCCCCACATCTAGTCTTCTATGTGTCAAAGACGCCTCACATTTGTCCCTTCTCTCCATCTCTGTTGCTATCACACTAGTCCCAGCCACCATCCTCCCTCCTTGGCTTCTGGTAAATGGCTCCTAACAACATAGTCCTTGGAGGGCAGCAGAGAAAGCTTTAAAAAAATGTGAGCTAGAACCCGCCATTTCCTGCTGAGAACGCTCCGTGAGCTTAGGAGAAAGAACCCCAAGAGGCCTTGTTCTTCTGATTCCCTCCTCTAAGGGAATCCCCCCGTCTCCCCTTTGTTCGTGCCTTACAGCCGCGCAGGCCTTTTGCTCCTATCGGGTTTCCCTGGGACCAGCTCTTTCCACTTTCTGGAATGGTTCTTTCTTGGGCTTTTGGCATGACAGCTCTTTCTCTTCAATCACATGTCACCTTAATGTCACCTCCTCAAAGAGGTACTCCTTGACCACCCCATGCAACATCCTCCTTCTACGCCAGTTCCTTCTATCACGTCACTGTGCTTGTTCTGAGAAGTTAGCGTGACTTCAATGAATCCATTACCTTTTGTTTGTTTGCCTGCTTCCAGTTTATAAGCTCCATGTGTTCCAGAGCTTGTCTGTCCTGTTCACTGTGGTGTCTGTCCCTAACACCTAGCGCATGGTTGGCTTCGTAAAATAAGTGCTAAATAGATTAAATAATGAATGTACATTGGGGACATTGGAAAGGCACAACGGTGGAGACCATTACTAAGTAAAAAGCTTTATTGCTAGCTGAACAAGTGTATACATGGGGTCAAGAAGTGTGGGCCATCCATATATCCTAGAAGGGTGGACTCTAGGAGGATACACACACACACACACACACACACACACAGCTCTTCACTTCAGGTTCAAGGTGTCCCTGCCTTCCATTCAGAGTCCGCTTTGGCTGGCATTTGTTTACGTCAGTCCACACACCCAACCTGCTCCTCCATGGGCAACGTGGAACTTTATTCTCCATTCCTCAATTCTGAGCTCTGCTTCTCTGGATCTATTTGGGAGCCTCTCCCATGGGCCTTCCAGTGTCCCTCGGTGTCCTCGACCCTTCTGGTCCATCCGTGGTGCCCTGCCCACCGCCACTCATTGTTCTAGCTCTTCCTGTCTTTGGCCTTCTTGTTGAAGTCTCAGCCATTCCATTTCATCTTGTCCTCTACCCACTGTCCTGGATGGAGCCAAAGGTTCAGCTCCACTTGTTGGGAGAAGGAGGGTGAGGGACAGCAACTCTCCAGTCTGGGCTCAGGCTCCACGTAGATGGTCTTCAGACTTTTCCAACTGCTTCCCTAGAGAAACTCTTGGGTATGCTTACACTCAGAGTCTCTTTTTGTCTACTTTAAGTTGTTTTGCAAAAGACCCCCTAGTGTGACATCAAGAGGGAAAAATGCATCACACTACACTGATACAAACAGAGAAGTATCTCAAAGATGCTAATTGCTTCTTGATTTTTTTTTTTAACCTACACAAACATTTGGGATGTGTGGGTGGCACAGTTGGTTAAGCGTCTGACTCTTGATTTCAGCTCAGGTCATGATCTCACGGTTCATGAGTTAGAGCCCCAAGTTGGGATCTGTGCTGACAGTGTGGAGTCTGCTTAGGATTCTGTCTCTGTCTGTCTGTCTGTCTCTCTCTCTCTCCCTCTCTCTGTTCCTCCTGTACTCTCTCCCTCTTTCTCTTTCAAAATAAATAAACTTGAAAAAAAATAGATCTACACAAACATTGAAAACTCATGAGGTGCTTCCTAAGTATCATCTGACACACTCAACATCTCTGGATCTCCAGGGCACCCGGCAGAGCTGAGGAAGCTTTGCAAGTCAGCTTTCCTCTTTTCCCAAGCCCAGGAAAACCAACTTGCCACAGTTAGGTTACCTTCTTGGTAGAACTGAGTGGGAAGTGCTGTCAGCAATTTTGCAGCAGATGGATTCCCAAACAGGGAGCAGTTTGTGTATCAGCTTATTCTGTTGAGTTACCACATCAGAAGATTGTCTGGTCTACTTACGCGGATTCTTTAAAAATAAGAGACAATTCAAAGACGTTCTTGTTTTGCAAGACACTCTTTGAGTAAACTGTCTTAGGAACGGGTTTGGAACTCGGTCTGGAATTATGCCTGGTTCCTGTCGGTGAGCCTGCCCCTGAACTGTGGAAAGAATCACTTTATGGTGCTCAAGTGTCCTATGTATATGATGAGGTGGGTGGAGGGCCTTGTTAATGGTGATGTCACACTCAATGACCTTCTTATGTTCTTATGTCCTGATTCCCAGGAACAGCAACTTCATAAAAATGTTCCTCTCACTTAAACTACCCATTAACCTTTCTAAGCTGGCTAATGATTAATGTCATTAGCTTCGGGATGGGATTGACAACTCCCAAGAGGTTATGGCACCCACAAGGGGGTGGCTGTAAGAACTCTAGCCTGCTGTCCTCAGTCTGTCTGGGTGTGGACATAATGGCTTTACCCTTCCATCAGTGCCGTTTATTGCAGTCATAATTATGCATCTGTTCCGTCAGCACCTGCCCTACTAGAGGGAGAGAGAACCCAAATAACGATGTCAAGTTTATCAGACCTGCGTGATGTGGACATCACAAATGACGTGGCAACCTTGTGTTTGGGAACCACAGTCTTCAGTTTCTGAGTCTACTCTGATTTCTTTTATTCTTGGCCTCATTCTATCAGGTTAAACTTTTATGATATTACCATTTTCATAGGTCAAAAATGGCCAAATAGGAGAAATTTCATAGGTTCAACCCAATATGTTTTGTCCTCGATGGTTCTTGACCATAGGTCACGGGTCAAAGGTAGCAAGTGAGGAGACTCAAACCCAAGTGAGAGAAACCTCCGAGTTAGGGATAGCCCATCTCAAATTCTAAGTTGCCCTGGAGAAAACTATATGGTTTTTGCACACTTCTGTGCCCATGTTATATGCCTGTGGCTTTTGAACAGTTTCTACTTCTTGGGTTGAGACATTTAAGGCGATGAGTTCATAAAGTTTCATGTCATGATAAAGCCTAAAAATAGTTTCCAAAGCATTTGCATCAAGTTATGAGGGACAAGAAGGTTGTATTTACAAAAGAAATGGTTGCAGTCTTAGCGGTCATGTGCGACACTGCAAATCATGAAGGCCGACGCTCAGGAAGACTTGTTTGAATTAATAGCAGGTGTACTTCGAGACAGCAGAAGGCACAACTTGTCCTGCTCTTTAGTGATGGATAAGGGAAACAAGAAAGGAAGAAGGACTTGTGTTGCTTTCCTACCCTGTGACTCATCTTTCTGTGGATTTTATCTTTCCATCCTCATAAAAATCCAGTGGGACAGACATTGTTATCACCCGAAGCGACCGATGCTCCAAGCGGGGTTAAAAACAGTGCCAAGGTCCATATCCCTAGACGTTGGCAGAGCCAGAGTTTACACACCCGGATCGGTCCTATTCAAAACCTCACCATGTCCTTACACCTGGAATGACTGGATGACCCAGTTCCTGGGATGGTCCGGGTTGATGCCTTTGGTTCAAGCATGCTCAGGAGTGCAGTTTGGGACTCTGCTCACTGCTAGTACTCCCCTAACTCACTGGTCCCCTCAACACATATTTAAGGAGGCCTCTTCCAGGATAAAACACTGTGTTTTGGGGTTGTATCAACATTTTGCCTCCCAGCATTCCTCTCCAGGGATCTTAACTTTAGGGGCTGCTGCTCCCGGGAGAGCTTGGAACTCATAGTCAAAGAAGCATATTCTTTTAGTAGTGTCTCTGATGGCTGTGTTAGCTGTATTTTCTCGTCAGAAATCCAGGATAAAGAAGATTCCTAAATCACTTTGGTACAAGACAAAATGGAACGGTGTTGGAACCCTAAACCACCAAATTGTTTGTGGGTCACGTGATCGCTATGAGTTGATGAGCCGCGAAAGCAAGTCAGCTATGCCAGGCACTTGAGAAGGAGGACGGGGGAGAGGGAATAAATAGTTTTGATGCTGGCTTTATGGTTGTGCTGCTTCTCAGAGTGATTCTGTTTTAATCAGTGTCCATGGTAAGGATCATGGGTAAATCCCATTTTCACATGTGCATGCAAGTACAAAACTTGGAACTAATGAAGACTAATGCGGTAATTTAATACATATTAATCTGTTTGCTTACTTATTCTGCATCTGTCACAGCCTATAAACCCCAGCAACCTAGAAGTTGCTAATTCTACTCCGTTGCCAGACACACAAAATATAGAAATGCCAAAGAGAAAGCATGGAAACTTAGCTTGTCCGTGGATGGTTAAGTGGATCCATTGTTACTCACAATGGCTTGTCTCTTTATTCTGTTTGAGCTTGGGTCGGCTGTGTGCACAGAATTTCCTCAGAAAGGGAAAACAAACGTATATTATGTAGCATGCACTGCATATTTTTGGCCATTTGCTCCTTAAATGACTAGCTGTGACAAGTTCCAGCAGATTTAATTCAGCCACTGAATACAAGGTCTGGCATAGTAGGAGTTCAAAAAACATATCAGTGGTAAACATTTGCTGAGTTCCTATCCTTATATTATCCAGAAGAAGTATAAGTACTTATGGTGTTTTTCTGGAGATGATGGGCATAAATGAAGTAGTTAGACATGAAGCATTTAAAGAGCAAAACTAGGAAGGTTAAAATAAAATGAATTGAAGATAATCAACAGCCAAGTTAGTTACTACAGACCCCAAAACGGTAATATTTGTCCAGTTGGTTGCATTTTGTATGTGTGGGGGGGTGGGGGGGGGACACATGTTTCATGGATCTGAGCTCCAAGGCAGAAAGGGCGTGGACAGTGGAGTCTGGGTCACCCACACTTAGTCATTGGACAGCTCAGAATATTGCTTTTCTCCTCTCCACAGTAAGGCTAACTGTATCTACTTTCAAGGATTGTTGTAGAGATTTGCAAAAACGTGAGCAAGGCCGTGTGCAATGTCTGGCTGAAGCAGGAGTCAACACATGGTAGCTGTTATAGCTGTTACAACCATTGTGGAGGAGGTAGGACTTGAAATGGGTCTCAGAGACTGATCAGAACGTCAGTAAGTAGTGAGAAAGGGTAAAGGCGTCTTCCATGCTGATGTGTGGAGTTCTCATTCATTTATCGTCACAGTCATGTAGTTTTTCATTACATGAATATTCCACAGTCTATTCAATCTTATTTAAGTTATTCCCATTTTCTGGCCCCTATGAACAATATGATGTATTCGTTTTCTAGGGCAGCCATAGTGAACTGTGCAAATGGGAGAGCTATGGACAATGGAAATTTTTCTTTCACACTTCTGGAAGCTAGAAGTCCAAAATCAAGTGTTGGCAGGTCCACGCTGTCTCTGAAGGCTCTATGAAAGAAACTATTCCATGCCTTTCCAGTAGCTTCTGGTGTTATCAGCAGTCCCCAGTGTTCCTTAAGTTTGCAGACCCATCTTCATTTGTCTCTGCCTCTACTGCCATATAGGATTCTTCTTGTGTGTATGTGTAGCTTTTCTACTCTTTTTATAAGGATCATGATACTGGATTCAGGGCCCACCCTATTCCAGTATGGCTTCATCTTAACTTAAATAATGATATTTGCAACTACCCTATTTCCAAATAAGGTCATATTCTGAAGCTCTGGGGAGGACACAAATCCATACAGCTATGAACATTCTTGCACCTGCCTCCTGGTGGACCTGAACCAGGTGCTTTGAGCCACCCCTCCATGTAGATGTTCTTCCACTGAGATCACTGGGTCCTAAAGTCCGTGTATCTTCACCTTTATAAGATTAAGCCAAATTGCTTTTCCAGTTAGTTTTGCCAAATCACTCCTCCACATGCAGTATGTAAGAGCTCCTGTTGCTGTCAGAGCTAAAAGAAATGTTGCTAAACTAGTGTTTGTGAAGTGGTACGTAGGTATGGCTTGATTTGCATTTCCCTGATTAATGTCCTCATTAGTTTTCTCCTTTGTAAAATACCTATTCATATCTTTTGCCAATGTGGTTGTTGGTTTGTTTGTTTTATCCTTAACTTTTCGAAGAAATTCTTTCCCAGTTACATAAGTTGTGAACATTTTCTCCCGGTTTGTGGCTTGCTTTTTTACTCGATGGAGTCTTTTGATAAAAAAAAAAGTTGTGAATATTAACATAGTTCTTTTTCTCTAAGGTTGGGGATTTGGGGTCTTAAGAGCCCCCACCCTCCACTTTGAAGCCATAAAGATCTTTCCCTCTATTTTCTCCTGAAATTTAAAGTCTATCTATCCCATTTAAATCTGTAGGCCACCAGGAAGTGACTTTGGTGGACAGCGTGAAATCAGGATTCAATTTCATTTTTTTTCATATATGGATTACCAATTATCCTTACATCACTTTTCTGTAATTTTTTTAACGTTTATTTATTTTTGAGAGAAAGAGAGAGAGAGCATGAACAGGGGAGGAGCAGAGAGAGAAGGAGGCACAGAATCCGAAGCAGGCTTCAGGCTCTGAGCTGTCAGCACAGAGCCTAATGAGGGGCTCGAAGTCACAAACTGTGAGATCATGACTTGAGCTGAAGACGGACGCTTAACAGACTGAGCCATCCGTGTGCCCCACTTTACATTACTGTGATTCCCTGTGATCTCCTGTGTCACCCCAGTCATGGTACTTAACACATGTAAGTCTGTTTGGGCTCTCTAACCACTTGTCTTCTGGTTGGTCATTTGAATTGTCTTCAGATTGTTGCTATTATAATGATTGTGCATGACTAACAGTTTTGCATGTATGTATTTGGTCCACCTCTGCCATTTATTTCCTTAAGATGACTATCTAGATGTGATTTTGCTGTACCAAAGAGTAAGCACATTTTGATTTTCTTACTTTTTTCCCATGGCTGGACACCTTCCTCACCCTGCTGCCCCCCACGTGGGTGTTCTCACCTCACTCAGGCTCTGACTCCCTGCACAAGGCCAGCGCCCCCCATGTGGACATCGTCCTCACCTCTGAACGGCTCCCACTGCATATTCCCAGGGCCCCTCTTTCCACCCTACTTGCCTTGTTGTGCATCATCTGTGGCTTTCAGATAAAACTGTTCAGGAAGGAAAGGGAAGAGAAAGGAAGACAACAACTGGAAGGGCTTGGATGCATTTTAGAGGGTTTTTGGTGATAAATTGAGAAATCACTGTCACAGAAGCTCTACCAAGTCCCAGTTCCACCACCCATGTATGGGGGGCGCAGGTGACTTGGGGGAGGCTCCAGGAAGACAAGGGCTGGTCTCATGCACCGCTGGATCCTTCACACAGTCCCTGTCACAGAGCCGATGCCCGATACAGACTTGTCAAATGCATGGCTGTATTTCTGACTTTCACCAGCTGGATTCTATCATTAAAAAAAAAGAAATCCACTTCGTCGATGTGGTGTCAAGGTGGCGCCATCTTGGAGCACCTGAGTGGGTCAGCCGGTTGAGCGTCGGACTTCGGCTCCGGTCAAGGTCTCTCAGTTCTCAGGTGCAAGCCCCTCGTCGGGCTCTGTGCTGACAGCTCGGGGCCTGGAGCCTGCTTCGGATTCTGTGTCTCCCTCTCGCTCTGCCCCTCCCCCGCTCATGCTCTGTCTCTCTCAAAAATAAATAAACGATATGGCGCCATCTTGTCCTCCCCAAAGCCCAGCACGCTGCTCGGAGAACTCCGTTTTCTGCAGTGATTTCCATCACCTCAAATCAGAAGTCATCTTCCCAGGGCGTCTGCTTCCCGAGTGAAATGTAAGACCAACGTGTGCCCAGCAGGTAACTGGTGACGTGATCTTTACACCATTGTGGGCGAGGCCACCAGCCACGGAATCTAACAGATGTGGGTTACATGCTGGCCCCCCTACGTGGTAGCTGAGAAACCTTGGAAAGTTTGATCTCTTCCACCCTCAACCACAATTTCCTCATTTGTGTGACGTGGATAATAATGCCTGGCACGGAACAATAACGTCCCCAGCCTGCTGCACACAACAGTTAGGAGCCTCATAGGAACGTCAGCCTCGGAGAGCGGGGAGGGCCCGCCGGCCTCAAACTTCTTCACTAGCTCAGTGGAAATGGAAACGCATTGCCAGGGGTGTCGAAGGACCAAAAAAAAAAAAAAAAAAAAAAAAGCTTCATTTTTAATTTGGTTGAACAAACTGCCTCTTAAAGTTGTTGTTGCTGTTACCGAGGGCTTTGATCCCTATAAATGTCTCCTGCCTTGCCCAGGAGAAGTGTACGGGGGGGGGGGGGGCCCAGTAATGACTTCATAAAGACAAGTGTTAGGATGGGGGGCAGGAGCTAAGTCACTAATAGGCTTCCCCACCCCTGCTCCCAGCGGGCTGTGCCCCTTCAAAGCTCCAAACCATCCGCGGTCCATCTCCCCCCCTCCTCTGTGGTTTTGCCTTAAAGCACAGGTCATCAAAAGCCACTATCCCGGACTTCCTGACACACAGCTAGATGATAATAAGGTAGGGAGGGTAGAAAGGAACTCAAAGACACTGCTCATTAAAGCCGAAGTGGAACATAAGAAATCAAGCTAAGAAACGGTGTCCTTGCAGAGTAAAACAGATGCTATAAGAAGTCGGAAGAGGTTTTGTGAGCTGTAATATCCTTAGGGGGACTTTTTTTTTTTTAAGGGTGTCTTTTTTTTTTTTTTTAATTAAAAAGCCAATCTTTCATCTCTGACCAGAAGAAATAAAAATTCTCTTTCAATGGGACCCAAGACGGATGAGCCCCTCATTAGCAAGGCTATCTTCTTCCCTGCCTCGGAGTGAGCGCAGAGATAAGAAAACAATTTATTTTTCATTAGTGGAAAAATGATACGACTTCTAGGAATCCGCGGTGGTTGTCGTCTTGCAGGCTTGGCAGACTGGGAGCTCGCTTTACTCATCAAAGACTCACTGAGCTTTTTCTCCACAGCTCTCAGGACGATGATAGGGCAGCTCCCAGAAGGGGAAAAATTAACAATACGTGCCATCCTGTCGGACTTCAAGCTTCTCGAAAGATCTTTAAACTAGCCGTCCGCGGGGCACCCGGGTGGCTCCAGCCTTGGTTGAGCGTCCAACCCTGGCTCAGGTGGTGATCTCACGGTTTGTGAGTTCGAGCCCCGCGTTGGGCTCTGCGCTGACAGTGTGGAGCCTGCTTGGAATTCTCTACCCGCCCCCCCCCCCACGCCCCTCCTCTGCTCCCAAAATAAATAAACTTAAAAAAAAAAAAAAAGACTCACCCTTCTCCCTGCTCTCCTCACACTTGGATGGAGGCAAGAGACTTTGTGGGAGGTTTGGAAGGAAAGGAAGGGGAGGGAAGAGCAGCAAAACAGTTCTTACGACCCTTTCCTGTGCTCTCGCCCCTAGACGTTCTCTCAGCTGCCTGTCTGCTGCGTCTGCTTCTCCTGGATTTCTCTGGAAGCTCCCCCTTCTCCCTCTACCATGCAGAACACTTGGGTGCGTTCCTGCCAGGACTCTCAGTGTCTGGGAGTCCAGGGCCCAGAGGCAGTAATTGCAGGGAACAGCTACCACGTCTAGGATTAGAAGGGTTTAAAATTATGAAAACACAGAAGCTTAAAAGTGGGCCTTGGGGAGCTGGCGTCTCTGAGCGTGGGGCAGGGCTCTGCAGGGCTGCGACCCAGACTCCCCGGGGAGGGGGGCCTCATCCAGCGGATCCTGGGGGTCACTGAGGCTTCCGCTTGATGGAGCTGGTTCTGCAGGTGTGGAAAAAAACTGTCACCTGGCTTCAGCCGTGGCCGCGGGAAGGGGCTGCCTCTGCTGGGGTGAAGTGCTGGGGTGAGGCTCCCAAGAACGGGAAACAGACAGGAAGCAATGAGCCCCCTCCTGCCCCCTTCCCCAGCCCCGCAGCCTCCTGCTTGAATCCCCTCTTGGTGGAGCCTAACACGAAGCAGGTGGCCCCGGCACCACAGAGCAGGGGACAGGGGGGTTTGGCAGTGAGAGATGTCAGCTTAACGACGCACGCGTACCCAAAGCTGTTAGGGCGCTCGACAAAGTCCCAGGGCTCCCACCCGGCACAGGTCACCTTTCCTGGTGCACAACTGTGGTGATCAGTACCAGCAGCGACACGATGCCCTGTCACCATCATTTTAGACAGGCAAACTTTTACAATTTAGATGCTCCTTTTGGCTGCATTTATTTACCTCCTTCTCTCCCGCCCATCCCTCTCGCTCGCTAGGATTAGATTCACCATCCATCAGTAAGCCTCTTATGATTTGCCTCCTTCTCTACTCACATCTTCTTCGCGCTTTGTATAACACAGTTTGCCCCTTTGCTATATTAGAATATATTCGGCGGATTTTACCGACTAATGGTTTTATGTACTGACGTTCTAACTCGTCAGCTAACGCAAACCCTTTGTGTCCTTCCTGCCCTCCCTCCAGGCCCCCTTCCTCCCTCCTTTCCTCTCTTTGCATCACACAGCATTTGCTTTCACAAGAAGTACCAATAAATAATACATATTTGTGGACATGACACAAGTCTCAGTACCTTCTTGCAAGTGATACGGCTACGCTTATTTAAGAATATTCTGCAATTCCTCCTTTTTGCTAATCACACAGGCACCTCTCCTTGTTTACAGTATTTCACAAAAGCGCTGAGTGGTGATTTTGGTCATCGTGCGTTACGTGTCTTTTTCTCAGTCCCCAGATGATAAACGAGAAGCTTGTTTCTGAGTCAAGAGACTGGCGTCCGAGAGGGGCAGTAGGTCCTTTGCGCTTGGTTCTGCTCCCGCATTTGCTCTGGGCGTTTCCTGAGGCAAAGGCAGGGGTGGGCTCTCTCTCTCCCGGAACCTTGCCCTGGGATCTGCCCCGATCCCCCCCGCACTGCCCGGCTTCCAGCTGCCTCTGCGGCCTCTGGGCTACCCAGCGGTATCTGGAACCTTCTGGGTCAGGCTTGCCTCCACCCTGTGGCTGGGAAGACGGCACCTCTGACTCGAGTCCCGCGGCAGGCAGAGATGGCCTGGAAGAATCGGCGGGAGGGGACCAGACTGTCCCAGCCATCGGTGTCATTCAAAGGCAGCAACACAGTGAAGGTGTTGCTTCCAGGATTTCCTTCCCTTGGTGCCAGTGGTCTTTCCCTGTCACAGAAACCTAGCTAGCATCCCACTGTGGAGGAACTGGTGGGGCGAGGGGCAGGGAAAGGGGGGAGAGAGGAAATATTTAAGGTACGCTGCCCCCGCTCGCTTCTGCCAGATCCTTCAGCGTGCGCGATCGAGCCTTCTAAGCACTCCTGGGATGCCAATGGAACCTCACGCAAACCCCTGCACAGCCGTCCGCTCTAGCTGGGAAGCATTCCCCTCCCCAGCCACATGGAACTCTGATGGTTGCCTCTGGCCCCTGTTCTCCCGTCTGCTCTCTGCACCTAGCCCACCGCACCACAAACCATCCCCTGTAAGGCCCTGTCTCCGCTGGTGGCCCTGCCGGCCTCCCCCCCCACCCCCCATCACAGTCATGACAGAGTCACGGTCTCCTGTCCGTCTGGTTTCAGGCCTGTGGATTAGCCTCTGCCTCTCAGAGTTGGGGTCTTGGCCTTCTATGGATGTGAGATTTATCTCCTTCGCAATCATTTCAGATATGTTTCCTGTCGAATCATAGGGTTTTCTGAGGCTCAGAGAGGTCAAGCAGCTTGCCCAAGATCACACCGCCGGGCAGTGGTAACGCTAGGCTTGCAACGCTTGACAGTTTGACCCCCAAATAAGTGTTTGGTCTCCTACGCGGAAGATGGCAATTCCACCAACCTTTGTTACGACTTCGCCTTACCCCCGTATGTCACCCATGAATGAAATCGGTAAAAGATGCGCTCCTTTCTGCTGATTGAATTCAGCCTCAGAAGCCCTCTTGACATAGTGCTCCCGGAAGCCACTGGCAATGAAGTGCAGTTGGCAGAGGAGACGAAACTTGCTGACCATTGTTGCCATGAGCCAGCCTGTTTTCGACGTAAGGGAGTGACTCCATGGTGTTAATCAGCGGAGAAGCTTCTTTTCTCCTGTCTCTTAAGGCAGGAATCCTTTTGGGTAGGATTCGAGGCTTGTCAGCATGCTCCAGATCAAAGCGCAGGAACTTGTGGTGAAGGGAGGTGGGAAAGGTGGCAGGGTGACCACGCAGGAGAATATCCCCTGGGTCCCTGCGGTGGCAGGAGCCCCCCGAGGGCTCCCAAAGGAAAGCTGCGCCGTCTTCAGCGCCCGGGCTCTGGACAGCCGCGGTTGCCTTCGGTGAAACCTGATGCCGGTCAGGCCGGCTCCCCGGGCCACCTCAAAGCTGGACAGGAAAGAGGTAAATCAGATCTTGGCGAAGGCAGCCGACTGGCCCCTGCTGCTAGAACAGGCCTGCCCACGGCGGATTCCGAGCAAGGTATCGTTGACATCCTGGGGGGGCCCTCTAAGGCTCCCCAGGGTTTGCATCATCCAGGGCACTAGTCTGCGGAGGTGGGGTTATTGGGGGGGCCCAGCTGCTTCCTGTCCCTCTCCCGCTCTGCAGGGCTGGGTATCTGAGCGACGTGCCAGTGCAGTCCCGGGGCGATGCCCGCGGTGTCTGTGACAGCAACTGTAGAGCAAGGCGAACACGGCACTGCAGCGTGTTGGGCTCAGCCGAGGGAAATAAGGCGGCGGGGCTGGGCTGCGCAGGAGAGCGGGGACCAGAGTGGGGACCCAGCTTTCCGCAGGGAGCATCCAGGGCAGAAGTAGCAACAGACCCCCGTATTCATAAGCTCGTGCCACAGAGAGGTCACTGGAAGACCTTTGCCCCACCACCATCTCGTTTTGGGAAGTGCCACTCGACTCCCGAGTTAGCACAGCAAGGCCGTCCGGATACCTGAGACGCGTCAATCCGGGCCAACTGGGCTGAACGCGAGCCAGGCGCCCAGCCAGGGCTCAGGCTGTGATTGGGTAACGGGGCCAGGACAGGCTGCCTTGGGTTTGGAGGTGCGGGAAGTGGGGGCTGTGTGGTTTCTCGAAGCCCACTTGGCTGCAGAGACAGAACCGAGGGATTCGGTAGGTGGGAGAACGCGGGTTGTTGCAGCGTTCGGGAGGAGTCAGGGCCTCGGGATGCACATTTGAGGGCGTCTGATGTCCTCTGTCACCTGCCCGTGGGATTAGATCTGGGTTATTCATTGTCCTCTGTTTGCTTTACCAGCGTTTGGTCAAGGGATCAGCTGGCAGGATGCAAGTGTGTGTGGCAGGATGTGTGTGTCTGTGGTGGGAGGATCCGTCAATAATTTCACTCATTTTGGGATTCTCTGGGAAGCTTGATATTATAAATAAATATACCTGAAATTCCCTGGGTTTCCCAGGACTCGGGGAGGGATTTGCTTGCTTACCTATCCCAGGTTTTCGGTGCCCACTTAGATAGAAATACGGTGGGTGGGCGAGGTCCACAGAAACCTGGGAAAGGGTGGGGGGAACTGATGTTAAAGTCCTCCCTCCACACCACGTTGTGCACGGAGGCTGGTGTGAAATGTGTTTCCTGCAGTGAGTTCCTCTGTCGGGATGCAACAACGCCATTGTGTTATTTAGAGTAACATTGATGACGATCTTCTAGGATTCCCTGTGTGGTGAGTGGAAGTAATTTGTTAGTTTTAGGTCCTTAAGGAAAGAGCACCGTAAGAACACCCTATCAGAAAGCTGTCCTGATCTTTCCTAATTTCCCTCATTCTCTTCCGAGCTGTGTAAGCTTTAACAAGATTCTTAACTTTTCTGAGCCTTATCAATACACACACACACACACACACACACACACACACAGATACATACATGTACACACATGTGTGATGTGAAATCATTGACTGCATTTGCGTTCCAATTAGAAGTTAAAGATTAAGATATTTATATGTACGTTACCAGTGTTTGTTAGGAATTGAGACTATGGTTGGTCGTGGTTAATAATAAAAGTCCAAGTTTCTAATGATCAGCATTTCTAAATTTTCTTTCCTTTTAGAAAATGAGCCAGTGGCCAGTACGCTTAGGGAGTGTGAGTAAAATATCAGCCTTGTAAATTCTACTGTTGACGCTTGAGGAAGAAGTCATTTGTTCCTGTGCTTGGGAGGAGTAGAACCGGGTGTCTGTGAACATGGACTGTGGAGGTAGATAAACCAGAGTTCAAGTTATGTGTCTACTGCTAATAGCTGTGTGATCTGGGGCAAGTCACTGGACTTATCTGAACATACCTACAATCTTCCCTGTCTATAACTTTCCTTATCTATAGAATAGAGATAATAATGCTTAGCTCATGGGTGGTTGTGACCAGATGTGTCCACTGGATAACGTCATGTCTGGTTGTGGCTGGTTGCAACCGTGGGGGTCAAGCTGGCCTCCCGAAGATGGTGGAATTGAAACATGCAAAGGATTCGGGTCCCTGATGACATTGTTGAGCTACTGAATTCATCAACCTTGAAGCCACTCGACTTTCAGACTTCTTGGCATAGGGCTTACTATGATTCCTTACTAGTTTAAGCCAGTTGAACTGATGTTACTTACAGCTGAAAGCTTCCTGACTAATACAACCCAAAATGGAATCACTTCCTCTTAAATGAAATTTGGCTCAATATAGTAAAATTTGGACCAAATCCAGGCAGGATGCCTAGGTGCATCCTAGATAACGTTAAGGTGATAACAATTGAAGAGAATCTCAAAAGATACCCTTCCAAGGAGAGGGATCACAAAGGTAGGTCTCTTTGCTTTTGTTTCAGGAGATCTTTAAAAGGTCTGGATCAGTAGAGTGCTACGTTTAAAAGTTTTCAGGGTGGTATGCTCCTGAGTTGTACGAGTGGGGACAATGGACTGGAGTGAGTGAAGATTCCTGGCAGGGATGTTTCCCAAGAGACTGTTGTGATAGTCTAGGGAGCAACAATGTGGGTTTGAACTGTTTTGTGCCTGTGGGAACACAGGAGGAGATTTGAAGGTTTGGTTCACTGAGCAGGAATGTAATCAAAGATTCATTTAACATAAATACCAGGAAATAACGTATCCCAGAAACCAAAGGAGGAGAGAAGAGACTATCATGAACGAAACAGTGATCACCACCATTGCTGGGCACAGAGTGACCAAATAGTGAGGGCTTGCCACATGACAGACACTGTTGGAGACTTTTACATGTATTATTCCATTTCATCCTCACAAGAGACCCATGACATAGGCCCTCCAGATTGTTCCCATTTTCTGATCAGGACACTAGATGTTGGAGAGGTCAAATCCCACTACTGATAAAAGTGGACCCAGATTTCAGGCTAACTGCTCCTGAAGCCTCTTGGGTTAGCCAGGGGATAAGCCCCTGATATACAGTGATGCAGAATGTCAAGCAGAAGGGAAAGCTGTTGGACTTGGCAATTAGGAAGTCACTGGTGAGAGAAGCTTCAGGTTTGGAAGTCTGAAAGGCAAGGGAGAGAAGGCAGTGGGTCTTTGAAGAATCCTATGCACAGAGATAGGGTGTTCTTGCCTAGAGGGCAGATGAGGGCATAAAAAGATTTTTCCACCGGGTGTCATGAGAATTGCTACTGTATTTATTAGTCATGATTTTAGTGGTTTGGGAATTACATGCAGAAAGAGTTCACCCCAATGTCACTTAGAAATCAAAGTGTTTTTTTTAATCCCTAAAGCCAATTTTTCTTTTATTTCTTATTGAATTGTAAGTAGGAAATTCAGCAATTCTAAGTCTGTTTAGACTGGGAGGTCAAGAGACCTGTTGGTCAGTAGAGCTTGGAAATATAGCCTCCGTCTCACCATGGATGTTGAATGACCATCCTCTGGTTAACCAAACAATTATCTAATCAAATTGATAATATCTAGTCAAAACTGAGAGCCCCTCAATCACTAGCCCAGTGATGATTTACATGTATGAGATTTCTCTTGTGGGGCGGACTCCTTTTGGCAACACCTTCTAGTGAAACCCAACTCAATGTACTAGACAAGCATTCTGGCTGGGTTGCTGGCTCCACGAGCCAGTTACAAATGCCAAGATTGCCACTGAATTGCTTTGGTATAAATCCCGGTTCTCTTCTGGGGCTTCTGAAGAATCAGAATCCTTATGGTGTTCCCAACTCTGCTCTTGTCCCTTGGGAGGCTGTCTACTTGGTAACGGGGAAGGGGTCTCACTTCCTTAGCCTGAAATTAGGAGAGAGATTAGACACTGAATTATTACAACCGCTTGTTTGCTGAGGGTTAAACGAATCTGAAGATCTGGCTTTCTTGTTTCCTTGGATTGCGTGTGACTAGGGGAGAGGAACCTTTCTACTTCTGTAACCCCTCCTTCTCCATTATCTGGAAACACTCCATGAAGAAGTGGAGGGCAAGTTGAGGGCATACTTTCCAATTAAACAGGAGGTTTCAACATGATGATGTAAATAACTAAATAATTATACTTCCCCAAGGCATTGTTAAACTTGTCCTTTAAGAAGAAGGCAGAACTTTTAGTTTCTTTGTTGATGAAACAAATTTTGTGTTAGCAGGCAAGCTTCTTGAGGCCAGAGACCAGGTCTTTTGGCTCTTTTATAGCTCTAATAATCATTACTGCTGTTCATGAACTATTTCCAGGTCTCTTCCCTTCCGGGCACTGTGGGATTCCACTTCCTGCTCCCTTGCGGGTGGGTGGGGCCCTGAGACTAGTCAGGCCAAGGAGATATGATAGAAAACAAAAGGCCTCGGATTTTAGTCTCCGATCATTTTGTCTCCTATCATTTAGGGAGATTTAGCCTCCTATGACTTCACAGGATAGACAAATCTTGAATCACTATGTTGTACATCTGAAATGAATATAACGTTATGTGTCAGTTATACCTTAATAATAAAATGAAAAAATACAGAAAATGATTTGGTCTCCTGTTTGAGCGTCTCCAGAGCGTTGTTTTCTCACTGGCATGGCAACCAGTAATATTCAAGATGGCGGCTATTTTATCCACTTGGATAGCTGAATATTTATGGAGAATAAGCTCCCCAGCCCAAGTCTCCTGCTAACTCTCAGTGGACACGTGGCATTAATCACAAATAAACTTTGGTACTTCCAAGCCACCCCCAGTTTGGAATTGTTTTCTACTGCGGCAGGAATCCTGATGAGTACAATGTAAGACCTGACCTATATTTCAAGTATATATGACATCTGTTTTATTTAATATACTCTTAGGTCCACTAGGCTATGAACACCTTGAGAGCAGACACGGCTTGGTATCCATTTTGTGTCTGTCATCTAGCAGAGGCACACAATGGTTCTTGATGAAAGTTATTGTATGAATGTTTGGATACCCGAAAAGATGGGAAATGTTAAGAGCACGAGTAACTGAAATCCACTGTTTTCCCTACATTGTATTTGCACCAACAGCATCGGCTTCCTCACCGCCCTTCAAGAGAATAGCTTTTGAGACTAAAATTTCACCGAGGGTATTTCCTCTGTCTCTTCACAATCTCTGCAGTCTCTAGTGGAATCATAGTAAGTCACAGTAAAATCATCTTTGGCGGGGGCGAGGAGGACAAAGAGAAGGAGGAGGAGGAGGGCGAAGAGGAGAAGGAGGAGGGTGAGGAGGAGGAGGAGGAGGAGAAGAAGGAGGAGAACAAAAAGAACAAGAACAAGAAAGAGGAGGAAGGGGAGGAGAGGAAAGAGGGAGAGAAGTTGAGAGAGGAGCTAGTTGCTGCACGGTTGAGAATTAGCTACGTTTAGAACAAAGGCACTCTTTCTGTTTTGGACAGTAGGAACAGTTTCAAGATGCATTCTGGAGACAGAAGTGACCAGTCTTAGGGGCCTCAAATAGTTCATCTTAAATATTTATCACTCACGGGCACCCGATAACTTCGTAAGTTCTAATTCCTTTTTCCAAATTTCAATCAGTTGAGTGCATTGGGATCCCTAGTTTGGTTGACTGGAGAGTGAGAAAATAAGTAGAACCACATCAAAGGGTTCTCTTTCTAGTCCAAAGCTAAGAGTCATTTTAATTAACTTATACAGGCAGAATGCAGTTTCTATTAAGCTTTCTGAAATATTGACAATAACTGGAAAGATCTCCACTACTCCCTTTGAATAACAGCCTAGAAATTGCTGTGGCTCTCTCTCTCACTTCATTCAAGCCCCTGGCTATGCTACCTAACATAGCCCTAACCTCACCTCTGGGACATACCCCTTTTATTCTTCTTACAGAATTTATGACCCAAACGTTATTGATTATACTTGTTTACTTGGCTATTGTCTACTTGTCCCCACTAGAGTGTAAGCTGCTTGAGGGCAGGAGGAGGGTCATTTCTGGCTTTCACTCTGGCACCTAGGACAGTGCCTGGCACACATTCACCACTCAATACATGCTTGTTCAAGGAATGAACAAATGAATGAGTGAATGAATCCATTTATTTAGAAATTACTTGAATCAAAGAACCTATATATCCATAGAAGCAAAAGGAAACCTAGAGTTTTCCAGTCCAAAGCCTTATAGATCCGCAGTTGTGGGTCATGTCTAGGATCACAGAGGTTTGTGATAGAGCCAGAGCCATGACTCCTCGTCCAGTGTCATTTCCATTTCAACATGCCAATACCTGCTACACGGCCACTGGAGAGTGGGTAGGTGGGAGGACGGTGGAGACACCTGGAACGGATAAGGAACTGGTGGGGACAGAGGCTGTTAGCATGTGTCCCATCTTCCCATTGCTGTCCAGCAGGCCATTATCAAAGGTGATGACAAAAGGTATGAGGATACAGGAGGGGAGGAGGGAGAAGGATGTGTGGGGAGCACCAACAGGAGAGGAGGATTAAGAAAGAAGCTGTCCTCCCCTGCCCCTTTTCATCATAAACTTAGCATGGCTCCCCCTCTCCCTGTGGCTCTTTTTAAAATTACGAGCTACTAAGTATTTTCAATGGGCTTTCTGTTATGTCATAAATATTCAGACCAGGAATGGTAATTGTTCCCTATGATTAATTCTGCTTACTCGGTAAAGTTGTGCAAGGTTTTCACTGGAGGGTATGTCTTTTATGTTTTAATGTTACTCATGTATGATACAATTTGTCTTCCACTGCAGTTGAGACAGCGGACTTAGGTTAAGGGTTTTGGGGGTCGTTTTTTCTCATGGCGGTATTTGGAAGTACTAAAACTGGGTGGTTTGTGTTATCCCTCCCTGGGCTGAGATGAAGATAAGTGATGGGGCTCAGGGCCAGAAATTCCTACTGGCCATTCCAGTCGTATTGGTCTGAGGGTAATGGAGAAAAGTGCCATATTGAAGGTTACGGCATTTCCCTTTGCTTCCGTTTTAATGATATTTGCCTGCCAGTGTTTTCTCTTTGAAGAGCAATTTAATAAACAATCACTGGCGTTTCATGTCGAGGGCAAGATTTGTAATGGCATTCATCTCCCCAGGAGTTCTTCCTCAGCCTGTGATTGGATCAAGCCCTTTGCAATGAATACAGTGAAGTGCTTGGTGGCCCTACACACGCCCTGGGTCCCCCCCCCCCCCCCACCACCACTGCACAGGATGAAAAAGGGCTGGGGATGGAGGAGGGAGAGGATTTCCAGAATGATTCTGGACTCTGCCTAAATTTCTCTTCCTAAATGTTTCTAAAGGAGGCAGACGTGAGCTTGTAATTACACTAGGACTCTTAAAGGGAGGTCTGAGGTGGGCAGTGAGCACACAAAGTTCTGGAATGTCACCTTAGCCGGCTCTGTATTTTTGGGGAAGAAGGAAGCTGAACAACCAAGGGTTTTTGTTGTCAAAGATGACAACTGACAAGGAAGGTTCTTCTGAAATGGTGCTTATTAAGCACCCCTATGAGTAAGACACCGTTCTGGGTGCTATACAAAGCGAGCCCAGGCAAGGACTTGCATTGCACGCATCTATTTTTGATTCAGATCACATGTAAATTTGTACAGCCAATTAGGGGAGGTCTTGGGCTCCAGTGAAGGTGCTCTGCAAGCCCGAGTGGGGCTGAGCCTGGGCACCCACGCTGAGAAGTGAGGAGCTTGACAGTCTTCTGGCTTCTCCTGTGTTGTAATTAACGACAACAGCAATGTTCTAGGAGGAGCATGCCGAAGAGGGGAAGAGCCCCGAGGGAGACCGTGGCAGGACACCAGGCTGTGGCTGAGGAGGCTGGTAGTCATTCGTCTACGCGAGTGGTGTCGCTCTGTATGAGGCCACAGGGACCCACACAGCTCGTCCTGAAGCCCATGGCAATGGCAATTTCTGTAGGATCAGAGGTTGGCAACATCACAAATGTGGCAAGCCACTGTTTTTACTCTTCTTTCCTTTGACATGTCAGGCTTGGAGAGAAAAGTGTAACCAGACATGACTGTTTAGGGTTCCTTTGAGAACAGGGAGTGTGACTTTTAACGGCAGGGAAGGCTGGCCGCAACCAACATGCAAATACTTCTCAGAAGGGATGGTGATGGGCACGCTGGGGTGGTAACTCACCCACATGGTTGAGAGTGGCCATTCCTGTGGCTGTTGACATTCATGCTGTAAGCTGGTACATCCTGTTGGTCTTTGAAGAGAATCCCACCACAACAAAAAGATACTCTAAGCTTCGGCCGGTGATACGCTTATTATAAGTCATGATATAAAACGATCACAGAGTGATTGCACAATAACGGGCATGGCCTCTTGTTGATGGTGGAAATGAGTCGTGACTTATGAGTATGAGAGAAGGTGTGGCCAGTGCATGTTAGGAATGGAGCCAGAGTGGCCAATGAGCTCCTGAAATAGCTTTACAGAGTCAGCCTGAAGGCTGTGCACGCAACCTAAAGACTCGTGCTTTCTTGGGCTGAGCCACACACAATATTCAACGTAGAATAAAGAATTAGGGTCAGAGCAATGCAACCTTCCTCCATTTTCCAATTGCTATCCACTCACCCGTTTTTATGCCTCAGAATACACTCTGAGATTTGTCCTCTAAGACTCCAATTACATTGGAATTGGAGTAATTGGAGAAGAATGGGTTTTCCCCTTTCCTTTTCTGAGGATGAATTAATTCTGATTTCCGTGGAGTCTTCTAGAGCGATACTGTATGACCACGCACCTGTGATAAATGGAAGGACATGATTGTTAAATGAGAAAGTTATTAGTAGAGTCATAAAAGGCTGAGCTTTCATGGCAAACCTGAAAGAGTTTAGGTAGAGTGTTAGCAGCTGAGAGAGGGCTCCAGAACTCTTCACCTGGGTTCTAATCCTAGGTCTGCCATTTACTAGGTGTGTGGCCTTAAAGTGCTGCACTTCTTCCTGCCTCCACTTTGGCATCTGTAAAATGGACACAGTATTACACTTACCACAGGTAAGTGAGGGCCAAGTTATTATAAGGATTAAATGAGGATAATATGCAAAAACACTTGCACAGTACCTGGCATGTGTAAATACTTGATAAATGCTACTAGTGTTCCTCCTTAATCCAGAACTCAGATAGGTACGTATGCTTCCTTTCTTCCCTCCCTCCTCTGTTGGCTGAAGTGAACTATAACAGATAACATGACTATAATATAGCGCAGAGCCCAATGCGGGGCTCCAACCCGCGAACTGTGAGATCATGACCTGAGCCAAAGTCAGACACTTAACTGACTGAGCCACCCAGGCCCCCCACAGCAGAAAAACTTCATAGAACACCAGAATGTGTCTGCGATGTGGCCTGGCACTTGCCCATCTAAGTTCTCCAGATGATTCTGAGGCACAACCAGGTGAGAACCACTGCTATGAACAACCCTAAAGATGTGACAAATTTAGGTAAGTACACAGTCCCCACTGGTGTAGTTAAGCAGACTTGAAGCCAGTACCACTGATGGGACGGCTTTCCCATCGAAAGGCATTCTTCCTGTAATATATCTCATTGTAAGATTACCGATTTTCCTGTCTCTGGAGAGGGCTAGCTGGCAAAAGGAACTGGAAAGAAACCAGGCGCTAAGTGGTTATGGAAATCGAAGTCTCGCTAGGCGTTACATTCGTGACTCTCCTTATCAATCGGGGTGCGTCCGTTAATGACCTTGGCAGTCAAAAGTATCCTAGCACAGTGCAACTCACTCAATCCATATTCATTGAAAGGGAGCCCAGGAAACAACGCAGGTAAGTCTGCAATGGCCACTGAGCTCTGAACTTTCAGAGACGCTTTCCCGTGGGGTACCCCACGGTGCCTCCCCTCGCCTTCCACACTGCACCAATCCAGCGGCCTGGTTGCGTGCTGTAGAGTGAGAACTGCCCCTGATGAAGGGGGCTCTGCGGGCCCCGCAGGAAGGGGTCACCTGCTCACGGTCCCTGCTCAGCACCCGCCTGCCCTCGCCCAGCTGGAGTCCAGTAGAGCCGCTCACTGGTTCTCACTCCCCTCCTCCCCACCCTCCGGCTCAAAGACTTTGCAAGGAAACTACCTACGAACTGTTTCCCTTTGGGAGTCCCGAATTCATCGATGGACGGAGTTATTAGAAAAGGTCAATCAAAAGATCATTCCTTGGCCCTGGAGATGAATCGGATAGTTTGATGCCATGAAACCCCGAACTAAGAGTCTTTATGAGAGGAGCCCCTTTGGGGGGTGGCGCCTCTGTCCACGTGAGAGTCCTGGCTTCTTCCGGAGCCTTCCAGGCAGCTCACTGCAGTTAGTCGGAGGCCGCCACCCTCATTAGGTCATGTTTACTGAAGGTGCTTGTTTTCTGTCTCTCCATTCAATCGGTTACAGGACACTGACAGGACAAAGCGTGTAGTAACTGACCACCAATGGAGCTGGCTCTGTTCAGGGATTATGGTTGCCTTGGGAACCAGCTTAGCTGAACTCACCACAGCAAACATGGAATGAATGGCTGGGTCAACACCCCAGATAAAAAGAGGGTTATGCAACTATTTGCTGAACCCTTGGCAGGATTTTTTTTTTTTCTGGACATTTCCCAGAATATCCCCATATTCACAAATTCCAAATGAAGAATTCTAATTTAAACCCGTAACAAGCATGTTCATTGTTTGCAGAAAAGAGCTGTTGCTTTTGGAAATATAAATGAAGGTCTGTAGAAGATTTGAACTGGGTGTTGCATCAGTTTTGGTAACGGCTAGAAAGCGTGTTTAATGATAAGCTTTCCCTAGACAGGAAACCAGGGAGGCCACTCATGTATTTCTAATGATCTACATAAATAATTTCAGCTACTTAGATTCCAAACTTCGGTCATTAAACGGTTTTATTCTCATCTCAGCTAAATAGAGTCTTGAAAATGAATTTTAAAATGCAGAAATAAGCTTTTGGAAAAAAAAACAACAACTCAGAGACAGGATGGAGCCTCTCTTTGTGGAAAAGCAAATTGGCAAACAGGACAATTTATTTCAGTCAGTGAGAACAAAGGAGCAAGGTTCTGGGATCTCCTAGTTCCTCAAACCTTTTAATTCTAGGCAAACAATTAAATGGTAACATAATCCAGGTGTCCGGTGTAGTTTATGTTTATTTCTGTCGCGGACTGGAAGGAAAGTATCTCACAGGGTAAGATAGTAACAGTTGTTATGACTAGTACCTGGCTGCTGGACAGTTTTCCTTCTGTGTTTTCCCCATCGGTGACTTTCTCATACTCTTGAGCTCTGACTCCCGAGCGCGTTCTCGTCTCGATTTCTTCCTCTTTTCACTTTTTCTTTCTCTCCCCCCAAACCCGCACACACCGGGTGAAGCTCGTCTGGTGTTTTATACAAAGTGGGCACCGAGGGGCGCCTGGGTGGCGCAGTCGGTTAAGCATCCGACTTCAGCCAGGTCACGATCTCGCGGTCGGTGAGTTTGAGCCCCGCGTGGGGTTCTGGGCTGATGGCTCGGAGCCTGGAGCCTGTTTCCGACTCTGTGTCTCCCTCTCTCTCTGCCCCTCCCCCGTTCATGCTCTGTCTCTCTCTCTCCCAAAAATAAATAAACGTTGAAAAAAAAAAAATTAAAAAAAAAAAAAACACAAAGTGGGCACCGAGAGCTGGTCGTTGCCTTCCACAGCTCATTCGAGATGCCCTGCATCGGGGGTTTCTCTTCCTTTTCTCCGGTTTGCTCCTCAAGGCCCAGACATCATCTCCAGTGAGACTGCCTACCTTTCTTTAAACTCACGTTTACCGGGGCGCCTGGGTGGCTCAGTCGGTTGAGCGTCCGACTTCAGCTCAGGTCGCGATCTCACGGTTCGTGAGTTCGAGCCCCGCGTCGGGCTCTGGGCTGATGGCTCGGAGCCTGGAGCCTGTTTCCGATTCTGTGTCTCCCTCTCTCTCTGCCCCTCCCCCGTGCATGCTCTGTCTCTCTCTGTCCCAAAAATAAATAAACATTAAAAAAAAATTAAACTCACGTTTACCATCTTCAGTCGATATCACCTTGTTCTGCTTTCACGGTCACCTAAGGGGGTGGGGGGTGGGCAATGAAATAGCTGGAAGATCGATGTTATACACACTTTTTTATCGCTTGCGACCTAGTTAAATTACTTTAGATTGGGTGATTGTTAGGTTTAGCAAAGTATTTAATAACCATGTAATTTTAAGATGTCTCTCTTTTTATTGTGCTATCATTTCCCATTTTTTATCTGGATACAGCCTGTTCTTTCTGGGAAATTCTGGAGAAAAATAATAAACAGAAGTGCAGATGCATATGTGCTTTTTCCTGAAGCAAATATTTTATTTATTTTATTTTATTTTATTATTTTATGTTATGTTTTTGAGAGACAGAGAGAGACAGAACATGAGCAGGGGAAGGGTAGAGAGAGAAGGCAGAATTTGAAGCAGGCTCCAGGCTCTGAGCTGTCATTATGGAGCCCGATGCGGGGCTCGAACCCATGAGTTGCGAGATCATGACCTGGGCTGAGGTTGGAGGCTTAACTGACTGAGCCACCCAGGCACCCCTGAGGCAAATATTTTATTTTATTTATTAAAAATTTTTTTTCTGAAGCAAATATTTTAAATAGCACTTACTATTATCTTTAACTTTGCACTTTGCAGTAACTATAGATTCACAAGATGTTCCAGAGAAATGTACAGGGAGGTTCGTCACCCCTTCCACCCCATCTCCTTCCAAGTGAACATCTTGCATAACTATAGTATAATATCAAAACTAGGAAATCGACATTGGTACTCCACAGAGCTTATTAAAATGTCATCAGTTATGCAGGCACTTTGTGTGTGTGTGTGTGTGTGTGTGTGTGTGTATGTGTATGTGTGTGTGTGTGTGTGTGTGGCTGAATGCAGTTTTGTCACACGTGGCTTTGTGTAGCTACCACCATGAACAGGACCCACAACTGAAACATCACCACAGGGCTCCAATCATGCTGCTCTTTCAATAGTCACATCTACTTTCTCGCCTCATCTAGGCAAACTCTGATATGTTTTCCATCTCTGTAATTATGTTATTTCATTAACATATGTGTGGAATCATGCAGTTTATATCCTTTAGAGACTGGCTTCTTCACTCACTCACCAGCATTTCCTTGAAATTCACCCAGCTTATTGCGTGTAGAAACAGTCTGTTCCTTTGCTGAATGGTGTTCCCTGATGTTGAGGTACCACGGTTTGGTCAACTACTTACCCACTGAAGGGCATTTAGTGTATTTTCACTTTTTGGCTCTTATGAATAAAGTTGCTTTAAAATTTGTACACATTTCAACATAAAAATAAATTATTTTCCCCCAATCTGGGATAAATGCCCACAAGTACTATTGCCAGGTTATATGGTAAGTCCATTTTTAGTTTTAAAAGAAACTGCAAAACATTTTCTAGAGTGGCTGTTCTATTTATATTCCCACCAGTGATGTATGAGTAATTCACTTTTTCCACATCCTTGTCAGCATTTGGTGTTATAACTCCTTTTTAATTTTACCCATTTTAATAGGTACATAGTGATAAATCATTGTGATTTTAATTTGAGTTTCCCTAATGGCCAATGATGTTGAATATCTTTTTATAAGCCTATTTTCAGTCTATATATCTTCTTCAGTGAAAAATCTATGCAAGTCTTTTGCCTATTTTCTTTCTTTTTTTTTTTTTAAATTTTTTTCAACGTTTTTATTTATTTTTGGGACAGAGAGAGACAGAGCATGAACGGGGGAGGGGCAGAGAGAGAGGGAGACAGAATCGGAAACAGGCTCCAGGCTCCAAGCCATCAGCCCAGAGCCCGACACGGGGCTCGAACTCCCGGACCGCGAGATCGTGACCTGGCTGAAGTCGGACGCTTAACCGACTGCGCCACCCAGGTGCCCCTCTTTTGCCTATTTTCTAATTGGATTCTTTTAAATGTTCAACTTTGAGCGTTCCTTGTATGTATTTTAGATATGAGTCCTCTGTTGGATATGTGATTTCCAAATATTTTCTCCAGTTCTGTAATTTGTCTTTTCATCTTAACAAGGTCACTCACAGAGCAAGGTTTTAAAATTTTGATGTGGTCTGGGGCACCTGCGTTGCTCAGTCGGTTAAGCATCTGACTCTTGGTCTCAGCTCAGGTCATGATCTCACAGTTTGTGAGATTGAGCCTCGCATTGGTTTCCATGCTGACAGCATGGAGCCTGCTTGGGATTCTCTCTCCCCCTCTCTCTCTGTCCCTCCCCCCCTCATACTTTCTCTCAAAATAAATAAACTTTTAAAAAAATCTTTAAAATTTTGATGTGGTCTAATTTATAAATTTTTCTTTCTCCAGGTTGTGATTTTGGTATCAAATCTACGAAATCTTTGCTTAGTCCTAGGAGCTAAAGATTTTCTCCTATTTGTACCCCCAAAAGTTTATTTTTATAATTTATATTTAAGTGCATGATGCATTTTAAATTCATTTTTGCATAAGGAATGAGATTTAGTTTAGGGTTTATTTTTTTCCTATATGGATTTCTAATATTCAAGTATCTTTTTTTTTTTTAAAGAAAGTCTGCTTTTTTTTTATTCAATCATTTTTGTTTCTTTGTCAAAAAGTAAATGGGCATATTTGTGTGAGTCTATTTACAGGTCCTCTTCTCTATTCTGATCTAGGTAGCAGTCCACCAGTATCATACTGTCTGGATCATTATGGCATATAGTGGATGCTAATATCATGAAGAATGATTCCTTCTCCTTTATTCTTTGTTTTCAAAATTGTTTGGGCTCCTTTAGGGCCTCTTCCTTTCCATACAAGTTTAAGAATAAGCTTGTCTATTTATCTAAAACATTTTGCTACAGTTTTGATGAGAATCGCTTTATACCTATAGATCAATTTGGGAAGAACTGGAAACTTTTTTACATTGAATCTTCCAATCCATTAACATGGCCTCTCTCTCCAATGATTTAGGTCTTATGAATTTTTTAAAAATGACCATTTTGTGATTTTTCAGCATATAGGCTCTTACAGTTTTGTTAGGTTTATACCTATGCATGTAATCTTCTTAGAGTAATTGAATATGGTATTACACTTTTAATTTTGTTTGAATGTGTTCATTATTGGTGCACAGAAATATCATTGACTTTTGTGTGTTAATCTTGTATCCTGTGAATGTGATGGACTCACTTATTTGTTTTAGAAGTTTGTTGTGGATTTCTTGGAGGTTTCCATGTAGAAAATCATCTCATCTGCCAATAATGAGTTTTATTCTTTCCATTCTAATCTGCCTGTTTTTTAATTTTTCTTGCCTTATTGCACTGGCTAGATCTTCTGTTACTATTCTGAATAAGAGTGGTGAGAACAGATATCCTTGCCTTGTTCCTGATCTTGAAGAGGAAAGCATTCAGTCTTTAACCATTAAGCATGATGTTAGCTGCAGAATTTTTGGAGATGTTCTTTATGAGGTTGACAACATTCCCCTTTATTCCTAGTTTGTTGAGAGTGTTTATCATAACTGGGTGTTGAATTGGGTCAAACGCTTTTTTGTATCAACCGATTTGGTCTTGTTATTTTTCTTTAACTTGTTAAGATGTAATCCCACCTGGTTGTAGTATACTATTCCTTTTTTGTATTTCTAGATTTGATTTGCTAATATTTTGTGGAGGATTTTGTTTAAACTTATGAGATACATTGATCTGTAGGTTTTTGTTTTGTTGTCCCTGAATTTGTCTGGTTTCAGTATTAAGCTAATACTGACCTCATAAAATGAGTTGGGAAGTGTTCCTCCCTCTTCAATTTTCTATAAAATTGGTGTGAATTCTTCCAATGTTTGGTAAAAATCTTCAGTAAAACTAATTTTTAGGAGCTTTGAAATTACAAGTGCAATTCTTTTTAATGTTATAGGACTATTCAAATTATCTGCTTAATCTGGGCTGAGTTATGATTGTTTGTGGTTTTGAGGAATTGGTCTATTTCTTCTAAATTGTTGAAATTATGATCATAAAGTTGTTCATGATATTCCTTTGTTATCCTTTTAGTGGTTGAAAGGTCTGTTGTGGTTTCCCCTGTTTAATTATTGATATTGGTGATTTGTATCTTCTTTTTGTCTTTGTCTTGCTAGAAATTGGGTTTTCCCCAAAGGACCAACTTTTTGTTCCATTAATTTTCTCTATTAGTTTCCTTTCTAAAATTTCATTTATTTCTGCTCTGTTTTTGCTATTTCCTTCCTTATGCTTGCTTTAGGTTTATTTTGCTCTTTTTTTTCTAGTGTCTTGAGATAGGAACTAGATTCTTAACCTAAGAACTTTCCTCTTTCTAATATAAACATTTAGGATTATACATTTCCCTCTCAGCATTGTTTTAGATGTGCCTCCAAGATTTTGATATGTTGTATTTTCATTTTCATTCAGTTCTATACACTTTATTTAAGCTTCAGTTATTTATTTTGAGAGAGAGAAGGTGTGTATGTGAGCAGGGGAGGGGCATTGAGAGAGAGAGAATCCCCAACAGGATGCATGCTGTCAGCATGGAGCCCCACACAGGGCTTGATCCCACAAATTATGAGATCATGACCTGAGCCCAAATCAAGAGTTGGATGCTTCACTGACTGAGCCACCCAGGCACACCAGTTCTCTGTACTTTTAAGAATTTCCTTTGTGATTTTTTTCTTTAAGCCATGGATTATTTAGAAGTGTATTGTTTAATTTAGATGTGCTTGAAGATTTGTCCACTGTCCTTCTGTTACTGATTTCTAGTTTAACTTCCATTATAGTCAGAGGTATACTCTGTATGATTTCAATTCTTTTACATTTTAAAATTTCTTTTACAAATCGCAATATGGTCTATCTTGGTGAATGTGTGATGGACTCTAGAAACTAATCTCTATTCTGCTGCTGTTAGGTGGAATGTTCTATGTCAATTAGACCCTGTTGGCTGATGGTAGTATTGAGTTCTATGTCCTTATTGGTGTTCTGTCTATTAATTTTATCAATTGGTGAGAGTGGGATGATGAAGTCTCTAACTATATTTGTCTGTTTCTCCTTTCATATCTGTTGGTTTTGTTTTATGTATTTGAAGCTCTGTTGTTTGCTGCAGAGACTTATTTTTAATAGATAATACTTCTAGAAAACATTTAGCTGTTCATGTTTTTTTTTTAAATAATCTCTGTGGGGGCACCTGGGTGGCTCAGTCGTTTAAGTGTCCAACTTCGGCTCAGGTCATGATCCTCACGGTCCATGAGTTCGAGCCCCACATCGGGCTCTGTGCTGACAGCTCAGAGCCTGGAGCCTGCTTCGGATTCTGTGTCTCCCTCTCTCTCTGCCCCTCCCCCACTCATGCTCTGTCTCTCTCTCTCTCTCTCAAAAATAAATAAACATTAAAAAAAATAAAAAAAAATAATCTCTGTCAATGACTGTTTTTTAATTGGTGTATTTTGGTGATTTACATTTAAGGTAATTCTTGATATTAGGACTTAAGTCTGCCTTTTTATTTTTTAATTTTCTGTTTGTTCTCTGTTTCTCATTCCTCTATTTCCTCTTTGTGTGTGTGTGTGTCTTATTGTGGACTACTTGAACATTTGTTAGAATTCTATTTTGATTTACTTACAATGTTTTAAATATCTTGTTTGTAGAGTTTTCATATATATGTGTATATATAATATATATATAAGCATATATATAATCATATATAATCATAGCCTATGGGTATTTATGATTTACTGCTTAGAGTGAAGTAGTGAAACCATTTAAGTCCCTTTACTCTCCCCACTTTTAAAAATATTTTTTAAAAAGATCATTATCTTCAGTATTTGTTCTACCTAAATTAAATGCCACATAAGATGGTGACGTGTTACACTTTTTGCTTCAACCGTAAAATGTAATTTCAGAATATCACAAGGTGAAGAATAGTCTATTATAATTACTCCTAAATTTCACCTATTTGGATGTTCTTTTTTCCCTTATGAAGGCCCCAGAATACCAGCCTTCTTCTGTTGTTATTTGTTTCTATTTTGAGTGCTCATTTTTTAAGGCTAAGTCTGCTAGCGACAAGTCGTATTAGTTTCCTTTCACTTGAGAACATTTTTATTTCCCCTTCATTCCTAAAAAAAAATGGTGTTGTCAGTTAAAGAAACCAAAGTTGACAATATTTACCTTTTAGCACAATATTTATATTGTGTCACTTCCTTCTGGCCTCCATGGTTTCAAATGAGAAATCTGCTTTCATTCAAATCGGTGTCCCTCTGCAGGTAATATAACATTTGTCTCTGAGTGTTACTAAGACTTTTTCTTTATCTTTTGTTTTCAGAAGTTTACTTGTAATGTCTTTTGTGGCAGTCTCTTTGAAGTTACGCTACTTGGGTTTGTTCAGTTTCTTGGATCTCGTGGTTTGAATCTTTCACCAGATTGGGGAAGTTTTCAGCCATTATTTCTCTGAATACCTTCTTAGTCCTACACTATTTCCTTTTGTTCGGGAACTTCAGTGATACAAATTTTTTAGCTTTTATTTTTGCCCTGTAAGTGCTATGTATCTATTCATTAAAAGTCTTTTTTTTTAGTTTTTTTTTTAATAAAGTCTGTTGATCTGTCTTCAGCTTTGCTAATTCTGTTATCTCCACTTTACCACTGAGCTTATCTAGTGAATTTTTTTTTATTTCAGTTATTTTTTTTTTTTGCAGTTCTGTAATTTCCACTTGGTTCTTTTAAAAACACTTATATTTCCTTGTTAAGCTTTTCTGTTTTTTAAAAAATTTCACAAACATCTGATTGTGAAATCATTTTTTTAATTTTATTTTTTATTTTTTAAAATTTACATCCAAATTAGTTAGCGTATAGTGCAACAATGATTTCAGGAGTAGATTCCTTAGTGCCCCTTCCCCATTTAGCCCATCTCCCCCTCCCACAACCCCTCCAGTAACCCTCTGTTTGCTCTTTGTATTTACGAGTCTCTTATGTTTTGTCCCCATCCCTGTTTTTATATTACTTTTGCTTCCCTTCCCTTATGTTCATCTGTTTTGTATCTTCAAGTCCTCATATGAGTGAAGTCATATGATATTTGTCTTTCTCTGAGAAATCATTTTTACAATGGCTACTTTTAAATCCTCATCAGATAATCCCGTTATCTGATTCATCTCAATGTTGGTATCAGTTGACTGCCTTTTCTCAGTTCAGTTGTACTTTTCATGGTTTCTCATTTGATGAGTGGTTTTGATTGTATCTGGACATTTTTTTTTTAATTTGGGGAAGATTGGTTTATAACATTATGTAAGTTTCAAGCTTATAGCAAAATTATTTGATATTTGTATCCACTACAAAATGCTTGCCATTGTAAGTCTAGTTAACATCCATCATTTTATGTATGTATGTATGTATCTATTGGAAGTAAAACCGGTAACAGTATATAAGATATCCTGGACATCTTGAATGTGATGTTTGGAGACTTTTGATCTTATTTCGGCTTCTAATAAGCAGCCACTCTAGTTAGATGTAGGTTCTGAATTGTTTTCTTGAACTATCCTTTCAATGAGAATTTAGTTTTCAGAGTCCCTGCAATGTTATTTTGGTTGACTTCATTCTTCTGGCTCTGTTCAGCTCTTACTTAATTCCTGTAGGGCTGCCCAGTATAAATGGATGGGTGGTTCTGGAAACATTGGGTTTTGGTTGCTGCTGCTGCTACTGATTGAGCCTGCCATTGCCTCAGGTATGGATTAGGGTAGATCTCTCCACCAGGTCTTGCGGGGGTGTCCTGCTCCTGGTTATTCATCTAGAGAGGGCAACCTGTTCTATTTGTCTATGCCTGAGGTTGAGTCCAGGCTGTAGATCTCTGGTGCCGGGTCTGTGATATATGGACCCTAGAAAGAACCTACACGAGACTCACTGTGATGATGATCTCAAAAGTCGTGAAGTCTTTGGGCGCCTGGGTGGCTGAGTTGGTTAAGCGGCCGACTTCGGATCAGGTCACCATCTCGCGGTCCTTGGGTTCAAGCCCTGCGTCGGGCTCTGTCCTGACAGCTCAGAGCCTGGAGCCTGTTTCAGATTCTGTGTCTCCCTCTTTCTCTGACCGTCCCCTGTTCATGCTCTCTCTCTCTCTGTCTCAAAAATAAATAAATGTTAAAAAAAAAATTTAAAAAAAAGTCGTGAAGTCTTTAGCTAGTGCATCTTCTAATTCCAAGTCTTGGAAATTGTTTTTAGATTGTCTGATGAATCAGCTCCAGGATATTTAGTGATATTTACAGGGAGGAGCAGGGAAAAGTGAGTCTATGGCACATTGTGCCTGAACTGGAAAGCACTTACTATTTTTAAAATGAAGAGGGAAAAAAAAAAAAACAACCCTTTCTTCCCTCTAATAAGAATCATCTCTTTTATTTGTTGAAAAACTGAAAAACAAAGACAAACAAAAAGTAGAAAATAAAAGTAAATGCCAATGTTTTCACAAATATATACATTATTAACACTTTGATGTATGCCCTTCCTGATCCCTTTCTGTGCATATGTAATTTTTGAAGAATTATCGAATTTTAGACTTATTTTTATACTATTTGTTAAATATATTTATAGGTCCATATATAATCTTTTATTTATACTAACCACTTTTAGTTTGCAAAGAAGACACACAGCTAGGTTCCTTAAGAAATGAAAGCTATGATTAGAATATGGAGGAATCAAGAAAGCTGTCTTCATGGCAGTTCAGATATTCTGGGGATGAAACATTAAGAAAAATTGGAACAACGATTTATCTTTATTTTTTTTCAATATATGAAATTTATTGTCAAATTGGTTTCCATACAACACCCAGTGCTCATCTTTAAGATATAAGGCCAGCTCAGTGGACCTCCACCTATAGTGACTGGGACTTTCTTTCTTTCTTTCTTTCTTTCTTCTTTCTACTTTCTTTCTTTCTCTTTTCTGCAGAGATCCATTGTTCCCTGCTACTTTCTGCTGTCTTACAGTTCCTAAGACAAAGAATCTGTTTGGATCAATTTTTAAAATCATTTAATGTGGAGCATGTATACTGGGCTATGAGCCAAGCCACATGATAGAAAGATGGCCTCCAAAATGACCATCTCATCCAAGTTCACCTTGATCCCTCATGGCTCAACCCCAAGTCTCATCTATTGTGACCAAAGTAGCAGGGTTCCTATAACACAATATAGGACTTCACATCAAGAAGAAGAAACTACCTATTGTCAGTTTTTCCATAAGGGAGCTGTGGGAGGGGAGACACATGGAAAGATCCCAGGCCCATATATTCCAAATACATGGAACATTTGGGATGATTGCAGTTTTTCATGCGTTTGAATTATACTGCAGCAAATAGCCCTGTGGTTAATCTTTGCACTAGTCTTTTACATCCTCATCGACATGAATGACTTTCACAGGTCGTGACAATAACAATACAAATCATAATTGCTAATGTGACCTATAGACCCTCAATAGCTTGTCAGTTAAAGAAATTCGCTCACTTTGCTATATTTTTGCGGAATTCTTATACCTAAACGTCACATTATCAATAATTGAATATATTCCAGTGGAAACTGAGGACCCTAGAAGCATCTAAAGGTACATGATTAGACTAGTGAAAATTCTAGAAGTAGATTCCGGGCCTGGTAGCTTCTGGTCTATACCGTGCTGCCTTTCTCCTCTTAAGAAAGTGTCCTCTGGATAGCCAGTCTATCGTGCTCTTTAGAAGTCTTTTAGAATATTTACATTTTAAGAAGATTTTCGACAACAAAGGTAAACCAAAAAATCAGGTTTTTCTAGTTGACTCTCAATGAAATAGGAATGAAATGAATTAGAAAATTCCCATCCGAAGTATTCTAGTAGACTGAGGATTTCCTACAGATATGATATTTATTTGACGTCTCCTGTGTATAAGTCTATTAGTCACAGCTGCTTGAATCCCTAGAAGGTTGTAGGATTCTCCATTTGCTGCATCATTAACTCCTCTGGTCATATATATCCAGGAGTCCTGAGGGAGCTCATGATGATTATCCCAAAGTTTCTACTTTTGGGGGAATCTCTGGTACGTTGCTTTAGGCGTAGAAGCTTAACAAATTGTTTCAACATACTAAGTTTATGTTTGAGGTAGAAGTCCTGAAATAAAGAGACAAATGAGAATTTTCTGCACATGCATATATTCCTAAGGGTCAAATAATTTAGCCCAAATTCCCTTCCGGGAGCGGAAGCTGTTACTGATGAAAGTTTTACTTCTCATTCGGATGTTTGGTATTCCACAGAGTTCATCTACGGGATAGTAGAAGAAAGTGAAAAGCAGCGATCCAGTTGGGCACACCAAATAATTAAAAGAAAGTTTGTCAGGTGTGGGATAAGGGGTGGGTGGGGAGAAACTAAGATTTTTGAGCAGCTAGTAGGCGCCAGTTACTTTAAATTGTTATCTCTCTCAATTCTCAAAACAACCCTTTGACTCCATTGTTTCCTTATCAGTCCATTGTACAGATGAGGAAACTGAGGTTTTTGAGAGGTTTGGTGTTTCTCGAAAGTTCGTGAGCTAGAAAGTCATAGGGAGAGGAATAAAATCAAGGTCTGTGGCTTTCTGAGACTTGTATCTTTCTTTCCATAATGTAACTGTTTCCTGAAGGTCTCAGGATTAAAGCATATTGGATTCTGGAAATAAAGGGTATCTCTTTAAATTCATCGGGCATGAATCCACCATAGGGTTCTGCTCAGTTGAATTCTAATCAGTCCATCTTTAAAACACATGCAGGTGGGAAATTTGAGTCTTTAGTGTCACGAGAGCCCAACAGCCTGGGACTTGTTGGGTTTGTTGCAAGGCTCAAGGCTAATGTGCCTCTAAATCCCTTAAAGGCACATTAGTGGGTAATTACAACAAATAAAGGCTAATGGGAGAACCACATCTGTTTTGTTGATTTGGCTTAGAGAAGAATTCTGGGTTAGGAGATTTAGTCAAATGGCTTGACCCTCTTTAGCCGCCCCTACCCGCGCCCCCCCACCCCCAATCCGAAGCATACCTGCAAGGGGCCCATTGTCTAATGGAAAGATCTCTTGACCTCGTGTGTGCATAGGAAAAGCATAAGCAGCCTCATACTGACACGGTGACCTGGCTGATGACTTTAGACAAGCCACACATTTTCCTGACCCTGGAAAGGCCACAGAATGTGCCTAGAAGGAGGAATGTCATGAATAGATTTTTATCTTTGCTGTCTCCCAAGGGACCCAAAGTGTTTTTGCAAATGAACTGACAAAAATCCATTGGAGAGAGAGAGTCTTCTCTCCTTTAATTGCTCCCAAGGTATCTGTAGTCCAGGTGCTAATGTGGTGTAACTGTCCAGGTGGTCAAGCTTTTATTTTTTGAGGAGTTGGTGTAACAACACTTTCACTTGGGACATAGAGAAGCCGTTATGAATTTTTTAACGTATGGAGTAATTGAAAATCTGTTCTTAGAGGCTTTTCCTACTAGAGGTGTAATTCTGGGGTAAAGACAATGCTGCACGGTCACCAAATTCCATTTAATCTTTCTCTTCCCGAGTATATGGGATGGGATGACGATACTTCTCAACCTCCCTTCCAGTTAGAGTGGACCCTATGCCTGGCTCTCACCAATGAGGGTAGGCATCAGAGTTATAATCCATTCCCAGATCGGATCTTAGAAATACTACATCTGAGCATCCAGCCTGCTCTCCCCCTGACTCTGTAACCATAGAAGCCATATGTTGAATCTATCTCATTAAAAGGTGAAGGTGGCCTGAAATGCCTGAGTTACCCGATGGAAGAGACATGCTTTGTAGAGTCACCTTCCCCGGCAGACTGTATGTGAATGAAAATCAAACCTTTTCTTGTGTTAAACCACTGAGATTTATGGATTTATGGATTTATTGGTGCCATGGAGAAGCCCAGGCTGTAGTAATCAATGCATTCTCCTCTCCATACGTGCCGTATTTTGTGCTTCCAGGGAAGTCTCACAGAATCTTGGCTTTTTATTCCGGGCCAAAAAGTTCTTAGTGCAAACAGCCATCTAATGCTGGATTCTCTTCTGCCAGATCCTAGTCAAGGGGATTTCATCTCCTCCTATAACTGCCATTTAGAACAGCACTGAGTTTTAGATATTCTTTTTACGTTGAGCTATATGTCAAATAGTGTCTGCTATATTACCATTATACCAGACTTCCAACCAACATTTCCCCCACCCCGACTAATCACACCTCAACCAGCCCACCGAAGAAAGCCACAAATGCTAAGAGATATTATAAGCATTTGAACAGTTTTATATTATAAGTGTTTGAACAGTATTCCTAAGTTCACATCACCATGTTTGGGCTTGCTTTCTTCACCAGTGCCCTCAGACTTTGCAAACATTAAAGCGTCTGCTCTCTGCTTTACCTCATTCTAACTCTCTGCTCACCATTTAAAAAATGGTGTTTGTTTATTTTCTAAAGAGAGACAGAGCAAGAGGGGGGGAAGGGCAGAGAGAGAGGGAGACACAGAATCCGAAGCAAGCTCCAGGCTCCGAGTTGTCAGCACAGAGCCCGATGCGGGGCTCAAACTCATGAACCGTGAGATCATGACCTGAGCGGAAGTCAGACACTTAACCGACTGAGCCACCCAGGTTCCTCTGCTCACCATTGACTTTGGTGGTCTGGCATTGTTTGCCTCGTGTCCTCTGATGGCAGCATCTTCTCTTGTCTCAGGAGGGGATCCCACCTTAACTCCCAGCTTGACAGAATCGTGTCCTGGCTCCTCTGTAGTGCCCTGGTCAGATCAGTCTAGGTCTGCCTTTCTCAGCCTTCCCAGCCAGGAGCTGGAACTATTTTGGATTAGAGCAAGCAACTCATTCTACACAAGAGCCCAGAGTCAAGTCTAGTAAGATACACAACAAGAGATCCGTCAACCTAGAACATTAGGGACTAGAAGAAGCCATTCTGTCCTGGGAAACCTTTTTAAAGATAATTGTGAAGAATTTTAGGAAATTTTAGATATATTCTCAGAAGTCATCTCATCTGAGAGACCTTCCCTGGCCATCTTTTTCTGTTTATTTTTAAATGTTTATTTACTTATTTTTGAGAGTGAGAGAGGGAGAGGGGCAGAGAGAGGAGACAGAGAATCCCAAGCAGGCTCTGTGCTCTCAGTGCAGAGACTGATGTGGGGGTCGAACTCACGAACCGTGAGATCATGACCTGAGCTGAAATCAAGAGTTGGACACTTAAATGACTGAGCCACTCAGGCACCCTTTGACCATCTTTTCTATTCCACCCTTCATCATACTCTTACTCCTATCCTGTACTATTTTTCTTCATGGCACTTTCCACTGCTTTGATATATGTTTGTTTAGTTTTTCAGCTCCTATCAGTAGAAAGTAGGCTACTTGAAGGCAGTAACTATTTGTTCACTGCTATCGCCCCACACCTAGGACAGTACCCAGTGAATGCTAGGTGCTCAATAAATATTTACTGAATATTGATTAAATAGCAGAAGGGGGTCACTTAAAGATATGGAAAATTAAGCTAAGGCATTCTCTGAGAGTATAGTACAAAAATCGCAAAGAGATAGAAAAAAATGAAAGAAAAATGAAGAGAGAAGGAGGATAGTTTCAGAAGTTTTAAATATATCAAATTTAAGTTCCAGGAAGAGACCAGAGAAAGGATGAAGTGGAAGAGGGGAGCAATTCTCAAAGTAATTGCAGATGAAAATTTCCCATATCTGAAAAAAAGACAACGGTACTGACATTGAAAGTGCTCACTGAGTTCCAAGTACAATAAATGAAAAGACACATCATAAGGAAATTCCAAAATCCTCAAGGGAAGGTAGACCCTCTAAGTATCTAGAGAAAAACATCAGATAGCTACAAAGCAGGAAGAGTAAGACTGGCATTATAGTAATATCAAAATCTTCACTGATGGTTGCAGTAAGGGAGGTGATGGAGGGAGGTGTTAAGGAGATGGAGAAATGTCTTAGATTCCTGTCTTGTTGGAGGGTAGGGATTAAATCTAGTTGTTCATAGAAATACACATTTAACTATGTACTTGAAAATCTAGGGATAATTTGTAGAATAAAGAAGGCAGAATATATAAATTCTACAGTTTTGGACAGGAAAGGGAGGGGGAGAAAGAGAGGAGAGAGGTAGAGATGGGGGAGAGAGAGGAAAGGGAGAGAGAGAAAGAAAGGGGGGGAGAGGAGGAGGGGGAGGGAGAAAAAGGGAGAGAAGAAGGAGAGAAAAGGAGAGGAGGGGGAGAAGGAGGAAGAGGGTGAGAAGAGGGAGAAAAAGAGAGGAAGAGAGAGATGGGAGAGAGAGAGGGGTGGGTGGGGAGGGAGAGATAGAGAAGGAAGGGGGAGAGAGAGAGGAGAGGGAGGGAGAGAGAGGAGAGAGAGAGGTAGAGGGGGAGAGAGTGGGGGGAGGGAAGGAGAGAGAAGACCAAAGAAAATTCAAATTCTCTTACACACACACACACACACACACACACACACACAGAGTCCTTGAACTAGATGGCCTCACAATTGATTCTGCTTGATGTTTATTTATTTATTCAAGTTTTTATTTATTTAATTTGAAAGAGAGAGAGAGCAGAGGAGGCGCAGAGGGAGAGGGAGAGAATCCCAAGCAGGCTCCACACTGCTAGTGCAGAGCCTTGTGCGGGGCTCAAACCCACAAACTGAGATCATGACCTGAGCTGAAACCAAGAGTCAGATGTTAACTGACTGAGCCACCCAGGTGCCCCATCTGTGCCATGTTTAAAAAACAAGTTATACCAATCCTTTACAGACCTTTCCAAAAAAGTACACGAGTGGGGAATATTTTAAAACTTCTTACTCTGGTACCAAAATCAAAGATATCACAAGAACACTACAGACTGATATCTCTATAAATATATGCAAAATTCCAACCCCCCCGCCAAATACTTTCAAACCAAATTAAGCAACATACCAAAAGGATTATATACCATGGCCATGTGAGGTTTATCCCAGGAATGGTTCAACATACAAATTAATCAAGATAATATACCCTAATAATAGAATAAAGGGCAAAAAACATATGATTATCTTAATAGACACAGAGAGAACATTTGACAATATCCAACATCTTTTCAAGATAAAAACACTCAAAAAAAAAAAAAACTAGAAATAAGGAAGAATTTCCTCAACTTGAGTAAGGGCATCTACAAACAAAACAAAACAAATTTTGAAAGATAGAATACTTTCACAAGGCAAGGAACAAGACAAAGTTGTCTGCTCTTACCACATCTAGTTACATTGTACTAGAGGTGCTAGCCAGGGAAATTAGACAAGAAAAAGAAATTTAAAGCATCTAGAGCAGAAAGGAAGTAAAATGACCCAAACTATTAGCACTAATAAATGAAGTCAGCAAGGTTGTGAGATCACTATACAAAAATCAGTTGTGTTCTCTACAATGAAAATGAATAATCTAAAAAAGAAATTAAGAAAACAATTCCATGTGCAGTGATGTCAAAAAGAATAAAATACGTAGGCATGAATTTGGTGAAAGAAGTATGAGGCGTATACACTGAAAACTCCAAATATCATTGGAAAAAATTAAAGAAAACCTAAAGAAATGGAGACCTCCTATGTTCATGGATTGGACAACTCAATATTAATAAGATGGCAATCCCTAAATTGGCTCACAGATTCAATACAATCCTTCCCAAAAGCCAAGCTGCATTTATTTTGGTCGCTATTGGCCAGCTGATCCTAAAATTCATATGAAAGTGCAAAGGGCCCAAAATAAGAAAATTATTTTGGAAAAGAAGAACAAAGTTGGAGAACTTATATTTCCTAATTTCAAAGCTGACTACCAAGCTGTAGGAATAAAGTGTGTTTGTGTGTTAGTGGCATAAGGCAAAGATTAACGTAACAGCATTGAGAGTCCAGAAGTAAACTCTTACATTTATGGTCAATTGATTTTAGACAAGGGTGCCAAAACAATTTAATGAAGAAAAATAGTGTTTTCAATAAATGGTGCTGAGAAAATTGTACCACAAACCACTGAACTGTGTACTTTAAAAAATAAACTTGAAAATAATAAGAACAGGTTAGTTAAACCTTCAAGAATTTACGGATTCTCAGAGTAAGCTTTTCAACATGTCTCTATATGCTCCTCACTGGAGGCTTAAAATTAAGGGCCCTGGTCTTCAACTGATAATAGACAAAATAGGGTTTGAGGGAAAAGCATGTGAAGTGATGTAGCCTTATTTCATACTCCTAAAAGAAACAGGCTTCTAAGAAATTTAACAGTTTTAAATCTTTATGTGTTGAGCATAGATTCAAAATACACAGACAAAAAACTGATAGAAAGACAGGAGTACTTAAGAAATCCACAGTCACAATGGACTATTTTTAACTTTTTCAGAAATCAGCAGTTACAGTAGACA
Source organism: Prionailurus bengalensis (assembly GCF_016509475.1). NCBI lineage: Eukaryota > Metazoa > Chordata > Mammalia > Carnivora > Felidae > Prionailurus > Prionailurus bengalensis. The sequence goes on from NC_057358.1 coordinate 26,636,031, forward strand.
AAACTTATGCAGGAAAAGGAAAGACTAACAACATAAAAAGTGTTGTTTCTAATGCAAGTATACAATCTTTACACATATACATGGAGCATGTATAAATGTCAACCATATGTTAATCAATATGTTCATCAAGTTCCAAAATGTTATCATATTGGTCATTTTGTAATAAACAGAGTGCACATAATTGCACATTAATAATAGAAAGATACCATAAAAACCATACACTTAAAAATGGGAAAAAAACACTTGTAATTATTTTGGAATAAATAGGAGATGAGGGGCACCTGACTGGCTCATTCGGTTAAGCATCCGACTTCAGCTCAGGTCATGATCTTGTGGTTCACGAGTTCCAGCCCTGCGTCGGGCTCCGTGCTGACAGCTCAGAGCCTGGAACCTGCTTCCAGATTCTGTGTGTCCCTCTCTCTCTGCCCCTCCCCCACTTATGCTCTCTCTCTTTCTCTCTCTCTCTCTCTCAAAAATAAATAAACATTAAAAAATTAAAACAACAGGAGGTAAATAGAAATTATGAAATATTTAGATATTAACATTGAGATTGCATAGCAGATTTCTGTGATGCAGTCAAAGAAGTTCTGAAAATTTATTACCTGAAGTGCTTTATTTGAAAATAAGAGGGATGAACATGAACTACAACTCCAACCAAAATGTTAGAAAAAATAAAAGCAAACTAAACCCAAAGAAGGTAGTGGTTAATAAAGAAAAGAGAAATGAAATCAAAATTACATTTTGATTTTACCTTAGGTAACAACTGTCATTAATAACGATTAAAAAATCATTCAAAGATGTTTCTTTGAAAATACTAATAATATTTTTTAAATGGCAATTGTCAGCATAAAACAATTAGACATGTCCTCATAAATAACAGTAAGCAAGTGACCACAGAGAGAGGAAGTTGTAAAACTCCTAAGAGAGGAAGGTTTTGTATCAATTAATTTGGCGACCTTGACAAAAATAGGGAAAAAAAAGGAATTTGTAAAGATGACCAAAACTGGATCAAGAAGAAGTAGAAACCAGAGGAGATAATAAAAATAGGTTAAAATCAAACAGTAGGCATGTCCCCACATTCAAATTAGTTTTGAGAGAAATTCTACAAATTTTCAAAGAATAAATGATTGCCATATTGCCATCTTTTACAAAATGTTCCAAAATATTTTAAAAAATTAGAAAGATAGCCTAACATGTTATGAGACCATATCACTTATGAATATGGATTTCAGTTTTTAAAATTACATATTAGCAAGTCAGATCTGGTAGTGTATTAAAATAATACATCATGATCAAATAAAATTTATACCAGTAGCGTAAACATCAGAAAATCTACTCATATGATCTCTACATTAACAGATTAAAGATAAAAATACAATGCTGTCATTACATATTGAACCCAATTTTTATAATATTCAACATATAATCATGATCTGTAAAGAATTTCTGAAATTTCAAAAAAACCCTTATCAAATTAGTTACAAAAGATGTTGCCTTGGGCCGCCTGGGTGGCTCAGTCAGTTAAGTGTCTGACTTCTGCTCAGGTCATGATCTCGCGGTCCGTGAGTTTGAGTCCCATGTCGGGCTCTGTGCTGACAGCTCAGAGCCTGGAGCCTGCTTCGGATTCTGTGTCTCTCTCTCTCTCTGCCCCTCCCCTGCTCATACTCTGTCTCTCAAAAATATATAAAAATTAAAAAAAAAAAGATGTTGCCTTGACCCAATAAAATATATCAATTAGAAATTCACAGTGGAAAAAAAGAAGACATTTACAGCAAACATTATATGGAATAATAACACATTAGAGTCATTCTCACTAAAACCAAGAAAAGTTCTAGAATGCTTGCCATCCGTAATTTTTATTCTACCTTTTAGAAGCAATACTAATCAATGAAATCATACACACATATACACAAAGAAAGAATAAGAACTTTGAAGAATAAATGTCATGCCATTATGTGAAGATAACATTATCTACTTAGATATCCATGAAAATCAAAGTACAAGGGGTTAGAGCTAATATGGGAGTTTAGCAGCATGGCAGGATATGATATCATCATTTAAAACAGCCTATTACTATTGTGTACCCCACCACTAACTGTTTAAAAACTATAAATGGTGTGTGTGTGTGTGTGTGTGTGTGTGTGTGTGTGCTTGTGGAAGGAGGGAGGGTGCAAGAGACATAGAGATAGAGATAGGGACAGAAAGAGAGAGACAGAGATAAAAACCATTAAATCCTTAGGAATTAATTGTACAATAAATGTTCAAAATCTTAGATCTTTAAAAAAATAATTTAAAACTTTACCAAATCACCTTAAAGAACATCTGCATAACTGATACAGTTTTATGGATAAGATTCATTGTTATAAGATTTAATTCATCATAAAGTAAATCTCTATATTTAATGCAATCCCAGTGAATATTCCAAAATAAGCTTTTGTGTTAGAAAATTTATGTAACAATTTGGCAAAAATAAATGAAATGAAATGAAATGAAATGAAATCTGTACTGAAACTAATTTTAAAAATAAACTCCATATAGATTAAACATCTAAATGTTAAGAAAGTAGAAATGTAAATGCATTAGAAGAAAACATTGACAAGTATGTCTGATTTTTAGAACAGGGAAAGCATTCTTTTTTTTAAAATATAATTTATTGTGAAGTTAGCTAACATACAGTGTATACGGTGTTCTCTCAGCTTTGGGAGTAGATTCCCATGGTTCATCGCTTACACACAATACCCAGTGCTCATCACAACAAGTGCCCTCCTCAATGCCCATCACCCATTTTCCCCTCTCCCCTGCCACCTCTATCAACCTTCAGTTTGTTCTCTGTATTTAATAGTTTCGTTTGGGACGTCTGGGTGGCTCAGTAGGTTAAGCATCTGACTTCGGCTCAGGTCATGATCTCACGGTTCGTGGATTCGAGCCCTACCTTGGGCTCTGTGCTGACAGCTCAGAACCTGGAGCCTGCTTCGGATTCTATGTCTCCCTCTCTGCCCCTCCCCTGCTCGCACTGTCTCTCTGTTTCTCTCAAAAATAAATGAACATTAAAAAGAAAAAAGAAAAATATTTAAAGAGAGTCTCTTATGGTTTGCCTTCCTCTCTGTTTGAAACTATTTTTTCCTCTTCCATTCCCCCATGGTCTTCTGTTGAGTCTCAAATTCCACATATGGGTGTAAATATATGATATCTGTATTTCTCTGACTGACTTATTTCACTTAGTATAATAGCCTCCAGTTCCATCCACATTGTTGCAAATGGCAAGATTTCATTCCTTCTCATTGCCCAGTAGTATTCCATTGTATATATAAACCACATCTTCTTTATCCATTCATCAGTTGATGGACATTTAGGCTCTTTCCATAATTTGGCTATTGTTGAAAGTGCTGCTATAAACATTGGGGTACAGGTGCCCCTATGCATCAGCACTCCTGTGTCCCTTGCGTAAATTCCCAGCAGTGCTATTGCTGGGTCATAGGGTGGATCTATTTTTAAGTTTTTGAGGAACCTCCACACGGTTTTCCAGAGTGGCTGCACCAGTTTGCATTCTCACCAACAGTGCAAGAGGATTTCAGGGAAAGCATTCTTTTTTTTTTTTTCAATGTTTATTTACTTTTGAGACAGAGAGAAAGAGACAGAGTGCCAGTGGGGGAGGGGCAGAGAGAGGGAGACACAGAATCCGAAGCAGGCTCCAGGCTCTGAGCTGTCCTCACAGAGATATGGCCATCTAAGCACATGAAGCTCAAAGATCCCTGAACAGATTCAATCCAAAAAGATCTTCACGGAGACACAGTATAGTGAACATCTCAAAAATCAAAGAAGAGAGCATTTTGAAAGCAATGAGAGAAAAAAAAGGCTAGTCACATATATGGGAACCTTGATAATGTGATCAGCAGTTTTCTCCTCGGAAATCTTGCAGTCTAGAGGAGAGTGCTAAATGCTAAAAGAAAAAAAAGAATGCCAAGCAGAGTACTTTCCATGGCAAAGTTGTCCTTCAGAAGTGGAGGTATAAAGACTTTTCTAGACAAACAAAAACTGAGAGAATTTGTCACCAATAGACTGAACTTACAAGAAATGCTAAAAGGAGTTCTTTAAGCTTAAGTGAAAGGACCCTGGTTAGTACCATGAAAACATACTAAAGTATAAAACTTGCTGGTAAACATGAGAAACATAGAGTAAAATTCAAAGTACTAATATGCAAAGTGATTATCTAAAAATAAATCACTTTGGACTCTAGCATATACGTTAAAAGACAAAACTATTAAAAATAACAGTAGTTACAATATTTGGCATATGGACACACGATATAAAAACATATAAATTGTGGCATCAACAACATAAAATATAGGATAGACAAGTAAATGTGTAGAACTTTTCTATGAAATTGAAGGTAAGTCGTTCTAAGCTTAAAATAGACAGTTGTAAGATGTATTGTGAAAGCCTCATGGTAATCACAAAGCGAAAACCTTAAGAGATACACGAATAATAAAGAGAAACAAATCAATCCCACTACAAAAAGATCATCAGTTTACAAAGAAAGAGAGGAAGAAAGTAGTAAAGGAACCACTAAACAATCAGAAAACAATGAACAAAATGGTGGCAGTAAGCCACCATTCACCAAACGTGAATGATGTAAGTTCTCCAATTAAAAGGTGTAGAGTGGATGAATGGATTAAAAAGAAAGAAGAAGAAGAAGAAGAAGAAGAAGAAGAAGACCTAACTATATGCTACCAATAAGACACTCACTTAAGCTTTAAGGCCATTCCTAGGTTGAAAGTGAAGAGATGGAGAAAAATACTCCATGCAAACAGAAACCCAAAGAGACCAGAGATAGCTATACTGAAATCAGACAAAATGCCTTTAAGTCAAAAACTGTAACAAGAGACAAAGCAGGCCATTATATAATAATAAAGGGGTCAGTTCATTGAGAGGATATAGCAATTGTAAATATGTATGTACCCAGGATTTAAGCTCCTAAGTAGATTAAACAATTATTAATATATCTGAAAACAGAAATAGACAACAATGTCATAATAGTACAGGACATCAATACCCTACTTTCAACAATGGATAGATCATACAGACAGAAAGTCAATAAGGAAATAATGGACTTGAACTTCATTTTGAAGCCAAATGAGCCTAACAGTCATATATACAGTGCATTTTATCCAACAGTAGCATATTCTTCTCAAGCACTTAAAGAACATTCTCCAGAGCATATTCCATGTTGGCCACAAAGCAAATATTTAGAAATTTAAAAAGACTAAAATCGTATCAAATCTATTTTCTGACCAGAATAGTATGAAAGTAGAAATCAGTAACAGGAAGAAATCTGGAAAATTCAAAATATGTGGAAATTAAACCATACACTCCTGAACAAACACTAAGTCCAAGAAGAAATCAAAAGAGAAATAAAAAAAATATCTTGAGGAAAATGAAATGCAAATACAACATACTAAAACTTATGGGATGTGCAAAATAATTCTAAGGAGGAAGTTTATAGAGGTAAATGTATGTACTAAGAAAAAAGAAAGATCTCAGATAAACAACCTAAACTTATACCTCAAGGAATAAAAAAAGAACACACTAAACCCAAAGTTAGCAGAAAGAAGGGATAATAAAGATTAAAGCAGAAATAAATGAAATAGAGACTAGGAAGACTAGGAAGAGAAATAGAGACTAGGAAGGAAATAGGGACTAGAAGAGACCATTAAAACTAAGAGTTGGTTTCTTGAAAAGGTAAACAAATTGACAAACCTTTAGCTAGACTAAGAAAAAAAAGAGAGATGATTCATATAAATAAAATTCTAAACGAAAGAGGAGACATTACAACTTGTTTCACAGACATACAAAAACTCACAAGGCTACTACGAGAATTGTAAGCCAACATCAGATAACTTAGAATAAATAGATTCAAACCTAGAAACACACAACTTACCAAGACTGAATCATGACACAATAGAAAATCTGACTAGACCAATAACAAACAAGGAGATTGAACACCAGTTAAAAATTTCCCAGCGAACAAACCCAAACCCAGATGGCTTCACTGGTGAGTTGTTCCAAACATTTAAAGATTTAGTACCAATTCTTCGAAATTCTTCCAAAAAATTGAAGATGAAGGAACACTTCTAAACTCATTTTATGAGGCCCATTGTACCCTGATACTGAAACCAGACGAAGACATTAGAAGGAAACGAAAGTACGTGCCAGTATCCCTCATGAAAATACATTAAAAAATTCTCAACAAAATGCTAACGACATGGAATTCAAGAGCACATTAAAGGGATCATATGCCATGATCAAGTGAGATTTGCCCGTGAGTTGCAAAGATGGTTCAACATGTGCAGATTAATAAATACGATGCACCACATAGAAAAATCATATAATCGTCTCAACAGAGGCAGAAAAAGCACTTGAGAAAATTCAACATCCCTTCGTGATAAAAACTTGCCACCAATTAGGTATAAAAGAAATGTACCTCAACATAATAGAGGCCATCTATTACAAGCTTGCAACTTACATCGTACTCAATGGTGAAAAGCTAAAAGCCTTTCCGCCAAGAACAGGAGTCAGACAAGACTCAACGCTACTATTCAATATAGTACGGGAAGTTGTAGCCAGAACAATTACTTACAAAACAAAAAAAAGTAGCCAAGTCAGAAAGAAGTAAAATGAGAGCCATTTGCAGATGACACTATTTTATGTATGGAAAACCCCGAAGACTCCAACAAAAGCTGATAGAACTAATAAATGCATTTCGTAAGGTTGCGGGATACAAACTCAACACAGAAATCAGTTGCATTTCTATACACTAACAACAAACTATCTGAAAGAGAGATTAAGAAAGCAGTTCCTTTTCAATAGCATCAAAAATAATAAGATAATGGGGTGCTTGGGTGGCTCAGTTGGTTGAGCATCTGACTCTGATTTCGGCTCAGGACTTGACTCCAGGGTCGTGGGATCGAGTCCCCCGTTGGGCTCTGCACTGAGTGTGGAGGCTGCTTAAGATTCTCTCTCTCTCTCTCTCTCTCTCTCTCTCTCTCTCCCTCCCGCTGCCCCTCTCCCCTGCTCCTGTGCTCACTCTCTCTAAAATAAGATGAAAAATTAAAAAAATAAGATACTTAGGAATAAATCTAAGCAAGGAAGTGAAAGATCTGTACACTGGAAACTGTAAGACTGATAGAAGAAATAGAAGAAGACACAAATAAATGGGAAGATAGCCTGTGTTAATGGATTGGGGAATTAATATTGTTAAAAAGTTCGTGCTACCCACAGTGATTTACAGATTCAATGCAATCTCTACCCATATCTCAATGGCATTTTTCACAGAAGTTCAAAAAAAAAATCATAAAATTTGGATGCAACCACAAAGACTCCAAATAGCGAAAACCATCTTGAGAAAGAACAAAGCCAGAGCCATCACATTTTCTGATGTCAAACTATATTTAAAAAGCTATAGTAGTCAAAACAGTATGGTACTGGCATAAAAACAGGCACATGGATCAACGGCACAGAATAGAGGGCCCAGAAATAAACCTACACATATATGTCTGATTAATTCAGAACAAAGGAGCCATGAATATAAATTGGGGAAAGGGCAATGTCTTCAATAAATGATGTTAGGAAAATTGGATATTCACATGCACAAGAATGAAACTAAACTCCTGTCGTATACCATTCATAAAAATTAACTTGAAATAGATTAAAGGCTTAAATATAAGACCTGAAACTATAAGACCCCAGAAGAAAACACAGGCTGCAAGCTCCCAACACTGGTCTTAGCAGGGATTTCTTAAGATAAGACACCAAAGCACAGGCAATAAAAGCAATAATAAACACGTAGGAGTATATCAAACCTAGAAACTTCCTCACAGCAGAGGAAGTCATCAATAAATTGAAAAGACAATCTACAGAATGGGGGGAAATATTTGCAAACCATGTATCTTATATGGGCTTAACACTGTAAAAATATAAGAACCTCATAGGGGCACCTGGGTAGCTCTGTCGGTTAAGCATCTGACTTTTGGTTTTGGCTCAAGTCGTGATCTCGTGGTTTCTTGAGTTTGGGACTTGTGTCGGGCTCTGCACTGGCAGCATGGAGCCTGCTTGGGATTCTCTGTCTCCCTCTTTCTCTGCCCCTCCCTCACTCACGCTGTGTGTCTTTCTTAAAATAAATAAGTAAACTTTAAAACAATTTTTTAAAAAATATAAGGAACTCCTACGACTCAACCTTAAAAAACCCTCAGACAATCTAGTTATGAAATGGGCCTGTGACCTGAGTAGACATTTTTCCAAAGAAGACATACAAATGGCCAACAGGTACAAGAAAGGGTGCTTAATGTCACCAATCATCAGGGCCACGCAAATCGATACCCCATGTGAGATATCACCTCACACCTGGTAGAGGGCTATTAAGAAGACAAGAGCTCACAAATGTTGGCAAGGATGTGGAGAGGGGGGAACGTTTATATACTGTTGGTGGGAATGTTAACTGGCGCAGCCACTATGGAAAAAAGTATGATGGTTCTTCAAAAAATCACAAATAGAACTATCACATGATGCAGCAATCCCACCTCTGGGTATTTATCTGAAGGAAACAGAATCAGCATCTCAAAGAGATACCTGCACTCCCATGTTTATGGCAGCGTTACTCCCAATAGCCAAGACACGGAAATAACCTAAATGTCCATCAGTAGATGAACGGATCAAGAAAATGTGTCACTCACACACACACACACACACACACACACACACACGCACACACACACATGCACACACACACAATTATTCACTAAAAAGGAAGAACATCCTGTCATTCGTGACAACACGGATGAAACTTGAGGGCATTACGTGAAGTGAAATAAGCCCGACGGGGAAAGACAAATACAGCACTGTCTCACCAATACGTGGAATTAAAGAAAGAAAAAAAAAAGCCGATTTCATAGAAACAGAGAAGGAGAGAAGGGAGGTTGGCAGGGGAGATGGGGAGGGGGGGAAAATGGAGCATGTAGGTCAAAGGGCACACATTTTCAGATACAAGATGCATAAGTTCAGAAGATCTAATACAGCATGTTGACTATTGTCTAACTCTATATAGGTGACTATATAATACAGTATGGTCACTTGCAATTGGCTGAAAAAAAAAGTTAACTATGTGCCATGATGGATGTGTTAATTACCTTGCTGTTGGTAACCATTCCACAATATATATGTATATCAAATGATCACGTTGTACACTTCATATGCAATTATGTTTGTAAATTATTCCTTGAAAAAGCCGGGAAGAAAAAGTTAAAAAAGGAAATCCTTTCTGTAAAATGAAGCAGAAAACATAAAGCCTTCCTGTACATTTTCTATAGACATGACTCTACGTTTTTATAGACATATACATGTAAATGTATGGAAAAGGACACTTACAAATGGATGATAGCAGTTGCCTCTGGAACGCAGACTGGGGCGGGATTTGGACCCATCACAGGAACTCAACTTGATTTGCATTCTTCGCCTGTCTGTGAGATACAGTCATGGCATCGTGAATTTAGAGTTTGTAGAGTTAAGTAAAGGTTACTCTAAAAACTTTATTGGAAGTTTGAGGAGTATCATGTGTGACTTGATTGAGGCAAAGTGCTATCTTCTCTTTTCTAAGTTCTAGTTTAAAACCCATAATAAATAAAGGGTGAAGGAGACAGTGATGGAAATGTGGCATTTGGTTGTTTCCACCTTCCCAGGTAGTCATCATTATTATTAAGTCCCGGCAGGAATCTTCCCTGCCAATACAGTAGGAAGGTCAGTTAATAAAAATAATGATAATATTACGAGACAGGAAAGCATTGAAAATGCTACATACATACCTTAAAGCCATTTTGACTTAAAATCTGCAAATCCATCGGCTCATTCATCAAGCTTTTGACGCGATGCACGACTGAGGCCTTAGTTCCAATATGGGTCCACTCCTCTGGGTTCTTTATCCTTTCTCTTGCCAAAGCGACTTCTGTAAACCAGCATGCTTCATCTCCACTTTTGTTTTCTTTAGACTCGAGCAAAACTGAAGACACTTGCAAACAACAAGAGTGCAGAGTTCTTGTGGATTTCCGCAGCTTTCTACCCGACCATTTTTTTTAGTTGTCTATTTCTCACCTGCTTTGACAACAATGTTTGTCGTAGCAACGCGCTTGAATGTAGCTTTCCAAAACACTCAACTTACTTTTAGAAAAGAAACCCTGTGTTGCTATTTATTCTTCATTAGTTTACTGAATCCAAAATTAAACCGCACAATGACACTAATACAAATGTTATAAATGGTATTAGCCAACAGAATAAGCAAACAACTGGACAGTTGGGAAGAGGGGAGGCCAGGATTCACCCCCAGCTCTGCGAGCCAAGGCCACGGTTCTGTTTGTTTTACGGCGGGAATGGGGACCCTAGGTGTGTGTATGCTGTGGATCAAACAAGTTGGTTGGGAAAGCTTCTGCAGTGTTTTCTGATATGACAACTAGCCCCACGAACGCCTGGATCCACCTGTCCAAGCGTTTCCGAGGGAGATACACATCAGAAAGAGGAACACCGCTTCTTACCAGCAGCATGACTCACGGGTAAAGAGGAGTTGGTGGAAAAGCCATATTTTACGATCTCTCCACTGTCTGGCGAACCTCCACAGCACAGGAGCCCTGCCTCAGGACCAGCACACATTCAGGCCTGGATGGGGAAGGAGGGCTCCAACCGGCCCTTGTGTCCACTTGTTAACTCAGACTCACAGAAGAGGACCAGTGAGGAAGTATGGAACCAAATAGCTTGCAGAGTGGATTTACCACCCCCCCCCCCCCCCCCGACTGCATGCGAGGCAAAAGTGGAACAGGAGAGAAAGTGGTTTTGGTTACTGCTCGTTTTTGTTATTGCTTTTAGGAACACGGCGAATGGCTGTGAAGCCACTGCCCGTATCTCAAGCCTGAGAGGTACCTGTGACTTACGTCTCTCTGTGTGCTCTCCTCTCTCCCAGCCAGCGTCTTCCGCCAAGAGTAGCCAGCATTCTGGGCCTTGAGTTGATCCTTCCTTTAATGAATTTTTCTTTGTTTTAAATATACATACGCTTCTGCCTTCTCTTAACCAAAGTTGAAAAGCAAAAATCTTACCTCTTGCCCTCTTATGCCTGCCCTGAAACTCTAAGAAAAAGGTATTATACAAGGTCCAGCATTACCCAAGGGAGATCAGTTGTCTGCAAGAGAGTAAGAGAGAGAAATTGTAAATAGTTACCTTAGTTTCCTTTTGATCTAAAGAATCCATGATTGTCTTTTTTTCCCCTTTCTTTAGTTTCCTTTGGTCATACCAAGGAATGACCTGGTAGATAAACTGCACTGTCTAATGGACCAAGAGTATGGACATGGTTGAACTGGATGATCTGTTTAACTGAAGCCTTTGGAGCAGAGGTAACATTTTCTTGTTAGGGGACAGGGTATGAATGTCACCCTCATGATGTGTTATATATATATACATATATGTGTGTACATATATATATGTATATACATATACATGATGTATACATATACATATATTCATAAATATATTCATAAATATATATTCATAAACATATTCATAGATATATTCATATATATTCATACACACACATGTATATATGTATATATATGACGGCATATTACTCAGCCATAAAAAGGAATGAGATCTTGTCATTTGCAACCACGTGGATAGAGCTAGAGTGTATTATGCTAAGTGAAATAAGTCAGAGAAAGACAAATACCGTATGATTTCACTGATGTGTGGAATTTAAGAAACAAAACAGATGAACACAGGGAAAAAAAAAGATGGATGCAAACCATCAGAAAGACTCTTAGGTATAGAGAACAAACTGAGGGCTGATGGAGGGAGGCAAGTGGCGGGGATGGGCTGAATAGGTGATGGGCATTAAGGAAGGCACTTGTTTTGATGAGCACTGAGTGTTATATGTAAGTGATGAATCACTAAATTCTACTCCTGGAACTAATATTACACTCTATGTTAGCTAACAAGAATTTAAATAGAAACTTGATACATTTAGGGAAAAAAATGAGACTTTCAAAACACGTGGAATATTCTAGAAGATCTCAACAAACAGGAAAGTGGTTTCAATGTGAATTTGTATCTCAAATATATGCAGTTCTGTTAGAAAAATGATTAAAGAAAGCAACTTAAGTGATACACACTTTCTGTAACACTTCATGAAGTGGACAGTTTCTATTTGGAGGTCAAAATAGGTCAGAAGGCAGGAAACTTACAGGATAAAGAATACAGAACAAGAAAGAAAAGTAGAAAATATCTGATTGGTGGGAGCCAATCAGAAGGAGTCAACCTTCTGGGCAAGAAGGCCCAGAGTTGGTGTGTCCTTTTGGGGATTGGCTGACTGGATATACTAGGTTTCTGGTCAAGGGGAGCATTTACGGGGACACAGAGGTTATCTAAGTCATGGGTTGCCAATATGGCAACCCGGACAGGAGTGGCTCCATCTTGGGCCTAGAAATTTATTTCAACACTTCTCTCTAAACTTCCCTCTTCGTCCTTTCTTTCCTTTGAGGGAAAATTGCCCTCACCTCCACCGTCTGTGCCCTCAGCTGCTCATTCTATCAGCTGTCCTGAGGCCAGGGTTAAGATGTCCGTCGTTCCTCCTGGTGTTCTGCAAGATAGCCTGTGTTTCCTTCAGTCTGGAATGGAAGAAAAGATAAGGCAGCTCTTCAGAGTCCAGCGTGTGGTCCTGGAGCCTGGACCTCCCGTACCTGGCGTGAAGGGGGTTGATGTGTCATTTACTCAGGTCTGCAGGAGTCTGAGTCCGTTGGCAATGTGAAAACCCTATTCAGATGTCTGGAGTCTGGCCGTTGCTGTTCACACAGCTGGTTCCCCTGGCTGAGATCTGAATCGGTGGTGGAGAGAGGCTTAAGGGCGATGACTCAGCAGAGGCTGATGGTAAACTAAGAAAATTCTGTCTGAGTACCTCCATAAGGAAAGTGTCAGCTCGCCTGGGAAGACAGTTATCCAAAGGAGTAGCTCACTTCTCATGACCCACCCCCTCCCTTCATGGGTTGATTTTTAAGCACTTGTCTGGGCACAAGGGGTGGGCTTACTAAATGAGACAGATTCTCTCTTCACAAGAAATATACAATCTAAATCTAGAAGGGCACAGCAAGGCACGCCAATGAGTGATTCAGATTGAATGGGATGAGTGTCTCAGGAGGCACAAAATAAGGCTTCAAGGGTTTTGAAGAAAAAGAAATGGGCATTCATTGAGCACCTGTTATGGGGTGGACACTGTGCTGTGATGTGTAGTTTCAGACTTCAGCCCTTGCTCAGGTCTGGTGGCTTCTTCAGGAATCTTATCACCATTACAGCGCAAACCGAGGGGACAAGATACTCTTGTTTCTCATTAGTCTGTCCCATGACTAGGTCCTTATGTTATTTTTCAGGGGACTGAATGTGAACTTTGCAACGTATTATTAAAAATCCCCATGGGGGGCCTGGGTGGCTCAGTCGGTTAAGCGTCCGGCTTCAGCTCAGGTCATGATCTCACGGTCCGTGAGTTCGAGCCCCACGTCGGGCTCTGTGCTGACAGCTCGGAGCCTGGAGCCTGCTTCAGATTCTGTGTCTCCCTCTCTCTCGGACCCTCCCCCATTCATGCTCTGTCTCTCTCTGTCTCAAAAATAAATAAACATTAAAAAATTTTTTAAAAAACCTTTAAAAAAATCCCCATACATTTTTGTAGTTACGGCCTTTTATGTTTTACTGCGGATGACTTTCACTTGTGTATCTAATGAGATGGGGACATAATCTGTAAAAAAAGTGTTAGAAATGAAAGAAAAACGATAGGTGAACAACAACAACAAAACGTTGGTTGAGCCTTTTTTTTCCCCCCTTTCATCTCTTGGTTGCCTTATCGCTTCAGATTTAGAGAAGTCCAAACCATGATGCAGACTTATTGCGACTGATAGAGAATTTTCTAGTGCAATCTAAAGGGGCAATGCTGTAAACCCTGATACCAAAATTTTTAAGCCTAACTGAAAGGAGAACTGAATAATCGTCAGTTGGATCAGAGCAGAGACCTAAAAGTGGTTCTGCACCTTGGCTGCTTTAAAAAATGCAGGTGCACCTGGCCATACCTCCAGCCAATTAGATTAAACCTTGTCATGGTGGGATCCAGACTTCAATGTTTTTATTTTATTTTTTTATTAAGTTTATTTATTTTGAGAGAGAGAGAGAGAGAGAGAGAGAGAGGGAAAGAGAGATTGAAAACACATGTATGCTGATAGGGGAGGGGCAGAGGGAGAGAGAAAGAGTATCCCAAGCAGGTTCCACACTCAGCACAAAGCTCAGCGTGGGGGTCCATCTCGCAAACGGTGAGATCATGACCTGAGCTGAAATCGAGAGTTTGGCACTTAACCAACTGAGCTACCCAAGTGCCCCAGACTTCAGTATTTTTTAAAGCTCCAGATGATTCAAAGGTGCCATCGGTGTTAATAAATACTTCCACACAAGAGATATTTATTTATTTATTTATTTTTTTTAACGTTTTTTATTTATTTTTGGGACAGAGAGAGACAGAGCATGAACGGGGGAGGGGCAGAGAGAGAGGGAGACACAGAATCGGAAACAGGCTCCAGGCTCTGAGCCATCAGCCCAGAGCCTGACGCGGGGCTCGAACTCACGGACCGCGAGATCGTGACCTGGCTGAAGTCGGACGCTCAACCGACTGTGCCACCCAGGCGCCCCCACACAAGAGATATTTAAATCTAATCTGCTGGTTGATGAACTCACAAGCGTAGGTCATGTGCTACGGGATGGGAGAGTCATTCGCTAACACCATAAGGGTCTCTGGCCCAATGCGTGGGGCTTGAGAGTAGTTCTTGCCACAAGTATAATTCAAGTGTGTCAGAGCTTTAAGGAGAAATGAAAACGTTTTGAAAAATGGTCTATGTTTTCCTCTGCTTTTCTGCATATTTCCTAACTGCTCGGGCCTCTTAGGCATCACCGGGCCCTTCTGTTTTCAGAGCAACTTGATGAACCCTGTGTAAGATCCCAAGAAGGGAGCTCACCCAGTGGCCTTCATGAGGTGGATGCTGGGGAGGCTGCGGCCGCGAAGAATTCCAGGGCGAGTGGCCTGCTCTGGCTCCTGAGTTCATTGCTACTCAGCCTGAAGTTGCACTTGGGTCTGAAGGCGTGTGGGTGCCCTCGGTGCCTATTCAGCAGGTTCCCTACTGAGGACGGGAGCCCTCAGCCTGCCACTGAAGACTGGTCTGCAGCTCCCACAACTGGGGGCCACTGAATGGGCACGACCAACCACGGAGGGATCTTAAAGAGCTCCTCCTCCACAAAGGCAAAAAAAAAAAAAAAAAAAAAAGAAATAAGGTTGCCTGAAAAGGAACAGTTCCTGAAACAAAACAAATTTAATCTGCATGCGAATCCCCCAGATGTTGCTAAAATGCAGATTCTAATTCAGCATTTGGGGGTGGAGATGAGGCCTGGGCTTCTGCCTTTCTGCCAGACCCCATGGGTTTGGAGAACACTAAGAGATTTCTAACAAAGCCCTGGCGCTGTTGGTTCCTAGACCACACTTTGAACGGCCACGGTGTAAGTGAAGCGTTTCCCAGAGTGAGTGCAGATCCCCGAGTCAGAGTCATTGGGGTGGAGACGCTTGCTCTAAAGCAGATACCTGTGCCCCACCCCCAACCTTCTTAATTAGGCTCTCTGGGGGGTGAACTAAGACGAACCGCCTGGGGAATTTTTGTTTTTTTCTTTGAATGCTCAGGTTCATGTCCAATAATCTCACCTTGCCTCTTTCCAGATTGTAACTTAATTGATTTAGGGTGGGGCCTAGGCACTTTGAGCTCATCAAGGCACCTAGTGTGCAATCAGAACATGAGAAACCCCTAGAAAGACTCAAAAATCTCCCAGCGTCTGTGTGCCACCCTCAGAGACTGGGATTTCACGGGCCTTGGGTGTGGCCCAGGTACTGGAACAGTGTCCCAGGTGATTCCTAAGGTGCAGACAAGCTTGGGAACCATTGGGTTAGCGTGTCCCCTATGTGAGTACATCATCCAGGCAGTTCTTAATGCATGTTAAAGCTTGAGAGCCTCTGATCTGGAAGGAAAGTCAAAGACAACTCTTTTGTTAGCATAAAGGGTAACTGTCTGCAAGGACTCTGGTTAAAAGTCTAGGAGCCGTCTTAGAGCTATGACTAAAACTTCAGACATGTGTTTGATTCACTGGGTGTAGGAGGATGTGGGTAAGCAACGGAAAGACAAGGTAGAAAGAGAAACGATACACACGCTCTAACTCTTCCAAAGGGTCTTACTCCAATCTGCTTGCACGGCACAGCTGTTGGATTGCTAGGCCTTATGGATACAACAGAAGATTAATACAGAAAGTTTCTGATTGTAAATACGTGCTATTATCCCTTTATGAGTTACCTTTTCGATCATCAGACTGGTTACGTGTCTTTGTTTTAGGGGAGCGTTCTGTGCTCAGAGGAGAAAAACAAGCCCGTAAAAGCTGCTAGACATCTATTGTTTCTGACTGCCCAGCAGACCTTGTGTACTTCTAGAAAAACAGTCCGTTTTTTGAGCTAATGATTTTGCTTGGGGGTTAAAATGTTACACTTGAGTTATATGTCCAGCCTTGTGTCATAGAGCCTGAGCTCATTCGTTCCTCAACACCAGATCTCAGCCAAGCCACCTAGAGGGCTTCTCTAGGATTTCTCAAATCAGAGTTGGTTTCTCTCTGGTTGTAAAGTGACAGGCCGTGGGCACCCGTGGCGTGGAGGGGAACTTGCCTGCAGTGGGAAAGAATTAGGCCAACCCAGTGACAGAAGCCAGAGGAGCCTGAGAAGGGAGACACCCTAGTTCCCATCCCTGAGGTCCCTGCAGACACCTGCTTATGTCGTCTTATCTTCGGTTCTGTGAGCTGTCCTGCTACCATTTCAATAAATCGCCTTTTTTTGCTTAAGAGGATTTGAACAAAGTGTCTGTTACTTACAAGCCAAAGAGTAATGCCCGGTTCAATATGGCACCATTCCCTTAGTATATTGCTCCAGCTGTTCAGGAGGAAGCACCGACCTCCTAAAGTTAGCCTTTAACAAAAATCCTAAGTCTTGATTACTGAAAATATGGAGCCAGGACATCGCAGGGCACAGGATTGTTTTTCTGTTTTGTTTTGTTTTGTTTTTCCCATCAGAGATGGAAAAGGGGCCAAGTGGCTAGAAGCAAAAGAGAGACTCTCAAAGTGTTGAGGAAGGAGAAGAAACCTTTGTGCAGATACCAACAGGGAGAAGTAAGTCTGTGGGTTTTCTGCGATGCCTACCAGAGCCATCAGGTCACACAACGTGAGATCAGAATTATTAAACAAGTGTCCCTTGTACACCTTGCCACAGGCAAGGATTCGGCTGGGCTTTCAAGGCCATAAGCACCGATATGTATACCACACTTGAAAATTTACAAAGTGTTTTCGGAAATATTATGCCATTTTCCAGATGAGGACAAGTGCTCAGCAAGAGACTAAGGCTCCCCCAAGATCCCAGCTCCAGAGAATTGGAAGCAAGACTCGTATCCAGGATTTGCTGGGCCCAACCCTGTGGTCTTTATCAATGCGCCACTGTATCTGCCTCCGAGGAATAGATGATATCAGTGGGTAGACATCAGCAATTCAATCCACTAGGGAGACCTCTCCAGGAAAATGTTTCTCCAGTGTCGTAATGCACGCCAGGAAGAAAAGAGGAATTCCCGCCACTCTTGAGTGACAGATGTGTGTTAGATAACAGAAGTGGGCAGCGACTGTGATAGGAATCTCTGAATGAGCGTTTGTCTCAACAGATCAGTTCAACTGAATTATGCAAAGGCGGCTTTACAACCAGAAAGACCACAAGAGGAGGAAATCAGGCATCTGGATCCTAATCCAGTGCCATTAGATGCTTGTACAAACCGCAGACAAGCTTTTTAACCTTCCCGGGCCTCAGTTTCTTCATCTGTAAAATGAATGGGTTGGACTTGATGATCTCTGAGGGCTCTTTCAGCCCTATAATTCTATGTTATTTGCTAGAATGCTCGTAGCAAATATGTTACACTGTGGTTTATAGCACACTATAATTACAGGGTTCAGAGTAGGAGAGAACACCGAATCCTAAATCAGCTCAACGTCTAATTCCTGTTCAGTCACGTCAGGCCAGATTGTTTTTATCTACATGAAATGAAATTTACGGCACTGCCTGCTTTTGGGGGGGAGGTGAGGAAGCTCCAGGAAACCTGTCCAGGTGAAGAAGTCCAGAAAGCTATAAATAATAATGAGACTAAGCACCAACTGGGACACCTACTTTTTTCAAGGCATGCTCACAGTAAATCCATAAGATAGATGGACAGTGGTTGCTTTTTCTTTTCTTTTCTTTCTTTCTTTCTTTCTTTCTTTCTTTCTTTCTTTCTTTCCTCTCTTTCTTTCATTTCTTTCTTCTTTCTTTCTTTCTTTCTTTCTTTCTTTCTTTCTTTCTTTCTCTTTCATTTCCTTTGTCAGATGGGGAAAGTGAGGCACAGGCTGGTTTTTATGATCTGACCAAGATCTCCTTACGACAGAGCCAGGACTAAGACCCAGATTTCTTGACCCCAATTCTAGAATTCCTTCCAACAGTCAGTGTTTCCTTCAGGGAGTCAGGTATCATTATGTTCTCATTAGCAAAATGCTCCTTCCTGATGACTAGGAAAGTTGCTGGCAAGCATCACTTCTGTTGACAGGTGTTGGAGAGAGATGTGTCATGGGGGGTGTCAGGGCCACTTTTGAATGTTTTCTCTCACCTTTTCAATATCTACAGAGGCAAATATTGATGCACGTTAGGGTCTTCGGCTCATGAGCTGAAATAAAAGGAGAACTCTAAGTGCATTTCGATAGACCTATCATTATTTCAAACTGTATCCAGCCAAACAGAAATGGGGTTTTTAGGATGTCGTCATCTGTTCTATCCCCTCATTACAAGGCTTGGTTGGAGCTCTTGCTGACTCTTTCATCTGAGCCCGTTTGTAATTTCGCCTTACATGACTCATCTTAAACTTTATTATCACATTCATTTAATAACGCTGGTTGACAACACTTTAAATGGTTGGCTTCCCATGATACAAGGCAATTACTTTTTATATTGGATCTTTAATACAAAGTATGGAGACAAACTCTTTAAATATCAAAACAAAGAGGTAATGGTTTGGGGGCTACAGGAATTGGGTCCAGACAATATCAGAAAATCAAATACAGAAACAAGGGAAAGAGAGACAGAGTAGGATGAACGTTGATAAACATGGGGAAGAGATTGTGGCCAAGGTGGTCTCGGCATTTCTTTCTAGAAGCTTGGAAATGTGGAATGGTCTGGTGGTTTTTATGATGAGGTAGGCACTGTATTTGAGGTTTATTTCTCCTTCTATATTTCTGGAAAAAGGATTTAAAAATGACAAGACCTAGCTTCCAAGGATTTTAATAAAAGGGACCCATAAAGGACAAAGAGGAGGGATGATAAATCATCCTGAGTAGGGGGGGATTTAAAAAGATGGGTTCAAAGCCTAATCCAGACAGAACTGAGTTTTTATTGCCTCGGGGTGTGTGGGTGGTGGTGCAGGGCTTTACTGAGAGGCCGGGGTGGATGGCAAAGTGCAGAGGTGGAGGCAGATAGAGGCATGCAGGGGGGTAATGACACCAAACAGACTAAAAGGCATTTTTTCTAACCCCAGAGATTTCCAACAAGGAAGGTAAGAAGTCAGGGAAGTTTTTAGAAGAAGGATATTTCGCTCCAGACTCTAGAAGAGATCTGTTGTCCCAGCAATGGTCGGTGGTATTGGCAGGGTTCAGTGCAAAACTGTGGCCGAAACCATTTGTCCTTCCAACTACATCCCTACTCCACTGACTTTCAGTAACCCTTGCCCTTCTCCTTTGAACTTATAGTGCCCATGAACTTTCTCAGGTCAAGGGTGATCCCGTGAGTTCTACAGTTTCATTACAAGATTTGATTTGAACCCTCTCTAGTTTTCCCATCTGCTTCCCATCTGATTCATTGCCGGTCATTTTAATTTAATTTCACTTTTTAAAAGAAATTTAAAAATGTTTATTCATTTTTGAGAGACAGAGAGAGAGTATGGGGGGGAGGAGGGGAGGAGAGAGAGAGACACAGAATCTGAGGCAGACTTCCGAGCTGTCAGCATAGAGCCCAACATGGGGCTCGATCCCATGAACCGTGAGATCATAACCTGAGCCGAAACCAAGAGTCTGATGCTCAACCAACTGAGCCATCCAGGCGCCTCTTTAATTTTAAATGCAAGAGAATGCAGTCTCTCAAGGGTATTTGCACTTTAATTTCACAGCTAGAGACAGCGGGCAAAAGCTGTGTCTCTTGGACTGTCCCAGAGTCCCTTAAATGATGCGAGCTAGTTGATGACCTGTTCTACCTGGAGTAAGGACTGTTACATAGCTCAGTTGCTTAAAAGTGCCGTACCTGCCTCCTCCAACAGCTCCAGCTGCCCTGTCACACGTTCTTTATTTGAAGACAAAGTTCCAACCACTCACCGACTCAGCCTCACACTTTGCTGTGTCCTCACCTGGACCCTTCCTGACTTTCCCAGCATTGACTTGGCTACTTGCATTTGACTCTGTTCTTGTCCTGCCTGTCCAACCTCACTTTGCAGCTGTCCTGGCCAGGACTTTGACTTCCTCTAAGCCTCATCTTCCTCCCATCCCAGCAGGGACTTTGCCAACCTGTGACCACGTCCCCTCCCTGCCTACTTGGACTCCAGGGGTTTCCTACCACCGGGACTCCACTCTGTGGGCAGTGCTCAGACTGCAGAGGGCCAGGTATGCCCCAGCCTGTTTCACCAGAGCAATTTCACAAACCTCAGTTAATTTATGAGCTGGAGCAGTGGTTTTTGGAAAAGTTTTTTGAGCCATAGGATCCTCTCTTCAAATGAAGTCTAAAGTGGAAGTCCTCATTTGTAAACCAGAGAGGGCTGATCTACCATACTTAAAATGAAGAGTCGAGTCTCCCCTGCTTACCCCTCTCACTGCCCCTCCCTCCCCCATAGCATGAGAAACATGGCTTTGAAGCCCTTGAACCAGAGGACTCGCAGCTCTTTTATCCCGATCACACTGTCCTTGCCCAATCCCACCCACACTCGTGAATCAGCTGCCAGTTCGTACTGGTGAATCTAAATCACTGTCTTCTGATTTACCCTCACTTCTGGTGGCATGGTTCCACTTCCTCACTAGACTTTACCCCACGGAGGCCTGTAGGTTCCCCAACGTGTCTGGAATATCACCCAGTTATCTTTCCTGCCATGCCCATGCCCTATGTACCTCTTTCTTTCTTTCTTTCTTTCTTTCTTTCTTTCTTTCTTTCTTTCTTTCTTTCTTTCCTTCTTTCTTTCTGTCTTTCTCTCTCTTTTTTTTTTTAATTTTTTTTTTCAACGTTTATTTATTTTTGGGACAGAGAGAGACAGAGCATGAACGGGGGAGGGGCAGAGAGAGAGGGAGACACAGAATCGGAAGCAGGCTCCAGGCTCTGAGCCATCAGCCCAGAGCCTGACGCGGGGCTCGAACTAACGGACCGCGAGATCGTGACCTGGCTGAAGTTGGACGCTTAACCGACTGCGCCACCCAGGCGCCCCTCTCTTTTTTTTTTTTTAAACATTTATTCATTTTTGAGAGAGAGAGAGAGGCAGAGAGAGAGGGAGACACAGAATCCGAAGCAGGCTCCAGGCTCTGAGCTGTCAGCACAGAGTCCGATGCGGGGCTCGAACCCACGAACCGCCGGATCATGACCTGAGCTGAAGTCGGATGCTTAACTGACTGAGCCACTCGGGCGCCCCTACCTCTTTTATTTCTTGCTTCCTATGTACACTGATGGAATTTTAAGGAAGTTTGCGATTATCCTAGAGTGCTTCTGTGATCTCAGCTCCTGCATAGCTAACCAGTCACCAACTCCTATGCTTTCTACCTCCAAAATCTCACTTGGATTTAAAGCCTATTCTCTATCCCCCCTGCCACTGCCTCAATGGGCTTTGGTCATCTTGGGTAGGGATTATGCCATTGACATCCTGACTTCGTGCTCCTCCTTGAGCCATTCCTCAGTCCGTAACAAAGAGGAAGCCTTCACAGACGTGAGGCTTGGATTTCCCATTGAAGAATGGGTAGGATATTTATAGGTCTTCCTTTGGCCAATAATCATGATCTCGCTACATTCTAAGAGGATATCTAAGACTGTGAAGCTCATTTGAGGTTTCTCATGAAAACGTCCATCGAGGGAAATGCAAATATAGACCATTCATTGATGTGCTTTTTGTGCCTTCTTTCCTGTTAGAGTGACTTTTTCCTCAGGCATGGGCGTTGCGTCGTCGAACAGTTATTCTAGTGAGCAAGGAATCCCATGGGCAACCTACCGCCAATGTCCATCACTCACAGAAGACAATCTTACTGTGTTTCTCATTGTGCTTCATGATTAACCGGCTGTAAGAGAAAACTAACACACAGAAGTGATTGTTCTGTCTCCCGTAGGAAGGGTCCTTATTATGACAGAAAAGTTATTTTCTTTTCTGTGGTTTCTTAAGGGTTCTCTAATTGGGTAACCCCTGCTGACCCCTGGCTATGGTAGTTTCTACGTTGACATCTTTGTTCCACTCCTTGCACACAGAAGCCAGAGACGAGTAACTCAAACCAACACAGAGCATGAGATAATGGGGCTCTATAACCCACCAGTATTTAAAAGGCAATGACCCCTTAAGTTCACTGGAGTTACCTTCCATTAAGAATTTTTCTCGCCTGCATATAAGAGATGGGGTGTGTGTTACAGCCCCACGTCTGCTCTCGGTGTGGACTGAATTGATCTGTCAGACTTCAGGGGCTCGAACTTGAATTGCTTTGGAATGCATCACTCTACATCTCCTTGGATGATAAGTCAAAATAAGGCCAAAAGTTTTTCTTTTCTTTTTCTTTTTTTTTGTGTGTGTGTGCGTGGGGGATATTTTAAATTGGGGAAAATATAAGGGCACCTGGGTGGCTCAGTCAGTTAAGCATCCAACTTCGGCTTAGGTCATGATCTCACGGTTCATGGGTTCAAGCCCCACATCGGACTCTGTGCTGACAGCTCAGAGCCTGGAACCTGCTTCAGATTCTGTGTCTCCCTCTCTCTCTGCCCCTCCCCCACTTGTGCTCTGTCTCTTTGTCTCTCTGTCTCTCAAAAATAAATAAAAAAGCATTAAAAAATTTTTAAAAACTCTGGGAAAATATAAAGGGTAATGGAACAAAAACCTACATTTCTACCATCTAGAAAGATTAACTTCTCAAATATTTTCTTATTTACTTGCAATGTTTTTCTTTCTTTCTTTCTTTCTTTCTTTCTTTCTTTCTTTCTTTCTTTCTCTTTCTTTCTCTCTCTCTCTTTCTTTTTCTTTCTTTCTTTCTTTCTTTCTTTCTTTCTTTCTTTTGAAATAGAACATTGGAGATGAGATTGAAATCCTCTTCAGCCAACAACCCCAGGCCCTGCCCATTCCTGGTCCCCTTCCCAGAGACCACCATCATCATGAGGTGGTGGGTGTCCATGTAACCCATTTATTTGTTTTATTTTCTTCTATCAGTATGGAGTCTATTTATTGCATTCTTATTCTTTTAGTGGTCATAAGGCTTAATTCAATTTTATTGTTTTTAAGTAGGCTCCACACCCAACTGGGGGCTCAAACTCACAACCCCAAGTTCAAGCGTCAGATGCTCTACTGACTGAGACAGCCAGGAGCCCCCGGTGCAATACGATTTTAATATGCCTACTCCTATTTATATTCTTCTTTCAAAGCCTACGATTCACCAGCATCTCTTTCATCCTTAACAAGGCAGTGGAGGCAACACTCTCCCAGCTGCTTTCACACACTCTCCTCTCAATGCCATGTGACCACATTTTACTTAGTTCATGCTTGTTTCCATGGCACTGACATTTCTTTCCTTTCTTCTCTTCCTTCCCCTTTCCCTTTCTTTCTCTTTCTGTTACTTCTCTTGTGTTGATTTATTAAAAGATATTTCATTAGGTTCTCCCCCACGTTCTTCATATTTTGTTCCCACGCCTGTTCCTTGCAATGTCTTCCTTCAGGACGGGTTTACTTTTCTTTCTTGTGGTGGCATCTTCTTTGCTCTTTAGTGGTTCTTCCAGGAAGCGTCCGAAAATACACTCAGGTTGTCCATGTCCTAGTGTCTCTGACGATGCGTTTATTCTGTCCTCATCCTTAAAGGAAAATTAGGACAGGCATAGAATTCTAAGTGCGTGGCAATTTTGCCTCCGTCCTTTTAAGACATTACTCAGTTTTCTTCTGGCATTTTTTCCCCCTTAATTGTTCATGAGAACTCTGTTACTGGTAGTTCTTTTGTGGGCAATCTAATTTTTTCTCTTATAGCTTCTATTGCCTTTTCTTTCCCCTCAAAATTTCTGCAGTTTTAATATGACATATAGATAGAGATATAGAGATATTTAAAGTTTATTAATCCCTACTGGGTATTTTTATTTTGACTTGTATCTTTCTCTTTTTCCAGAGATTTCCCCAGTTTTAGCAATTTGTGTATTTTCTCTCCTCTATTCTTTCTGTGTTCTCCTTCCTTTTTGGAAATCTGTTAATCAAATTCTTGTTCTATTCTCTGCGTTTTAAATGATTTGCTTTTTTTTTTTTTTAAGTTTATTTATTTTGAAGGAGACAGAGAGCACAAGTAGGGGAGGGGCGGAGAGAAAGGGAGAGAGAGAGAGAGAGAGAGAGAGAGAGAGAGGATCCCAAGCAAGCTCTGAGCCGTCAACCCAGAGCCTGACTCGGGGCTCGATCCCAGGAACCATGAGAATGTGACTTCAGCTGAAATCAAGAGTCAGATGCTTAACTGACTGAGCCACCCAGGTGCTTCTAAATGATTTGTTTATAACTTCCATGTCTTTATCTCTCTGTTCTGTGTTCTGGGACATTGAATTTGAATTCATAATTCTTACTTTACTTGTGTTTAGTTCATAAATTAACATGCCTGTATTTTTCTTAGGCATCCATGGTTATTTCTTGATTTTCTTGCTTTTCAGTACAACTTTTTTTTTCTTTTGGAATAATTTAACATTTTTCTAATATGTCTATGCATTTGGCACAAGAGACATTCCTACATATTGGCACGGAGGGGAGGGGATTTAGTGTATACTCAATCCATAATCTCGATTAGCTTTTTTGGATTATAGTACATTTTATCCTTTCCTATATTGTGCTAGTATTGTTGTAATGACCATATTTTCCAAACTACCTTAGTATTTCATGGTCCAGCAAAAGGATTGTTTTATAAGCTGTCAATTTACTTAAATGAAAATTCTTACAGAGGTATACAAACAGACCACATTTAACAATTTGTTGAAAATAATAAAATTACATGCACCATAATAATCCCACCAAAATCCAGAGTGGAAAAGTCAGTATGAGCAGAGTAAACATACCTGAATCTGTGTTTATGCCTCAAGCAGCCACAAGACCTAGAAGATTCCTTCTCATTCTGTTATGTTTCTAGATGTAGGAGGTAGAGATGAAATGAACAGGCACAAGATTTTATAGGTTTTCTTCAAAAATCTCAAAATAAACTGTTTTCTTATGATTTACTTCTTTCTGATGACAGTCAGGCCTTGCCAAACATTCCAGTTATTTGAAATTCCTCAGTAGTCTGATGGCAATTATAATGGTGGACTTTGTTTGTGTCTGAGAACTGGTCACATTTATAAACATACAAACTGCATCCATTGTGAAATTCGTGTCCCTTCATGAAAGAGAAACTTTACCGAACATTTCTTCATCATTGCTTCAAAACCATTTTTGTATTGTTGCCAAGGCTAGAAGTCAGTAGCCTCAATAGTGAAACAAAGGGAAAGGCAAGCCTTTCTTTCTTTCTTTCTTTTTTTTTCGTAAGTGGGGAAAGGGATCAGATTCTCTTTGTTACTTTCGGTACTCATGTTTGAAAAGTTTTGGTTATGAAGTCAGAGAATTGTGTTACACTTCAGAGCAAATATCATATATACATCTTCCTATGTCTTTCTGGTTATTAATTAATGTGCTAATGATCCCAAGAAGTTGCTTAGCTGGAACTTACGGTTTTAAGTAGCTGTTCTGGAAAAAAAAAAAAAAAAAAGAAAGAAAGAAACTTGGCCAGATTCCCTTTATAGACCCAAAGACTTTAGTACTTACCATACAATGATGGATTTGTCCTCATTTTTGGAAAATTTTGCAAAATTAAAGTTACTTATTGTTTCGTGTTGTCTATGAACCCTGCTTCGAATGATGCATTGGGGTCATAACTGGCAACATGCTCATCTTATATGTCCTCGGAGAGGTCAGGGGATGGCCCGTGACACTCCCTACCCCCTGAGGTAATGAGCTAGTTGCAGGCATAACTCTCTAAATGTCTCCTTGACAAAAGATATGAGTGGGCAGAGATCTGATTGGACATTTGAGAGAAGAGGAAAATCCACAAGCAAGGGTAGCATCAACGTAAGTGATATCTAAATCTTTATTCTTTCTATACTTCAGGGTAGAGAATAAAAGGGCAGTAGAATGGTCCTTTTTCCAGAATTCAAATCGGGCCTGGACCAGAAAGGAGTCTCTGCTGATATTGACGTTTGTCTAAATCATAAGTCACTGGCATTTAACACTAAGTCCCATTAGTCACTAAGATTTGACAGTGTTTTTTTTTAAAGTTTATTTATTTCTTTTGAAAGAGAGAGTGCGTGGAAGGGCGGGGGGGGGGGGGGAGAGTCCCCCAAGCAGGCTCCACACGGTCCGTGCAGAGCCTATCTCGGGGCTCGGTCTTATGAACCATGAGATCATGACCTGAGTTGAAATCACGAGTCAGTTGCTCAACTGACTGAGCCACCCAGGAGCCCCAAGATTTAACAGGTTTCGATAGCTACTGTTGTCTTACGAGTTCTCTCGAATTTCTACATCTGTGAAGGTCTACACGATTGCTGTTTTCTTTCCAGATTCCTGCCTGGGACTATTCAGGGTAAACATCCAGAAATACACCATTTCTTCTGGGATGTCGGCATTTTCTTCTTTTTGTCTTCATTGACGATATAAGTTAAAATAGAAGTGAGCTAAACACTCATAAACCTTGACAGAGAGAAAAAATGCCTTCCGATACACGGAGTACCAATCTTTTAAGACCACTTAGTGTTTGTGTACATGACTTTATATATCCTTGCAAGCTTTTTTGACCTCGGGAGCAAGAAGTTTCAATTCCTTTGCAGTTACATAAGAAATCTGAAGTATTCAGAAAAGAAATAACTTCTAAGAGGGGTATCAGAAGTCAGAGAAGGAGCCAGATACGGAAATCAGGCTCCAAACACTCCAGAACCAGAGAGAAAGCTGGGAGCACCGCTCAGGACGGGGACAGTATCTGAGAGCAGATTTGCAGTGTTTGAAAGCAGATTACACGTAAAGGTGTTTCATGTGAAAAGTAGACACAGAAAGTGAGCGTTTCCTGTAGAAGGAACTTACAGAAGGCTACTGAAGTTACCTCACGTGGCCTTGACAATAAATTGCACGCCGAAAGCTCTTGACGCGAATTTTATGGCCTTTTTTCATCTAAATGGCATCTCCCTCGCTTATCGTCACACCAGATTTGAACTTCCTAGATGTATATTTTGAATGTTCTCGAAAACACTGGGTGGTTGCAACCTGATGGCTTTAGGCTGCCAATCCCTGGTGGGGTTGAATAACCAGGGATATCCCACCCCCCCTTCCCCGTCCCTAACCCCTCACCCGGGACACGCGACAGGAGGCAGGCATTAAAGAATGGTGGTGGCCTTGGGGTTGTATCCAGCACCCTCCTCCTCCAGGGCCTCTGGGTCCCCACCTCCCGCAGCATAATACCTTCATTTACTAAGTATGTGCCTGGAAAGCTTCCCCAAGAGCCGCATTCACTTACGTCCACACTTTATAGCGGTAGGGTTGTAGAAATGGAGACCGAGCATGCAAGTGCCCCACCTTAGTGAGGGTTTTGAGAAACATTCCCAGTCTTACATCTCCTTTTGAAATGTCTGCTTCGGGAATAAGGGCGGAGAATTAGGGAATCAATGGGATTAACTAAATTCACTGCCCTCTTATTCCTTATTTTTATAACACTTCGGGGTTTTGTGTCTCATTAAGAACCTGGCCAAGCACTCTGTTTCAGCAATACCATGTTCCAGATAGGAGTAACGTGCTCCGTTTCAATTTGTGGCTCATTTGTTTTCCATGTTTCGTTAGCACCACGGGCCTGAGCGCCAAATCACCTCCCCCGAGGAATGAACGAACTGGCTTCAGGAGAAGTTGTGCTAAGATCACCTTTGTTTCAAGCGTGTAAAAATCCTTACCTCCAACTCTATTCTAATCTTTGCGACCAATTGTGTAGGCCCTGCCAACTTTTTATCAATATTGCCTTCTTTCCTGTCTCCTTCTGCTTCATTAGCCTGTAGCAACAAGCCAACAAACACAACCACCAACAAAGAAGCCTAACACAGAAATGGAGAGCTCCTTCTCAGACAACATGCCAGCCAGGAGAAGGGGGAATGGAGGGATGGAAAGCAGAAAGGGGACATTGAAAGGGGACATTGAAAGCTGGAGGTCATGTTTTTCTACATTCTGTTGCCTGGTCCCTTTCAGTGAGCTTTGGTTTCCTTTAGTCCCGGGAAGGGGATTTATGCTTATTTTTTTCTGACTAGGTTAACTATCTCTAAATACAGTGAAATAATTCAGAAACTCTATTTCAAAGACCTCAGGAAATATGGGGAAGAAAGGAAGGAAGCAAAGCGTGAGCCACAACCCACAGCCTTGTGAAGGGCTGTGAACTGTTCCGTGCGGAGGCTGGAGGCCAGATCTCCAGTGTAAGAAGGAACTCACTTCTCCCAAGACGGTACAAGGGGAAGCTGCCGCCGGAGAGTCCTCCGGCATGAGCTCGTGTCACTGCCATCGTGCCTTTTGTGTTCGTGTCCTAGGCCTGCTGTACCACGCAAGCACCCATGGTGGCTTAAAACAACTGTAGGGGCACCCGGGTGGCTCAGTCTGTTAGGCCTCCGACTCTTGGTTTCAGCTCAGGTCATGATCTCATGGTTAGTGGGTTTGAGCCCCGGATTGGGTTCTGTGCTAACAGTGTGGAGCCTGCTACGGATTCTTTTCCCTCTCTCTCCACCCCTACCTAGTTCTCTCTCTCTCTCTCTCTCTCTCTGTCTCCAAATAAACAAATAAGCATTAAAAAAAAAATTCTCATCTCTTCCACCACCATCACCCCTGTCTATCACCTCCCATATACATGACTATGGTATCTCTCCAACCCTCCACCTGCTTCTACAAGGAAAGAAAGAAAGAAAGGGAAAGAAAGAAAGAAAGAAAGAAAGAAAGAAAGAAAGAAAGAAAGGAAAAGGAGGAAGGGTGGAAGGAAGGAAGGAAGGACAACACAACTGTATTCTCTCATAGTTCCAGAAACCACAAGCCCAAAATCATCTTAGATCAGCCCGAATCAAGGTGTTGGTGGGCCATATTCCATCCTGAAGGCCTGTGGGTGAATCTGTACCTTGTCACTCCCAGCTTCTTGTGGCTGCTGGCCACATTCTTTGACTTGTGGTCGCATCACTCTCTTCTCTGCCTCTGTGTCACATCACCTTCTCCTCTTCTGTCTGAAATCTCCCTCTGCCTTGCTTTTTTAACACTTGTGTTCACAGTGAGGGCTCCCCAGATCATCCAGAAGACCGCTTCTGTTTTAGGATCCGTATCTTTATCACATCGGCAGAGTGATAAGCCGACACGCACATGGTCCAGGGATCAGGATGTGGGCTTTCTGGGCGGCCGTTACCCAGCCGACCACAACACCCCCTGTTGTCTGGTACTCAGATGTTGGGGAAGTGGACTCGCTCGCCATCTCCCTGAAGAGTAGTTTGTTCCAAATACTGAGGAACCCATTTTAGAAGTTGTGGTTCTCAAGGGGCGCCTGGGTGGCTCAGTCGGTTAAGCATCCGGTTTCGGCTCAGGTCATGATCTCACTGTGGGTGGTTCGTGAGTTCCAGCCCCGTGTCCGGCCCTGTGCTGACAGCTCAGAGCCTGAAGCCTGCTTTGGATTCTGTGTCTCCCTCTCTCTGCACCTCCCCCACTCACGCCCACTCGCTCTCTATCTCTCTCTCACAAAATAAGTAAACAGTAAAAAAAATTTTTAGAGGAATTGTGGTTCTCAGGCCAGATTGGGGGGATTCATGGTCCAGAGTAGGATTTCTAAGGCTAGGATTTGAGCTGGAGGAGGTGTATTCACTATACTCACCTCAAGTCTCCCTTTAATCTCCTGGGTATGTGGCAGGACCCTGTGTGCTTTGAAGGATGTGGAATTGTAGGGTGTTTCCATTGTCTGCAATTAAGCCTGCCTGTGATGCTAAGAGCCTTGCATGAGGCAGGACACCGACCTGACACTGGGAGGGGTGGGGGAGGAAGGAAAGTGGCAAATGGGAGATGGTCGTGAGGGATGGATGGCATTTGTGCCAAGGCTGATTCAGAAGATCCCTCCCATATTCTTCAGGATCTGGCTTCGTTTTCTCCGTCTTAACCCTTCTCACGTCACCTCTAGTAGTCTGTTTGCCTGGCTGTCTCCCTAATCAGGCTGAGGACGAGGGTCTGTCTTCCTTGTCCCCTCAGAGAGCCCCAGCTTGTGGCATGGTGTGGGGCATGTGACAGAAGCTCAATAAACACGTGTTCGATTGAATGCATGAGTGGAGAAGGGAAAGGAGGAGATTCTGGGCAGAGGGTTGGCAAGAGAGGATGCTTGGTGGCATGGCAATTGTGTGCAAGTCAGTGCTGGGAGAGTCATGGGGAGGAAAGGCGGGTCGTGAGACTATGTTTGGCTCGTGGGATAGCCGTTCTATCTTTACCATGGCTGGCAGTACACCTGTGACTCCTCTGGGCAGATGTGCGGGAGGTGACGGGTGGTTCCTGGCCCCGCACACCCCGCCAAGGCAACAAACTGTGTCGGAGGGGACAAGAGCTGTGGGCCTTGCAGCTCAAGTCCTGCGTGACCTTGGGTCACTTACGCCCCCCAGGCTGTGGTTTTCTTGGCTGCAAAATAAAGGTACCTCCAACAGCTCTGACCTATGGATGAATGGGACCAGCCATGTCAAGAGTGCTGCAGTGTCCGGGGGGTAGGTAGAGCTATTGTTATTGTGATTATAATAATCTGTCAGATGCCCAGCTGTGGGGCTCAGAACAAACTGTGTGTGGCTGGGTGCACCTCGGTCCACACTTCTGCCTGGTGCTGGCATCTGAGCCTTCTTGCCCTCCCTGGTTGCCATGAGTGACTGGTGGCTTGTGGGTCTGCGTCAGGCTCCAGGGGGATCTTGATGAGGAGTCGAGGGGTTCTGGAGGGCGAGGCTCTCCGTGCCAGTATAAGCAGCAATTGGGGTCTTTCCAAGGACTAAGTTTTGGCCCTGAGTCCATAGCTTGTTTCCAGCTTGCAAAGCGCTTGTCTTGTAGCCTTGAGAAGCTGAGCCAAGGGTCGCTGGGAGCTTCAAAGCATCCTAGCTCCTCCTGAAGAAAAGGGTCAGATGAGGCAAGCTTTGGTGCCAATCCGACTTGAGAGCCAGACTGTGTCTTTGGACCTACCTCTCAAAGAGATTAGACCAGAGATCAGAGCCAGTGGGACCTCTTCCAGTGTTAATTGGGATTAATTATAAATAAAAACACAGAAGCCCCTCACCCCTGTCTCTCCCGGTGTCCTGTCTTACATGGTGAGCTACAGAACTTGAATACAAATTTTGGAGAAATTCGAGCTGTTTTCAGAGTCTCCGCCCTTGTGGTGAGGGCTGCCTAGCAGGTTTCCTCCTTGGCAAAAGGGCTAAAGGTCAGAAGGAACATTGCATTTCAAATTATCCAATGGCATAGGTAAAACCCATTTACCAGTTGGAACATTTTTTTAATAGAGGAGGCCCTCACCAGAGTCCTAATTAAAAATCAATGTGATATATAATTAAATTCGAGTGATCACATATGCACCAGCTCGTCTCTTTAGCTTTTAGCCAGAGGCAGAGAAGGAGCACTCTTATTGATCAACTCAGGAGCCCTCGAGGTTGGTCAATACGAGATGTCTCGTCTGAGGGCTGGTGGCTGCTCAGCTGGGCAGCGTCCGAGCGCCCAGCCTGAAGGACACTCCCAGCGAAGCATCCCCCATCCCTTGATCACCGAAGCGCTCCGCAGGCTTGCCTCCACCCTGCCTTCCATCTCCCTGAGCAGTGAGTTCCAAAGAGGAGGCTTTACAAAGAAAGAAAGAGGACACAGGTCCATGTCGTACAGACTCAGGCTGTTAGCTCAGCAACCTTTCTCCAGTCCACCATGGACACGCCCCCTTGTTATTTTCAGCGTGGGCTGTCCAGTACCAAAAGGGCAGCTGAGTCAGAAAGATGAAGGATTACATTGGTACCGGCTTCCGTGAAGACAGCGAATGCCTTTAACCATTCAGACCAGTCCTAGGATACCTCGCATTCTACCCCTTTTATGTGGAAGAGGATTATTGATATTGTCCTTAAAACAAAAAGAAAAGAAAAGAAAAGAAACGAAAAGAAAGGAAAGGAAAGGAAAGGAAAAGAAAAGAAAAAAGAAAAGAAAGGAAGAGAAAAGAAAAGAGTGATGGTGACAAGTATACGGTCCTTCTCAAAAGACTTCCACATTTTCGATTTGTGTCCTCTCGTCTGATCCCGGTCACAATATGGTGACGTGAGGCATGGAGTGTTATTTTTATTTCCCCTTTACCTGTGAGCGGTTCCTCCTCTGAGCCACAGAGGGCTAAAGATGTCTCCGGGTGCATGCAGCCTGACAGATTTCTGGAGTGGAAGGGAGGTGTCTCTTCTCCATGTCCTGAAGTGAGAGACCACGTCTCCCAGTGACCACTGTTGACCCTTGTCCATGCCAGGTCTCCTGCTCTCCAGACAGCTTTCTCTGTCTCTTTTTGAGCTGAATTTAGTCAATATATTTTTAATTGATGGCTTTCTGCCCTCCCCCCCCCCTTTTTAGATTTTATTATTGAAATATTAACATATTTTTGTTGTAAAAGATTTAAGTTATGTGTGAGAATATAGAGCACACATTGAAAGGTCAACTCAGGGCTTGGAATACATTCACTCCCACTGTCCTCTCAGGCCACCTCCCCCTCCTCTCGTCCCTTTCCCTTCCCCTGCTCCTTTTTTCTCCCCCTTTGTCCCCTCACCTCTCTCTCTCTCTCTTTCTCTCTCTCTCCCTCTCTCTGTATATGTAAGTAAAACAGAGATACTACTTTGCACAAAGAAAATAATGGCTTTAGAAGTCTGGCTTGGTGGAAAGCAAGAATTTTGTCAAATTCTCTCCTTTATATGAAAGTGAACGACTGAACACCTTAGGTCTCGGAATTCTCCCAGAGAGGCCCCTGGGTGGCTCAGTGGGTTAAGCTCTGATTCTTGATTTTGGCTCAAGTCAGAATCTTACGTTCATGGGATTGAGTCCCGTGGTGGACTCTGAGCTGGGTGTGGGGTCTGCTTGAGATTCTCATTTTCCCTCTCCCTTTCCCTCATTCTCTCTCACACACACACAAAAGGAGTTCCCCCAGAGTATAGAGCTGGAGCTGAAGTTAGAAAGGACGAGGCTACAGCATAGATGAAAGACTGGAGAAATCTGATGGTTCACCGCCCTCGGCTGTGTGGGGAGACAGGAAGAAAGATAAGTAAAACCCTGCGAATCATCTTTGGTTTCTCCCTTTCCTTCCCATCCCATATGCTGTCTCTCAGCAAATCTCCTCAGCTCCACCTTCGCAATATTTCCCAAATCTGATCCCTGTGGACCCCTCCCACTCCCCACCAACATCCTGGCCAAAGGTGTGAGTATCTCCCCTGGGTTATTGCAGTGGCCTCAGTGGCAAGCCAGAGCCAAATTTTGAAAT
Source organism: Prionailurus bengalensis (assembly GCF_016509475.1). Lineage (NCBI taxonomy): Eukaryota > Metazoa > Chordata > Mammalia > Carnivora > Felidae > Prionailurus > Prionailurus bengalensis. The sequence goes on from NC_057358.1 coordinate 26,669,982, forward strand.
GACGAGAGCTGATTCTTAAAGTCCCAGGAACTTTGCAAGGTGGTTGTTAAGTATAGCCATGGTTAAAAATTAAATAATGTCCGTATATATGGTGGAATATTATTCAGCTATGAAAAACAAGGAAATTCTGCCTTTTGTGACCGCCTGGATGGACCTTGATGGCGTTATGCTAAGTCAGATAGAGAAAGACAAGTACTGCATGATCTCATTTATATGCAGAATCTAAAAACATCGAACTCATAGAAACAGAGTACAATGGTGGTTGCAGAGGCTGGGGTATGGGGAAGATAGGATGTTGGTCGAAGTGTACAAAATTCCAGTCATAAGAGGGCTAAGTTCTGAGAATCGGTTGCACCTAGCATGGTGACTATAATAAACGATCTTGTACTGTATACTCAGAATTGCTAAGGGAACCAATCTTAAATATTCCCACCCAAACAACAACAAAATGGTAACCATGAGAGATGGTGGACATGTTCACGAAGCTTACTGCAGTAAACATTCTGCCATGTACATGTGAGTCAAATCAGCATGTCACACCTCTTAAACTTACACATTATTCTATGTCAATAAGGCTGGAAGAATGAAATAATATAAACTTATCATTAAATTACAGAAACCAAGGTAACGAACATTTAAAGTCATCACTTCCCTGGGGCACCTGGGAGGCTCAGTCGATTAAGTGTCCGACTTTAATATGGTAATAATGCGTCCCTCCACCTTACAGGTGAGGAACTTAAGAAACTTGCTCAGCTCACACAGCTAGTAGGCAGAACCGGAACTTAAATCAGTACTCTTTCCAAGAGGAGGAGGTTTCAACAGACTTTATTAGAGAAAAATGTCTGAGGTCCCCGTGAAAAATTGAGTTTTCTTGGGGACTCTAAATGATATTGGAGAATGCCCATCGGGGCATGATGGAAGTTCTGCTGTCCAGATAAAGAGACCATGAAAGGAGGTATAATGACTTTCCCAGTCACCAGATCCATATAAGGCTTTCTGTGTTCCAGACATTTGTAAATAGGGGAGTAAGTACTATACTCTTGGGCTGGCCTATTGGAAGTGACTTGCCTTGGCTTCTCCGTGGGGGTCTCAGGTCAGGGCCAATGGCAGCAAGGCAATCGTAGCCCTTCTTGCCATGGGTGCTATGACAGGACTCATGGGGACTTCAGAAGTAGTAAGTAACACATGGGTTTTAAGGGTCCTCTTCTTCTGGGCCTCATCGAATTATAGGCTGAGGCTGTCATAGTGTTCTCAAAATCAAGTAAACCCAAGTTGCCCCAGAAGCATGGTGGGCCCATTTGACCTTAAATTTTTCATCTCTACTCATACATTTAGATCGTGTCTTAGGACAACCTCAAAAAAACGTACATGGCTGTTGAGATAGATGGGTTTAAGTTGGAATCGGGGCTTTGGATCTTTCTGGTTATTGCCTGCAGGCCAGTTATTTTGCTTCTCTTGACCTCAGTTTCTCCATTTGCACCACGTGGATACTGTTGGAATGAAATGAGACCAAGTGTCTGAAGAACCTGCTGAAGTGCCTGGTGCACGCGGTCCATGGGCATCAGGTCTGGGTTTCCTTCCAGAAATGCAGGTCAGGGCCCCTCAGCAGGGATTTGTTTGGCCCCACCTGACGTCGTTCTCCCCACCGGTTTCAAACTGGGCTGCTCGCCTGTGGCCAGGGAGTGTATTCCAAAGCATTCCTGCTTGCCAGCTCAGGCCTTGGGGCTGCTGTGAAGCTACGATTCCTTTCATGGAGCTCATGTGTGTGACAGGGTGTGCCCAGCTCTTAAAGTGCTTTGATGAAAATGCCTTTGTGCTAAAAGCTCTATAAATATAAGGAGCAGACCTGGGCGTGGAGTTTCCAGAATACTCCCAATGTTAGCTGTCATCAAAGGCTCAGGTCATAGAAAAGTTGGAAATGGAGGTGGTTTGCCAATTCGGTGATTCTCCAAAGCAGGGATGGCTTTTCTTTTTCAACTGCTATTTCTTGACTCACTGTGCTTGATTGTACAAGGCCCATCTTGCCTTTCTTGTATCTTCTGAGCTACAAAAACCTGATTTCAGGTATCTCTAAAAAAAAAAACAACCCTGCTAATCACATAGTCTCCCTACCCACCTCCGTACCCCACCCAACCTACTTACCATCCAACAGCACCCAACAGCACCCCCTGGTGGCCATCAGGGAGCTTCTCTGATCCCACACCTTCACCAACTCCTTATCCTTCAGTAGGAAATGTACCCATTCGTTTGTTCGTTCATTCATTCATTCGTTCGTTCATTCATTCGTTCATTCATTCACTTGTTTCTTCAACAACTTATTGATTAATTATGATGCCCCAGGTGTTGCAGACACTAGAGATACCAATGTGAACAGATACGATTCCCGTGGGAGCCACAACTCAGTGAGAAAGCAGATGGACAAGTAGCTGATTATAATCATAAAATGACCGCACCACACGATGCCAGCGACAGGACCAGAAGCATACTTATCTTCATTTCTTCTACACTGATATTCTCCTTGTCATGTTCTTCTTTGTATTAGGTGGCATGGAAGCAGCCAAGGGAACTTTTATAACTTTTATAAAAGGAAGATTGAGTTTGGGATGTATTTTGCTTGGGTCTAGTGAGGGATTTTTAGGTGGCTTATAGTTAAGTTGCTGTTAGCCCTCCTCATGCAGAAATGGCTTCCAGAAATACTTTGGTCATTCACTGTTGTGACTCAACAGGCTGTGTCGTCAGGCTTCACGATCAGAGGTTATATCACAATTTAAACATGTCTCCTCACTCCTGGCACCAGGGCTATGGGCGGAATGGAGAAATGTGATTTAAACGTACAGAGCCAGCAACTGGTCTGTGGGATGTTCTTCGGGTCATCAGACACGTCTGGGACGTTGTAAGGGGAGAGTTTGGTTATGGAAACACTTGACTGAGGTCTCCCAAGATTTGACAGCGATCTTAAAATTGTATACGACGTTTCTAATATTGAGCTGTGAAGCTGAAAGAAATGTTTTCAAACAACCTGTAATATACACCAAGTTCCCATCAACTGTGTTAGAGGCAAGAGAATGCATTCTTCTTTTCTCTGTATAAGAAACGAAAGATCTAAAAACGCCTCATGAAGAAGTGATGAAGAGTACGCAGGCAAATAGTAGAGGGAAGAAAACTATCACGGAGGCTACAAACTCTGTAGTATTTGTAAGAATTGTAATATTTGTGGTATTTGTCAGGGGTTGTAGATCTATACTTTGCCGCGAACGTTCTTCTCATTCTAAATGAACTTACGCACACACCTAATTCTCTCTTTCAATTTGTATTCTTTCCTCCCATACTGTGTCAACTCCAGACCCTACAAAACTTGAATCAGACCTCAGAAAGAGACCCTGAGGTTGCCCCGGGGATCCGTGAGAGTTCACGGAGCATCCACGTATGAGCGGAGAGATGGAAGAAATATACGAGCTTGCCAAGTGGCAAAGGGGGGGGCGGGCGGGGAACCTGGTGAGGGGACTTTCCAGGCAGAAGGACAAAAGAGAGAGCCCATGAGAGCATTTCCACACAGTATAGGAGGGCATTGTGATTGTGGGCACGGGAGACCCTAGCTGGGCCAGGTCATGAAGAGGGGCTTCTGTTCTACTAAGAGGTTAAGCAATGGAGAAGCATTGGGGAGTTTCGGCAGGGGATGGACAGGTGCGGGTCTGGGAGGGCTCCAATGTTCCTGTCTTTGTCCCTTGCAGCTTTTGGCCAATTCTGCCTTTTTCAGCCTTTCTTATCTCTGTGTACACATCTCCTTTAACCTTCCTTCTTTCTTATGCTTTGGGTTAATTCAGAAAAATGTTTCCCTCGTCCGCCCTCCTCTCTGTCCTGTGCATGCAAATTCTTAATCTCGTCCCTCCCATTCATTTGTGAAATGGGAATGACCTCAGTCATCAAATAGAAGAAAACAATATTGGTGGGCACTCACTCTCTTAGTCTGTTTGGGCTGCTATAAGAAAATACCACAGGGGCGCTTGGGTGGCTCAGTCAGTTGCGCGTCCGACTTTGGATCAGGTCATGATCTCGCAGTTTTTGAGTTCGAGCCCTGCGTTGGGCTCTGTGCCGACAGCTGCTTCGGATTCTGGCGCCTGCTTCGGATTCTGTGTCTCCTGCTCTCTCTGCCCCTTTCCTGCTCACACTCTGTCTCTCTCCGTCTCTCAAAACATAAAATAAAATGTTAAAAAAAAACCCCGAAAAATGAAAGGAACATACCACAGACTGAGTAGTTTATAAACAATGGAAATCGATGTCTCACAGTTCTGGGAAGCTGGAAGTCCAAGATCAGGGTGCCAGCCTGGTAGAGTGAGGGCCCTCTTCCCAGTTCCTAGCCAGTGCCTTCTCGCTGTGTCCTCACACAGGGGAAGGGACTCTCAGCTCTCTGGAGCCTCTTTTATAAGGCACTAATCCAATTCGTGATGGTTCTACCCTCATGCGGTAAGCACCTCCCCAAGGCCTCACCTCCTGGTACCATCAACTTTGAGGGTCAGGGTTTCAACATATGAATTTCGGGGGCGGGGGCAGGGAGGGACACAAATATTCCCGTGTGTGTGATGTGCTGAGGGATTTAGTTGCTAATGAGAACAGCAGAGACCCTATCTCTAAGAATTAGCTTGTCCCAGGGGCGCCCGGGTGGCTCAGTAGGGTGAGCGTCTGACTTCTGCTCAGGTCATGATCTCACGGTTCGGAAGTTTGAGTCCCGCGTCAGGCTCTGTGCTGACAGCTCGGAGCCTGGAGCCTGCCTCAAGTTCTGTTGCTCCCTCTCTCTGCCCCTCCCCTCCCTCTCTCACACTCTCCCTCTCTCTCTCTCTCTCTCAGAAATAATAAATAAACATTACACAAAAAATTAAAAAAAAAGAATTAACCAGTCATAGAGAAGCAAGTATCGTTGACATTAAACGAGAAGAGAACATAAACGATATACTAGTTGAATGAAATGGTATCGTTTTACCAGATAGATAGAGTAATCTCTTTGAAGCGTTTTATAGTAACTTCCAGACCTTTTCCTCTTTCTCTTTAGGAACTTGAACGAGTGTCTGGAAAGCACTCTATGAAGCAGCAGGGGAAGAATTCTCTCAAGTTGCTAAAGCCGGGATGCTATGGTGAGCCAGCCTTTACCAAACACTCCACACGGAATATGTACAACTTACAAGTTCAAAGGGAGGTGAAGTAAACGTACTTTTAGGAAACGGAAATATGTTTGCCAGCGAATTTATATTTCCACAAATCTCTTATGTGGACACTCAGAGTAAGAAATGTCGATAGGAACGAGACCACTCGGACCTGATCACATGACAAAAGCAGCCCTATATTTAGAATCTTAGGCTTTACATTGGGGCGCCTGGGTGGCGCAGTCGGTTAAGCGTCCGACTTCAGCCAGGTCACGATCTCACAGTCTGTGAGTTCGAGCCCCGCATCGGGCTCTGGGCTGATGGCTCAGAGCCTGGAGCCTGTTTCCGATTCTGTGTCTCCCTCTCTCTCTGCCCCTCCCCCGTTCATGCTCTGTCTCTCTCTGTCCCAAAAATAAATAAACGTTGAAAAAAAAAATTAAAAAAAAAAAAGAATCTTAGGCTTTACAAAAATTTGTTTCAATGTGCATTTAATTTTTGAGAGAGAGAGACACACACACAGAAAGCGAGCAGAGGAGGGGCAGAGTGAGAGAGGGAGGCACAGAATCTGATGCTGGCTTCAGGCTCCGAGAGCTGTCAGCACAGAGCCCGCCGCAGGGGCTCGAACTTGCAAACTGCGAGGTCATGACCTAAGCCAAAGTCAGACGCTCAACCAACTGAGCCACTCAGGCGCCCTTAGAATCTTAGGTTTTGAAAGTTGAAAGAAACTAACATGACTTCATCTTTCCCCCCCCGTGTGATAATTTCTTCCAGTTTTCTTTGTTTGGATGAGGTGTCTGTATCCATGATGTTTTTAAGAAGCATACTCAAGCCCTGGGATGTTTATTTCATTTGCGTAAGATGTGAATATTTATCCGTGTGAGCTTGTCCATGCTGCCGATCCTCCCTGAAGTGAATCTGTCGTGTTCTGTTTCAATCCGTCTATGCGATCTGCTGAGCGAATCTCCCTGCAGTTTGCGATTCTTTCTTCCCAAACATGTGTCTCCTGTTTGTACTTATGTGGAGACACTGTCCTCCATTGATTCTTTCTGGTAGTGATTCCCTTACCTCTTTATGTTCTGACATTAAGAGGGGTTGGCTTAAATCATGTCTCCAGGGTAAATGGCATAAAGATCTTGGTCACTTAAGCGTTTCCTGCCTGTGTGCATTTTCAGACATCGGCAATGGCTACCCCGTGAAGATACTGTCCTCAAAGATCAATGATTTCTGGATTTTCAGGGCTCATCTTTTCTACCAATTAAGCCATGGGCCTTTCCTTTTCAAACGTACATTTGCTTTGACATTTCATTACATGAGAACGTGGATTCAGCCATTTGAGCATATGGATGTTAGATTGGCAGTGACTTCTCTACGGAAAGATAGGAACATTTGCATCTTCTCCCATTTATTTATTTATTTATTTATTTATTTATTTTTAAATCCTTGCATATTTTTATTTTTGTTTATTTTTTAAATATTTATTTATTTTTGAAGGAGAGAGAGAGAGACAGAGTGTGAGTGGGGGAGGGGCAGAGAGAGAGGGAGACACAGGATCTGAAGCAGGCTCCAGGCTCCGAGCTGTCAGCACAGAACCCGATGCGGGACTCGAACCCACGAACCGTGAGATCACGACCTGAGCTGAAGTCAGACGCTTCACCGACTGAGCCACCCAGGTGCCCCGCATCTTCTCCCATTTAATCCCAGTAACATCTTTGGGGTTTTTGTTTGTTTGCTTTTTTAATGAAGGCCAAACAATTTATAACCTAGGAGAATGAGATCCTTAGGAGTTGTGCATCTTGGCTGCACCATATCCTTGTATGTGTTCGCCGAGGGAAAATTTGCAAGTACACATTTCGTTTAACAGGACAGTTGAGCCTGTGTTGTTATACAGGGAGCTAGGGTCCTAACCTCTAGCAGGGTTGAAAATCCACATGTAACATAGACAGTCGATTAACACATATTTTGTATGTTACATGTATTATATCCTGTGTCCTTTTTTTAAATGTTTATTTATTTTTGAGAGAGAGACAGAGAGAGAGAGCGCGAGCAGAGGAGGGACAGAGAGAGAGGGAGACACAGAATCTGAAGCAGGCTCCAGGCTCCGAGCTGTCAGCACAGAGCCTGACATGGGGCTCAACCACGTGAACCGTGAGATCATGACCTGAGCCAAAGTCGGATGTTTAACCAACCGAGCCACCCAGGCACCCCACCCCCCACCCTGAATTCTTACAATAAAGCAAGCCAGAGGAAAGAAAGTGTTGTTAGGAAAGTCATAAGGAAGAGCAAATATACTTATGGTACTGTACTGTACTTACGGGAAAAATATCTGCATACAAGTGGACCTCGGCCGTTCAATCCCGCGTTGTTCAAGAGTCCGTCGTATTTGCAATTTGGACCCCCAAATAGCATGCATTGTGTAAATTCTCCCTTCCTCAAGAATTTGCTCCCGAGACAAATATTTATTGACGGTCCACTCTGCGGGAAGCCCTGTGCTTGCCCTGGGCACACAGATGTCTTACAGCCAGGCCTTGTGTCCTTAAAGAGCTTACAAAGTTGCCAAAGGGGAAAAAGCAAAGAAAAATGTAATCGAGGGGCTATTTACATACAAACGCTAAGCTGCCAAGTTGGCAAATTTAATAATGGCATCCCCAAGTTAATAGTAAACAACTTTCCAGCCCCGAAGGCTTTGTGCCCCTGCTGAGGCTGGATAAATGATTTTACCACAAAATATTGGATTAGAAGAAATTCATTTATGGTTTCCATGGGTTCTAACAAAAATGTGAGCGCCGCTCTGACTAGTTGAAACTCAGAAAAACTTCTGAGCCTTTTCCTTTCAGTGAAGAAGTCAGGATCTTGAAGACGCAGACGAAGGGGAACTGGGGTTTACCCTTGTTTGTTTCCCTCCCTGTCGTGACCCCTTTCAGGATGCTGAGCCACAAGTCCTAGAAATAAAGAGATACAGTTCGTTGCCAGGGGTTACTTGGCCCTTAAGTAGTTTTGTTTTGAAGACTAGCCAGAAATACAGAAACAATCTCATTGACCTTTAGATCAAAAGCCACCGGAAGCTCATAGAGGAAGAAAGAACCAAATGACAATGGCTGGCTCTTTTTGGGGACAGGAATGCAGCTTTCTGTATGGTTTGGGTTTTCCTCTGTGCCTATAAGAAGTATCACGTGGGCAGGTAATCTGTGTATCCACATTTGTGTTTAGAAAGAAGTTGGGGGGCAGTAATGTGATGCGGGCACATACCTACCTCCCTTTAAGAGTTCATGGATCATGTTAACATTCATAAGCCATAACGTTTCTACTGTTCGAGAGGCCAAATCTGAAAACAGCATTTCTACAAATTCGTTTTTGAGGGGCCTTCACATCTTGAGGGATGGCTGCCGTGAATTAGTTCTATGACTCGCTTAGAGTGTGGTTGAGGTTTTAAATCCTACAGTCACCGCCTCGTTCTCATGGCTTCTTCCCATTTTTTCTCACATTTCTCTCCACAGTGCGTGAGTCTGGTGAGGATTCATTCATCGCTTGATCGTTACTGTTTCCTTAGTGTTTTTCTATCTTTAAAACCACATCGTTATGGGGCGCCTGGGTGGCTCAGTCGGTTAAGCCTCTGACTTCAGCTCAGGTCATGATCTCATGGCTCCTGAGTTCAAGCCCCACGTCGGGCTCTGTGCTGACAGCTTGGAGCCTGCTTTGGATTGTGTCTCCCTCTCTCTCTTCCCCTCCCCCTGCTCCTTCTCTCTCTCTCTCTCAAAATAAACATTAAAAAAAATTTTAAAACCCACATCATTATAATTAGTAGCATAGATTTTGTACCTTTTGGTCTTCCGTGAAGGCTGACCTAGAAGTAGAGGGTGAGGTTCGGAAAGGCAGGCTTTCATTCAGTGAAAGGACGTCCTTTGTAACCATCAGGGCTGCCCCGTGGATTGGCCACCTTAAAAGGGAGTGAGCATGACGCCGGTGGGGCTGCATGGTGACAGGCTGCATTGTGGCACTAGGAAGATCAGAAAGAGGATGCTAACTTTAGGAGAGAAGTGGTGAAAAATCATCGCTCGGGTCCCTTCGGACCCCTAAGCCTTTTATACTTCTGTGTGCCCAGCAGTACCAAGGAAGGCAGTTTTTACTTTAAATTTTTCATCACCAGGAAAAGCATCACACCTCATATAGGAGGATGAAGCTGTATTTTATGTTTGGCCATTTGCTCCTAGGGATTTTTTTTCCAGCTTATTTTCAGATCCTGAGCTGTGGTGGATACTGCCTGCTGTGGCCTGTATGTTTGGCCTCAATACGTTGAAATCACGACAAAAGCAGTGGGGCCGTTGGGGGGCAGGGATTAAGTCACTAGCGTGGAGCCCTCGTGAATGGAATTGGTGCCCTTGTGAAAGAGACATCAGAGAGCCCCTTTGCCCCTTCCACTCGGTGAGGTTATAGATAGAAGATGCTGTCTATGAACCAGAAAGCGGGCTGGCACTGACTGCAGTCCCCCGGAGCGTGGACTTCCAGCCTCCCGATGTGTGAGAAATCAGACTCTGTTATTTACAAGCCACCGAGTCTCAGATAATCTGTTGGAGTGGCCTGCCTGGACTAAGACACCACCCAGCTGGACTTTGAGGACCGACGTGTGCCTATGCGGTTTCCACACACGCCGTCCGGTTTAGCCATGCAGACGAACTGCACCATCACTTAGGTTAGATAGGCGGTTAATCAGGCAGAACGTCTGAGCAGGTTCTCCTGTGGCGACTGACTCTGCAGACTCTGGAGAAATGTCCTAAGTGTTAGAGTCGAAGTTGAATTTAAGGTACGGTGGGGTAAGGGAGCTTTGGGCGGGGAGAAAAGCAGAAGATCTTTCCTATTAGGAGGGGATAGATCACATCACATGCCAATGCTTCAGAAATCCATTTATTTAATTTACTTATTTTTTTTTTTTTTTAGTTTTATTTTTTGAGACAGAGGGTGCAAGTCAGTGAGGGGCAGAGAGAGGGTGGAGGCGGGACTCACCCGAAGCAGGGTTCCTGCTCACCCGATGCGGGGACTCGAACTCACGAACTTGAGATCCTGTCAGACCTTAACCGACTGAGCCACCCAGACGTCCCTCAGAAATGCATTTAAATGCAGTCACACTCACAGGCTCTGGACCAGTGGGAATCTAAATGAACATGGAAGGTACTTTCTGCACTCCCGGATATCCTGGGACAGCTTCCCCAAGGGAGCGCCCACCACGTGGACTCAGTACATTCTGGACCCTGCTGCTCACACAGTAATGCCGTCTGAACTCCTGATTTGCAAACACAGAGCCACCTCTTGTGAGTGACAGCCGGGCTCCCTGAGGACACGTCCTTCTAACGCGGCTTGTGTGGAACAAGACAGGACCCGCTGGAGGCTGCTCTGGGACCAGAGGTGGCGGGTCTCCCTGAGGTCTTCAGAGCTTGTCCTTCTCCAGTAGAGTAGTGGGGAGCATCCGTTCTGTCCCCTCCCTACCACTGCCCCAGCTGCCAGCCCTTCCCAACCCTGCTGTGCACGTCGTCCCATCTCCCTCCTAGGACACTGACTCAACACCCTCTAACTAAATCCAAGCCTGCACCTTCAGACTCTAATGGCTGCTTTTTATTAGTGCCACATAGCTATAACTGAGAACTTGACCTCCAGGTTCAATGCATATTATGATCTTCTGTTAGTTGAGATATATATATATATGTATATATATGTGTGTGTGTGTGCATATATATTTAATTTAAGTTAATTATAATTTATATATTTAATTTAATTTAAATTACATAATATATAATATACAATATATAATATATAATAATTCAAATTATATAATTAATTTAAATTAATATATATATTTAAATGTTTATTCATTTTTTTTTAATGTTTATTTTTGAGAGAGAGAGAGATTGAGAGAGTGCAAGCAGGGGAAGGGGCAGAGAGAGAGGGAGACACAGAATCCAAAGCAGGCTCCAGGCTCTGAGCTGTCAGCACAGAGCCCGACGCGGGGCTCGAACTCACGAACCGCAAGATCATGACCTGAGACGAAGTTGGACGCTTAACGGACTGAGCCACCCAGGCCCCCCAAATGTTTATTCATTTTTGAGAGAGACAGCGTGAGCAGGGGAGGGGCTGAGAGAGAGGGAGACAGAGAAGCCGAAGCAAGCCACACACTGACAGTGCACAGCCCAATGCGGGGCTTGAACTCACGAACTGTGAGATCATGACGTGAGCTGAAGTCACCCAACCAACTGAGCTGCCCAGGGGCCCCTGTTAGGTGACATATTTTATCTGCCTGACACAAATGGCCTGAAGCAATCTTTGCTTCGTGTAAGAAGGGTCACTCCCAAATAATATAAGAACATTGGAAGAGGGGATTCCATTACTTTCTGTTTCCAAAAAAAAGAATTTACCGAAGATCCACACATGGAATGAACTGTTTTCATGGTAAATATTTGCCTTTTTATCACAAAACAGTATATGATATTTTTGTAGATTTTTGTATTTTTTCTACAATGGCTCGATGTTTACAACATTCCATGACCATTTTCCATGTCATTAAGTATTTTTCTATAACAATATTTGAACGGTTTTACTGTGTTCCATTCTACGTATATTCTATAATCCACTGAATTTCTTCCTCTTGCACACTCCCGCTTTTCCAATTTTGCTTTTTTTAAGTTTATTTATTTAATTTGAGAAAGCTGAGTGAGGGAGGGGCAGAGAGAGAGGAGAGAGAGAATCCCAAGCACGATCTATATCATCAGTGCAGAGTCTGATGAGGGGTTCCATCTCACAAACTATGAGATCATGACCTGAGCAGAAATCAAGAGTTGGACGCTCAACCCGCTGAGCCACCCAGGGGCCCCTCCAATTTCCTTTTTTTAGCAATACCACAAGTATGCTTCTCCCAGAAATGTAGGCTAGCACCCATTTCCCCCCAAAATTCTTTACACAAAGTATAATCATTTAAACTATTTAAAAATTAATTTAATAAGCAAAGAAACATTCTATTGTTGCTTAAATTTGCATCTTTTAAAATAACTTTTAGGGCTAATTACATTTTCAAGTGTTTATTGACCATCTGTGTATTTTTATGAATTTCCCCTTTTGGTCTCTGCCTATTTGAGGAAGGGGAATGAATGTTTTCTAATAGAATATAAGAAGTTTGAAAATTATGTAACAGATGGGATATGTTTCCAATAAATTCAGCGTTTTGTCGTTTGCCCTTACATTGTATTTACGGTGTTGTTTGTTTTTGACATACAGAAAATTTTAGCTTTAACGTTATCAGAACTGCCTGAGAATCCTCGAAGACACAATAAATGTGCAATCCACAGTCTCTTGTATTTGAGGAGCTTATAATTCAATTGTGGAAATAGCTATAAATGTACATAAAATAAGCAATACGATATTAAAAAATTTTTTTTTTCAACATTTATTTATTTTTGGGACAGAGAGAGACAGAGCATGAACGGGGGAGGGGCAGAGAGAGAGGGAGACACAGAATCGGAAACAGGCTCCAGGCTCTGAGCCATCAGCCCAGAGCCTGACGCGGGGCTCGAACTCACGGACCGCGAGATCGTTACCTGGCTGAAGTCGGACGCTTAACCGACTGCGCCACCCAGGCACCCTAGCAATACAATATTTAAAGCAGCAGTCTTTCAAGGAAGGGCTTAGCCTCTAGGAGATAGGGCTGTTGCTTGCTCAGAGTTTGAAAAAAACCCTTACGTGCTCCCGATCATCAGTTGTCATCGCTTGGTTGATGATCACAGATGTCATCATCAGACTGGACAAGAACGAAGAGCGTCTCCAGGCCGCATGTGACTAACGGCCCACAAATGTGACAATGCACTCAGGCTGACCCTCCTCACAGTGCTGCGTTATTTTCTTTCTCTCTTCTGGGCAACTGATTGCACATTTGTGTCAGCACCCTTGATGATGTCAGTGATATTAATTGTGTTGATCTCCGCGTCTACAAAAACTTAGAAAAGCATCTAGAAAAAAAAAATTGGGGGAGAACGAGAACAAACATTAGCTTTCATTATCTTTTTTTTTTTTTTTTCTAGGTAGTGTTCAAATTAGATGGTGTTGCCTGTGAGAGGTGAGGTCTTGCTTGTCTCCGTGTGTCTCTGGCCACTCTGAAGTGCCCAGCACATTTGTTAGAATTTGCAATGTGTCTTAAAGAGTCCAACCCGAAGAGACCTCACCGCGTGTGTGCGTGCGTGTGCGTGTATATGTGTCTCTGGGGGGTGGGGCGGACAGGGGGAGGCGATGAGGATTGAAAGCCTGGGGAGGCAGCTGCCTGAACTGACTCCGGTCCAGTGTGAGGGGCTGGCTGAGGGACACTGTGGGAAACATCTCTCTGGATGGTACAGCAAAGCAACAGGTCATGTCCAGAGAGCACGAGCCTTTCCAGCTCTGGTGGGCTTCAGCCAGTGGGGTGCTGGCACTATTTAACAACCAGGTCTCTGCGGGGGAACAAAGTCCTGATGTGAAGCATCTGCTGATTTCAATGGGGTGAATACTTTCCCTGTGGGCGACTGCAAACTTCCACTGTGAAGTCGCAGAGTGTGGAGCTAGAAAGAGATGTGCGCTGTGGGTCCTCGTGAGCCAGTCGGGGTGAGCTGACAGAGTTCTATTTCTGTGCAATCCATCCATCCATCCATTCATTCGTGGCAGGACCACGAGTACTTTGTGAGGTGGGAGCCATGAGGGGGGCAGAGTCCAGCACGGCATGGGAGCGTGTCCGGGAAGCAGCCCTGCAAGCTGGAATGGGCCTGGCTGAGAGGCAGCAGGACCTGGTGCTAAGCTGTAAAGTCCAGGCCAGGGTAAGGGGACACCTGCACTCAGAGAGGCTGCAGGGGCGCCAGCACTCATCTCTGGCCAATTTCAAAACTGTCAACATGACCCAGGGACTGGTGCCCAGGGACTGATGCTGTGGATGTGCTTCCTCTCCTTGTCAGACCTGGCTCAGGCACAGACCTGGGGGAACCAGCTGATGAAGAGCCCTAGGGACTCCAAAACCAGGGCCAGATGGGCCAAGGACTTCAGTGAACCCCCAGTGAGTGCATCTGATGTCTTCATTTATCCACATCCGAGGAAGGAAACAATCCTATTGTTTCAGTATTCAGACCTAATTAGGAGTTAACATCACATCTTTTACTCCATAAGCGAATATTTTTAGGCAAACAAGAGGGATACGATTTTGCTGTTATGGAATCTGCATTCTTGTGAAGGGGACAGATGACAGACATTTTCACTCTCCTTCCAACTGGGGACAGGCATACTACTTTAGATAGGGTAGTCGTGGTCCTTCTGAGAAGCCAACGTTTGAACTGAGGCCTGAAAGATGAGAATGGACCAGTCATTCCAAGAGCTGGGACAGAAGGTAAAGTAAGGACCAAGGTCCTGAGGCAGGAAGAAGGAATTGTGTTATCTCCAGTCTATGAAAACTTAGAAAAGTGTCTGAAAAAAAAAAAAATTAGGGGGAATGAGAACAAACATTAGCTTTCACTCCTTTTTTTTTTTTTGGTGGCATTCAAATTAGATTGTGTTGTTTCTCAGAGTTGAAGTCTTGCTTGTCTCTGTCTCTCTATGCACCCTGAAGTACCTAGCACATTAGTTCGAATTTGCATTTGCATTTAGGTCTTCAATCCATTCTGAGCTTATTTTTGTGTATGCTGTAAGAAAGTAGTCCAGTTTTATTCTTTTGCATGTTGCTGTCCAGTTTTCCCATCACCATTTGTTAAAGACATGTCTTTTTCCCATTGCATTTTGTTTCCTTTGTCATAGATTAATTGATCATATAAGCACGGGTTTATTTCTGGACTCTCTAGTCTTTTCTTTTGATCTATGTGTCTATTTTTGTGCCAGTACCATACTGTTTTGATTACCACAACTTTGTAGTATTTTTTGAAATCTGGGATTGTGATACCACTAGCTTTCTTCTTTTGTGGTTCCATATACATTTTAGGATTATTTATTCCCATTCTGTGAAAAATACTGTTAAGGATTGCATTAAATCCATAGACTGCTTTGGGTAGTATGGACATTTTAACAATATTTGTTCTCCCAATCCATGAACATGGAATATCTTTCCATTTGTTTGTGTCCTGTTCAATTTTTTCATCAATATTTTGTAAGTTTTCAGAGTACAGGTCTTTCACCTTCTTGATTAAGTTTATTCCTAGATATTTTATTCTTTTTGGTGCAATTGTGAGATTGTTTTGTTTTGCTTTGTTTTCTTTTCTTTTCTTTTCAAAAGGCTAAAGAAGTACAAGTACTTTATTTATTTATTTATTTATTTAATGCTTATTTTTAAGAGAGAGAGAGAGAGAGAGAGAGAAAGAGAGTGAATGGGGGAAGGGCAGAGAGCGAGGGGAACAGAGGATCCAAAGTGGTCTCTGTGCTGACAGCAGCAAGCCCGATGTGGGGCTTGAACTCACAAACTGAGATTATGACCTGAGCTGAAGTAGACACTCAACCAACTGAGCCACCCAGGCACCCCGATGAGAGTGTTTTTTTAATTTCTCTTTCTGCTACTTCACTGTTAATGTGTAGAAATGCAACAGATTTATATATATTGAGTTTGTATCCTGTGACTTTACTTGAAATCATTTATCACCTCTAGTAGTTTTTTGGTGGAGATTTTAGGGTTTTCTATATACAGTATCATGTCATCTGCAAAGAGTGAAGATTTTACTCCTTCCTTACCAATTTGGATGACTTTTATTGCCTTTTCTTGTCTTATTGCTGTGGCTAGGACTTCTAGGACTATATTGAAAAAAAATGGTGAGAGTGGACATTCTTGTTTTGTTCCTGTTCTTAGGGGAAAAGCTCTCATTTTTTCACCATTGACTATGATGTTTGCTGTGGGTTTTTCATGTATATGCTTTATCATGTTGAGGTACGTTTCCTCTAAACTCACTTTGTTGAAGGTTTTTTTTTTTATCAAGGGTGGATGTTGTACTTTGTCACATGCTTTTTCTACATCTCTTGAAATGATCATGTGGTTTTTATTCATTCTCTTGATGTGATGTATCACATTGATTGATTTGCAAATATTGAACCAGACTTGCATCCCAGGAATAAATCCCACTTGGTCATGGTGAATATTTGTCTCATGTATTATTGCATCCAGTTTGCTAATTTTTGTTGAGGATTTTTGCATTTATATTTATCAGAGATATGGCCTACAGTTGTGTCATTATCTGGTTTTGGCATCAGGGTAATGCTGGCCTCGTAGAATTAATTTGGAAGCTTTCCTTCCTCTTCTATTTTTTGGAATAGCTTGACAAGAATAGGTTTTAATTCTTCTTTAAACGTTTGGTAGAATTCACCTGTGGAGCCATCTTGTTCTGGATTTTTGTTTGTTGGGAGTTTTTTGGTTACTGATTCAATTTCATTGCTGGTAATTGGTCTGTTCAAATTTTCTGTTTCTCCCTGATTCAGTTTTGGGAAGTTATATGTTTCTAGGAATTCAGCCATTTCTTCTAAGTTATACAATTTGTTGGCATATAATTTTTCATAATATTCTCATAATCTTTTGTATTTCTGTGATGTCGGCTATTATTTCTCCTCTTTCATTTCTGACTTTGTTTAGTTGAGTCTTTTTTTTTTTTTAATGAGTTTGGTTAGGGGGTTATCAATTTTGTTGATCTTTTCAAAGAACCAGCTCTTGGTTTTATTGATCTGTCCTATTGTTTTTGTTTTGTTTTGTTTTTAGTCTCTATATCATTCATTTCTGTTCTAATTTTTATTATTTACTTCCTACTACTGGTTTTGGGTTTGTTTGTTCTCTTTCTTGTAGCTCCTTTAGGTGTAATGTAAGGTTGTTTGAGATTTTTCTTGCTTTTGAGGCGGGTCTGTATTACTATAAACTTCTCTCTAAGAACAGATTTTACTGGATCCCAAATACTGGAACATTGTGTTTTCATGTTCATTTGTCTCCATATTTTTTTTTTCCTGCTGAAAATCAGCTGATAGCCTTATGGGATTTCCTTTGTATGTAACTGTTTTATTTTTCTCTTACTGTTTTAAAATTCTCTCTTTATCACTTAATTTTTGCCATTTTACTTGTTAAATCTTGGTGTGGGCCTCCTTGGGTTGATTTTGTTGGGGGAATCTCTGTGCCTCGTGAGTCTGGATTTCTGTTTTGTTTCCCAGATTAAGGAAGTTTTCAGCTATTATTTCTTCAAGTAAATTTTCTTTCTTTAAGACATTTATTTACTTAAATTCAATACATTGTAGTATTGGTTTCAGGAATAGAACCCCTTGATTCATTACTTACATATAACACTGAGTGCTCATCCCAACAAGTACTCTCCTTAATGCCCATCACCCATTTAGTCCTTTACTCACTCACCTCTCCCCAGCAACCCTGTTTGTTCTCTGTATTTAAGAGTCTCTTATGGTTTGCCTCCTTCTGTTTTTATCTTACTTTTCCTTCCCTTTCCCTATTTTCATTTGTTTTGTTTCTTAACTTCCACATATGAATGAAATCATATGATATTTATCTTTCTCTGACTGAGTTATTTTGCTTAGCATAATACACTCTAGTTCCATCCATGTAGTTGCAAATGGCAAAATTTCATTCTTTTTTAAAAAAAATTTTTTTTTAACGTTTTAATTTATTTTTGGGACAGAGAGAGACAGAGCATGAACGGGGTAGGGGCACAGAGAGAGGGAGACACAGAATCGGAAACAGGCTCCAGGCTCCGAGCCATCAGCCCAGAGCCTGATGCGGGGCTCGAACTCACGGACCACGAGATCGTGACCTGGCTGAAGTCGGACGCTCAACCGACTGCGCCACCCAGGCGCCCCGGCAAAATTTCATTCTTTTTGACCGCAGTGTAATATTCCACTACTATATATATATATATATATATATATATATACCCCATCTTCTTTATTCATTCATCAGTCGATGGACATTTGGGCTCTTTCCATAATTTGGCTATTGTTGATCGTGCACTATAAACATTAGGTTGCATGTGCCCCTTTGAATCAGCATTTTTTGTATAGTTTGCATAAATACCTAGTTGTACAATTGCTGGGTCATAGCATACTTCTATTTTTAATTTTTTGAGGACTCTCCACACTGTTTTCCAGAGTGGCCGCACCAGTTTGCATCCCCACCAACAGTTCGAAAGTGTTCCTCTTTCTCTGCATCCTCACCAGCATCTGTTGTTTCCTAATCTTCAAGGAAATTTTCTTCCCACTTTTCTCTTTCTTCTCCCTCTGCGATATCTATAATGCAAATGTTATTACACTTGGTGGTGTTACTGAGTTATTTTAATCTATTTTCATTCTTTATTTTTATTTTTTCTTTTTCCTGTTCAGCTTGACTGCTTTCCATTAGTCTTCCAGGTCACTGATTGGTTGTTCTGCTTCCTGTATCTACTATTTATTCCCTCTAGTGTATTTTTAATTTCAGGTATTGAGTTATTCATCTTTGGTTGGTTCTCTTTTTATATTTTTTATCTCTTTGTTGAAGGTCTCACTGAGGTCTTATACTCTTTTCTCAAGTCCACTGAGTATCTGTATGGCCATTACTTTAAATTCTCTATCAGGCATATTGCTTACCTCCATTTTTTAAGCTCCCTTGCTATGATTTTGTCCTGTTCTGTCATTTGGAACATATTCCTCTGTCTTGCCATTTTGTCTCTCTGTGTCTGTTTCTGTGTGTTAGGAAAGTCAGCCATGTCTCAAGAAGAGGTCCTATAGTTCCCTGCAGTGCAATGTTCCCTGTACACCAGAACCTGGTGCTTCACAGGTGTCTACTCTAGACACCTAAGGTGGGCCTTACTATTGTGACTGAGCTGTGTTTGCCCTCTGTGCAGTTGTGTGCAATGGCTCTCTTTAACTATTGTGGGCAGGGCTTAGTCCCTGTCTTGTTAATGAGCCAATCTGGGGCTGCCTTAGGCTTGAATTGAGTCAGACAAGGCATTTAGCAGAGCTTCAGGTACATTGAATTGCAAGGCACTTTCCCTGTGTTGCCCCTGAGGGGTTTCATGGGGGGGTGGGGTGGGGAGGGGGGGCAGACCCTGGAGTCAGACCAGATGTCTTCCCTCTGCTGGGGCCACAGAGGAGCTGGTGTGTGTGGCTCTCTTCTTTCCCAGGGCAAGAGTTAATTTGGACTGGTGTTGGCCCCCGTCATAGCTGCTTGCACGATGCTGGGCTTGTGGTGACACTTGGGATGGGCTTCTACCAAGGGCAGGTTGGAAGAGATGGATCTTCAGGAGAATACAAGGTGGGATGTATTGTTACGAAGCATTTTCAATATGGCCTCTTTTCTATGATAAGCAGTGGACAGTTTGTTCCCCCAGTCTAAAAGGCATGTTCTGGGTTATTTACACTGAGGTGGATGTTATTTAGGTGTATCCATGGGGTGAGGTGAGTTTAGGATCCTTCTTCTCTGCCATCTTCCCCAGAAGTCCAAACTAAAGACTTTTGATAATGATCAGGAGACGGTTTTCTTACATAACAGATAATTAAAAAATTTTTTTTACGTTTATTTATTTTTGAGACAGAGAGAGACAGAGCATGAACAGGGGAGGGTCAGAGAGAGGGAGACACAGAATCTGAAACAGGCTCCAGGCTCTGAGCTGTCAGCACAGAGACCGACCCGGGGCTCGAACTCACGGACCACGAGATCATGACCTGAGCCAAAGTCGGACGCTGAACCGACTGAGCCACCCAGGCGCCCCAGGAAACACTTCTTTATGGCGTTAGGTATAACGCAGGAAGCTGTTGGGAAACAGCAGAGAATGGGACTTCAGGTTGGACAGCCAGGCTTTGGCTCTCTGCTGGCCCTGTCTCTTCCCTGTCTCCTGCCTCCCAGACCTGCAGCCAGCTGGTGTTCAGGCTATACTGCAGGGTCAGAGATCTTTCTATTCCTATATCCCAGTTTTTCTGCGGCTGCCTGGCATTGCAGATCTCCGACGAAGCCTCTGTTCTTCCCTGATCCTGCCCAACCTATTTGCTTCTAGGTCACAGCTTTTCACCCAGCCTGCTCAGTGGAGACTGCAGGACCGGGAGACCAGCAGTGTTGTTTTCTTTCTTAGATCTTCAGGCCCTTGGGTTTCTGAGTGCATCTCTACTGCTTACCCACTTAGCCTTGCCTGTTACAGAACTCTCCTGGGTGTTATATATCTGCTCTTAAAAAAAAAAAAAAAAAAAAGAGCTTCAATCCCAGGTCCTACTGCAAACCACAGAATGGAATGAAAATCTGGGAAAATATCTAGATGTCAAGTGGGGTGGGCTTTTGATTGTTTACTTTGTTTGCTTTGATTGTGCATGTGGGTTGTCTGCTCTGATCAACTCTCTTTGGTAACTTCCAATCCCTTCTTGTGCTCTAGCTTGTATTAACGTACCTTCCTGTGTGTCCCTGGGTCTTGTTTTAGTCTCCATTTCTGCATTTCCTCGTTGAGAGATGAAGCCACGAGTGGCATTGCCATCCAGGATCAACATGTGAGGAGAGTAGTTCATATGAGCTGCACAGTATTCGGAAAACACCTTTGTGCCCCCTTTAACCGTCCAATACTCCCAATTGGACTCTGACGCTCCCCTGAAAAGCCCAAGCGACTTCGCAGTCTTTATCGGCAGATTTCATAAGATGCAACATGTACTGGGTTGACAGTCACTCCCGTGGGTAGTTAGTTCTGCATTTTATTGATAAGGGGCTTTTACATAGTTTTGAATGAAAACGATCTTATGCACTTCGGCTCACGGAGCCCTTTGAACATCCCAGGTTCTGTGAGGAGCACTTGCGTTTGTTGCTTTGATTACTAATATTTCCCCAACTGACTTATGTCTTTAAATTACATTAACAAAGACCCCCAGATCTCTGGGAGTGAGTAGGAATGTAAGGAGAATGGATGACCAGTCCTTCTCAATGAACAAGGCTGGAAAAGAGCTGGGTACTGTCCCTAAGACAGAGCCTGAGTACGACTGTGCCGTAAGGCTCATTCTTTTAGCAAATTTGTCTCAATCAAGTGGTATTAATCAAGATGGGTAACTCCAGATATTATTTTGCATAGACTGTATCCTATAAGAAGCTTATGGAAACTTAGTTTGAGTTTTGGATGATTAGAGGGAAGAAATATGAGTTGCTGCCTTACAGCAAGATTAAGCCTCAAAATAGTCTTTAAAAGAAGGGACATTCTTATAGCTCAAGGCAACGTAATGGCAGCACAGCCTTTCCTGGTCACTGTGGTCACGCTGACCGTAGACAGTGACATTGATCACCTATCAGATGGGCGGGCATTATCTTTGTATGGTCAGCGACTAATGATTTAAGCAAGCGATGTTCGTTTTGGACTGAATTTGCACCCCTGGGACAAGGGGAGGAGTGAGTCCCCAGACCAATGGCCACCCATGAAGCCTGTCCATTTATCTGTGTTCCTTTTTACCAACAGCAAAAAATATGTATTTATAAGACGTGCACACGAACAAGATTCTTACGGGCACATTTATGTCTCTCTGTCTAATTATCTGTGTCTGGAAAAACAGCAGTCAATTGATATTTCTAGTATTGAAAAACTGTGCAAGGTGGTGTCGCCACAGCTCGAGTTCATGCCCATGTACAAAGATGCAACGAAACACTGGTGAAGATACGATTCTAGAGAGACACTTGGAAAAGGTAGGGAATAGACAGGAAGTGTGAAAAGAAAAAAAAAAGGTAGCTATGACCATCAGTACACAAACTAGAGATGTATCCTTTCCTTCTGGGAAAATCAGAAGTGCCCACTGTATGTTCCCTTCCCTTTGCAGGAATATACGGGCATCATTCAGTGTCTACTCCCTTGTCAACACCAATAGCCTCTCTTGTATCACTTGCACCTGATCCCTCTAATCCATAGGGGCAGAGTCCGGACCATGAATCTTACTCTAAAATAGGCTACTTTTGGACTTTGTGCTCGTAGCCTGGAGCCTGTTCAGATTCTGTCTGCCTGTCTGTCTGTCTCTCTCTCTCTGCCCCTCCCCTGCTTGCTCTCTGTCTCTCTCTCAAAAATAAATAAACATTAAAAAAATTTTTTTAATGGGGTGCCTGGGTGGCTCAGTCAGTTAAGCATCTGACTTCAGCTTAGGTCATGATCTTGAGGTTCATGAGTTCAAGCCCCGCTTTGGGCTCTGTCCTGACAGCTCAGAGCCCAGAGCCTGCTTTGGACACTGTGTATCCCTCTCTCTCTGCCCCTCCCCCTGTCACTCTCTGCCTCTTTCTCTCTCTCTCAAAAATAAACATTAAAAAAATTAAAATTAGACTGCTTTTGGCATACAATGATAGATATTTACATTTGTGTGTTTATACCTTATTTCTTTACTTCGGTTGTGTACTTCCTAAGGTCAAGGCCAGTGTCTCCCAGTTCTTCCCAGGATGGCACTTTGCACCGGTTTAAGTGCCCCTGAATGTTTTGAGTGATGATGGTGAATGGAAAAAAACTAAAGATTTAAGGAAAAAGAAAAATGCTCAACCTTGACCCTTATTTATAAAATGTAACATTAAAGAAATGTAAAGTGTCAGAGGAGTTCGAATGGTGCTTGCATTCTGCTCACGCAGACTGTTTCTAGAATGCCCTCCCGAAACAGTATAAAAATACCATCACTGCTCTGTTTCATCAGGGTACACATCGTTGTGTGCTTGCAAGCTGGTGTATGTACCAAATTATAGGATCGATTTAAACGTAGTGATCCTATCTTGAGGAGTCAAAGAGTAATTGGGGAAGGCAAGATTGGTTTTATAGCAAACGATTACGGGAAATCTTACCTGAATCTTTTCAGTTTATCATTTTACTATGCAATGTGTCATTAGCTGATTGTTACTGAGACAATGAGGGACTCGGTTCCAAAAACAGTCAATTACTTAGTCCAATTTGGGTAATAAAAACATTCTATGAATTGAAATATAGTTTACTTTGAAAGGAAATCCTGTCTCCCTGGAGGCTGTTAAATGGTTTGGGGAAAATGGTTCGACAACTCGCCTTTTTGTTGCAACATTATATGTTGGAAAAATACGCTTAATTACATTTGGTTGGCTCCAAAGACCTTCTGATGCAAGCGGCTCTGGATATTAACAAGAAAAACTCGCACGCACGGAACCTGGGGCCCCGGGAGGTGGTGGGATACGCCCAGTGTGCACACGGCCTGTGCCAGAGCAGACCTGAGAGCCTTGATCGCCTGACTGTGAATCCAGTTGTCCTTGTATTATTACTACATGCAGTAAAACCCACAAATAAGGAAATACTCAAAAGGATCCCGCATAGTGTTTAGGTGGTGTATCCTCTGTGAGGATGCCTCGTTGGGAATTTTGAAGTTGTAAACTGCTTTTTTTTTTAAATCATGAATTTGGCTTTTTAGTAGTAAAAATGCATATTCTACTCAACAGCTATACTAGACTACCATAACGTTTATGCTCCTCTTTAAAAAGCTTTTTGATTGCTTCTAGGAAGGTCTACAAATGAATCATTGTCATAAAACAATGTGTTTGGGAGACCTTAATGTTCTTGAAAGGTTTCCTTGGCCAGTATTGTCTTTTCTGCCATGCATTTAAGACAAATCCCTCCCCAAACGCCATCACTCACCAAGCAGCTTAGGAGGAGAGTTTTCTTCGGACATAAGGACGGTGAAGGTGGTGGCCCAATTCCTTTGGTTTTTTAGAGAAGTTTGGAAAAGAGAGAAATCTTTTTCTCTCTTAAAAAAAAAAAAATCTGATATTTCCTCTAATCCCCGTGGCACACATGGGGATTGTGCTCCTGAGTCCCATGTTATGCTACAGCTGAGCCTTGGCTTTCTCTAGGACCTGACTCATGGCATAGGAAAGTTCTGGAGCTGCCTGGGCCTTTATCTGCATGCCTCATCTGAAAGGGCCTGGGCTCTGTTTGCTTACGAGGAGCTCTGTCTACAAGTGACCTATTTGTTTGAGGAGTCAGAGAGCTTATCTAAGCATGGAGGACATTATCCAAGCCTTTGCTCTGGGCTCATAATGGCGCCCAGCGGCAATCCTGTCTATCCGGAATTCTTTGCTCAGTAACGTGCCCTTGAGACACATTCTGTTTTGACGCAAGAGTAAGTGCCAAACTGTCAAGCCTGCCTTTGGGAGATATCAAACTGTGTCTGACTTTAGAGCCTGTCTCTGAAGGAACAGACACGGTTCCAAATACACTTCATTTTTGTTCATATGATGAAATTGGAAGCAATGTAATTACCAAGGGGTGGCGACTATGACCCATTTCTCTGCATCCCACCTGTTCAAGGGTACCTACAGTCCCTTTCATACTGCTGAGCACATAGTAGCTACTCAATTCAATGTTGTTGGGACGGAACTATTGAAAAAATAGAGAAGTCACGGTCTGTCTACAGAGGGTGTGGCTGCCTGCCACTTTTCAAAATCGCATAATATATTAAAATTATACATTTCCAAATAGTCTGCGTTAGATGGATTGAGTCAATGGCCCTAATTCATCCTGGATCCAAGCCTTTTGCAATGTGTTTGCAGTTTTTCCCATCAAGAGGTGGAACACATTTCTAATTTGCTTTGGCCAAGGGGATGTTAGCAGATGTGAAATAAGCCGATTTGTTAAGAGGCGCTCGTGCATTTCTGCATCTTCCCCTTGTCCTCTGCCTTCACAATGAGAACGTGCCCGTGTTGGAAGATGAGTCGGCTTGCCCCAGTTGTCCTAGCCGAGGCCACGGTAGACCACCTGGTCACCAGATCACCCTCAGATCTAGGAGACAGCCCAGCCAAGATCAGCAGAGTTGCCTCCCCAACTTCGGGCGACTGTCAGTGTAAGAGCAAACCCAGCCCGATCCGCAAAGAGAGCCCAGCTTTTTATAGAATCATAAGCAAAATAAATTCTTACTAGGTTACACCACCGAGTCTCAGGGTGTTTGCTACCCAGAATTATTGTGGCAACAGATGATTAATAAAATATTCAATGGGGGCACCTTGGGGGCTCAGTCAGGTGAGCATCCACCTCTCGATTTCCGCTCAGGTCACGATCCCAGCGTTGTGGGAGCGAGCTCTGCCTTGGGCTCCAGGCTGAGTGTGGAGCTTGTTTAAGACTCTCTCTCTCTCTCTCTCTCTCTGCCCCTCTTCCCTGCTCTCTCTCTCTCTTTCTTTCATATAAAAAATAAAATCAAATACTAAATACAATGCCATCTTTCTTTCACTCCTATGTCACTTCAGAGTTCTAATCAGAGTAATTGTTAGGAAAATTACGTACCCATGTCTAGTTATGGGGATAAGTAAAATACAGGGGTTTGAGGTGAATCTGCACAGACCTTGTTAACATAATGACCAGGGATTTATTTCCACACTCATAAGCGGGGCTTGCGGTATGGTAAGCATAAGGGGTCTTATAACAAATATATTTGAATTGTCGTCCGATGCAAAAATGTACAAGTGTTCTACATCCCGAGTTACATCAAAACGAAGAAACAACAAAAGCCAAACCAAAAGCACTCTTTGGTTTCCCGTCCTTTGTCTTTTTCTAATAACAAGTAGGGGGCTTGTATTATTTAATTTTATACTTAAATGGAGTCCAGATAAGTATAAATTAATGGCTTGCATTCACAGATTTAGTATATACAGTAGGGTTGTATTTGTAGCCAACAGACACTGATTCTGCTTAGTCAGGATAGGGATTCATTAGAAGCGTGTTGGGGAACTCACAGAATCAAAGGGGGGTCTGGGGACCCAGCCCGGAAATGGACAGAAATGAAAGCATCTCTTAGGATCAAACAGGGAAATGCATGTAAAAGTATACCAATTTTTAAAAAGGTCAAGTCCGCTGGGTACGGCTTTAGTTTTGTTTTGTTTTTGTTTTTTTCCCCACCACAATCCCTACCCTAATTCCCTTATATTGGGGAGAAGCAAGGTTGCTTTGAGTTCTGTTGAATGATGAGAAAGCTGACTGGGCGGTTGTCTAAAGATAACTAAGTAAGTGAATCCGCCCCCATAGTTCCTGTTATTAGAGGTGAAGCCAAGCCCCAAATCTAAATCCCCTGGTCTGTGATTGGTAACACTTACACTGCCCAGGAAGCCCACACTATTTTTCCCTGACAGGCATAGCCAGACAGGCATGGTTTCGGGATGAACAGGTAGGGACCTACCACTTAGGAGTGGGGACCCAGGTGAGTTTCTCCACCAATCTGAGCCTCAGTTTCCTTATCCATAAAATGAAGATTAAAAAAGGCATCTGCGGGGCGCCTGGGTGGCGCAGTGGGTTAAGCGTCCGACTTCAGCCAGGTCACGATCTCGTGGTCCGTGAGTTCGAGCCCCGCGTCGGGCTCTGGGCTGATGGCTCGGAGCCTGGAGCCTGTTTCTGATTCTGTGTCTCCCTCTCTCTCTGCCCCTCCCCTGTTCGTGCTCTGTCTCTCTCTGTCCCAAAAATAAATAAACGTTGAAAAAAAAATTTAAAAAATAAATAAATAAAAAAGGCATCTGCCACATAGGATTGTTGTCGAAAAACTCACCCACAACCACCCACCTAAAATTAGCTTGGTTCTACTCAAGGGGGGGCCTGGCAGGAGGATGAGTTGTCTACATTCCCAAAGCATCAAGGCTGAGGTGGGTGCTGAATCGAAGGACCACGGGCTTTAGGCCAGACCAGCTTGGCTTCCACTCTTGATTCCACACCAGTGAAATGTGTGACCCTGGGCAGTGTTCTTACCCTTTCGGTGCCTGGGTTTCTCACGTGTAAACTGAGATAATGTCGCTCTTGGAGGATTGAATGTCTGGAGCCTGCTCAGCCATGTCTGAAACGTGGTGGGTGTCCAAGAGTGAGAATCCCTTCCTTCTGTTGCCTTAAGGTGCCTGTGTTCGTTCCACCCTCATGTAGCCCTTAATGGAAAAGTGGAACAGGGAACAGAATTCAAGGTGTTCATTTTACTGCATCTTCACTGCCAGGAAGGCACAGCAGCAGGTTACAAGACGGGTCTAGAACCATCTGTTGGAGGAGCCGATGTGCCCCCCCTCAGAGCCCTGTCTCCAAGATCACGTCTTACTCTGTGAGCGTCCATTCAGAGCAGTAAAGGACAGCAAACTCTAAGAAAGCTGAGCGGTTCCCCCAACGGCATCTCAGTAGGCATCTTCCCTTCTCTTTCTCCTCCTCTGCTTCCTCCTAATACTACCATTGATGTAACTGAAGGTGCCGTGGGGAGAAATGTAATCTCGTTTCTGTGTTTCATAGTTTCACTTCCATTTAAGAGATAAATTTCTTTTTTTTTTAAGTTTATTTATTTTTTTTAAGAGAGAGGGAGAGAGAGAGAGAGAGAGAGAGAGGAGACAGCATGAGCAGAGGAGGGGCAGAGATAGAGGGAGAGTGGGAATCCCAAGGAGGGTCCATGCTGTCAGCACAGAGCCAGACTCGGGGCTCAATCCCACAAACCGTGAAATCATGGCCTGACTTGAACTCAAGAGTCCCACACTTAACAGACTGAGCCACCCAGGTGCCCCAGAGATATATTTCTGTGTCCAAGAGGTGCTTTAGTACAAGACAGAAAAGCGTTCAGGTGGGTCCCTGGACTTTGTACACGCTCAAGGGAAACTACTCAGGCTAGAAATATTTCTGACTTTTGCAATAATGATCTTGGCCAAATCGTTCAACTTCTGGCTATATTCTTATGCTGTCCTGACAGTTGAGGGGCTCTGGGGAGGAGGAAGGTGGGCAGGGAGAGTCCTTTTATTGAGAAAGAAGAAAAAGGGGCACCTGGGTGGATCAGTCATTTAAGCGTCCAACTTTTGATTTTGGCTCAGCTCATGCTTCCAGGGTTGTGGGATGGAGCCCCACATCAGGCTCTGTGCTGACACCTTGGAGCCTGCCTGGGATTCTCTCTCTCCCATTCTCTCTGCCCCACCCTTGCTCACATGTAGTCTCTCTCTCTCTCTCTCTCTCTCTCTCAAAATAGATAAACATTAAAAAAGAAAAGGAAGTGGGGAGGGTGAGGAAGGAAGGGAAGAAAGGATGGAAGGAAGGAAGCAAGGAAAGAAGGAAGAAACGAATTTCATGGAATATACCAGGGTTCAAGTTTCCCAAATCAGAATTTGTGTTCAGAAGACATGTTGGGTTAGCTCTGCTCTGAGTAATTGCAGGGGGCTTCCTTGCCTCTACGCACGGGCTGTACTTTGTAAGCAGTCTTTATCCCCCCCCCCCCCACCCTCACCCCCCACCCCCGGCTTTCTCTGTTTCTCCCAGGCATGCTTTTTTCTCTCTGGACTAGAATGGAGGTGCTGTATCTTCTCGAATGGGATTTCTTAGAGAGAAGAACTTAAAAAGTTGGCAGACATTCATATGAGAGCAGAGAGCTCTATTAGGGGCAAAGCTATGGAGTGAAAAGATAATGGAACTTGGGAAATCTCGTTCAGTTTAATATCTGGGATGCATTTGTAGAATGAAGGGAGAGCACAGGTTCTTTCTTTAAATAAGAACAAAACAGTAATTTGCTAAAATGATGGTGTTTCTCCCCGTGTGCTCCTAATGACGAAGCACCCCACAGGGCTCTCTTGGGTCTGTGCTGCCATTTCTGTTTCCACTCACCCTCCGAGTGGTTCACTTGTGAGGTTTCACTCACCCTGCTTTGTCAGGAAGCAAGGAAACTTCTGAGCAAAAGATGCAAGAGTTTGGTTGATTCCCTACATTGGTGACTCAGATGATAAACTGATAATTTTACTCATTTCGAAAAATGTACTAGGAAGGCTCTCCATCATTCAGGCCCAATTTCCTCTTAGTCTGTGTTTTTGTTTTGTGTTGTTTTTATTTTATTTTTTATTTTTTTTTTAATTTTTTTTTCAACGTTTATTTATTTTTGGGGACAGAGAGAGACAGAGCATGAACGGGGGAGGGGCAGAGAGAGAGGGAGACACAGAACCGGAAACAGGCTCCAGGCTCCGAGCCATCAGCCCAGAGCCTGACGCGGGGCTCGAACTCACGGACCACGAGATCGTGACCTGGCTGAAGTCGGACGCTTAACCGACTGCGCCACCCAGGCGCCCCCTTTTTTTTTTTTTTTAATTTTTTTTTTTTCAACGTTTCGTGTTGTTTTTAAAGTAGACTTCATGCCCCGTGTGGAGCCCAACGCGGGGCTTGAACTCACAGCCCTGAGATCAAGGCCTGAGCTGAGATCAAGAGTTAGATGCTTAACTGACTGAGCCCCCCAGCCACCCCATCCTTTCATTCTTTTAAAAGAAATATTTTTAACATTTATTTTATTTGTGAGAGACAGAGAAGGAGTGAGGCAGGGTCAGAGAGAGAGAGAGGGAGACACAGAATCTGAAACAGGCTCCAGGCTCTGAGCTGTCAGCACAGAGCCCGACGTGGGGCTTGAACTCTTGAACTGTGAGATCTGACCTGAGCTGAAGTTGGACGCTTACCCGACTGAGCCACCCGGGTGCCCGCCCCTTCCTTTCAGTCTTAGTAAGAGCTAAGATTTATGAACTGTTTTGAGGGCTTCTTCTGCTCCAGGTACCGCTCTAAGTGCTTTTGGTGGGACAAGTCATGCTAAGACTTGTGAATACCACAGAACAGGGGTCAGGGGTCTGTTTTTTTTTTGTTTGTTTTTTTTTTTTTTTTTTTTTTTTTTTTTGTGGATGTATCCCATGAGCCTCGTGGGATATAGTGCCAGGCAGATAGTTGATGCTTGACACACATTAGTTAACGATTAGAAATCCCTCATTACAGTCCTGTGAGGAAGGTAGTTTGTGGATGAGGAAATCGGGAGCCAGAGAAGCTAAGTGACGATCCCAGGGTCATGTGGCTAGGAAGTGGAGGAGCTGTTGGAGGGCAGAACCTGGCTGTTGACTCAAGAGCCGTAAATCTCAGCCACTGGGGGGTGCAGTCTTACTTCCCCTTAACCTGCTTCAGGAACCTAGTGATCCAGAAAGGCTGGTCCCTGCATAATTATACCACAGGGCTGGCATATTATTGCTTTCAGCACCATTTATTCCCCCATCCATTACTACCATTCTCCCCTTGTTTTCTCTACCCTCTCTGTTGCTGGCACCTGTTAAATATCATTCATCTTTTTAAAAATCTTTATTTATTTATTCAAGTAATCTTTACACCCAATATGGGGCTTGAACTCGTGACCCCACGATCAAGAGTTGCACGCTCTTCCAATGGAACCAGCCTAGTTCCCCTCATTCATCTTTTAATGGCCAATTGAAGCCCTCTTCTTCCTCAACCCCACACTGCCTCTGCTCTTGGGGAGCTCTCCTTGCCTCCTGTGCCATGACACTGACCCACGCCTTCAACACTGATCGAATTGAGTCTCTGCTACTCAATTAATTACATTAATGAAGAGTTTGTCCCTCCAATTAGAACACAAGCTTCTAAGGTCACAGGCTTCTAAGGGACAGTGACAATCTCCGAAACCAAGAATAGGGCCTCCATCAAGGAATTGTCACCCCTAGTCTCTCACCTCTGCTAGGTGCCATTTCTTCCTCATGGCAAGGAGAGATCATATCAAAAGGGAATGGGAATTAAAAACTAAATAAAACTGAAGAGGGGCGTGTGGGTGGCTCAGTCGGTTAAGCATCCAACTTTGGTGCAGGTCATGATCTCATGGTCTGTGGGTACGAGCCTGACAGCATGGAGCCTGGAGCCTGCTTCAGATTCTGTGTCTCCCTCTTTGCCCCTCCTCCATCACTCTCTCTCTCTCTCTCCCTCAAAAATAAATAATAAAACTTAGAAATAAAGAAGAAAGAAAGAAACAAAAGAAAGAAAGAAAGAAAGAAAGAAAGAAGGAAAGAAAAGAAAGAAAGAAAAAAGGAAAGAAAGAAAGAAAAAGAAAGAAGGAAAGAAAGAAAGAAAAAGAAAGAAAGAAGGAAAGAAAGAAAGAAAGAAAAAGAGAGAAGGAAAGAAAGAAAAAGAAAGAAGGAAAGAAAGAAAGAAGGAAGGAAGGAAGGAAAGAAAGAAAGAAAAAGAAAGAAAGAAAAAAGGAAAGAAAGAAAGAAAGAAAAGAAAGAAAGAAAAGAAGGAAGGAAGGAAGAAAGAAAACTGAAGAGAAGGTTTAGCATAGAAGTAATTTAGCACAATGGTTTCGAACACGAACTCTGTCCTCAGTTGACTCACTTTTGCTTCTCATAGACATTTTATTGCCTATTTCTGTGTAACCAATTACCACCAAACTAAGTGCTATGAAGTCCCATAAATATCATTCTTTTCCACAGTCTATCAAGAGGCTATGGTGAAGATGTCAGGGTTTCAGTCATCAGAAGGTTTGGGACCAGAGGACATGATTCCAAAATGACTCCCTGCCAGGGCTGCCTGTTGCTAAGAGGTCTCAGTCCTTTGCCATATGGGTCTTTCCACGGCACTTCTGCTCTGCTCTGTTGGCCACACAGCCCAACCTGGATACCATGTGTTGGGACTACCCGAGTGCTCGGACACCAGGAGGCGAGGTTTGTGGGGGCCATCTTGGAGGCTCGATACCATACCCACTACTCACCGCCGTCAGCTCGGACAATTCACTTAACAACTTTAAACCCACTTCCCTATTACTCAGCCATCAAAGAGAATGAAATTTTGCCCTTCTCCATGATGTGGATGGAACTAGAGTGTATTATGCTAAGCAAATAACTCGGTCAGAGAAAGACAAATACCATATGATTTCACCCATATTTGGAATTTAAGGGAAAAAAGACCAGGTGAACATATGGGAAGAGGGAAGAAAGAGAGAGGGAAACAAATCATACGAGACTCATAAAGATAGAGAACAAACAGGGTTACTGAAGACAGGGGTGTGAGGGATGGACCCGATGTGTAATGGGTATTAATGAGGGCGCTTGTGATGAGCACTGGGTTGCATGTAAGAGATGAATCATTGAATTCTACTCCTGAAACCAATATTGCACTGTGTATGAACTAACTAGAATTTCAATAAGAATTTGGAAAGAAAAAAAAACAAACGCCAGTTCCCTCATCGGTCAAATGGAGACATTATTGGCACTGTATCACATTGTGAACCCACTGCAAGAATTAAATGAGTTAATACAGGCAAGGTGCTTAGAGCGCTATTCAAATATTAACTATTATTATTAAAAAATGCAAACTAATCTCAGAGTAGCAGATGGACCTGACCCGAGGAGAGCCTGGGGCCCCCGATGGCTTTTTTTTCTCACCTCTCCCTCGGGTCTGAGTGTGTGTGGGTAAAGTAGCAGGGCGGTGAATGCTGTTCCAGCATAAAAGTACCTTCCAAAGAGGATCTTTCAGCATAAGAACAGGCCTTTGTAAAGACAAGGCGTCTTGGGCCTATTTAACCCCTCAGCAAGCTGAAGTGTAAGGATTGACTTCCCAGAAAAATGGGTGAATGTCACTTGCTCTGTCGGGGGCCACTAACTGAGGATGCGTATCTGCGAGGGAGAAATGGTCAAAGTGGAAAGACGGTCCCATGACTATGTGGAGAGTGAGAAAGACATTTCACTCACTGATGAAATAATTTTGGAACATCTGCCATATGCCAGGTACTATGTCAAATGTGGAATTACAATAGATTTCCAAAGAAAAAACCAATAAAGCTTTCTGACTTCATGGAGCTTCCAGCCATTCTGATGCGGTAAGCTTCAAACAAAGAATTACACACACATATACAATTACGATCCCTACAAGGAGAGGCGTAGTGCAGAGGAAGTCCTTTTTGGTGGATTAACATACGGTTTGGTTTGCCAGCGGCGGTCTCAATTTATACCCATTTTCAGCCTAATTAACCCCAGTGTCTAATTTCACTTTTAATTTTTTTTTTTTTAAATTTTTTTTTTTCAACGTTTATTTATTTTTGGGACAGAGAGAGACAGAGCATGAATGGGGGAGGGGCAGAGAGAGAGGGAGACACAGAATCGGATACAAGCTCCAGGCTCTGAGCCATCAACCCAGAGCCTGACGCGGGGCTCCAACTCACGGACTGCGAGATCTTGACCTGGCTGAAGTCGGATGCTTAACCGACTGCGCCACCCAGGCGCCCCACTTTTAATTTTTTTTAATGCTTATTTTTGAGGGAGACAGAGACAGAGCACACATTGGGGAGGGGAAGAGAGAGAGAGGGAGGTACAGAATCCGAAGCAGGCTCCAGGCTCTGAGCTGTCAGCACAGAGCCCGAGGCAGGGCTTGAACTCATGAACCGCGAGATCATGACCTGAGCTGACGTCGGACGCTTAACCGACTGAGCCATCCAGGCACCCTCTAATTTCACTTCTAAAAGGGTCCTAGTTTGTAATAGAAACTATAAGGCCACCTAATAATAGGAAACTTGACCCAGTCAGGAAGGTAAGGAAGTCTTTCCTCAAGAAGTGATCAATGTGTTGAGATCTGCAGGAATAGGAATTAACCAGCCAAAGCGGGTGGGGAAAGAGAATAGTTCAAACAGAGGACTAAGACCCTATCATGAGACTGAGCGCAGAACATTCTAGGTGCTGCAGGTTGGGGCACAAGGAGTGAGGAAGTACAGTCCTGAAATGCAGTGGTCCAAGTTGTCGGGCCAGATCGTGTCTTCAAAGTCGGGGGGAAAGGTCTGGGGTTTTATTTTAAGACCAACAAGAAACTAAAGAAGTGTTTAAATCAAGACAGTTACATGAATGATCGGACTGAGGTTCCCAAAGAGTCACTCTGGTTGCATATGGACAAGAGAATCACTGCACGAGTGGAAAGGGGTACGGCAGAGAGAGACAGTGGCAACATTCGGGAGATATTTGGAAGGAAAAGTTGACCTCTTGAGAGGTGATTTGGATTTGAGAGACAAGGAGAAGGGTGTCAAAATACCTCCGAAGTTTCTGGCTTACATACTTGGGTTCATTTAGAGAGGTAGGAAACACTGAAAGAGTATTAGGTTGAAGGAAGAAATGTGAGTTTGATTTTACACATATTGAGTTTAAAGTACCTTTGAGATACTCAAGTGGATTTATCAAGTAGGCTGCTGGATATGTGGGTCTGGAGTTCAGAGTAGAGGCTTAGGCTCCCGACGAGTTTGTGAGTCATTTGTGTATTTTGGGTTTGGGAGATGCCCGGGAGAGATTGTCTGGAGGGAGAAGTCGCCGTAACCTGGGGCTGTGGGGGAAATTCCAGCTCTAAAAATATGTCAGAGGAAACTAACTAGGCAAAGGGACAGCAGCAGAGAGGCAGGAAGCAACCAGGAGAGTGAGGCAGCAGGGGGTGGGGGGCTGCTGAAAGTGATCAGAGGTATTTTTCGTGTGACCTGCTTGGAACAAATCCTGGTGAGGAACAAATAGCCTTTGCGAGCCCTCTTAGAGAAGGATTTCACGGTGCACACAGTTAGCCATGACGCCATACAAACACGGAAGCATTAATAGGACAGTGAGAGAGGGAACTGAAAGCCATTCATTAAAGCCTTCTCTGGGATCCAGGTTATTCTTAACCATTTTGAGTACAACCAAAAGAAAGCCAAGCCTGGGCTCCCCCTTGGTCTCTTCAGCCTGACTCGCCCACGTGGACGGAGAAGAGGGAATAGGGGGCTGGGTGACCTAGAAGTTTCACTGCTGTGGTCAGGACAGTGAGTCCTGACTGGACTCTGGGGTTCCTTGCCTGCTGGTTGCTGGGCAGGTATGGATACAACCCCACGCCCGTGTCACCTTCAAGCTCGTCACCACTATATCTCCTGCCAGTCACACACCCTGGAACTGAAATACGGTCTCTGTGCCACTGAGACACGTGACAATAATCGCGGCCGTCACTGCAGAGTTCATGTCTCTGGGAGAGCTGCTCGGAATATAATGGTTTGTTGATCACCCAGGAAACGCATCCAAATCTGATCGCTCCTTTGTGGAATCCTAAGCACGGACAGACATGCGCACTCACCATCAAAAGGATGCCCTGCTTTTGCGATAGATGCGTTCCCGAAATGTTTTGTGCTCATCAGATCTTCGTAAGCCAAGCAACAGATTTTTCTTTGACTTTACATTCTCATTTTAGAGATGATTTATTTTCAAATGACAAGTGTTTCTTAACATTCCTGGCTACAAGTTACTTTCTTTGTTCCTTCTTTCTCCTCAACTTCCCCCACCCCAATTTTTTGTCAAGAATTTAATGATCTAAAAACACTTAAAGCCATTAGGAAGTGACCATAGGAGAAGAATCCTTTCAAAGTATTATTAATTCATGGCTCTGCTGGGGCCCTGAGGTCCAGCACGTGTTTAGAGGACAACATTCTGGAGACAGGCGTCTGAACCAGAAGACCTCTGACTTCAGGCCCAGGGAAGTTTATGACGCAGAATAGGAATATGACTTCTCATCTGCCTGGATTTCTTTCTTTCTTTCTTTCTTTCTTTCTTTCTTTTTTTTTTTTTGTTAATTTTTCTCTTAATGTTTATTTATTTTTGAGAAAGGGAGGGAGACAGAGTGTGAGCAAGGGAGGAGCAGAGAGAGAGGGAGACACAGAATCCGAAACAGGCTCCAGGCTCTGAGCTGTCAGCACAGAGCCTGATGCGGGGCTCGAACCCACAAACCGGGAGATCGTGACCCGAGCCGAAGTCAGATGCTCAACTGACTGAGCCCCTGCCTGGATTTCTTTATGTGAAAATTGTCTTTCTGGGCCTGGACCTACAGTGGAATTTTAAACAGGAATTTCTCAAAGACGCATACCCACCTCCCTATATTATTAGAGTCACAAACGTTGGAAGAGTGTCAAAGGGGAAGCAGGGAGTCAGGAGGTAGTAAAATTTCATTACAACTTGAGCCTTAGTTCACCATTCCATGCCTTGGCCACCACAACAATGATATATCAGAGAGCCTTCCAACCATGAGTGGGAGAACTACAAATTATGGGTCCGTTCCTTTTGCTTCGCGCCCAGAATGGAAAACCAGCTCCAGCTGAAAGGCCACGGCACAGTAGGGGAACTGAAGACAGTTTCAGCATGGACGGTGCCTATAGACATTGATTTTTTTTTTTTCCAGTGAATTTTCTGAGCATTTTAAACATAACTAAGGACGCGATATCCCAAGATAAGAGCGCTATCAATGGAAGTTCATTTTTTTTTTCAAATGGAAAAGAATATGAGGGCTCCCCCTTGGTCTCTTCAGCCGGACTTACCCACATAGAGGGAGAAGAGGGAGCCGGGGGGCTGTGTGAGCTAGAAGTTTCACGGCCGTGGTCAGGAGAGTTGTTAGAGGCTCCTAGTCACAGGTTACATTTTGGGGCTCAGCCTCTGTGCACATCTCCTGCAGGTGGAAGAGCTGTTTTACATAATTATGTTATAAGCGGAAGCAGAATAAACCGTTATTTATGTGGGGGCTTTACTGCTCTAAGGCCCCTTGGATATTGTTCACTGGTTGCCTGCAGAGATCCTCAAACTCTAATTATGGGTGTTTTCCCTTCCATTCCCCCTGAGCACGTTACACATGGCTGTACATTCTTTGACATTTCTAATGAGAGGTGGAGTCTAGGTCTCCTCTCCTTGAAACTGGGCAGGCTCTGTGACGACATCGACAAGTAGAGTACGGTGGAGATGACACTCTGGCAATTTTCAGGCCCAGATCTTAAGGAACTGGTGCGTCCACTCTGTTTCTAAAAGCCCTGAGCTGCTGTATCAGAAGTCCGAGTATGGCAGGAAAGACTATCTAGAGAGGCTTGGACACCGTATGGCAAGAGAGTGGCCCAGCGGAGCCCAGGCTTCCTGGATTTCCTGGCAAAGTGCCAGGAATATATGTAATATGTGTGAAGCCACCTTAGACCCTCCAGCCCAGCCCAGCCTCCATGGAAACTCACCTTGTGTTCCCTGTCCGTGCCACACAGAACAGAAGGAATGCCTAGCTTAGCCCTGCCGAATTTTTGCCCCATTGATCATGAGGATAAACACAGTGATGTTTGCCAAGAAGCAGGTCTCTGACGAGAACCTGTGAATCATCCAAAAAAAAAAATCTTTTTTTCCTATTTCAAGAACTTCTTTCCAAGACACATGACTCCTTTATAACCACCTGAAGATTACAATCTACAGCACAAATTCCAGGCAGCACTGGGACATCTAAATTTGATGAGGCAGACAAAAAATTCCTGTATTAAATTCTTATCTAGTTTTGGAAACTTTCTCATAGATGCCCTGAGAACAGATGCCATTCATTCTTATTGACCTTTGCTCTACTGATTATAATCACATTCCCTGCCAGAAAGTGCAGTGGGTTAGAAAAAGTCGTCATTTTTAATAGGCTATTTCAGGAGCAATATATTAGATTTGTAGAAACCTCATTCCAGAACATCAAGGGCAATTTTACTGAGGAAATGTAAGAACTAAGTCCTTCTACCTCTGCAAGAACTTAAAGGTATTGGATGGCTAAAGTTACAAATTGATTTGATATACATCATACTTGGAGATATTACTCTTCTGTCTAAAATAAATCAATAGTTTCACTCAGTTTTTTGTTCACTCAGTTTTTGTAGATAGCATGCTGTCTACAGATGGACGAATGCCTGTTTCTCTAAAATGAACCGGTAATAGGACGTTCTGGTTATTCAAACATTCAAATATTTTATGAACTGAGAATTCCTGTCCATACCTTACAGCATTGGCCAATTTCAAAAAATTTCAAGTAAATGAAATACTTTGTACCTTCCACTGAGAATGATGTTTTACTCCCCTAATGATCCAGAAGGCTCTTGCATACCCACAGTGCTCAAGGGTGCCCTTGGGAAACTCACACCGTAGATAAAGAAAGCACAAGAAACTGGGAAATCCGTTGTTGGGTAGAATCCGTCCTTCACAGTAAGTTGTTCATTTCTCATCTCTCCTGTGGTTTTATTAAAGTAGAGCTAAAAAAAAAAAAAACAATTCACCTGCTCGTTCAAAACTTTTTGGTGTTCTAATTTGGTGTAATCGAGCATTCCCTATACATAAATAGGTATCTATTCCCTGGAAATAAAGCTTTCTGCTAAGTTCCTGGAAATGGGATGTATTCCAGCGGGGGCCGGGTGTGAAAAGTTAGAAACTCCACTGCGGGAGCAAATGTGCTCCCGCTCCTGGGGAAGGGAGCTCGGATACCAGGGAGGCGCCGGTGCGCGCACAGAACGAGCTTGCGTGGCTGAGTGAGAGGTGAGCCCCCGCATCTTTGCCACTGTGCCTCCCCGGGGGTGCAGCCCATTCACTGGTTCTCTGCCATTTACTCAGCCACTCCGTGTACCCCTTGTCAAGAGTCCCCACCTTTAGCATGCCTATTTGGCCCAAATTGAGGAGCTGTCATGGGGACTGCATAATTTTTGCGAAGCCTGCATTTTCACAAATGGAAACAGAGGCAAAGGCATAGGCGGCCGTCAGCATTCCTTCCTCTGCAGGATGCAGTCTCTCAGGCCAGGTGAGCCCAGGGAAGCAAAGCCACAGAGGCCAAGTCTGATTTGAGTATTTGTTGTCATTACCCAGATTATAAACCAGTGCAGTATGACATAAGGGTGGATTATTGGGTTCAATGACAGGATGAATCTGGTTCTCTCTAGCCCTGGGCAGACAGGTCTCTGCAGCCCAGCTCTTTCCCTAATGGCCTTGGCTCCAGCATCGGATGAATCTCACAACACCTTAAGAGGCTTTGGAGGCCAGCCCTGAGCAAGCCATCTGCCCAAATGTGTCCCCATATTCACACATGCAAACACTTCCCAGGCAGTTCCTGGAAGCTGGGATGGTCAACATCCAGCTTAACCTTCTCTACTGAAATGTTGGGGACTTAATCTTCATGGTTGGCTTAAGTAACACCCGATTTTTAACCAGCCTACTTTCCACCTGCAAACCGGCTCTGAAGCACCTGGAATCTTGCTGTCAATTCCTTTTCATGGATATATGTTTTATGTAGAAAAAAAAAAATTATGAAGCTAAAATGTCCTTGTGCCTTTCAAGCATCTGAAAACATGAAGCTCAGGGACTACATGAATGGATGGCGAATGAGTGGATGGGTCTTTTGTGTGCTGAATCATCCGTGGGGAACCCACCAACAGCTGTCAGTAAGGAAGTCGGGCCATCTGGGTGAATGAATAGGTAGCCTCGTACTATCATTTATGTCTACCATAGGATCGAGTTAATTAGTTAATTGAGTGACATTGGATTTTCCCAGCCTGAACTTCCTGAACATGAAAAGGCTTTTGGCTCGCCAGATGCAGACATTTGTTCATTAATTCATTTTTCCTTGAGCAAATATTGATTGAGCGCCTGTTGAGCATTATGCCTGGCTCTGTGCTAAGTGCTGAAGCTAAAGCAAGAAACTAGACAGACGTGGTCCCTGCCAACATGGAGCTTACCCTTGGAGAGGGAGCCATGTTCGGCACGTTACTACATAACTTGTTAATTACCACGTGGCAGCTGTGAAAATGAAAATGTAGAGGGTCCAATAAAAACATAAAATAGGAGATCTAACCTGGAAAGGTGGCAAATCGCAGTAAGCGTCCCTGCACAAGAGGCACCGAAGTCGATGGGAGTTAGCTAGGGCAGAGAGAGAGAAAGGTGTGCTAGGCAGAAGGAACAGCCGTGGGAAAACCCTAAAATCAGGTGGAGCTTGGCATATCACAGGAGCTGAGAGGCAGCTTGTTAGCAGGAGAGGGAGACCAGAATCACCTAGAACCTTACCAAATAGTTGAAAGATTTGGGATTTTATGCCAATGACAGTGACGAACCACTAAGGGCTTTAAGTGGCGATATAAAGTGATCAGATGTGGATTTTTGAACAGACTGTTTGGCCTCCTACAGAGAATGCACTGGAAGGAGCAAGGATGAGAACAGAGAGAGCAGTTAGAAGGTTCCTGCACAATCCAAGAGGAAGATTCTGGTGGTCATGTCTGAGGAATGGAGATTAGGGACAGGAAAGGAACTGTGATGCTTCTACCCTACGCCCCCAACGTTGTTCACTGTATAGCTTCGCTGCTCATTTTTGAAACAGAAATCAGTCACAAGAGAATAGGGACAGGAAGGGAAAATCATTAAAAGTCCAATCATTCAATAGACGTTTATTGTGTACCATGTTAGGCCCTATTTGTAGCACTTGGGGAGACGGAAGAGAACAAAAGAAAAAATTAAACCACACTCTAAGGGCAAGCCTCTGAAATTGAGCCCCTATTCCTGATTTCCTTAACCTGGAGCACATCTTGGCCTCGCATTATGTACCATAAGAAGGGGCGCTAAGGTAATCTTTACAACTTTCTCTACATTTCTTTTATTCGGCATTTCCTTTTTCCTCTTCTCTTCTATGACTTAGTATCAATTTTATCCCATTTTTCTGGGCACAAAAAAAAGTTTTGAGGAATGATATGCTAACCATTGAAAATGTGTCCAGAAAATTCCCTTCTGCACGGAGAGCGATCCCTTCCTCTGTAGTCCAGATGTGAGGTATTAATTTCTTTAGCATTCACCCTGTGCCAGGCGCTGTCTTAGGCGCTTTGTATGTATTACCTCTCTTCACATTGATCTTCGTAGCATTAGGAAGTACTATTATTACCCCAGTAGATGAGAACACTGAGGCACGCAGCATTTAAGTAACTTGCACTGGGCTCCACAGCTAGTGAGCACCAGGGTTCTCCTCGTGGAGAAGCAGGTAGAATGCCTTTTTCCATTCCAGTCCCTACCGGGCCACTGCCCTCAAATCTAAGCTCTGAACAGGCACAACCAGAAGCTCCACTCCGCTATAATAAAATCCTCAGGGGATTCTGCCACCCCTTTCCATCTGGGTTTCGGGTCTACAGCTGCTGATCTCCCTGTCACGAGGCCTGGTTTCCTTTGTGTTCTAGAAGCCATGCTTTCCATGCTCGACCCTCAGCATGTCACTGGGAATGAGGATAATGTGATCACATGGTAGAAAGGCCAAAAAGGGGTGGAACGTAGGCAGAGAAGGCCCCTTATTTTCATCAGCGCGTTGGATAATCCTTTGGAGGATGAAGTTTATAAGCCATGAGTGAACCTGAAATTCTGGCTGGCCAGATTTTGAGAAAATTCCCATCTGTTTTGCGTTTAAAATGGGCTTTTCATTTGTTGAGAAGTTTTGAATCAGGGATTATGTTAATACTAGACGTGGAAACATTCCCAAAGGTAAAACTCTTCAGAGGGGATTTCTTGGAGGATGTATTGAAGTTTTTGGTACGTAACCCATAATCTGTTTCCCTGGTGAGTGGGTATAGTCCCATTGGGTCTTACTCTGGGCCTATGGCCTCCCTGACTAACCAATAAGGAGAAGGTGGGTGTGGGCAGGGGCAGTGGCTGAGCGGGGAAGGGGGGCAGGGAAGTAGGGAGGCAGGGTGAGAAGAAGAGAACAGTTAGGTAAGAAAGCATTTCAATAGGTCAGGATGTGTCTCCATACTTGTGTGGTGTTTAACTATCTACACTGCCTGCTGGTGACATATTCAATTGGATCTACCTTTTATAAAATCACCATAGTATCATAGAAGGCCTGCCATCAACCAGATCTTGATCACTTACTGAGGACGGTTGAGGACATCTTTTTTTTTTTTTTTTTGTACTTGTTATTTTCCTCCAATCCCTGTGGTCCCCAACCCAGTGAAGGTTTTGAGAGACAGAGATGCCCATGTTCAAATCAGAAAAACAAAACGCTCCTAAAATAATGTGAAGAAAGCCACATTCATCACTGGCATTAGAGAGTGTTTGTAGGCTGGAAGTCTTGAAGGCAGTCTATCTGTTTTCCGAGAAAATCATCTTTAACAGAGATCTCTGTGGGGAATGTGGGTCACCAGCTGGGCTCCATCTCTACCAAAGAAGACACGAGAAGAGGAAGTGGACCCAAGTGGCGATATGGAAGATAAATATTGAGCACAACATACACAGGCAGTAAAAAGCAAAGCTGGTGTATAGGAGCAAGAATCCAATAGTTCACCCAGCCCTCTAGGCATGGATCCTAGGATTTTTTAAAAAGCTTCTCCTGAAAAGACCTCTGTGTCTCTGGAAATGGCAAGCATGTCATTTTGGTGCATCAGGCAGTGATTGCTCTGACCACCTCTGAGAACTCGGACCCCTGGGTCACTAGTCCTCTCAGTCCTAGAGCCCGGGTCACCACATCTGCCTCTGGCGTCAGGTCCGAGAAGAGGCATAAGGGCAGGTGCAGGCGGAAAGGGTGCTACTTACTGATGGAGATGGTGGAGGTGGGGGGCTGACCGGGTGATGCTGATGAAGGGGAAAGCCTCTGTCCCTGTGAAGCTTGTTAGAGACACAGGAACTTATGAGATTTGAACACTTTTATCTTCTTTCCCCCAGGCTCGCTTCAGAAGACTGTAATTTGGGGTACGAGGATGATAAAACCAACAGACATTTAGGTAGCCTTGCAAACCTCAGATACAAAGAGAGTCAATTAAAGGAGGAGCTTCGTTGTGACAAAAGATACGAGGAGAATTTCAGGGTTGGCTTCAGATTCACATCACTTCCTCTCATCCGTGACTCAGAAGTGAAAAGTGTGTGTGTGTGTGTGTGTGTGTGTGTGTGGTGTGTATTTATATGGGGAGAGTATGTGCAAAGCTGATTGCCCAGGTCACAGAAGTCATCTTAATTAATTTAATGATACAAATAAGAGTTATCCAGCACACGTCTGACCATTTAGCCTCCTCTCCTATCTTGATGAGGATGAAAGACAGAGGCTTACCTCGAGTAAGACCTGTCCTATCTATGTTTTCTGAGAAGCTAAGTGATTTGGGGATGGAATCTCCACATGGCAACGCTTCTTCCTCCTTCTAGAATTCAGAGAGGCTTAGCCCTCTAACAATGAAGAAATGAAATCTTAAAAAAATAAAAGGAAATGAAATCTCAGACATTAGAATATTCCGACTTTTATTTCATTTTCTCACCTGAAAGAGAACTTGGGGACACCTTGTTGGACTCAGTTCTCCTTGACTCTGACATTAGGGACTGAGCAAATAAGAAGAAGTTCGATTTTTCAGCATATAATTGCCCTTGCTGACAGAAATCAAATTTATAACGCCAGGAAGGTCTGGTTTTAATTCCCTCCATCTTCCTGGGATAGTGGGTGGCTTGGTTCATAAAGCTGATCTCTCACTTCTGGAATTGGATTGCATTCCCAAGCTGAAACATGTCTGCATTTAATTTGTATATACTCGTGTATTCTGGGTCTGTGCTATTCAATGAGAAATGGGGCTTAACTTCAGCATTGCAATACTGGCTGAGGAGCATTTTAACTTGTTACAGGTCTCCTAAGACACGGGGATTTTAAGCCATTGCTTTTCAAAAGTTGAGTGCGATTGTGTTTGTGCCAAAGGGAGAGTGGGGGAAGCAGTGGGGGATATGGTGTTTTATAAGGAGTCATTAAAATAGAGTTACACTTAACCAGGCAATTCTCTTTTTGCTTACATATCTAGGAAATAAGCCAAAAACTTAGCAAAGATTCAAAATGATTACTGATACTGAACAGCTCAAAAATTTTTCCCCTCTCTTAGTTTCTCTTTGTGCCAGTTGAAGACAAGATTTATATTCAGAAGTGGTTGTCTCTAGATGACTCAAATTTCTTTGGTGTGAATTAATACAATTCATTATAACAGAACTAAGAATAAGTCATATGATCATCTCCAATAATGGTCAAAAAACACATTTGACGTAATTCCTCAACAATCCATGTTAAAACGTAACAATTGAGAACAGTTTTGTAACATGACATGATAAAATTACACACACACACACACACACACACACACACACCTACCTCAGCCCAAAGCCTGCATCTATTTATTTATTTAGCAAGATAGAGTGTGCATGCACATAAGGGAGGGAGGGGCAGA
Organism: Prionailurus bengalensis; assembly: GCF_016509475.1. NCBI lineage: Eukaryota > Metazoa > Chordata > Mammalia > Carnivora > Felidae > Prionailurus > Prionailurus bengalensis. The sequence continues at coordinate 26,713,811 of NC_057358.1, forward strand.
GACAGAGAGAGAGATAGAGATAGAGATAGAGATAGAGAGAGAGAGAGAGAGAGAATCCCAAGCAGGCTATGTGCTGTCAGCGCAGAGCCTGACATGGAGCTTGAACTCACGAACCATGAGATCATGACCTGAGCCAAAATTAAGAGTCGGACACTTAACCAACTTAGCCACCCAGGTGCCCCCAAAGCCTGCATCTTAATCATGGGAAAACACTAGAGGCTTTCCACTAAGTCAGGAACAAGACAAGAATGGAAGAGTGTAATTAGCAGCATGAAAACATATGAAAGTATACAACCCACTGGGAACGGTAAGTATATAGTCAAATACAGAATAATATAATGCTTTCAAGTCTAGTATTAAAGCTGAAAGACAAAAGTGTTAAAGTAACTATAACTAAAATAATTTGTTAATGGATATACAAGATGAAAATATGTGAAGTGTGATGTCAAATAGCATTAAGTATGGAGGAACGTGAAATGAAAGTGTCATTTTTGTGTGCGATTGAAGATTTTACCCGCTTAAAATGGACTGTTGTAATGATAACGTGTGTCATGTAAGCCTCATGGAAAACATAAAAAAACCCTAAATAAAACCTAAAAAATATTATAAACAGTTACGTAAAATACAAAGAGAAAGGACACAAAGCATACCACTCCCAAAACTCATCACTTCACAAAGGAAGACATCAAGAGAGGACAAAAGGAATAAAGGGACTATGAAGCAGAAAATAGTTGACAAAATGGCAATAATAAGCCCTCACTGATCAATAATTACTTTAAATATAAATGGATTAAATTTCCCAATTAAAAACAGAGAGTAGCTTAATGAAGTTTTAAAAATCCAGCTATATACAGCCTACAAAAGACTCTATTTAGTGTTAAGGACATAGATAGGCTTGAAGTGAAGGTCTGGAAAAAAGATATTCTGTGCAAATGTAACCAAAAGACAGCAGGAGTGGTTAATCAGACAAAATAGACAAAATAGACTTTAGGTCAAAAACTGTAACAAGAGACAAAGCAAGTCATTACATAATGATAAAGGGGTCAACTCATCAAGAGGATATAACAATTATAAATATATATGCACCCAACATAAGAGCAATATATATGCTCTTAAAATATAGACAATAGATACAGATATAAAGCAAATATTAAGAGATTTGAAGGGAGAAACAGACAGCAATACAATAATTGTAGGGGACTTCAATACTCTCTGTGAGGTGATGGATATGTTAATTAACTTGACTGTAGTCATCACTATGTCCTTATAATGATGTGTATATATATCCAACATCATGTTTTACACCTGAAATACATACACTTTTTATATGTAATTTTTGTCAGTTACAAATCTGGAAAAATAAAATAAATAACTCTAGCAAGTTGGTAGTATAGTCACACGTCAAGATATTTTAAAATACAATATGTGATCATATATTCCTAGTTAGGTATATCCGAAGAATAAAAACAAAGCACAAAGAAATCTTAAAGTACATTCAGTAGTCTTATTTTTGCACTACCTCTGATAATACATAAATTGTGGGATAAAGCAGGTAAGTCACTTTGTTAGTGTTATTAGAAACCAAGATTTTCAACTAAATACAAAGGATTGCAAATGAAAGAACGGCTCTGCAACAATGAGCATCCTTTGAACTCAGACTGTGAATTATAAAAATCATTTCTTCCCTGGAGAAGGAAAAGTTGATTCTGGGTCTGGGGCAGGAAATGTACAACTTGAGCTTGGTGCCTCTCAGGTTATTTATCAAAATCTATTCGGATCTTGTCAGAAGGACAAATGGGAAAAAGGACATAGGAGCCAATTTAAAGGGGCTCCCTCTGGCCAAAAATTGTGTAACCTGAGCATCGAAAAGATAACTACAAAGGACTGAGACACATGAAATATACTAAGGTTCATGTGTTATAACGATCTTTTAAGAAGATAACTCATTGGTCAATGTTGGAGGTGGTTAAGACATCAACTCATTTTGAAAGTTCATATAAGATAAGACTTAAATATCTACCTTGCTTTTCATGTAAAGATAATATTTCAAAGTAACCAAATATTTGATGGAAGAATTATCTTCTTTAAAGAAGAGTTACCATGAGTAAATGCAGAAGGACTTATAGAATTGGAAAGAAATCACTAATACGTCATTGCCAGAGTTAGAAAAATTGTAACTGTAGTGAAATAATGGATCAAACCAGCAATCAGCAATGGCAGCTAAAGCCATTAGATGAGATACAGATGGACAAATTTTATAATAGATGGAGTGGCTGCCACCTGAACCCACTTATGTATCTTAGCACCACTGCAATTAGGAGGGACAAATATTATGTGCATTCTGATGTAATGCATTGCAAAGTACCCAGAACCCAGGTGAAAGGCCTGTATGCCAAAAACTATAAAATACCGATGAAAGAAATTGAAGATGACACAAACAAATAAAAGGATAACCCATGCTCATGGATTGGGAGACCCAATGTCATTAAAATGTCCATACTACCCAGAGCAATAAACAGGAGTTTAATGCAGTCCCTACCAAAATACCAACAATATTTTTCATAGAACTAGAACAAATAATGTTAAATTTTGTATGGAATCGCAAAAGACCCTGAATAACCAGAGCAATCTTGAGAAAGAACAAAGTTGGAAGTATCACAGTCGAGATTTCAAAACATACTACAAAGCTGTAGGAATGAAAACAGTGTGGTCCTGGCACAAAAATGGACACATAGATCAACAGAACCGAATAGAGAGTCCAGAAATAAACTCACACTTATCTGGCCAATTGATCTAGGACAAATGAGGCAAGAAATTGCAGTGGGGGAAAAGACAGTCTCTTCAACAAATGGTGCTGAGAAAACTGGACAGCCACATGTAAGAGAGTGAAACTAGACTACTTTCTTACACCCTACACAAAAATAAACTCAAAGGATTAAATACTTAAAACTCCCTGAAGTAAACATAGGCAGTGACTTCTTTGACATGAGCCATAGAAACATTTTTCTAGCTGTGTCTCCTCAGGTAAGGTAAACAGAAGTAAAAGTAAACTGTTGGGACTACATCAAAATAAAAAGCTTTTGCACAGTGAAGGAAACCATCAACAAAACAAAAAGTCAACCTAGTGAATGGGAGAAGATATCTGCAAATGACTTATGCAATAAAGGGTTAGTATCCAAAATGTATAAAGAATTTAAACAACTCAACACCAAAAATAAAATCTGTCTGAAACATGGGTAGGGGACCTGAAGGTGTATTTTTCCGAAGACATATAGATGGCCAGTAGACACATGAAAAGATGCTCAACATCACTCATATGAGGGAAATGCAAATCAAAACCACAATGAGATATCTCACACCTGTCAGAATGGTTAAAATAAAAAAAAAAACACATGAAACAAGAGTTGGCGAGGATGTGGACTCATGCACTGTTGGTGGGAATGCAAGGTGGTGTAGCCACTATGGAAATTTTATGGAGGTAACTCAAAAAGCTAAAGCTAGAATTACCCTATGATCCAGTTTTCCACTACTTGGTATTTATCCAAAGAAAATAAAAGCACTAATTCAAAAAGATATGTGCACCAATGTTTATTGCAGATATGGAAACAACCCAAGTGCCTGTAGACACATAAATGGATAAAGAAGATATAGTGTGTGTGTAATATATATATATATATATATATATATATATATATAGGAATATTACTCAGCCATCAAAAAGAATGGGATTTTGCCATTTGCAACAACATAGATGGACCTAGAGGGTATAATACTAAGTGAAATAAGTCAGTCAGAAAAGACAAATGCCATATGATTTCTCTCTTATGTGGAATTTAAGAAACAAACAAATAAACAAAGAAAATAAGAGACAAAAACCAGACTCTTAAATACAGAAAACACATTGGTGGTTACCAGAGGGGAGGTTGGTGAAATAGATGAAGGGGGTTAAGAGGACACTTACCCTGATGAGCACTGGGTAATGTATAGAATCATTGAGTTATTATGATACACCTGAAAAGAATATAACACTGTATGTTAACTACACTTCAATTAAAAAAGAAAAGAAATACCTAGAATCACCTATGGAATATTCTTGTCCAAAACACTGACTCTGAATAAGGCCAGGTGTTTGTTTATTTATTTTTTATTTATTTATTTTTCAATATATGAAATTTGTTGTCAAATTGGTTTCCATACAACACCCAGTGCTCATCCCAAAAGGTGCCCTCCTCAATACCCATCACCCACCCTCCCCTCCCTCCCACCTCCCATCAACCCTCAATTTGTTCTCAGTTTTTAAGGGTCTCTCATGCTTTGGCTCTCTTCCACTCTAACCTCTTTTTTTTTTCTTCCTCTCCCCCATGGGTTTCTGTTAAGTTTCTCAGGATCCACCTAAGAGTGAAAACATATGGTATCTGTCTTTCTCTGTATGGCTTATTTCCTTAGCATAACACTCTCCAGTTCCACCCACGTTGCTACAAAGGGCCATATTTCATTCTTTCTCATTGCCACGTAGTACTCCATTGTGTATATAAACCACAATTTCTTTATCCATTCATCAGTTGATGGACATCTCGGCTCTTTCCATAATTTGGCTATTCTTGAGAGTGCTGCTATAAACATTGGGGTACAAGTGCCCCTATGCATCAGTACTCCTGTATCCCTTGGGTTAATTCCTAGCAGTGCTATTGCTGGGTCATAGGGTAGGTCTATTTTTAATTTTTTGAGGAACCTCCACACTGTTTTCCAGAGTGGCTGCACCAATTTGCATTCCCACCAACAGTGCGAGAGGGTTCCCGTTTCTCCACATCCTCTCCAACATCTATAGTCTCTTGATTTGTTCATTTTGGCCACTCTGACTGGCATGAGGTGATATCTGAGTGTGGTTTTGATTTGTATTTCCCTGATGAGGAGCGACGTTGAGCATCTTTTCATGTGCCTGTTGGCCATCCGGATGTCTTCTTTAGAGAAGTGTTTATTCATGTTTTCTGCCCATTTCTTCACTGGGTTATTTGTTTTTTGGGTGTGGAGTTTGGTGAGCTCTTTATAGAGTTTGGATACTAGTCCTTTGTCCGATATGTCATTTGCAAATATCTTTTCCCATTCCGTTGGTTGCCTTTTAGTTTTGTTGATTGTTTCCTTTGCTGTGCAGAAGCTTTTTATCTTCATAAGGTCCCAGTAATTCATTTTTGCTTTTAATTTCCTTGCCTTTGGGGATGTGTCGAGTAAGAGATTGCTATGGCTGAGGTCAGAGAGGTCTTTTCCTGCTTTCTCCTCTAGGGTTTTGATGGCTTCCTGTCTCACATTCAGGTCCTTTATCCACTTTGAGTTTATTTTTGTGAATGGTGTGAGAAAGTGGTCTAGTTTCAACCTTCTGCATGTTGCTGTCCAGTTCTCCCAGCACCTTTTGTTAAAGAGGCTGTCTTTTTTCCATTGGATGTTCTTTCCTGCTTTGTCAAAGATTAGTTGGGCGTATGTTTGTGGGTATATTTCTGGGGTTTCTATTCTATTCCATTGGTCTATGTGTCTGTTTTGGTGCCAATACCATGCTGTCTTGATGATGACAGCTTTGTAGTAGAGGCTAAAGTCTGGGATTGTGATGCATCCTGCTTTGGTCTTCTTCTTCAAAATTACTTTGGATATTCGGGGCCTTTTGTGGTTCCATATGAATTTTAGGATTGCTTGTTCTAGTTTCGAGAAGAATGCTGGTGCAATTTTGATTGGGATTGCATTGAATGTGTAGATAGCTTTGGGTAGTATTGACATTTTGACAATATTTATTCTTCCAATCCATGAGCAGGGAATGTCTTTCCATTTCTTTATATCTTCTTCAATTACCTTCATAAGCTTTCTATAGTTTTCAGCATACAGATCTTTTACATCTTTGGTTAGATTTATTCCTAGGTATTTTATGCTTCTTGGTGCAATTGTGAATGGGATCAGTTTCTTTATTTGTCTTTCTGTTGCTTCATTGTTAGTGTATAAGAATGCAAGTGATTTCTGTACATTGATTTTGTATCCTGCAACTTTGCTGAATTCATCAATCAGTGCTAGCAGACTTTTGGTGGAGTCTATCGGATTTTCCATGTAAAATATCATGTCATCTGCAAAAAGCGAAAGCTTGACTTCATCTTTGCCAATTTTGATGCCTTTGATTTCCTTTTGTTGTCTGATTGCTGATGCTAGAATTTCCAACACTATGTTAAACAACAGCGGTGAGAGTGGGCATCCCTGTCGTGTTCCTGATCTCAGGGGAAAAGCTCTCAGTTTTTCCCCATTGAGGATGATGTTAGCTGTGGGCTTTTCATAAATGGCTTTTATGATGTTTAAGTATGTTCCTTCTATCCCGACTTTCTCAAGGGTTTTTATTAAGAAAGGGTGCTGGATTTTGTCAAACGCCTTTTCTGCATCGATTGACAGGATCATATGGTTCTTATCTTTTCTTTTATTAATGTGATGTATCACGTTGATCGATTTGCGAATGTTGAACCAGCCCTGCATCCCAGGAATGAATAAGGCCAGGTGTTTAAATCTAACCACAAGTTTGAAAAATTATGGCGGGTAGAAAAACATGGTAAATAACACAATGAGAATGAGGAAAGTTCCTTTTGGACAAATGATCCAATTTCTTCAACAAATAAATAAAAGGAGGAGAAACTTATATACATTTTAAAACTTTAAGAGACATAATCAAGTGCAATGTGATTCTTATTTGGACTCTAATTTAAACAAACCAACTGTAAAAAGACAATTTTGGAAACCGGGAAACGTGAATGTTGGCTGATTACTAAGGAACAATTGTCAATTTTGTGGAGAATTACAATGGCAGTGTAATTATATTTTTAAAATCCTCAAGTGTTAGAGGTATATACAGAAATATTCATGGGAATGGCACCATATTTGGGATTTAATTTAGAACACTTCAACAAAAAGTTGGGGAATGGATTCAAATGAACCAACTATGATAGAATGTGGACACCTGTTGAAACTAGGTGATAGGTACTCAGGGACTCATCACATCATTTGCTCTTTCTTTCTCTTTTCACTTTTGTTGTGTTTGAATATTTCCATACCAAAAAAATGTTTCAAAAAATCTTGGTATTAAAAAGGGTCCTTATGGAAATAAATACCATGTAACATTTCAAGTGAAACTTCAATAGTGAGACTAAAGAAGTCCTATCCACCAAATTCAAGAAAGAAAAAGGCTGTGTGTTCTTTGGTCATAGTCCAAAGCTATGAATTGGTGACCTCCAAAATCGATCTTAAACTCTTTCCAATTCATCCGCAACAACTTTCCTTCAGTACTCCTACTCTGCAAGTCAGCTGATCAGAACAGCCTTCATCCATCAACAAAACTTTCATGGCCCAAGATCAGCCAATCCCCAAACATTTCTGAAGGTTTCCCAAGCCTTCAACTTCATGCATTCCAAAACCTGAGATAAGATCACCAGCTTGTTTTGTTCAGTGGGACTGTAACTTGTACGTATAGCCCTTCTTGCAGCAAGTGATAAATTCAGGTCTTTGTTTCAGAAAAGGAGTAGCTTCGTTTGATAAAAGAATAAACCCATTCAGGGGCATCTGGGTGGCTCAGTCGGTTAAGCATCCAACTTCGGCTCAGGTCATGATCTCATGGTTCACGAGCCCGAGCCCCGCGTCGGGCTCTGTGCTGACAGCAGAGCCTGGAGCCTGCTTTGAATTCTGTGTCTCCCTCTCTCTCTTCCCCTCCCCATTTGTGCTCTGTCTCTCAAAAATAAATAAACATTAAAAATTTAAAAAAAAATATATATATATAAACCCATTCAAAACAATTTTGAATGTTGCTAAAATCACCAAGGTCAAGTGTTGGGACCTTGAACCTATGTTTGCAAGCAGCTCAAGTTGCACTAGCTTTATACAGGCAAATTCTAGAATGAGGCCCAACCATTAAATATGAACTCTCATCTCCCACTTCTCTGAGTGGGGGGAATCAACCAAGTTAATAAGACTCAACAATACTGAAGACAGGTTGGGGAAAATTTCTTGAGATGCCCTTAAGTATGATTTGTTCACCTTCCATCCTGAAACACACTGATAATCAATAAATGTTTACAAATGGGCATTTGCTTTTACGTACTTTTAAGTAGATTTCAATGTGTCTGTCATAAAAGGGAAAAAGGGGTCAGGCCACTCTGTTAAAATGTGCATTCCACCTGTAATATTTATACCAAGTGAATAAAAAACATCATGTTCCAAATGACTTTAGTTGATGTGTGACTATTCCTGAGTGAGATCTATAGTTTATAGAAGTACACGTATAAATGTATAAATTCCTCCAAAGGAATTATTCTCCAATCTATGATCTGAGTTCCAATACTTTTCATTTGAGACCTCAAAAGGAGAAGACAATATATATTAAAACAGATGAAGTGTATGATGCTTGGATTCAGTTATTCAAGATACATTATAAAAGTGTTTTTTTAAACTTCTTTTATCTAAGTTATCATTAGTATATTTGTTCAGGAGTCAATATCATCTGTATCTTATCAAACTGTGAAGCGTTTCAATATGGTAAATTAAGGAGTTATCCAGGAATGTCATATGGACTTTGCTGGTACTTTTTATGTACTAAGAAATGACTTCATAGATTTCTCTGGTGACTTCGATTAAGTCTCTTGTGACTGCCAAACTGATATAAAAACTTACTGCCATCTTGAAATGATCAAATACTAAATACTCAAATGGATGTAATTTGAGTACACCATTGAAAAATCAAACACTTTGTGAATGAATTCAGTCTAGGAGAAATAATATTTGGGAAATTATGCCTGAATATCTTTGAAAATTGAGGCGTACTTGTGGAAAAAGTACTCAATGTTTTCTTCTGTGGTCTAATTTTTGGGAATTTCTTTATGAATAACATCTCACGCACTTCTCTACCTTAACTAATGTGCCACACTACTATTCCCTTTTATTTTTAAGTTGTGTGTTTCTCCTAATTTGTGGAGTGATAGGGTACAGAATTATAATATCACTCAGAATAATTAATAAATATGGGTATAGTACAGTTACTGAGACAAGACAATCTTAGTGTCAGTAATAAAGAAAAGCCATTTTATTTTATTTTATTTATTTATTTTTTTAAAGTTTATTTATTTTTGAGACAGAGAGAGACAGAGCATGAACAGGGCAGGAGCAGAGAGAGAGGGAGACACAGAATCTGAAACAGGCTCCAGGCTCTGAGCTGTCAGCTCAGAGCCCGACGCGGGGCTCGAACTCACGGACCGTGAGATTGTGACCTGAGCCGAAGTCGGACGCTTAACCGACTGAGCCACCCAGGTGCCCCAAGAAAAGCCATTTTAAAACAGGGCTCCTCTCTCTAGTTTTAGGGGTCAGAGATCTCCAGAAATAGGGACATTTTTGGAAAGAGAATTTTTAGCCTATCAGATTTTTTAAAGTGGTCCCTGACTGTGCAATCAGATTAAGGCCAAGTATGTAAATGCCAACCTTTGGATGGGATCTAACCATTTAGTCAACTATCTGGATATTTTGTCTGTACAAACCAAGCCAACCACTATTTGATAACTGAACAAATTTTCTCCTTTCATTTGGGTATGCCAAACACTTTCATTACTTTTTTTCATTCAAGTATAACTGACATATAACATGATATTCACTTGGGGTGTATAACAATGATTTTCTCTCTGCATCCATTGTAAAATGATCATAGTAAGTCTAGTTAACATCTGTTACCATACACAATTAAAATTTTCTTCTTGTGATGAGATCTATTACATACGTGCAACTTGCAAAGATGCAATACCGTATTATTAACTATAGTCTCCAGGCTGTACATTACATCCCTATGATTTATTTCATAACTGGAAGTTTGTATCTTTCGACCTGCTTCTCTCATTTTGCCACCTCCCACCCCTGCCTCTGGCAGCCGCCGATCTGTTCTCTGTATCTGTGAGTTTGTTTTGTTGTGGTGGTTGTTTGTTTGTTTTAGATTCCACATGTAATGAGATCAGTGGTTATTTCAAGCATTTTTATTATTATCCTCATTTGTTAGATGAGGAAATTGAGGCATAGAATTTCTTTTTTTTTCTTTTGTACTTTATTTTGAGAGAGACAGAGACATCGCAAGTGGGGGAGGAGCAGAGAGAGAGGGAGAGAGAGAGGACACTAAGCAGGCTCCATTTCTCCAGCACAGAGCCTGATGTGGGACTCGAACTCTCAAAACCATGAGACCATGACCTGAGCTAAAACCCAGAGTCCAAGGCTTAGCCGACTGAGGCACCCAGGCACCAGCCCCCCCCTTTTTTTAAACTTTATCTTATTTTTTTGGTTAGGTAGTTTCTTCAAGTTCGAGCTATCTGGGCCCAGGGAGTAGAGCCCACTCTTTCTTAATCACTATAAGGTTCTGTATGCCCAGATAATAGCTTAACTTCAGGTTAACATTTCAAGATTTAACTCATGAAATTTCTCATATTTAGGGAAAATTGACCATCATTTCAACCGAGGCTAATTTCTTGCTTAATATAGCTCTGCTCCTTATATGTTGTTTCCCATTATATCTATTCATTCAACTTTAGTAATGTGGTTTATTGGTCTGTTTCCCTTTCAGGACTAGATATCCCTGTAATAAAGGGATTGTGTCTTATGCATTACTATACCCTTCGCACAAAGCTTTGTGCACAGTAAGTTCTAAATTAATATTGTTGTAAATGAATTCATTTTATTTCCCTTCTAGGTGTGCATGAGGGAGAATAATCTTAGAGGCTACTGGAAGAGTAGCTAAGAATCTTAGAATCTTCTGGAAGAGTTATCTAAACTTGGGGTTGGTTTTCAATTGTACTGGAATAGTGACCAGTGAGGATCTGGCCAGATTGACTAAAACAGGGTGTTCCAGAAAGTCAGATGCCTACATATAATACCCTAAATCATCTTCCTATCAGTGTAACCTGAAAATAATAAGCAAGAGACTATGTAACATGATTCTCAGGTTTTTATTTTAATGATAAAATAGTAGTCAGTACGTGGCTCTAGCCATTATCTGGCACCTAACCAGGGGGAGGAGAGGAAAACAAAACAAAAGAAACCGACAGAGAAGCCACAGCCTTTGCCTTTTCCAGGTACTCAGAACAAGGATTTATCTGTAACTTGAGGTTCATGAACTCCCCACCATGGTATGCAAGATTTGGTTGCTTGTATAAGTGAGTACCTCTTTGAATACCCAGATTAAAACAAACAAACAAACAAACAAACAAACACTGCTTTGGGGGATCTGTGCAATCTAGCGATAAAACCATACTTGCCCTTGTGCTGCAGTATCAAAGCATCTGTATTAGGGCCTCAGACAGTCTGTTCAGTAGTTGTTGGTATATTTTCTTCCATTTCTGCTCCACAAGATTCTGGAAAATGAAGAAGGTATTTTCTTTCATTTTTGTGCCCCTAGCACCTGGCAACATGAAGCCTTATAAATGGAAGGTTTTCGATTAAAAAGAACGAATGTATGGCCTAGAAATTGTAGAAGTTACAGTCTTCTGGAATCTTGTAGAATCTTCTGGAAGAGTTTAATCCTTCATTATCATGTATATAAGTTTCTTAGTACATAAAACAGGGCTACTATTACATATTCTGGGGGGAAATAAAAAGAGACTAATTGTAGGAATAAATTCTTAAATTATTACTTTTTTCTTTCTGGAGTCATTAGCTTTACATTTCACTGGTGAAAAATACAAGACTAGGTATTTTCTGACCAGCTAGTTTGGCCAGTGGTAGGAGAAATGCATGTCTTTAGAACACTATTGGTACCTCAAGTCTTTTGAGGTCCTTTGAGAATTTCTTCTCTAGAATTCCCAAAACTTTGCATTTTGTTGGGCATGCTTCGTTGTGTTTCCAGATGAAACCTATGACTAGGAACTCAGGGGCTAGAAAGCACTTGAGCTGCATGGACAGGGCAACTGGCAATGGACACAGAAACAAGAACTTGGGTCTCAGTCCTGTTCAGTTATTAACTTGAAGGTGATCTTAAGCATGCCATTCAACCTCCGGTGACCTCCATTTCATCAGTCTATAAGTGAGGGGGCGGGTTTAGACAAGAGAAGAGCAGTGGAGAAGCAGAGAGAGAGGGAGAGAGAATCTCAAGCAGGCTCCGCACTATCAGCACAGAACCCGACACGGGCTTGATCCCACAAACGGTGAGGTCATGACCTGAGGTGAAATCAAGAGTCAGCCACTTAACCAACGGAGCCACCCAGGTGCCCTCTGCCCTTATCTTTGTACAGAGGTCACTCATTAAAGTCTTTTTTACCTTATAAATAAAACTAATAAAAAAATCAAAAAAATAAAGTCTTTTTTACCTTTTCTCATTTTAAGAAGGAGGTAGATTGTATCTGCACACTTAGTGAAAGAATAGTTCTGAGAACTTTTCAGCTGTAATTTTTTTAGTGATCTGATTCAGACATTTGACACAAACAGGAACTTATTAAACACTTTGACAGAAGTGGATCTGCACAGGGACCTGACAGAAGTTACCTAATCTTTTGAAATCCTGACAATTATGTCATGGGGTAAACAGACGCTTTTGATAGTGTTTCATCTTCCTTAAATATTTCAATGAATTTACCCATAGAAAATGAAAACACTAATTTGAAAATATATGCACCCCCATGTTTATAGCAGCATTACTTACATTATCTAAGATATGGAAGCAGTCCATTGATAGATGAATGAATAAAAGAGATGTGATATATATATATATATATATATATGTGTGTGTGTGTGTGTATATATATATATATACACATGTATATATATATATACACACACACACACATATATATATATATACCATATATGTGTGTGTGTGTGTGTGTGTGTGTGTGTGTGTATATATATATATATATATATATATACCAGCATATATATATATATACACACACACCACCATATATATATATATAATGGAATATTACTCAGCCATAAAAAAGAATGAAATCTTGCCATTTGCAACAATATGGATGGACCTAGAGGGTATAATACTAAGCTATACAGAGAAAGACAAACACCATATGATTTCACTCATATGTGGAACTTAAGAAATAAACAAACAGAAAGAAAAAAGAAGAGGCAAACAAACAAACAAAAAAACAGATTCTTAAATATAGACAGCAAACTCGTGGTTACCAGAGGGGAGGTAAGTTGGGGGGAAGAATGAAATGGATAAAGGGGATTAAGTGTACGCTTATCATGATAAGCACTGAGTAATATATAGAATTGTTGAATCACTATATTGTACCTTTGAGACTAATACAACATTGTATATTAATTATACCTTAGTTAAAAACAACAACAACAACAAAAAAATGTTGCGATGGAAATGGTTCCTAGATTTGTTGGCAGGTCCTGGGGAGATTAGGGTTAAAGACAACTGTTTATAAAAGTACACTGTGGTTGGTTTACACTGAGTTCAATTTCTTTAATTAGATTACTCTTTTGGAAGGTAGAAGATATATTTTCTAATAACAAAAAGTACCCCTAGAATATACTAAAGGACTGAGAAGTCTATATTGTGGTTGACCAGCTGACCAAAAGCATAAATCAAAATAGACTCTTGGCATGTAAATGAGAAATTTTCTCCAAAAGAAATCTGGTGGAACTCACCTAAGTCCAACTCTATGTTCTGGGAAGAATGCAAGGACAAAGTGACAATGAGAGAAAATTCTGAAGACCCTCTGAAACTTTAGCACATTGAGCTCTCTTCTGGAGTTAAGATTGAAAGCAGAATTAGCAACTAACTTCTCCAAAAGAACAGGAGAAATCTAATTGTTTGCCTGATATATTAAGATTTGAATAAATCTTAAAGGAGGGATAAAAATTCACAGGTAGACTGGGGAAGGAAGAAAAGGCTTTCAAAGCAAAAAGAGCAGGGCAAGCAAAGGCACTGAGGTATAGAATGGCTTTGTCCATTCAGGATCAACAAGAAGAATGGTTCTACTTTACAGTTTAAAATGAAGATGTAGCAGGAGACCAGATGAATAAAGGTCTGTACATGACACGCTAAGGACCTTGTCCTTCATTCTACAAACCAGTTACTTACCACTATGAGTTAAATTGTGTTTCCCAAAAAGATTTGTTGCAGTTCTAACCTCTAGTACTGTGAACGTGATCCTATTTAGAAACCCAGTCTTTGTAGATATAATCAAGTCGAGATGAGGTCATTAGGGTATGCCTTAATTTAATATGACCAGTGTCCTTAGAGAAAAAGGAAATGCCATGTAGAGACAGAGGCAAAGGCTGGAGTGATGCAGCTGTAAGCCGAGAACTGCCGATCGCTGACATTTACCATCAGAAGCTACAAAGAAGTAGAGAAGGATATACTACTGAGAGTCTCACAGGGAGATGGCCTTGCTGACACCTTGATTTTGGACTTCTAGCTTCCAGAGCTGTGAGGAAATACATTTCCATAACTTCCTTCCTTCCTTCCTTCCTTCCTTCCTTCCTTCCTTCCTTTTCTTTCTTTTCTTTTCTTTTCTTTTCTTTTCTTTTCTTTTCTTTTCTTTCTTTCTTTCTTTCTTTCTTTCTTTCTTTCTTTTCTTTTGTTCTTTCTTTCTTTCTTTCTTTCTTTCAGTTTCTTTATTTTGAGACAGAGACAGTGCAAGTGGGGGAGGGGCTGAGAGAAGGGAGAGAGAGAGAATCCCCAGTGGGCTCCACACTGCCCATGCAGAGCCCCATATGGAGCTCACACCCATCAAACCATGAGATCATGACCAGAGCTGAAACCAAGAGTCAGTCTCTTAACCGACTGAGCCACCCAGGCGCCCCTCCATTACTTTAAATCGCCTACTTTGTGGGTACTTGTTATGGTTGCTCTGGGACACTAATACACTTCCATAACTGCCTGTAGGGACAAGGGTTGTTCTGGAAATAGGTGAAGTGGCCACGTGTAATATAATAGAGAGTAGAGGCAATAGTAGCAAACTAGAGAACAGTGTTAATCTTTATATTAAAATATATTTTTCCAATTGTTAACTTATTTATTTTGAGAGAGAGAGAATGAGATGGAGAGGAGAAGAGAGAGGAGGAGAGAGAAAAAACAGGCTCCACACTCAGTGCGGAGCCTGACGAGGGGCTCAATCTCACGACCTTGAGATCATGACCTGAGCTGAAATCAAGAGTCGGGCGCTTAACCGACTGAGCAACCCAGGTGCCTTAATATATGTTTCAAATATGGCCTGCAGCAAACAGAAAGAATCTGTGGAATAAATTAGACACGTAAACTCTCAGGAGCGTGCGTCCTGCTAGGTAATGGGAAGAATCCAAAGGGTTTTAAGCTATGGGCCGATCTGAGTTGTGCATTGCAGAAAAATTGCCCTGATGTAAATGGGGAGGGTTTGTTAAAAAAGTGAAGGAAGGAGAATTTTGTAAGAGCCAGGTGAGAGATGATGTAGATGTGGACCAAGACAAGAACAGTGAATATGGGGGGGGGAGGGGCTGTGGGATCAATTGCAATTGGTTTTTAAAGTAAGGAAGTGGGGGAATTGGGTTGGGGCGAGTGACGAATGATGACAGTGTGAGTGAATTAGCCATGGCTATAGCCATGGCTATGCTGTATAACAAATCACCCCAAAATTCAATGTCTGACAACAACAATTTCTTCTCTTGGATCCGAAGGTTGGCTGTGGCTTGGCTAAACTCGGCTGGGCAGCTGGAAAATCTCTCCTTTTCACTGAATGTCTGTGGTCTGGATGTGCTGCTTTGTGTGTGTCTCATTCTCTTCAAGCTAGATGGCATGTGGCAGAAGTGAGAGACAGCAAGACAGCAAGAAGAAACTCAAAGCCTCTTACGGGTAGGCTTAGGGAGGGCACGTTATCTGCTCTACCCATTTCCATCGGCCAAAGCCACATAGGTCCAAAGTCAATGGCAGGGAAGTGCGCCCCTCCCCTAGTTAGGCTATGACAATGGTATGGTTGTGGGAGGGGTGAAGAATTAGGGCCAGTAACTCAATTTGTAATATTCTTTCATCTGGCCAGAATTATTCATATCCCTTTCCCATGTAAATTCACTCACTAACATCCCAATACCCCTCAAATCTCATCAAGTCATGGCATCAGGCTCAAAGTCCAAGATTTGTGATCTATATCAAGCTCAGATGTGGCTCTTCTTAGCTTCTTAATTCTTGTTAACTAACAAACAAGTTATCTGCCCCGTACATGCCCAACATACAATGGTGAAAACAGGAACATGGGGACCCAGCAAACCCTCTCATTAGAAAAAGAAAAGAAAAGAAGACACATAGCACTGGCCTACAACAGTTTTGAAGTCTCGTCTGGCAAATGTCAGGTCCTTCCCTAGGTAGGGAATGTGCCTTAAATAGACCAGGGTCCTTTTGTCTTTGTGGATTTTGGTTTCCCATTTTAGGATTTTTGGGGGCCATTTCCAAAGAGGAGTTTAGAAATGTGCCCATTTTATTGGCTAAGTTGCTTTCCAAGACTGTTACCTCTCTTGTAGGAGGTTAGGGGTCCAGAAGTCTCTACAAATTTTGATAAGTTTTGGTTTCTTTTCATACAGGCTGGCAGTTCTTTCCGGTAGATCTTTAGTCACCGGCAGCTAAAAGTACTCATCTCATTCTTTAAACATTCTACAAAACTATCTTGCCCAAGTTCTTAAGTTCATTAAGTACCTGTTTATCTTCCAAGTTATCATAGGTAATAGTTTTAGCAAATGCTTTACCACCGCATACAATAGATCACCATTATTTCAGCTTCTTCTAAGAATTTCTTCAATGCTGCCTGCCACCTAGTCCTAAAGCCAATAGTACATATAATGAGTTCTTATGAGAGCACTTCTTTTACGAGCCAACTTTTACATCGGTTAGCTTTTGCTACAAAAACATCACCCTAAACTCAGTGGCTTAAAAAGACAATCATTTATCCCCATAGATATGAAATTTGACCAGCATATGGCTGATCAACCCGCACTGGACTGCCCAGTGAGACCATGACTAAGATGGGGATTCAGAATGAGTACTGTTCACCATGATTTGTGAAGAGGGGGGAGAGCAGACTTGGGAGAAAGAAGAAGAACATCAATGGTGATGCCTGTGAGACACTCAGGAGGAAAAGACATGGGACAAGGAAAAGTATCGGAGAATAGTCTTGGCTAGTGGGAGAGACAAAGAAAGTTACAGGGTCATTGGGTTGTGCCTAAGAACACGGGAACGGATGAATACCTAAGGTGATCACATAAAGTGACAAAAGGCTCTATTATGAAACTTTAGGGTGCACTGACATTTAGGCAGTATGGAAAAGAGGAGAAGCTCACAAAGCAAGCTTTGATGGAATAGTGCTGCAGGAGAGAATAGTCTCGCCAAAGGAGAAGAGTTTCGTTATCGTGGCAGTGACTTACACAGCTAAAAATTGCAGAGTGGCCAAGTCATAGAAGAACAGAGAGGAATCTTTTGGATTTGGCAACTAGGAGATCACTGATAGAGAAACCAAATAGTTTATCTTCAAACTAGGACACACCTGAGAGTGCACAGAGGTGCTGTTAATAATTACAGCAGAACAACACGTGTCCTTGGGCAAACAAGGGCATATGGTCACACTAGTCTCTGGGGACCTCTGCCAGACTGTTGGCTTAAGTGGAGTGTGAGCTCGATTGGCCGTGAACAGAAGAGCGATATGGGGGCAAGGAAAAGCTGAGACAGCAAGAGTAGATTTCTTTCTAGGAGCTTGCTTGGGTAAGGAGGTGGACAAGAGGGGACAATGACAAAACTAAGGGCTCTGTGCAGGTGTTTGAATATTCTTCTAGCAGAGGTGTCCTCAAACGGCTGGCTAGGAGGGTTGAGAAAGTAGAACCAGCTCAATGAGACCAGCCCCACATTTTTTTTTGTTTTCCTTTTAAGCAATACGGGGGAAGATCTGTTGCTATCAGAGTAAGTAAGAAGATACCGGACAGTGAAAACGAATAATCCCCTGTGCTCGGGTTGGGATATTTTTCCAGCAAGAACAAAACCATCTTCGTATACATAGCCTTGAAATAGTCTATGGTCAGAAGACCTCAGTGTTATAGCAGTATGCACTGTGGAAAACCCAAGGTAAGTAAGTTTATTATGATACAAGTCAGTCCCGAATTGTGCAGAGAATAGGAAAACAATTCGAGTATGATGGATAGCAGGAAGCAGCATAGTACTTCTTCGTTCTCTGCCCCTTCTAGCTTTCCCTCCAATCACTCCCCCTACCACCGCCAACACGCCCAATCTGCTGTTAAAAAATTATTCTAAAACCAGACTGATGGCACGGGTCCCAGTTTAACAAATGCTCTTTGTTAGCCGCATCAGTTGGCCCGGGAGCTCATGTGAGCAGGCATCAGGAATAATTTCGTGATAATCTAGGTTGAGTTTTCTCTTTCCCACCAGTGCCAGAGAGCGAGAGCGCCAGTTCCATTGACTTCAGGAGCCAGCGTGGGGCACAGGAGTGGGCTTTATCTGTGTAGTCATGTTTCTTTGACTGGGCTCTGTTGGGAGGAAAACAAAATCCCTGGGTCTCAGGCAACGCAGTGAACGATTCTGAGAGCCTTCCTCGATCTCAAACCCTATCAGCACATTTGCGCACATTTGGGTTCTTTTTTTAGAATGCTTGCAGGTCGCTAGCAACTAACAGAATAACATTACATTTTGGCTAAGCAGAATGTGAGAAGCCCAGTTACATTCGGAAAAGAATCTTTTCTCTTGGGACATAAAAGACAACTGACTTCGCAATTGACCATGGGAAACCATTTCATCTATAACAGAGTCCCAAATACGGGGGCTCACTTACTTGAAACGTTTCTTAATTCCGTTGAAATGTCAGGACTGTTTAAAAAAAAAAACTGGAAAGAGAGCTTTACAGGCAAATATGTGAGACGCAAATTGCTTCCTCCTATTATGGCAAATTGTGGACCATTGTTCCTATTCTTTTTGAGTGAGGAGGGGAACACGATCATCAGCTCTGGGTTCTCTGCATCAGCTTGGATTCACAGAATAACACAAAGGCTAAGTTAGAGCTGCCTTCAAAGTCCCCGATCCACCTTCTGTTAGCTGTGTTACTTTGGGTAAGTTAATTAGGCTGTCTGTGTTTTATGTTTCCTCCTGAAGCAGGCTCCAGGCTCTGAGCTGTCAGCACAGAGCCCCAAGTGGGGCTCAAACTCACGGATCACGAGATCATGACCTGAGCCAAAGTCGGCTGCTTACCCGAGTGAGCCGCCCAGGCACCCCATGGTACGGGATACTTCATATCATAATACAAAAAGCCCAATAAATGTTAACTATATTATTGTTTCTCTTGTCATGGGCCCTCACTGAGAAGGTCCAGAAAATAACTTTCAGAACACTCTAGAAAATCCTAGTATTTAGGGTAAACTATTGCCACCTCCAAACCTCAGATCTGAACAATGGGGCATGTAAATGTTCAAGTTCAGGGAGCCCCAAGCGTGAGGGATATAGGAAGCCTAACTCATAACAGGACTTTGGCCTCAGCCCAGCTCAGGCCTGCCCTTAAGCAAAATTGGGATCTGGGTCCTGCCTGCTCCTTCGGTTGGAACTCTTCAAATTATTGGCCTGCTTCTCCCTCCATAACCCTTCAACCATTTGCTTTCTTGAGTCTTGGCTGCACAAGAGCTGTCATCACTGAGCCGTGGCCTTTCAGCCGAGTCTCCAAGTTCCGACCTGCAGATCGTCTCATAACGATACTTACGCTTCACCTGCCATGCATGCCGCATGGGAGACCCTCTTCCACTAGGTGGGGAACTGTCTCAGTTCTGTGTAAGAACAGCACACTCTGTCACTAATGATAAGGGATCAAGTGACATACCGTGACGGAATAATGAACGTCATCCTCTGTAAACCAATCTCGCCAGTAGTAGGGTTTTTTTTGGGCTTGTTTGGCACAGTGTTTCTATGTCAGGCTTAAAACACGGTAGACGCAGCATGAAAACAGAGAAGTCGGTCTCCACATAACTGTTATGATTTAGGATTTGTTGTAGAACTGTTTAGTGTAAAGGACAATCCCAGAGGCTTTCATTTTTGCTCTTGAGTTATCATTGAAGAGGAGATCGTGTGAAGGCCCGGTCTTGAGTTGTAGTTGAAGAGGAGACTGTGCGAAGAGAACGCTTTCTTCGTATGTTCAATAGAACAAACGTGTTACACTTTACTGGAACGAAGCAGTATTGATGACACCATTCTACCATCTAGGAGCATGTTTCATAGTGTTTAAAAAGTCACTTTTTCCAGAAAGTTTAGTTATTTTGAGAGAGAGAGTGTGCGCACACGTGTGAGCGGGGGAGGGACAGGGAGAGAGGGAGAGAGAGAATCCTAAGCAGGCTCTGTGCTGTCAGTAAGGAGCCAGACATGGGGCTTGATCCCGTGAACCGTGAGATCATGACCTGAGCCAAAATCAATACTCCGACGCTTAACTGACTGAGCTGCCCAGCTGCCCCCAAAAGTCTCTTTTAAAGTGTGAATAACTGGTTTTATAAGATATCCTGCAAGTTTTAAAACGTGTTTATACCTCTTTATCCAGAAATTCCAATCCTGGGGGATTATCCTACAGGAAATATTTATTGAATCCCTATCTGTTAAGAACTTCTCTGGGAGTTTAAGATATCAAAGAAAAATGACATTTATCACTGTTCTCTCTGAGCTGACATTCTAGTAGGTGGACACAGACAAGAAAACAATGCACGTAATGAATAAATAAATTACAGAGTATGTCTGAGGGATTAGTGCTATGAGGAAAAAAAAAAGAGTACAGTAAGTTGGGGGGATCAGGAATATGGAGGTGGCAAAGAACAGTTACAGGATAACTGGGGATCTTATACTGTAGCATTGTTTTTTTTTTTAATTTTTTTTAACGTTTATTTATTTTTGAGACAGACAGAGAGAGATAGAGCATGAATAGGGGAGGGTCAGAGAGAGGGAGACACAGAATCCGAAACAGGCTCCAGGCTCTGAGCTGTCAGCACAGAGCCCAACACGGGGCTCGAACTCACGGGCCGCGAGATCATGACCTGAGCCGAAGTCGGCCGCTTAACCGACTGAGCCACCCAGGCGCCCCTGTAGCATCGTTTTTAATGGCTGCATAGTATTCTATTATTTGGAAACACCACAATTTGTTGACCAATTTGGTTTACCCCCAATTCATTGTTATAAATAAAGGTCCGACTTGACTCAGGTGATGATCTCGTGGTCCGTGGGCTCGAGCTCCGCATCGGGCTCTGTGTTGATGGCTCAGAGTCTAGAGCCGGCTTCGGATTCTGTGTCTCCCTCTCTCTCTCTGCCCCTCCCCTACGTGCACCGTGTGTGTGTGTGTGTCTCTCTCTCTCAAAAATAAATGAACATGAAAAGATTAAAAACTTAAAAAAATAGAACGCCAACAAACATCTTTATGTGTATGTATCTAAACACCTGTCTGACGGTTTTCTTAAAAGTAATTGCTAGAAATTAAATTATGAAGTCAAACTCCATAAGCAGATTTCGGGCTTATAGAAGGTCTGAGCCAACATACTCTTCTTCTGGCACTAACACTTTTTACTTTTGCTCAGTTTCATCACCGAAAAATAATATCAACTACATTTGCACCATACATTCTAAGATCGCAAACGAGAAACAAAAAAGAATGTATGTGATGTAACACTTATTACATCATACACACATTCGGACCAGATGTCAATACATGAGCATTTGACAGATTACTTTTCTTTCCTATGATGCTATGTGTGTGTTTTGCTTCTTGCGTCACACTTTTCTCTATTCGTGAATTTCTTTTGCCTAATAGCTTTTGTTGTCACTACTGATAAAGACAGGGGTGCCTGGGTGGCTCCGTTGGTTAAGCTTCTGACTCTTGGTATCGGCCGAGGTCGTGATCTCGAGGTCGTGAGATTGAATCCCTGCTTGAGATTCTCTCTCTTTCCGTCTCTCTCTCTGCCCCACCTTCTCCTCCTTCTCTCTCTCTCTCAAAACTAAATACATAAAAATTAAAAAGAAAGCTAAATGTGAATCCATTTTAAGTAGATAAATAACATAGGGAAGCTTTGTCGTGGTTTATTTCCGTTTCCCAGATCAGCAAGTACTATTTCCCCATTTCTTGTCCAGCTTCTAAAATAGTTAAGGTCTCTTAAAACACAAACCAACAACGCCTTCTGTCCTTCTGGCCAGACTGCTTTGCTGTTTGTCTCCATCAGAATAAGGCCCAGGCCTCTTTTGCTCTGTGACTTGCTCCTTAAGGTTTAGACATCAGTTTTGCTAAAAGACCGGGCTTAATTCAATTTAAGACGTGCCGCTTGAGAGGGGGGATTTTGCGGGGTCGTCCTACTCCTGAGTCTGTCCAAAGAAGTAGCTCATCCTTTTACCCAAAAACATTCTCGCAGAGAATCAATCCTGTCCCAAATGACCAAGTCAAGTGTCTATTTATTCATGCAACAAATATTTCCTGATGGACTGTTCTAAGTGCTGGGGACACAAAAGTGAATAAAACAGACAAAAACAAAAAAACAAAAAAACCCTGCCCTTATAGAGCATCTATCCTAGTGGGAGAGACCCAGCAATAAACAAGGTTAGTAAGTACATCATTGGCAGATTAGACAATGGTATGTGCTAAGGGGGGAGAGTGAGGCAGGAAACGGGGATCTGGAATATAGGAGATTGAAGAGATGCTGGAATTGGACATGGGGGGGCGGTTCCCGGAAAGGCAGCCTCACTGAGAAGCTGCGATGTTTTCAGTTTCCTGCTGTGACCTTGAGACATCTTGACATCGGGAGAATGACTGGGTTGCTGGAGTCCAGCTAATATAACCAGAGAAGTCCACTTGGGATCTGGCCCTCTTCTGTTAGGACACGTTGGTGGGTAATTAACCAACAAGGAAAAGGCAGCTGCAGGTATGGCTGAGAAGCTGAAGAGGAGAAGCCACGAGATAATCAAAGAATGTCCCTGAAACAGGGAGAGAGGTCGGGGACATCTCTGGTTTTAAGTTGATTTGCCTCCCTTGGGTTCCCCCTCCTTTGCCTGAGCTTTGTAGTTCTTTGGCTTTGCTCCAGCTGCATTCAAGACACCCTCCAAAACAAATAACCAAGACTCCTACATGTTTAGAAAACGCACAAGGTAAGAATGTTTTACTGAAAGGCAAATTCTGTGCCCTTGTAGCCCCCACTCATTGGCAAGTGCGATGTTTTCTTTTAAACACTGAAAACAAACAACGCTTTAAAGTGGCAGCGCGTTTTATGTGTAGAGAATACACGTTAATGTAAAAGAACCCTTAGCTTTACGAGCGCGTCTTTCCTATGGGTCATTTACAAATCCTAAGCTCCACGCAAGCCCCGTCTTTAGCGAATGTGTTCATTCCTTCCCATTCCCGCTTAAATATATGGTTTGTGCGGTGCTCCCAGCTTGTTATCTGGGTGCTTCTAAAGCAAGTATGTCCGTTACTTGTGAAATAATTATATCTGTTACACCAACGACAGAGGTTCATGATGTAATGCAGGGAAAGGACGAAGATGGTTTAATAGTAAATATGAAATACATGTTTTTTGGATCATACAAAGGTATTTTTTACCCGAAAGTCCAAAAGCTTTTAAACTTTGAATTGTGGTCAAGTTTCTAGTTGCTAACGTAAGGGCAACAAGGTGTGAGGTGTCCAAACTGGCAAATAATCCCCAACTCATGTTTACTGGCTCTTGGATAGATTTTGTATGAATGTCATTATGTCTGATGTTCAGCTTTAATAAGCCCAATAAAATGAGCCAAATTATGACTTAGGATGTTGGCAGGGTCAACAGTCTGTTTCTCCATTTTGATTCTATCTCAATTGCTACTTGTAAAGAATGCTCTGTTACCAAGACTTTGTGTTTTCATAAATTTTGTTACCGTTTTATTTATTTTTGAGAGAGCGCAAGTTGGTGGGGGAAGGACAGAAAGAGGGAGACAGAGGACGCAAAGTGGGCGCCATGCTGACGAGCCAGCCCAATGTAGGGCTAGAACTCCCAAACCGTGAGATCGTGACCTGAGCCAAATTTGGATGCTTAACCAACTGAGCCACCCAGGTGCCCCAAGACTTTGTAGCTACTTCAACTAGATTTCCCTCAAGCTTTCCCTAGAGAGTGAAAGTGCCCGAAGTATTAGAAGTACTCCATAAATGTTGAATGGCTTGGGTGGATTGAAACCTAACGAGTTGAATTACGGTAAAGGGAGTATTGAGATAAAGGGAGGAACTAACTACAAGCACTACTAACTCTTGATGGAAAGACGTGTGTGTATCACCCTTTTCAGGAAGACAAGCAATCGGGCTCTCTGGCACCAACCCGACATTATCACCCGTTTAACGGAGGCTGGTATGTAACCCCCACTGTACAAGGACACAGAGAAGAGAGGCTCAGGGAAGGACGCTGGGCTGTGTTTATACTCTAAACTGGAATATTTAAAGCGAATGTCTACCGTTATTAGAGCTTCGGTTGCCAACTTGGTCGTTTAAACCGTTGTGATCCTTTCCTTGCTGGCCAGTGTAGATGGCCTTGTGGAGCACTCGGGGCCCCTGCTGGTGCTCGTGGACGGATCCCGGCCATAGTTTCACTGACAGAACAAAAAGGCAACCTGATTCAGATCAAATACAGAGTGGTGTGGGCTCAGCCAGCAGCCAGCAGCCAGAATCATTCAAGGTCCGGTACATGGAGTGACCTGCTGCAGACTTACTGAAAAAGTTTTTGCTTTTGAGACTCCTTGCTCTTGCCGGTTCCATCCGGCACAGGAAACCCCAGATCCCTTTAGAAACGGCTTTTGAAGGACTCCAAGATATCCTGACGTTCCCGTGTCCGTCACAAAGCTTGTTCCTCTCTGCGTTCACCCACGTTGGCGGCTGCAATAGGCACCAAGATATCGAGAGACTTCTTGGCTCTCGGAACCTCTTTTCTTTCCCTTGAGGGCACCTGTCTTAGATCACACCTTCTCTCAAGGTGCACGTGACAGGGCAAATCTTTTGCTTCCAGCCCAAGCTTGGTAGCTTAAGTGAATACATTTAGTTTTATGTAGATTCTGGTCTCCTGACCAGAAATCACTAGGAAGGAACAGGTTTGTCTAATGTAGCTTGTAAGTGCCGGGTCCCTGCTGGCCATTCTGCTGGGGTAGTGGGGTAGAGGGTTGACAATTGGACCTTATTCAAGTTTCACTGGGAGAAGAGGAATACAGGCTCAGAAAGTAAAGCTTAAAAGCACACCATTTCTGATTGTCCCGGAGAGACGAGAGAACAGTCTTGTCTATATTTTCCTTCTCCATTTTAAACTTCTTTAATAGGCACGTGATTACAGATGTATATGTGTATTTATGTGCATGTGTCTATATGTGTGTCTGTATCTATATTTATGTAAAGAAAATCTCATATGAGTTCGAAGCTGAAGACTACTTGGCTGTTCCCAGCTAATTGTTGTTTTTATATTTGGTCGATGTGCCAAGAAAACATTTCCCCACTCCACCTGTCCAGATCCTATACAGCCTTTAATTTATGGTGAACAAGATTCTCCATGAAATTTTATTGTTCCCCATAGAAAAAAAGTGTATGTCTTCGTGTGTGTGTGTGTGTGTGTGTGTGTGTATACATTGTATACGTGTATAAATTTGAACTTGCACAGGACCTTTTGGGCACCTATCACTTTCTCTCTGATGTAGTAGTTCCGTGTGCATCGCTCCTTGGCGATTCCAAGTTTTGAATGTTATGCATCTGCATACCCTACGGTACCTGTGTCTGCCTTATGCAGAATAAGTATACAGTGGGTAAGAGATGACTTCATTGAGTATGAAGGTGTAGGTAGCAGCTGCAGTAAGGGAGCTGTTCAAACTCTGGACTGTCTGTTGTGTGACCAGCTTGAGCTGTGTTCTTCCTGATTCAGCTATCCCAAATGAGTGGTTGCCCAACTGTGACAGCACATCAGTGTGACTTAAAAAAAAAAAAATGACAGGGGTGCCTGGGTGACTCAGTTGGTTAAGCGTCCGACTTTGGCTCAGGTCATGATCTCACGGTTCGTAGGGTCGAGCCCCGCGTTGGGCTCTGTGCCGACAGCTCGGAGCCTGGAACCTGCTTCGGATTCCGTGTCTCCCTCTCTCTCTGCCCCTCCCCAGTTCACCCTCTGTCTGTCTGTGTCTCTCAAAAATAAACATTAAACAACAACAACAGCAACAAAACTGTCCAATGTCTAACCTGGGTGTTTTGTTGCAGTCAAACAAGCAAACTGCCAAGTGAATAAACAAGTTGTTCTAACATGCAGCCTGAGGCATGAAACTCGGTGTTACAGAGTTGGTCTCCAGCAGTACTTCTGAGACATCCATATGCATGGGAATCACCTGGGATTAAGGTGGAGACTCTGGCACAGCAGTTCTGAGATGGGCCGGAAGTCCGTGCTGCGACAAACTCCCAGGCGATGCTGGTTCTTCTGGTCTGTAGACCAGATGGCCTGTCCCCTGAAAACTCTGCTTTAGTAGTTTGAGGATAGAGCGGGTGAATTTACGTTTTTAACAAGCCACTCGAGTTTGTTCTTGTTATTGGACACATTTTGGAAATGCTGGATTTTAGCGATGTTTTGCGACATTAGGTGTTCCCTAAAAATCATCGGTTTGCTCTGCTAAGGTAGTGCCTCCCCCTTCTTAGGGCTCATTCCAGCTCTCAGGGACGGAGCCAGGACAGCTACCATGCAGAGGTCATTTACAGGTGCGTCCGAAGTTGAGGATCCCAGGAAGTGACAACAGGGCTTCCTGTACCGCAGGGACAGGAGTGTCTTGGGGTGACGCATAGGGTTAATGGGGCCTGCAGAGAGAAAAGTTCATGGGCACCTGGGGAACGATTAGCCTTGCCATGGCAAATTGTCACATTCTGTTTCAATACCTGTTCTTCATCATATATATTTCATGGGCAACCATTCCACGGAAGCTTTAATAGAAGAACTTTGTTGTACATTGGTCAGTTCATTTGTCTGTTTATTTTCCAGTTCTCTCCCCTCTTGGTTATATAAATAAAACCTACAATGACTGAAAAGGGTTGGTCTGTCTCAGTGCCTTCTGCTATGAAAAGGGACTCATTGTCCTTTGATCAGTTATAATATTGAAATTTCCCAAAGTGATAAAAATACAATTTTTCACCAGGGGAGAGATTATTGACATTAGTTGGGATTCTCCAAGGTATGGCCAAGAACACTGGAAGTCCAGTTGTTGAATCTTACTTATTTGTATTGTGTTTATAATCCGATAGCCCAAAGTTGGTTCTGGTTCAGACAAACTTCCGAACAATGACAGGTAGTCAACAACAGAGTGGCCATGGCCTTTCAAAAAGGGAGGTTTTCGAGGGAAGGGTGGGTGATGGGTATTGAGGAGGGCACCTTTTGGGATGAGCACTGGGTGTTGTATGGAAACCAATTTGACAATAAATTTCATATATTGAAAAAAAAAAAGGGAGGTTTTCTCACATAGGTGACGCTTAATTGGAAGCTAGCTCACCATCCTTCTGAGACGCAGATAGAGTGTATCTGTGGTCTTTAAACCTGGACATTCATGAAAACTGAGTGGAGTATTAGGAAAACACGTTCTTTTAACATACAGAGCTACTGACTCAGTTTTTCCAAATGGAGTCAATAAATCGAAATTTTTCCACGTGATATCAAACCCACCTGTGGTCAGCACTCCAGCCAACATTAGCGACTAGACCCTGCAACATCCTTCTGACTCTAGGATTCTAGGATGTCCTGAATGCTTTTGTAGAGATGTGATATGTGCTTTATCAGCTAGAGAGTGTAATGTACACATAAAGCATTGTTAGTAATCCCCCAAAACCCTCATGTTTTTACCATGTGTCCATGTGGGGCTGAACTTATAACCAAGGAGGCGAAATCAAGATGGAGTCTAAAGAAAAGCACTCCTGTGAGTGGCAAAGCTGGGTTTAGGTTGCTGTGGTCGTAGGGACAGGAAATCCAAAGCAAAGCTTGAAGGATTCGGTAGGTACGAGGGGTTACAGGAAGATGCTAAGTCAGAATTGGGGCAAAGACAAAGGACACGAATGAGGAAAAGAAGGTGGGCAGAAGCCAGGCAGGTGGGACACACATCTCAGACAACAGAATGAGCTGGGAGACCCAATCCTGATAAACAGGGACCAGGAGACCCATAGGAGACCCTCCTCACCCACCCTCCCCTCGAAAACCTCCCTTTTTGAAAGGCCATGGCCACTCTGTTGTTGACTACCTGTCAGTGTTCGGAAGTTTGTCTGAACCAGAACCAACTTTGGGCTATCGGATTATAAACACAATACAAATAAGTAAGATTCAACAACTGGACTTCCAGTGTTCTTGGTCATACCTTGGAGAATCCCAACTAATGTCAATAATCTCTCCCCTGGTGAAAAAGAAGCTCGAGGTGCAGGACGAACAAACACGAGAACTTCTCAAGATACCAGAACGAGGCCCTTTGATCACCGAGGCAATACTTCCCCAGGGTAGTTTCTCCTCTTTAAATGCGGTTGGCTGAGGTCAGGGTAGAGTCTGCCGGAGAGGGCGCCCCAACCAGAGGAAAAGTAGCCACAGGCAGGTTAATTCTGAAGCAGGCAGATCGTGTTCACCAGAAGAGTCAACAAGTCTGCTATCCCTTTAGGTCTGTAGGGTGTAAAACCCACGGCCTGAAAGATTTGTGACGAATGTGAGCTCCTCGGCAAAGTGTGCCCCGGGCTGGAGTTGCTACCCTTGGGCGAGCAAGCTACGGGATGCCCTTGAGCCAACTGCACGCCCTTGAGCCAACTGCTTCATCTGTTCAGGTTCAATTTCCTCTTCTCTAAGGTGACCTCTAGGGTCTCTAAAATGCTAGGCATGTCAGCGGCGTCGCTGCAGATGGCATTTCACACCCAGATGCTGGCTCTGCCGGTGTTGTCTCCACACTCCAGTCAGGGGTAGTGTGCCTGGCATCTAGCCAGCCTGAGCAACGGGAGCGAGGCCGGCACCTCCCTGGAAGTCAAGCAGGCAGGTCGCAGGGGTGTGGACTACCGACTTCTCACAGTGACATACTTTTCACCGGCATATATTGTACAAATAGCACATCAACCGTGCCGTTATCATAGCAACAGCGTGGACTCTTCTTTCTTGAGAAATAGGCTACGCGGAAAGAGCGCATGCCCTAATTTTAGCTTTGCCAGTGTATAACCTTCAGCTTTCTGGGCCTCCATTTCTTATGAGGTTGAACTTTATCGAGTTGCCAACGTTTGTCTCTTGATCTACAGAAATCACGCTTTCATGCGGTTCAATTCAGTATGAAAAAAGATGAGTAGCCTTGATCAGCAGAACCATAGAGAAGCTTCATTTCTGTTTGGATTTTTAATACATATTGAATATCTCCCTGGGTCAGGCCCCGTATGAGGGTCCGTGCGCACCATGGGGAACAAGATAGTCTCAGTAACGAACCTCACGGAGCTTACCATCTCCTGGAGTGCAGCTCCAAATTGAAGTCTGATGATTTAAATGCTCCTAAAACAACATAGAAGTTGCCATGTTCACGGGTGAGGGAGAAACTTGCCATCTGGGGAAGAATTATTAAACTTTGTCCAGTCTCTACTGAAAAGATTAATTAAAGCCTTTGTCTGAATATACAGTTCAGGGAAGAATTCCAGAATGGACAAGCAACACCCTCAATGAACTTATTCAAAGGCTGAGATAATGGGACATCTTTATAATTCAGCTATCTGAGGGAATGAAGGGTGTGGTTATTGTATTTTACTCACCTTATGACATGGTCAATCAGGCAAATATGAGCCAAATATTACATTGTAAAACAGGTGGCTTGTACAACAGGAGGGGTTTTAAGGTTTGTTGAAATTCATACTGCTTTTAAAGCATAACAAATATAAGCAAAAAAAAAGAAATGTAGCTTTCATATCGACAGACCCAACATAACGTCAGGAAAAAAAAAAACTGCAGGAATATTGGCTTTGGTAAAAACGTAATGAAATGAGCTTAACTAGTCATTTGTCGATAGCATCTTTTGAAAACTGTTGATTAATGACATAGAAATAATGAGTTTTATTGAGGCATGGTCTTTATACTTCAGGGCTTTCAGAGTGATTTGTAATGATATGGAGAGTGGATGCGTTTTAGATTTTGTAGGTTGCATCTCATGAAATGGAAGGTTTTCAACTACTTTTAACCTGTAAAAATCAGTCATGTCAAATGGATCCTCCTAATACCTCATATGAAAGTTCACTGGTTGTTTGTAGAGAGGAGATAGCATAAATTCCAAATGAGGATCCCTAGGGCCAATAAGGAAATCTCATCGATGCGAGGGCTCTTAAATTTATGATGACTGTGTCAGATGTTGCTAATGCATTGCTAATAGTTTTTAATAAGCTGAATGAGCTCAATTAGCAATGCTAGGTCACAATATGCTAGCAACTTCTGAGCTGAACATGATATTAAAAGTTCAGTTTTAGACTTGAGATGCAAAAGAGAATAAATTGCACTCTTCTGAAACTCACTGAATGTCTGAAAGAAATAGGCACAGAACTGCGTCTTCTACCGTTGTTCCTTAAATCGCTGAAACGTTTCACTGTGTTGCAGGATACATCTGAATACTTTTTTTTCTGCCACAAACGAACAGATGAAATAGACGAAGGGTCTATGCACTGGCAGTGTCTAAATTACACATGAACCATAGCAGAACACTACTTGCAGCTGAAAGTAATAGAAAGCTCTATGAAAACTATCTTAAATTACAAGGACCATTTCTCGTTTCGTGTAACTGAAATTCTGAATGTCTTCACGCTGTCATCACGGACCCGGGTACCTTTGCTCCTTCTGTATCCTTCAAGTTTTGTTCAGGTCCTTGGGCTGAGCAGGCCATGGTGGCAATGGCTCCCTAGTTCAGGTGTCACAAGCCACCCCGGCAGGGTCTTGCTGAAGTCTTTTCTCAGATACCCTTCAGGGACATCCCCTTACGACTTACCTGTTTGGAAGCACTTAGTGTCACTTGCTTTATTGAGACTCTCAACTTCACCTTTTGAGAGTGAGGAAGATCCCAGCCTCTGTTGAACGACCTGACCACTTTCTAAGAGGGTGAGCAAAACAGAGGTTCTGTTTGCAAGGAAGAAACAGAGGAATGCATGTAGGAGAAAGGGCCAAGAGGGATAGGTCTCAGTGTCGATGTGAGTGATAAATCACAGAGCGTCATAAAAAAAAAAAAAGATCACAAGTGGATTAAAATCTGCCCCACCTTGGATTTTCCACAACCTGGCATTTCTGGATTAAAATCTAATTGCAGTTGGAATCCAGGTCACTATGTGGTCTTACTTTATGGAGCAAATATGTCCCCCCGCCCCACATTTACTCATAACCATAAACGGAATTCTAGAAAAATTAATTTAATTTTTCCATTAATTTATTTTATAAAAAGTCTCTGCCACTTTTTCCTGAAGTCTTTTTTAAAAAATGTTCATTTATTTATTTTGAGAGAGGGGGGGAGAGAGAGAGAGAGAGAGAGAGAGAGAGAGCACCCAAGTAGGGGAGGGGCAGAGAGAGGAGAGAGAGAGAGAATCCCAAGCAGGCTCTAAACTGTAAGTGTGGAGCCCGACTCAGGAACCTGAGATCACGACCTGAGCCGAAATCAAGAGTCAGATGCTCAGCTGACTGAGCCACCCACATACCCCTCTTTCCTGTAGTTGTAGCTCGAAATGGTCCGTGAGCAAGTAATTAAGAAACTATTGTGCAATATAGCAATCCATTCTCCTGGAAATGCTCCTAACTGTGAGCACTCTTCCTGACCCACCATCTGTCTTCCTTCAGTGCATCCAAACTCCACAGATATTGACTCCCATTATTTAGTACCAAGAAGGCTGCCTTTTTTAGGAGGCGGAGTGCATTTGCCTTGGAATGACAGAAACCTCCAGAGTTTCAGCGTTTTGGTAGCAAATAGAAAGATTATTAGGCACATCAGTGGATACCGATTTCAATAACCTACGTTTAGATTTTAAGGCGGATTTTATTTATTCATTCATTCATTCATTCATTCATTTATTTAAAAGCTATTTCTTTTTTTATTTTTTTTCTAAATTTTTTTTTTAACGTTTATTTATTTTTGAGACAGGGAGAGACAGCATGAACGGGGGAGGGTCAGAGAGAGAGGGAGACACAGAATCTGAAACAGGCTCCAGGCTCTGAACTGTTAGCACAGAGCCTGATGTGGGGCTCGAACTCACGGACTGCGAGATCATGACCTGAGCCGAAGTCGGATGCTTAACCGACTGAGCCACCCAGGTGCCCCAAGCTGGTTCTTTTTTTAAATGGTTATTTGTTTATTTTTGAGAGAGAGAGAGTGTGAGTGAGCAGGGGAGGGGCAGAGAAGGGGAGGCAGAGAATCCCAAGCAGGCCCTGCCTTGTTCGCACAGAGCCTGATGCAGGGCTCAATCCCACGAACCGTGAGATCATGACCTGCGCCAAAATCGGGAGTTGGACTTTCGACCCGCTGAGCCACCCAGGCACCCCAAGGCTGGATTTTAATCACAGGAACTCAGGACTCTCTGCAGTGAGCTTATCACCTGCAATAAAAGAAAGTGGCTGTAAGATGGGGACTCACATCAAGAGAGCGAATGGACTACTGTGGACAGATACCAAAGCAGACCCATGGGCGAAAAAACACTGGATGTTGACATAAGAAAGGGACATGGTACAGGTCTAGGTTGGGCCTTTCTTTATGAATTCTGCGGAGTTAATAGTTAATAAGCAGGGTATAGCTACACCTTTATGTTATCTGTGGTTACTTAGTAAATGGTACACAGTTCATTCTGTATATGGGTCCGTTCTAAGCTACGTATGTGTGTGTGTGCGTGTTTTCATTGCAAAATCCTAAGTTTAAAAAACATAACAAAACGAAGCCAAAACAACTCCTTCGGGGTTGCTGAAATGGGTTGACCCAAATGATTTTTGTGGTTTTGCACCTGGACCCTGGAGTCGACAATAAACTATCGGACATTAAATGGGGGCATCTATAAGACCTTCTGTCATTTGTTTCTGCCATGGGATAACATGTACAAGTTTATAAACCGACCGAACATTTACAGGGGGTCTGTAGAGAGGAAGCGTCCTTTTAAAGATTCTTTTTTTTAAAAATTTATTTATTTAACCAGAGCCGAGGTCAGATGAGCTGCCCAGGCGCCCCTAAAGATTCTTTTAAAGAAATCGCTTTTATATCGGTCAAATTAAAACAAAATAAAAAGGGGCGACTGGGTGGCTTGGTCAGTTAAGCGTCCGACTTCAGCTCAGGTCATGATCTCACAGTCCGTGAGTTCGAGCCCCGCGTCGGGCTCTTGCTGACAGCTCAGAGCCTGGACCCTGTTTCGGATTCTGTGTCTCCCTCTCTCTCTGCCCCTCCCCCGTTCATGCTCTGTCTCTCTCTGTCTCAAAAATAAATAAACTTTAAAAAAAATTAAGAATAAAAAAAAACAAAACAAAAAACTGTTAAGAAAATTGTTATATGTCTGTTTTTCTTTTCCAGTGGGACCTTATATCTTAAGTCATTGTTTTAGTTTTCTTGCCAGGTAAGTAAGTGTAAAGCTTTTTACAAGGTTATGCATGGCTGTCTGACATCCTTTTATCTCTTTATTTCCTACTTTACCTTCAGTTCTGCACATTCTGATACCTTTTCTGCCTTTCCAACAGAGATGAACCACTGATGCTCCAATGTCTCTCCTCTACCCACGCCCCCCCCCCCCCAGAGGCCAGAGAGCCCATACTGCTCTCTCATTGACAAAACGTTTCTTTTCAAGTGCGACATTGCTATTTCTATCCAAACCAAATGAGAATGAAAAGGAAAAGAGATATGTAAAGGAAAGGACTTTAAGGAAAAGAGATATGTAAAGCACAGAAATCCTTAGACTTTGGAGATAGGCACCAAGCAGGAGGAATTAACATTTTGTACCCATAAGCAAATGGTATTTTTAGTATACGAAGAGTTCACAGCAATTAGCAAAGAAAAGATAAACCACCCAAGAAAACAAAGGGACAAAGGCTATGTACAACAAACAAACAAAAGGAAAAATCCGTAAACGTATTGAATGCTTTAAATCTCATGACCCACAAATGGAATACAAATTCAAGGATGACACCATTTTTCACGTATCAGACTGTCAAGGACTGAACAGCGTTATGTTCCCTAATGTTGACAAGAGTGGGAGGAGATGGGCGAGACGGGCATGTCATATCCTGCTACCAGGAATCCACATGTGTGCAGACTTTCCCTAGGGCATTTTGGTGGTGCCTATCAAAGCCTTAAACATGCTTAGTCTTTGAAGGAGGAGCACTTCCAGGACTTTATCCTAAGGAAATAATTAGAAATCGTGCATTTCTATGTGTCAGGATGCTCCGTGTAGTGCTATTTGTAATATTAAAAAAAAAAAAAAAAAAAAAGACATGCGACGTAACATTGGAGGTCCATTGGAGTTTAATAAATTATGTTGTTTCCATGGGATGAAAGAGAATGTTAAACAATAAGCACGTGTTCAGAGACTACTTGATGCGAGGATGTGTACATTAAGTAACAAGGACCTTTTATGGCAGACAGAGAGAAGGGGGGGCAACCAGGGTTTGGGGGTCAGATGATTGGGGTTTGAATTCCAACCTTTTCACTGATTATCGAGCTAACTTGTAAGATTTAAGACAATGTATATGAAATAGCTTTGCCAAGAACCTGATGCACGAAAAGCTTTCAATCAATAATGCTCCTGACGTCACCCAAATATCATCAACACTCAAAGCTAATGCCTATGTATAATATGTAAATGAAATCTCATGAATATCAATATCGCTCCATTTATGCTCTTGCCCCCACTTTCTCACATAGAACCTCCCATCTACCTTGAAAAGTACCTCTCCAATAAATATCTCTAGGAGTCCCTCAAGTACATGCGAATTACTTTGCCATTTATTTTCACCAATCAGCTTCTGCCACATTGTTTGTGACTTCAGTTGTTATTTACTGATTCATCTATTCATTCATTCATTCATTCAAATATAGCAAGCACCTATTATTAAGCAGCTCTATGCTACTCCAATATACATTGTCCTGGGTTCTGCTTTCTTGGAGCTTACGCTCCCCTGCAGGGACAAGAAAACATACGTATTTACAAATGAATATGCACCTTGTATTTTGAATGGGCTGGATTCGGTTGTCCGGTGATCCTAGGTTTTCTGCTCATGTTTAAGTTTGGAGATTAAAAAGTTGATGATGCGCCTCATGGATATGGGGGGGAGGGGGGCTTGTCCCCATGGTCATCACTGGGAGGATCTGGCAGAACAACGTCAGG
The DNA here is from genome assembly GCF_016509475.1 of Prionailurus bengalensis. Taxonomy (NCBI): domain Eukaryota; kingdom Metazoa; phylum Chordata; class Mammalia; order Carnivora; family Felidae; genus Prionailurus; species Prionailurus bengalensis. The sequence goes on from NC_057358.1 coordinate 26,749,126, forward strand.
ATCTGGTGGCGTTTTCTTTTGGTCAAGTCAGATTCCATTCTCCTATGGATGGCAAGTCTGCTGCCTGCCTTGCTGGGGTTTCAACATTCAGTAGGGCACCTCAGCTCTCAACCATACTGGCGTCCTTCCAGCTGTTTACCCCATGCAGAGAATGAACCTCCAGGATTGTGCCAGGATGGAAAAAGGACAGTCACCCAGCTGCATTGAGTGCAGCTCTAGATTTATGTTTTAAACACTTTGAACCAATTTGTATTTTAGTTTCACCTTTATGCCACTTCCGGAGGTACCTGGTGCCATCATTATCTGAGCCTTGTGGCTTCTTTGGTGCAATTAAAGTTATTTTTTCTTTCCTCAGTGGAAGCTAGGGTTCAATGTTCTCTGGCCTTCTAAGTCAGTTACCAGTCATTCTTTTACATTTCAGCTTTTACTTTTGGGCAAAATTCAGTTGCTATCATCTCCTTTTCTTTCTTTCTTTCTTTCTTTCTTTCTTTCTTTCTCTTTCTTCCTTCTTTCCTTCCTCTCTTTCTTCTTTCTTTTCCTTCCTTCCTTCCTTCCTTCCTTCCTTCCTTCTTTCCTTCCTCTCTTCTTTCTTTCTTTCTTTCTTTCTCTTTCTTTCTTTCTCTTCCTTCCTTCCTTCTTTCCTTCCTCTCTTTCTTTTCTTTCTTTCTTTCTTTCTTTCTTTCTTTCTTTCTTTCTTTTCCTTCCTTCTTTCTTTCCTCTCTCTCTCTCTCTCTCTTTCTTTTTCTCTTTCTTTCTTTCTTTCTTTCTTTCTTTCTTTCTTTTCCTTCCTTCCTTCTTTCCTTCCTCTCTTTCTCTCTCTCTCTCTTTCTTTCCCTTTCTTTCTTCTTTCTTTCTTTCTTTCTTTCTTTCTTTCTTTCTTTCTCTTCCTTCCTTCCTTCTTTCCTTCCTCTCTTTCTTCTTTCTTTCTTTCTTTCTCTCTCTTTCTTTCTCTTCTTTCTTTCTTTCTTTCTTTCTTTCTCTTCCTTCCTTCTTTCCTTCCTCTCTCTCTCTTTCTCTTTCTTTCTTTCTTTCTCTTCCTTCCTTTCTTCTTTCATTTCTTTCTTTCTTTCTTTCTTTCTTTCTTTCTTTCTTTCTTTCTCTTCCTTCCTTCCTTTTTTCCTTCCTTCCTTCCTTTCTTTCTCTCTCTCTTTCTCTTTCTTTCTTTCTTTCTTTCTTTCTTTCTTTCTTTCCTTCCTTTTTTTTAGAAAACTCCCTTCTGTCATTCCGGTGTTTTGAGAAGGAGCAGAGTTAAATGCAGATCTTTAATCCGTCATATTTAACTACAAGTTCAGAATTTAAGATTTTTCAAAGTTGGTTGGTTGGCAGGGGCTGCTCACAAGTTTTTAACGCGAGGGATTTTTGTTTGTTCATTTGTACATTTAGTTAGAGTAGATATTCTAGAGCTGTCCGTGTGCCAAGCCACATGGTGTGATATGGCAGGAAAGAAGAAAGACTCTCTTCCTCTTTTGAGTCATACAGTTTTACAGCGATGTGGTGGGACATTTCTTTGGGGCTTAATTTGCAGCTTTCTGTTTACAAAGGATTCTCCGATGAGTCACTGGAAGTTGGGGTCTGAGAGGAAATCCAGGTGACAGAGACTATGATTCTGGCTGATTCTATCAGGCTTTTTCTTCCCTTAGGAATCTCCAACGTTTGTTTCTGTAGTTTCTCAGACATGGCTAGTCATATCTCAGTCCCAAGAGAGGACGCAATTTAGGCTGAAGTTGGGATTCTCACTACATGTATTTATTTAGGAGAAGACTTTTAGATCATTTAGCCGACTTCTTCATTTTACAGGAAAGCAATCTGAGGTCCAAAAAGCTTTAATGACTTAATTAAAGTCAGATGGCTAAACAAGTAAGTGGTAGCATCTCATGACTGGAGCTGTAATCAAAGAAGCTTAACAAAATTTGATATTCTTTAAGAAAGTGATAGTCAGGAAACAAAAAAAGTTACCTCACTGTGTAAGACATAAAAGGCAAATTTACTTAGCTGATCCTACCTGTATAAAGGTAACACCATGAAATGTGACCTTCATGTTTTATCCACTTCTCCATCCAACAATGCAACTTTAAGACAAAATAACTCAGATTTGCCGGAGTCTGAAAATTTCATTTCCTAATACCAGTGGAATAGAGGCTTTCTAAATGTACCAATCCCGGATATTTTTGGTTCCTCAAATCCAGTCCCCATCTCCTCATTCTTTCTGATCTTCCATTGTTAATTCATTTATAGTAACTATTGTTTGTTTGCCTTTCTCTATTCATTTCTCTTTTTCTGTGCTAGCTTTAATTTTCACTTTGGAATTCACCTCTGCTTATTCCCAGCCCCTGTACTCTGGGGGACCATGTAACTCTCCCCTGGCCATGGTGGTTGGTTAAGAGGTGGGCATTTTATTTCAACTATTGTAATCAGAGGATAACCTAGCACTTCCACTAGTGAAAGTAGGGCCAAGAAATGAAGGGAGGGAAATACCATGTGATGACTTTATCTGAGCTCTGGAGCAAGCTGTACCTGAAGCCAGAATACTTCTGACTTATAAGGTAATATGAAATAATAAATTTTCTCCCTTCTCCCTTTTTTTTCTTAATCCAGCTTCAAATATGAACAAAAATGTTTTCTGTCACTTGTGTGGAGGAGGAGAAATAATTTTCCCTCTACCCTTCTAGGTTCTTGCCTGAGACCCCTGTATTAGAACACAGGTTAATAGGAAAAAAAACAGAGGTTTAATAACATGCCTACCTCATGTATACGTGGGAAAGACTTAGGAAAACTGAGCAACTCTCCAAAATGTCGCAAAACACCACCTTCAAAAACATCTGCAGGTAAAGACAAATGAAGCCATTAGGCTGGGGTGGGGAGCTGATTTTGGCAGGTAACCAGGAAAGCACGGTAAACAAGGGTAAGGTTGTTATTCAGATTTAAGTCAGGGCCTTCTCCACTGGTAAGAATTTCTAGAGGTTTAGGGTCCTCCTTCTCTTCTAGTACCGAGAGGGAGACACCCTTAAAAATGGAGATTTCCCTTACGAATATAAATGTTTCTCTCAAAAGAGTAACTTCGCCTAAGTTTTCAGAGCTTTTCCTAGGTCTGATGTTTCTTAAAAATAATCAGCCTAGGGGGGCGCCTGGGTGGTGCAGTCGGTTAAGCGTCCGACTTCAGCCAGGTCACGATCTTGCGGTCCGTGAGTTCGAGCCCCGCATCAGGCTCTGGGCTGATGGCTCGGAGCCTAGAGCCTGTTTCAGATTCTGTGTCTCCCTCTCTCTCTGCCCCTCCCCCGTTCATGCTCTGTCTCTCTCTGTCCCTAAAATAAAATAAAAAAAAAAGTTGAAAAAAAAAATCAGCCTAGGAGTGCCTGGGTGGCTCACTCGGTTAAGCGGCCGACTTCGTCTCAGGTCATGGTCCCACGGTTCGTGGGTTCGAACCCCACATCGGGCTCTGTGCTGACAGCTCAGAGCCTGGATCCTGCTTCAGATTCTGTGTCTCCCTCTCTCTCTCTCTGCCCCTCCCCCACTCATGCCCTCTGTCTCTCTCTCTGTCTCAGAAATATATAAACATTAAAAAATTTTTAAAAATCAGCCTAAAATAATCTTTATGCCAAAGAGACATAGTTTGGGGTGGCAACTTCTGCTCCCCTTCACTTGCAAACAAAGGAATCCTAACCATTAAATTTTTGGAACAAAACACTTGCATACACTTATTTATTTAATTTAAAAAAATTTTTTAACATTTATTTATTATTAAGAGACAGAGAGAGACAGAGCGTGAGCATGGGAAGGGCAGAGAGATGGGGAGACACGGAATCTGAAGCAGGCTCCAAGCTCCGAGCTGTCAGCACAGAGCCCGACATGGGGCTTGAGCTCACAAACCATGAGATCAGCTGAAGTCAGATGTTTAACTGACTGAGCCACCCAGGTACCCCTGCATACACTTATTTCTTAAGAACAAATATTAATTCTAAGGAACCATGTGATCTGTTTTCAAATGAAGACAGAGAAGATTTTCCTAAATGCATAATATTCATGGGCCTTTGCTCACCATAGGGATAGAGCTTTACATTATGAAACAGAGAATGACAGCCTTAACTTGGTTCATTTTCCAGCTTCTGAATTTTGGCCGAGTGGCTACAAGTGTGTAGGAAATGTGAACTGTCAACACAGTTTTCAAACGATGGGACCAACTGCTCCACTGATGGTCACTTCATGAAATTTCACAGATATTGTAACTGAATCCAAGCCCATTCTGCTCACTGCACGATAGGCCAAGAGGTGGAGAGACAAGATGTTGGGAAAGGAAAGGAACTTATTCTGAAAGCCAGCAAACCAAGGAGATGGGGGACTATTGTCCCAAAGAACCTTCGCCCTGAGCATGATATTTGAACTTCTTTTATGTTAGGAAGAGGGCGAGGCAGGAGGGAGTTGGAGTCAAAAGGTGACTGACATCTGTAAACATTGAGGGAAGTCAGGTAACTTCTTTGTCCTTGGTCAGTTGATCTTTGCATACAGGAATCTGGTAAATCTTAGCTATAACATGTCTACCTGCAAGGTTAAGCAGAAGTTTCTAAGCTATAGGTCACAGCAGCAAGGGAAATAGAAGCAACATGGAATAAGACATGCTAAGTTTCTCCCTGGTACAATATAACGACTGAAATGACAGTCGTTTTTATAGAATGTCTGGGCACAGTTCAAACCCTGGTTTCCATAGTACTTTCTTCAAGTGAAGGGACAGAACTAATAGAAAAGGCTTATTATACCAGGGCCCCAATAAGCTACCCATCACCCCATCTTGGGTAGGGAACAGTTTTACTTCTAACATGGCAGTAGCCAACCATTTTCTTTCAATTTTAGATTTTTAAATATTCAAACCTGTTAAGAAGAAACGGGTCCACAATGGAGTCACTTGTGCTAAGCTCAACAAGACTTAATACCTAACTTAATTACAGTTTCAGCTTCCCCAGGAATATAATCTTAACCAGTCGGTCTGGAATTTTCTGGTCAGCACCAATGAGGTAATCTGCCAAATAGGCCCTTTCTTTGCCCCAAAGGAAGATGAGGTAATCTCCCTAATTGACCCTTTTGTCCCTGAAAGGAAGGTGACCTCACCTGAAACAATCCTTTTTCTTTCTTTCTTTTCTTTTCTTTTTTTTTTCCCATTAATGACTTCCTTGCCCTGCCTATAAAAACCTTCCCCTTTCTGTAGCTCATTTCTATTACCAGATGGGATGCTGCCTGATTCATGAATCATCATTCAATGAAGCCAATTAGATCTTTAGAATTTACCTGGTTAAAAAAAATTTTTTTTAATGTTTATTTATTTTTGAGAGAGAAAGAGACAGAGCACAAGCAAGGGAGGGGGCAGAGAGAGAGGGAGACACAGAATCCGAAGCGGGCTTCAGGCTCTGAGCCATCAGCACAGAGCCCAACGCCAGGCTCCAACTCACAAACCATGAAATCAAGACCTGAGCCCAAGTCGGACGCTTAACTGACTGAGCCACCCAGGCACCCCCTACCTGGTTAAATTTTTGTTATTTAACACAACCCCCTTTTACCTATCTCAGGTTGTTTAGAGAAGTGACCAGAGTGACGGAAGGAGTTCACACCACCCTTTGTGAGAACTTTCCAGAGTCCTGACAATCTACAAATAGCCAGAGAAGCCACTTGATCACAAAATGAAGAACAGGTCTCTAAAGTCTACGGACCCATTAGCCAAACTGTATACTCAGGAAATACAGAGGACTTATCAACATTGAGTACATGTTGTGTGTTCAAAATACCGGGATATATTAAATAATACACACCTGGAGAAGTCCCTCAAGAACGGAATTCCTACACGGGCATTGATTGAGACCTCCTCAAGTTTGGATTAAAGAGATGCAGGTCTTTTACGGTTGCTCTGGCAACCGGGTATGGAACAGAGGCAAGTCCCATGTGTGTCTCCTGAACCTCTGCAGTGACAGACAGCAAGTGACACAAATGAGCTCCTTTAGGAGCTTATAATTCCTTTCATTTATTCAGACACTTAATTTCTATCTTCATTGGAGCATACTTCAAAACATTTCATGAATTATACTACTTTTATGGAAAGGTAGTTAACAGAAGTTAACCGGGTGAGCCTTTTCTCCTCAAGCTAGAACCAAGGCAAAGGACTGGTATTTCCTCACACCTGTGGAAGCTTAAAGGTCTTGATTTTGGTACAGAATTAATGCCAAGGCACTGGCTTTTTCTACATGTAGTTCCCAGACCAGTGGTATCAGCATCACCCGGGAGCTTGAGAGAAATACAAAATCCTGGGTCCCACCCCAGACCTAGCAAGTCTGAGTTTGGGGAAGGGGAGCAGTCTGTGTTTGAACAAGCTTCCAGGGGGTTCTAATGCAGCCAAAGCTTGAGGGCCACTGTCCCAAAAGCCTGCCATTGGTTCCTCCAGGAAGAAGCAGGCCATTAGCACCTGAGTTCTAAAACATTCATTCTGAGAGAATGGTCTGGGGTCGTTCAGGTGAGTGCAGGTAGATCAGCAGAAGCCCCACCTATGGGCAGGTCCCACCATAGTTTTGATCTAGACAAGAAGTCAACAATTGTTCCAGATTTCCTGGAATGAACGGGACTGTTGTTCGTGGTCAGAGCTTCCAGAGTTCAAAGGAATCACCATTCTCCCAGAGGTTTCTAGAAAAAAAAAGAAAAATCCAAAAATTGGCAAAGTCCAAGAAAGACGGACTCTATGCTTATCACTTCGTCACTAGGTGTGTATTGTGTGTTAGTAGTTATTTACAGCTCTAAGTGATTATCTGTGCTGTAGAAATTACTCCTCCCGCACAAAGGCTGCGGTGGGGCCCAGATGGGCCCAGAGCTTCTGCAGCACCTGGGAGGGGTGAGTGCTCAGACCCAGAGAACTCAGCGCTGGGCCTCCTGTCTTTTCTTAGACCAGCACCGTTCCCAGAGAGCAAGCTGCTGTTTTGGTGCTTCCTCTTCTTGTGGCCTGGAAGCAGGTTAAGGGGGAGACATCAATCAACAGTGTCTGCACTCCTGTTTCTTAAACTATGAACCTGGGACCACCTAAATCCAACACCCTTGGGAGAGGGGCGGGGAAATGGTGTTCATTAAAACACAGATTCCTAGGCCCTGCCTTAAAACTGGTGAGTCAGAATCACCAGGTCTGTGTTGTGATGCTCTTTGTTTTAATAAGCAATGCCTGCCTCCCCTCTCCCCCAACCCCGTTCTCTTAGATTCGGTGACATTTGGGAACCACCGATCTGTGCCATCTGACTTTGCTTCTTTTTTTAGGTTTTATTAGAATGTATAATCTGATTTTACCAGTTAGAATTTCGGCCTATAGAAAGAATGTAAGCTTGGAAATGAGACTAATCTGGCTTCAAATGGATCCAGCCATGGTCAGAGGTAAGATTTCTGGCAGGTTGATGAAGTTGTTCGAATCTCAAGTTTTTCATCTGTAAAATGTGATGATTGTAATGTCCATAGTGTGAGAGCCCTGGGAAGAGTCAATGAGAAACTGGGAGCAAAGTATGTATATATAATAGGGATATCTAAACATATAAATATATTAATATATAATACGTGATATATATTTATACATATACATATATGATACAAATAAACATATGCACGTATTTAATACCAAAGTATGATTTAATAACACTTTGTAGCAAATTCATGTGTTTTCTGGTCCTAGAAAATTATTTTCTTTAATCTTTTTCTAACTATTCCAAGACACTTCTTTCCAAATGCAGGAAGGAAGGGGGCACCTGATTGGCTCAGTCAGTTAAGTGTTGGACTTTCACTCAGGTCGTGAGCTCCCAACGCATGAGTTTGAGCCCCGCATCGGGCTCTGTGCTGACAGCTCAGAGCCTGGAGCCTGCTTCAGATTCTGTGTCTCCCTCTCTCTGCTCCTCCCCCACTTGTGCTCTGTCCCTCTCTCTCAAAAATAAACGTTAAAAAATTTTTTTTAAATAAAAAATAAAAAAAAAAAAAGAAACAAATGGAGGAAGGAAGGAAAGGAGAGGTATTGTAACATCTGATCTAATAATCACAACCTCCCTGCTTGGCAGGTGTTTTACCATCCGGAATTTACAGACGGGGCTGCTGAGCACCAGAGAGATAAGAGAAACAGATTCCTAAGGCTCCAAACCTCAGGCTGTCTTGGGGTCCTCAAGGGCCAAGTCCCGCTCTGATGAACGCCTGCTACCATGTGACCCCGTAGCGACCTCCAGTCAGCGGAACTGTGGAGTTTTACCTGCACACCACAGGGACCTGGCCTGTGAGGGTTCAGCAGATGTGAGCCCAGAGTTGAAAGGCCACCAAACGTCAGGTGCCCTGTGCCCGGCCTCCCCAGAACTCAGGGTTTTTACCCTGCAAGGGATGATTCAGTGCTTTCCTACCTGTAGCTAAAGAAACCGTGTTCTGATTACCACGCTGGCAGAGTGTGGCCTGAAAATAAAATAAAATAAGATAAAATAAAATGAAATAACCTAAAAACCTGTCTGCCCTTTGTGGCGACAGAAGTCTTCATCTACCTTTTAATGGCCTTAGTCATCCTATAGGAGTTATGATGACTTAAACTTTGTGTTGAATGTCAAACTTGATTCCAGTCTTAGATATGGCACCAGACCAGCCTATTAAAAGCTTGACTGTGTGTTGCAAGAGGGGGAATTGGTATTTCGGGGCCCGAGAGAGCTGCAGATCAAATCAAATGCCCAGGTCATTGATTCCATCACAGGCACCGAATACTGTAACAGTCCTGGGAAAGGTCTCAATCCTTGTTTGCAATGTCCCAAGTCCATTTAGGGTAAAATACACCAACCACTTCCCATGCAAACGTCTGCAAAGACTCTGTTCACAGACTATGGAAAGTCTAGGAATTGAAAACGGACACACTCAATGCAAACCAGGATTCTAGATCTTTTTTGACTTACTGGGGAAACAATGGAAAATAAACAATCCCCAGATAATCTAATATTGCAGCGAAATTGGCTGTATCTTTTCCTTTCATGCAACGTCAACGCACAGAAGACAAGCTTCTCTTTTCCCTGTGGAAAAGTCAAGTAATTTGAAAATTCCCAAAGATAACAGTTTCTTCATACACAAGGGCCTTCCACAAATTTGGCCTGTCTTTTCAAAGCACAGATACAAGGCGATAATATTTCATAGGTGGGTGTGGCCATCATTATGTCAGTGTGTGTGCATAATCACCCTATAGGTAACAATTTCCATGGAATAAATGGGCTAATAGCAAGAAGACAAGAAGACGCCCTAGTAATATAATTTTTATGGGCTCTTTCCTTCACTCACTGACTTGATAGAAAGATATCTGCTTAATCTCACCGCACAGCTCCTGGTGGCAACCTCTGTTTGTAGGGTTTGGCCCTGTGGTCTTATCTGTAATCTTAGGACACCCTCTTCCACCATACCCAGCCTAGCCAGATGGAATCTGACAGAGAACAAAAAGTTTCAGGAGGTTTGCTTTCTGGCTCCCTTCTCAGAGCCAGGCCAAGCTGCAAGAGTCCTATTCTCCTGGCCCATCCGTTTGGGGGAAATCCTCAACAAATCACTCCTAAGCAGGGAAGGAACATCTCAACGATTTAGGGGGCTTTCCAGAGTCTCGAAAACCTGTCTGGAGTTATAGAAAACGTAAAGGCGGTGAAGAAGCTGCTGAAGGTTATCGAGCATGAGGTAAAGAATGAATTCTTGCCATGTTAACGCCCATCGCCAAAGCAAATGGGATGATTTATGTTTTCCAGAAATGGCGGTTTGGAAAAATCTGATGTTCGGCCCTCCTGGGCCCTGACACTTGTTTTGCATTATAAAATATCATCTCGGAGATGCATCGATACATGACTTGATAGAGAAATAACATGTATCCAAAAGCGTATGTTGTACGTGTGTGTGCAAAAAGTTGAAATAACAAATCCTTGCTGGGTTATGGGTACCATGTCAGAAACCAACCTTTTGGGATATTAGACTCAGGTTTGGTTTAAAAGGGAAGTTTTGATGAGTATCCTCTTCTGAATACGACGTAAAGGGGGAGTTTTGTTATGTTTCCACTTGACTGTCTCCCTCAGAGGATGTATTTACTGCTCACTGAATCTTAACTAGTGCTCTCTTGACTCTGTATTTTTTCCTTCAATAGCAGATCAGAGACTATTTATCTTCTGGTTTTTCACTCTACAGTGCAACCAAGCCCTATGAAAATAGGAACTTCAGAGAGTCTTCTTCATGTTATCCCCACTACGGAGCAGACTACTGCTACATACATAATAGGTGCTCAATAAACATTTGTTGAATTAATGGTCAATTGAGGCTGACTCTGGGTTAGGACATAAGAAGAGTATTTCTAGAATAGTGTGTACCTCTGTAACAGCATGTCTGGAAAGGAAAACTGAAAAGTGAGAGATGCCAGGTAAACTCATTTCTAAAGTGAAGATTATTTTAGTTCGCCAATAAGGGATAAAACTTAAGTATAACGCATTTAGTTAAATCTGATTATTTGTGATATAAAGGATAAACTTAGGAACGAAATCCTCACATCTCTGCGGTGGACATACAGTGTCACCGAAGGATCGTGGGAATCTATTTCCTATGGCACTGAACCCATGCCACCTAGGGCCTGTCATGTGTAAGGTATCCAGTTAGAACATAGGCGGTGTAGTATGATGAGAGATTGACCGTTCCAAGAAAAATGGGGTTCCTCTAAATGATAGGATTTAGAACACAAGGAAACCAGGCATTACTTTTTTGAGTCTCTGTCTCTCTCTGGGAATACAAGTGAGCCAAGGACAACCCAGCATAATTAGCTTGTTCTGAGGCAATTCCCAACATGGCACTGAAAAGAAACAATTTTTTATTAAGCTCATAGTGTGTATCCGGCATTTTATAGCCTTATCATAATTTATCTTCATGATAATGCACAGGGATCAGTGCTGTCTCTGTTTCTCAAGGGGGTAACTGAGGGTCAATGCCATCCACCTAAGGCTTGTAAGGATTAAATGAAGATTCTCTGACTCCAGACCTTTCTCTCCCGAAGTGGTCAGCAGAACGACTGGGGGATCCATACTATTTGATGCACAATAAAATGAGCAACTCCGTAAAATGTCTGGAATGTTCGTCCTGGTTTAGTTTTGAATTTTGGCAGACCTACAAGGAGTCAGGTGGCCTGCGTTTTAATTCTAGATCGTACTTGTAAATAGCACAGCCCCAAGCAGGTCGGAAATCAAGCATTCAGAGAGCAGGCAGAGCGTTAGGGCACGGAAGGAGCAACTCTATTTTCTTTTCTTTTTTTTTTTCTTTTTTTTTTTTTCAACGTTTATTTATTTTTGGGACAGAGAGACACAGAGCATGAACGGGCGAGGGGCAGAGAGAGAGGGAGACACAGAAACGGAAACATGCTCCAGGCTCTGAGCCGTCAGCCCAGAGCCTGACGCGGGGCTCGAACTCACGGACCGCGAGGTCGTGACCTGGCTGAAGTCGGACGCTTAACCGACTACGCCACCCAGGCGCCCCGAAACTCTATTTTCTAACATGTAAAATGGACCCAGCTGGACCCAGTTCATGGTGCTCTTATGAGGCACAAATGAAGACAGAGCTTTGAAAAACATCGTGTCTTACCCAACGGAAGCTTATTTTCTCTCCCATGGAAAGAAGTTTCTAAGCTAATTGAAGACAAAAATAATTAAATTTTTGTCCATTATTCTCCCAGGAGATCAAAGGTTGGCCTCTGCAGTTTTAAAGATGAAAAAAGCTGCTTTCTCATCTAGTGCCTTTTTATTTGCGTTTTCTGACTGTCTGATGAATACATGCCAGCATTTTCTTTACATGAGAGCTGTTGTTTTTTTTTTTCCCTTCTGGTGGCCTCTTACAGCTAATGGTGTTTAAGGGAAAAATCAGATGTTTGGAAGGTTCATTGGCTCAGGCTCACTAATAGGCCCTTCTCATTCTATTGTATCCTGCAGAAGAATTATAAGCATGTCCTTCGCCGCCCCCACCCTCACCCCGCGTTGCCTTGAAAAAACTTTTGAGAAAGACCAAGCTGCAGGAACACATTGCGGCTCTCAAAAGCTGGCACCGATTTGACTAATGGTGTGCACTTTGTTTTCAGATTCTCTTAATACTTTAAGCACTTAACTGGAGCCTGTGTTCATCCTGAGCTCTAGCCTGTGGTTTCCAGGCAGAAGTAACCCACCTGACATTTAGTGCCCCTGTCTGTGAGTTGATAAGGCCGTCTGGAGTCTCTAAAGTCCTTTAAGTGCTAAATGTCAAGCAGGAATGGGGTGCCTCCTGCTGAACAATGTGTGTTGTTTTAAAATGATTACTTCATATGAAGAGTTTTCCAAGCTCGCTCATGGGAGGGGTATTTAAACAGGGTAATGGGGTATCTTTAAAATGCCTTTTTAGTTGGCAACTTAATAATCTCCCTCTTGTTCAAATATTATTTACACCGCAGCACATCTGATACTCTCCGAAAGTGAAACAAGCCATTCAGGAAAATGGGATTGAATTGTGACAAGCTGAAAAGAAGCCCTAAGAGGTCTCGAGCTCATTTCTTCATGTACGGTGAGGTACGCCTTTGCGTGCCTTTTGTCCGTCCCGCTCAGGAGACGGTGAGGAATTTCACCTCCAGATAAACAGGAAAACGAGACCCATCCAACGGCATCTATTAAGCCAGACTCTGGATACGTAAAGAGCAATTTCTGCAGAAAGTTTCTTTCTTTCTTTCTCGACGTAAATGCTCTGGAAATGATCACCTATGGGAGAAAGGGCCATCTGATGCAAAACAAACAAACAAACAAACAAACAAAAAATGGTGCAGAGAGAAGCCCAGGAACCCTTCTGCTCCGGAAGGCTGCAGTCCTTGGGGCCAGACCTGTGCAGATCTGAAGCCGTTATCGTGTGAAGCTGGTGGACAGTCACCAGGTCACGACCCTCCCACCTCATACATTTTAGGTGGTGACAACCCCTTTAGATATGTGCCCTTTCCTATTCTTCCCCCTAAATTACATTCATTCTTGATCACCTTTAGAAAATCTCTAATTAGGAAAGAAAGATCAGGATATCAGAACCTAAAGCCTATCGTCCATATAGTCCAGAAGATGCTTCAATTCTGAACTTAAATTAAAGATAAACATCCCGGGGGCATCTGGGTAGCTCAGTTGGTTGAGCGTCCAACTTCGGCGCAGGTCACGATCTCGCAGTTTGCGAGTTCAAGCCCCGCGTCGGGCTTTGTGCTATCAGCACAGAGCCTGCTTTAGATGATCCGTCCCCCTTCTTTCCGCCTCTGCCCCGCTCGCCCTCTTCCCCAAAACTAAAACATAAGTAAATACGTAAAAATAAAATAAATTTCTCATCACATGCAGAAACACGTATGTGTGTGTATGGACACACACACACACACACGTATTTCAGTTTCCAAAGAGAGACTAGAAGCTCGATGATGCTCGTTCTCTGGCTGTGACACTTCCCAGCATGTGAAGTTGCAAGTGAAAAATCTCTTCCCTGTCTAGGGTGTTTTGGAAAGTCTGCGCGTTTGGCGCTCTGTTGGCAAAGCCTCTGTGATTGACAGGGGAGGGAGGACGCGAGGAGGAGGAGAAAGTGCTGTGAGCCAGGTGACAGGCAGTCAGCCTTGAGCCTGGGCTTCCCAAAAGCTTGGCCCGTGACCTTGAACAAGTCCAGGGTGTTTGTTTTCTTATCTGTCAAATGAGGATCACAGGATCATACCAGTGCCTTCCGTCCAGATGCGGGGTGTCACTGAAAGACCAAAGCAGGGCGAAGGAGCCTACTCTGCTCCGATGCTCAAGATACGTTGCTGTTTTGACCGCCCTTTCTGTTGAATGAGCCCCAGCCCTCAGGGGGCTGTGGCCGCTCCCCTCCGACGGCTGGGGGGCCCGGCAGGTTGTGAGGAGGGAGGCCTCATAGGCGCATCCAGGGGCACCTGGGGGATGGGCCACTGGGCCTGTTGCTATTACCAATAACAACCATCTAGGGGGGATTTCCCTCAAGGGTTAGAGCCCTTTCCTACATGGTTTCTCCCTTGACCCCAGGGCCAAGGGCCAGGGCCCCTGCGCCAGGGCCCCCCAGCCGCAGCAAACAAACAACCGCCACCATATTCGTGGGCCGGGTGGGCCTGGCGTTGCTGGAGGTGAGGAGTGTGAGCCCCGACAGCTCAGGGCTGCCAGTCCGGTCCCTTCCTGCACCCCCATGACCAGTTGTGGAGCCGTAAGTGAGCTGGAGCACGAAGCCCATTCCCCCAGCCCCTCAGTCCGGGGCTCAGCATCACCCTACAGGCCGAGCAAGGTGAAGGGACGTACCCAAGATTCTGTGGAATGGAGTGCCGGCTTTGTGGCCAAGATGGGGGCCTGGGTCTCCTGGCTTCCAGGTTCCTGCTCTTTCCAGCAGAATATACAGTATCACTGGAGCCACTTTGGTGAGGGTGTGAAGTCCCCACGGCCTCAATTTCAGCAGCGGGGAGCTGGGACTAGCACGAAATTGGTTAAGGGAGGAAAAGCTGTACTCCACCAGGAAAGAGGGCAATTTTCGACTCCTTGGCACCTAGAAGAGGCCTCCAGTGATGGCTGGCAGCCTCTGAAAACCCTTCCCAGCTGCTGGCACGAGAATTTGCCCGGCCTAGGTGGAAGTCATTCGATCCTGGGGGGCTATGCAGCAATGGTAAAAGCTGTTCCAACAGTCCAGAGGGCACCAGATCTGTTTCTAGCATATCAATCAGGTAGCAGAGAACCCGCTGCATGGTTCTCTCATGGTGGGAGCTGCCACTGAGATCTCAGGGAGCCCCAGGTGCCTGGTGTCCACCCCAGGCTCCTTCCTCGGGAGACACACGGTAACTGTTCTTTGTCCCGCAGGCCCTGCCGTCCGTGGCCGCGCCTCTGCTCCTCTACGTCTGAACCCACACCAGTGCCTGCGTCAGGAGGCAGCAGGCCAGGCCAGGCTCTGTACTGCTGCCCGTAGCTGGGTCCCGCCCCTGGAAGGTCGGCTGCACTTGCCTGGGCAATATTTCTGTGGTTGGCTCTACTTGGGCCCCGGGCGCCTCATGGGGAGCAGCCCCTCATGTCCCTCTCTGTTCAGTCCCCCACAGCCGTGGCTTCTGGGCCCAGCCCAACTCCATCCAGCTGCGTCCAGGCCAGCTCAGGGCCCTGGGAATGTAGATGGTCTGCATGCCATGATCACCATGGCAGGGTCCAGGTCACCACTCAAGGGCACGTGAGATTGCAGAGTGACCCTGCCCAACTGGTTGAGGCACATTTCTATGTAAAACATTAACATAGGGTGATTTTTAGCCTTAAGATACAAGAAAACATTCCACAAAAGGGTTCAAAATCCTGGCACCATTGATTCATGTCCAGTTGGCCCTGAAAGTTGTTTTGCCCTCATTTGGGCAAACAACTCCAACTCTTAAGTAGGATAAACGTCACTTTCCATTCATTCTATCTCCTTGGTGTCAGCCTATGCACCAGTGAGGCACAATGTCTCTTTTATAATTTT
Organism: Prionailurus bengalensis; assembly: GCF_016509475.1. Lineage (NCBI taxonomy): Eukaryota > Metazoa > Chordata > Mammalia > Carnivora > Felidae > Prionailurus > Prionailurus bengalensis. The sequence continues at coordinate 26,764,621 of NC_057358.1, forward strand.
CTCCAGGGGTCCAGTGCTGCCAGCAGGAAAAATTATAGCCTCCCCCGTTACTAAATCCAAAAGTCTGGTCCAATGACCTTTGCTTGGAGACTACATTTCTCACCACTGCACCAAAAAATCCAGCAAAGGGCTTTGATCCTGAAAAGCATTAAAAGAAAACAACACTCAAAACAAACAAACAAGTCAGCCCAGCCCAGCCTGGGCAAAGGGAGTTTCTTTTCATGTGGTTTCCTTTGCGCCTACATGCTGTGACAGGTTCAGGATGTCTCTGACTGTAGAACATTGGGATTTGATGTTTGAAGAGAGGAAAGCTGACCGCCCAGCACAGAGCTGTATTCAGAATCCGTCGGAGGGCCCCAACCCTCGCCTGGCAGCCGGCCTTGCCACGCCAGCCACCGGGCATCTCTCCCATCTCTTTGAGCTCATCAATGCAGGATGGTTCCTGCAGCCCATTCAGGGGTCTTAGAGCAGAGTCGAGGTGAGGGTGGGTGAGGTATGAACCAGCGGGACAGAGCGCTGTGTGTGTGCGCGACGTCCCCTGCTGGTTCTGCGGCCACAGTGGTCTTGTGTGTCACTCTCATGCTTTCTGCCCCAGACCCCTCTTGTTCAGGGACTGGTTTCTGCAGGGACTGGGGCTGGGTTGATCAGGGTTGTCAGGAGCCTGAGCCAAGAGTGGGGAGGAAAAGTCAGGGTTCCACCATTCGTACAATCTTTATGTCGGTTGAAGGAAATTTCGAACTCACGTCTGAGTTCTCTGACAAGGGCGTGTGGTGGAATACAAGTGTCAAAAGTTTCATGAAAACATGGAACACAGCTACGCTGCTTAGATTCACATATTAGAGCATGATGTCTGTCCCAGAGGGAAGAGAGGCACTTGTCCCTCCTTGTTACCCTGGAGGTGTCTCAGGCATGGCGTGTGCCAGGTGTAAAGTGACCCATTGGGAGATGCCCACCGAGAGACAGCAGAGCAGCTGGGGTCCCCACAGGACCAAGTGTGTCTTCTTCCACAAACACAAACCTCCCAGAGACTCTCAAATATTTGAGGAGACTCTTCAGAGGATGAAGATCTCCTACTTGGGCAGGGAAAGACATTAGTCAATGACATGTGGGCCATTACTGTTGATGCTTCTCCACTTCAATCCACAGACCCCTGAGACTTGAGTAGGTGCCGGTTATAAAAATTATGTCCCAAGCTGATGGTCCTGCCAGTCAACTGTGAGAAGCCATAATTCAAATTACACTCAGGCCCACAGTGCAGACTTAGAGTAAATAGACATTAAAATGAAACTCTACTGCAGGGACCGCAAAGCTCTGGACAATGGAATTAATACTAAGCATCCCCACATCCTACGAGATTGCAGAACCGCATCAGGACAAAGATGAACACCAGCCTGTGAAAGACAGCCTGAAGAGCTGAGAGAGAAAGATCTTTACAGAAGAGAGTGCTGGTGTGCTAATGTGTATCCCCCAACACGGGGAAAGGAAGGAGGACTTCCCCGTCAAATCAAGGCAAGTGATAGACTCCTTGGCATTGAACTCGTGTCCTCTGGAGTTTGACGCACAAACTCTGGGAGTCTGATTCTATCAAATAAATAACAACAACAACAAAATGGTTTTGCTGGGATGTGGGTTTAACTCTATCATCAACATGGCAAAGACACCTGTGTTTTTCCCATGAGTCCACTGGATCCATGGCAAGGAGATGGCTCAGAGACCTGGGAAAAGAATCTGCCTTGGAAGGGAATTCTCCTGGAAGAGAAGTGTTGAAATCTAGGAAATCCAGCAGCTGGCCTGAATCAAGGCACCCGAGATGAGGGCTCCCGGCCAGAGGAAGAAGAGACTCCATGCATTGGCTACTCAGGGGCCCCAATGACAGAGGATGACTGCATGTGAGGCTGGGCCTAGACCTAACCTTCTACTGATCCAGTTGTGAAAAGGGTCAGAAACTGGGGCTGAGAGATGGAGAAGGAATGGAAGATCAACAGCAGGGACTAAAAGAAAGCCAACCACCCCCACCTCCTTCCCTGCAGGCTTTACAAGGGGGAACACTTTAATTTTAAGTGAAGTTTGGAGTTTTGATTATTATACAAGTCTGAATATTTTAAGTGCTGAAATGAGATTGTTTATGCGACTAAAAAGGCTTGGAAAAGCTATGCGATCTGCTTCAGATTTCATCTAGGCACATTGAAGAACAGGCTAGCCTTCAGGATGACTTTAATGGGGAAAGGTGAGAAGAATGCTTTTTTTTTTTTCCCTTTCTGAACCTAGTGAATTCAGCTCATTCAATAAAACATTTACACCATGAGAAGAAATATCCTGATCAAACCCCAACAGTGATCATCCTGACCAAGGAAGGAAAAAGGAGGGGACTGTGTTAGTCTGCTAGGGTGGTCATAACAAAGCACCACAGGCTGGGAGGCTTAAACAACAGAAACTTATTCCTTATGGTTCTGGAGGCTAGAAGTCCCAGATCAACTTTGGGTTGGTTTCTTCTGCAGCTGCTCTCCTTGGCTTGTGGATGGCCATCTTCTCCTTGTGTCTTCACATGGTCCTCCCTCTGTGTACGTATATGTGTCTATATCTAAATGTCCTTGCTTCTTGTAAGAACTCCAGTCATATTGGATTAGGACCCATCCTAATGACCTCATTTTAACTAGATTATCTCTTTGGAGATAATCCAGTCATGGTTACTGGAGGTATCTCCAGTCTGGAGATAATCCAGACATGGTTACTATTTCCATCACCACTCTCATTACAATTATTGATGATTTTCATATTCTTCCAATTATAATTTTTCAAAAAGTTAAAAGCACAACTCTCATAAAAATACAGAATGAACTCATGTTAAAAAGTATTATTTCGGGGCGCCTGGGTGGCGCAGTCGGTTAAGCGTCCGACTTCAGCCAGGTCACGATCTCGCGGTCCGTGAGTTCGAGCCCCGCGTCGGACTCTGGGCTGATGGCTCGGAGCCTGGAGCCTGTTTCCGATTCTGTGTCTCCTTCTCTCTCTGCCCCTCCCCCGTTCATGCTCTGTCTCTCTCTGTCCCAAAAATAAATAAACGTTGAAAAAAAAATTAAAAAAAAAAGTATTATTTCAATAATGAAATCAATAAGATGATAAAGCTGATTCTACGAGCACTTTGAGGATCTGTCCATTTGTATACGTTTTGAAAAAACATTGGAAAAGTTAAAGTAGGATTGCTAGGTTAGGTACAAAACTGGTTAATGTCCTACAGACTCATAAAAACTATCATCTTTGAGGTTATCTCTTTCCTGGACAAAAATCTACAAGTTAACGTGTAACTTTACAGTGTCTGGGTTCTAATCAAATAATAAATAGCAAACTCAAACACAGATACATTCTCCTAGATAATGCAATGATCTGCAGATAAGCTAGTAAAACATGTTCCAGCATGACACTGAAGAAACACGTCACCCACATTTACCTTATTTCCCAGTTTTTGATAATGTATCTGAATATTTACCATGGCTGATTGTTTCCAACACCGGGGCCTCTCTGAGATTCCGTGTCTTCATCTTCTCTGATGACCTTGTTCTCCCCTGTTCTACCTCTTGTCCCAACAGTTCTTGTCTCCCAACCATGTCATACCCATCACTACAGCCCCTCCTTTATCTCAGTTGAGAACATCCCACTTTCCAACTATCATCTCCAGTTTTCCGGTTTACTCCCTCTACTTTCCTAATCCAACCATTTTTTTTTTTTTTTTAGTTCCACCAGGAACAATAATCCATTGATCCCATCACCTTGGCGGGTCTCTTTATCACCCTCTTATCTCCACATCCTCTTTCACTCAGTTTAAATTCCATCATCCATCACTCCCTTTGAGAGAACATCAAATTCTTTGCCAGTTCCTACTTTTCCCCACTCCCTTGGCTAAACCATAACCATAATTAAGTGCATCTCTTTTCCTACTTGGTGCCTGTCCCTACGCAGCTAAACGCTGCTGCTGGAAAACACCAGCATTTTGCCTTCTCTCACTTGAAATTCATGATCTCTACCCTTCCTGATCACTAACTTTCCAGATTTCAGTTTAGTAAGTACAAGACTCTTCTATTCAGACTGTTGTGGGGAACCAAAGTACGATCCCTGTGGCTGCTTTTTTTTTTTGAAACAAGAAATTGGCTTCCAAATTATTCCATGCGATTCTAGAATCATCTTTCTTTCAAAAACCTTATTCAGTGCTCATATACTCAGTCCATGGGTATTTAAATTCCACAAGGAAAATTTGATTCAAATTGGCTATGTCTGTTTATGTAACATGTCCATCTAGGAGTGGGTTTCTCTGCCTTCTGAGTTTGTTTTGGGGTATGGGTATGAGATTCTGGCTGGGTCCTCTACAGCAAGCCTATTTTCCAGGGCCATTTTTATTGGCAAAAACTTTATTATGCCAATCTAAAGGGACTGATGACATTATTTTGAAAATAATCTTTAAAGGTAATCAATAATACAGGTCGGACTTTATGGAGATCAGTTTCCTCACTCCCCATCTAGCAATCCAGACTGTCAATCATAACTTGAAAACAGTCAGTGTTTTTTGTACTAGTAAGAAGAGGAGCCAGAGCCACAGAAAAGCCGTGAAAAGTTCGACTTCAGGCAGGAGAAGCAAACATCTTTCCACTCAAGTATCAGAATAAAGGGCGTGGATCTCATGGAAAACTGAAAGAGTGCCTTTATTAGTGTAATGTGATCCCTAAAGGAGACCAGTCACACCGTGTGTCTCGGGTTGATCTGAAAACTACATTTTCCCATCTTGAGGTCTACCTTTCCCTCATACTGAAGGACATCTTCTGGAGCACTTGCGGATGTGGTGGGCGCTGGGTCTATGACCACTCACACCACCAATCAACTCAGCGAAAGCATTACTCAAAGTGGCTGTGTGAGATCGTTTAGGCCAAAGAAGCTTTTGGTTGACTGCATTTTTCAATTTTCAGCAGACGGTACTGGCAGTAGTTTTTCTGAAAGGTTGTAGCAACCATTTTCTGATTAAGGAAGGCAGTCTTTTGGTTGAGTCCTGTTGAACCCACTACCAAGCTGTTTGATGACTTATCTAGGTTTTCTCTAACTACACAATCTAGCAGGCATTGGGGACCAGGATTGGGAGCCTGAAGAAACTGAAGGAGCTCCAGAGGGACAAGAAGTAGGCAGTAGAACAATCTCATGGCCCGAATGGTCTGGTCTGGAAGTCGTCACTATGATAAGTGGCCTCCCCACTTCTCTTTTTTCTTCTATCAGCCTTAGAGTCTACATCTCAAAGTGTATTGAAACATGCTGGTATGAGAGGAAGGGGTGATCAAGCACTGCATCCCCAGGAAAATCAGAGTGTTGTTAGGAGACTGAGTGTACATATAGTGATTTTCATATAATGCCCCACAGAAGAATAATAAATGCATTTTAGATACTTAACTGTATTGGTAATCTATTGCTGTAGAACAAAAATGTCCCAAACCTTAGTGGCTAAAAGCAACACATATTTTTGATGTCCCAGTTTCTGTGGGTCAGCCATCCAGGCATGGCTCAGTAGGGTCTCCTACTGCCTCTGGCTCTTTTGCAAGACTGCAGTCAAGGTGTCAGTCAGAAGTAAGGTCTATGCAGTTTCGGCCAAGAAAGGGCCTGCTTCCAAGTTCATTTACTTGGCTGTTGGTGGGGTTTAGATCCCGGAGAGTTGAGGGAACTGAGACCCTCAGTCCTTGCTGGCTGTTGGCTGGAGGCTGTCTTTAATTCTTTGCCATGTGAGCCTCTCCAACAGGTCAACTTGCTTCATCCAAGCCAGCAAAAGAGTCTTATAGGAAGAGGGAAATTAGTTTTTTGTAACTTCATCATGGAAGTTATAGCCCATAAGTGGTGCTGTATTCTATTGGTTAGAAGCAAGTTACTCAGGGAGATGGGATTATCAAGGGTGTGAATGCCAAGAATGATTTGGAGCCACCTCAGAGGCTGCTTACCGCATAAACACAATGATTATGTCATATTAAGTTGCACTAAGCAGATAAGCACTCAGTAATTTGATCCATTGTTCTGGCTTTGTGCAGAGAGAGCATAGGTACAAATCCCAAATCGGCAACAGGAGTCAGGAGATAGTCTACAGCAAGCAGGAATAGGCAGGTCCAAGAATGATATGGCGAACTTTGACCAGAACACTGACTCCACTCAGGGTCTCAGCGTCTGCTGGCCTCTAGAACCACCGAGGAGGTCAGCCCATATAGTTCCTGAAGCCATGTGATCCCAGGGTGTTGCTTGGAAGCTTGAGGCCAGCTATGCCCTTTGAGCCTCACATTTCTTTCATGCTTACTCAAGCAGAGCATCAGCTCCTTCTGTTACACCATTCCCCTGTACCTTTATATTCATACTATTCTGTTCTTCCTCTCCTATGCCCCAACCTCCCTCCACCTCACTTCCTTTATCTGTCTTCTTTGTAGACCTACGTCCCCTGCTAGACAAACTCTTATCCTTAGCCTCTTCCCATATACCTGTTGTGTCTGGAATGCTCTTCTCTCCCCAGGGTAACTCATCTTGCTTCTCTCAGCTTAATTATCATTGTTAGAGGGCAGGTTTTTGTGACCTGTCCGGCCAGGTTAAGTTCTCATGGCTTAGATATATAACCACACTGCCCATTAGAGTTTTTCTCATAGTACTTGTCCCAACTCTAATTAAATAGCTCCTTTGGTCATTTTTTTTTTTTTTTAGCTTCATGAATGCATGTCTTAGACTATAAACCCATGAGAGCAGAACTATACATTTAGTTTAGATCACTGCATCACCATCTAGCAGTGGTCTCAGAGGGCACAGGTGGGTGGAGCAGTGTCTCTTTTCTTGTACTAAACAAATGTTTTAAAGTGTTTCACTCCTCTTGTATCTCAGAAAACTTGGTTGGCTCTTTTCTAAGGACCCACTTGCCCAGCAAACTGCTTGCAGAAAAGTACTCATTCTCCTGAGAGCCCAGAGGCCAGTAGGTCTCTTCTTGCTCTCCGGATCTGCTCCCATAACCATCACTCATCTGTCATCATGTAAAAATCACCATTCCTTTGAAACTCTTGTCATCCACCCACACCACTCCTCTTAATCCCTCACAGCTGTAATCTTTGGACTTCTTAGTCATTTGCTCACTCACAGTCATCAAACTCTTTATCACGTGCATTGTTTTCTCTTGTACCATTTGTGCCTTGGTAATTTACCCAGCAGGTCTGGGTATGTCGGGAGTACCTAACAAAGATCAAGTCAGATCACAGATCTTTGACCTGGGCTGCTTCAATCTTCCCTCTAATTCAGCTGACACCACCCACAGCTACTTGGGACTATCTGCCATTGACGTCTTAAACTCCAGTTGTCCCCTGGCCATCTGATCAATCCCCTTGTGCTTCTGGTCTCCTCTTTTGCTGACCTTCACACTTACTTCTTTGATCTTATCAAGATATCCAAACTCGGGGGTGACTGGGTGGCTCAGTGGGGATAAGCGTCTGTCTCTTGACTTCTTCTCACAGCTCATGGGTTTGATCCCTGCATCAGGCTCTGCGCTGGCAGTGTGGAGCCTGCTTGGGATTCTCTCTGTCTCCCTCTCTCTGCCCGGTCCCAGCTCACATGCTCTGTGTTACTCTCAAACTAAATAAACTTAAAAAAAAAAAAAGATATCCAATCTCTCTGGCACCATACGTGCTACAGAAATTCATTTTATTTTGTTATACATCCCATCCATTGTCTGCCACTTAGTGGGGGCTCTGCGGTCAGATAGTACCAATTTGAATATGGATAACACTACTTACAGCTGTATAACTTGAAACGAGTTGTTTAACGTGTCTGAGTTACTCTGTTTTCATCTGAAGATGGGGACGACAATATTATCTGTTTCATAGATTTGTTCAAGATTGAATGAGATCCATAATGAATGCAAATGGCCAACAAATAATAATGCGAAATAAACTGTGCCGTTCGGAGCACGGTGGTGGTGGTAGTGTTTCTCGCCAATATCTTCTACCCACTTTTTTTCCTCATACCTAACGCAGCAGTCTCTGCTCTGTATCCCACTCCCTTCCACTCTTCAAGGCCTTTCTCTAATGAATATTTCCTCCTTCAGCTATGTGCTTTCTATTGCCGCTGAGTATACAACATGGTGTGGTCTTACCCACGTTAAACAAATAAGAAGAAGGCTTCCTCAGTTCTATGTCTCCCTCGTCTTTCTTTCTCTCATTTCTGAAGCAAAGTTCTTGAAAGACCGTGTCTTTATCCTAATTGTTCTTTTGGAACTGCTTTTAGGGAAATCACCGCCCTCTTCCTGGCTTCCTGGGAGGGAAAGCTTCTTCTAAGCCATAAAACAATTCTAGTTATCACTACCTCCCAGGGAAATGGACACCTTCCCTCCTTATAGTCATGACACTTTGATGATTCTTCTCTGGACAGAGAAGATCTGCTCCAAAGTGATGGTGGCTCTTTCAATGGAGTAACCCCAGAAATGGCTGGTGTCTTTCAAAAAACGTGCGCGGGCACGCACGGGCGCACACACACACACACATACACACACACAATCTCCTTCACTCAGTCTTTAAATCCCCACTGCGTTGATATCACTTTTTTCTGGCTACCTTTTAGTCACTTCCTCCACCTGCCAGGACATCTCTTGATATTTACCATAACTCAACTTTCTGTGTGTGTATGAGTGTGTGTGTGTGTGTGTGTGTGTGTGTGCGTCTGTTTGTGTGTGCGTTTTAGGAGGCGAGAAGGAGGGAAAGGACAGAAACCCAGGCTGTTATAGCCAGCTTTTCTCAATCGCCCGTAAAGATGCTAGCCTTCCCCTCTTATTGAAATCTTCCTCAGCTCCCCCCTTGAAATCTTTCCCAGACACCGTGGCCTGCGCTTATCTTGCTTTATGATCACAGCATGGGAAGGAGGCACCCCCGTCGGAAGCTGGCTGTTTTGTGTCATGTTTATATCATTTTGGGCCCTGATCGACAGTGAGCCCTTTGAGAAAGGGCCCACGCTCCTGCTTTTCACCCTTCCATCCCGAGCACTCTGGGCTGAGCATAGTAGGAATTTAATGAAAATTTGTTGATAGATTAATAGCATCTGCTACCTTGTCCTGTGATAAGAGCAGAGGCTTGTCTCTCTGAGCCCTGACTTTCTTGCTTTAAAAGTCCCTCCAGCTAGACAGAGAGAGAGGAGGCCAGAAGCCTGAGCCCCTGGAAAGCCCCACAGACCTCCCCATTGCCACGATCAAGGAGAGAGGATAGAAGCTTGCCCGTTCTCTGTTCCAGATCTGTGCCCTCTGGTCTTTATACCATCCCTGCTTCATGCCTCTTGCAGTCCCTGCTTCTGTCAGCCTCGGGCGCAAATACCGTCCCCAACTTCTCCTGCCCTAACCTTCTAGAGGGTAAAGGCCGGGGCAGGGGTTCCCTTCACCTGGGCTGGGATGCAGGAGACCTTGGTCCTGGCCCTGGGCCGGATACCAGGCTCAGAAAGCTGGTGCCGTCTCCCGGCGAATAAGCATTGGGATTTTCTGAGGATGTGGGAGCTGGATCTCCTCATCTCTACTGGTCATGAATCACCTGAAATCCTTGCAGGTCAGGTTTGGGTTCAGGGGCCGGGGTGGAGCCTGCAGACAAGAAGCACATCTGTTGAGGGCAGTGTGGGGAACCCTGGTTTAGACGACTTGCAAGCCTCTTCTAGAAGCTCAGGTGCCTTAACATGGAGCTTTGGAACAGAGGTCATTCACCGTGGGCCACCTTTGTGATTGTTGCCACGTTTGTGTGCTCCATGTATACAAACTGGCAAGTTTCCTGTTTGTCTTTAAATTATCCTACGTTAAAAGAAACCTTCTTTAGCCCATTATGGGTAAAATCACTGTTTTGGGGCGCTATTTCTCCCTCATATATGCTAACACGAATGTATAATTCAAATTCAAAATGTCAACCCTTGCACCTACAAAACTCACTTCAAACACCGCCCCGCTCTATGTGGACTACACTTTGGAGACACTACTTAAGAATGCCACCACACGGTCAGAAGGTACCCTTGGGGTGGGGGAAGGCTGTGAGACCACAATGGGGCAGACCGTCCCCTGGGGCTTGGCGCGAGGGGCTGTGAGACCACCACGGGGTGGGGCACCTTTCCAGAAGCTGGCCAGGTTCTCTGTCTTGACCTGACTTGTGGTTACAAAGGAGTTGCTTTGTAGTTAGCCTTTAAACAATACATTATGTTCTATACACTCTTGATTTAGCTCAGAAATAAATAAATAAATAAATAATAAAAGAATTGAAACAGTTAAAACACTTGAGTGGTTCTAAGAGCAGCTGATTTAGTTGGCATCCCCTCCACAGACATTGAAACCCTTTTCAGCCTGCAATCAGAATGCGGTAGCCCAATAACCCCAGGCTGGGGTGGGAGCCACCCGGGGTGGAGGGGCGAGGGGCCTGGGCAGTTTCCAGAAGCTTTGTGTTGCGTGCCCCCCGACCCTTATCTCTGGAATTAAATTGCTGAGCATAGACGAGACTGACACAGAAAAGCTCTGTTTAATCACAACCCCTAGCGGAGTTGCTGGTGGTGTTACTTTGGGAAAAGAAGAATGCACAGCAGCCGGGCATTGTACAATAGTGTTCCCGGTATTGTCATATCCCTGCCTCCTTTCCACTTTACACACACAGACACAGACACACACACACAACACACACACACACACACACACAGGCCCGTCTTTGAAAGAAATCCAGTGAAGGTAAGCATGATACCTTAAAAGCAAAGCCTTATCTTTGCTCTCCATCAGGCTCCCTTGAAAGAGCAATGCTGTCTGGCTAGTAGATCTCTAGGAATCTGCTTTCTTGGAGGCAGCTGCTGAACCTAATGAATCAGGCCAATAAACTATTTTGACAGCATCTGCTTTTTTTATGCTTCCCTCTCTCCGATCCCTGCCCCAATCTGAAAGGCTCAGGCACCACCCCCTCCCACCCCCACGCTGAAGGCAGACAGCCTCTGTAACCCGTTAATGGTGCCATTCTTTAGCAGATCGGAAAGCCTTGGCTGGAGTCCAGGGAGGAATCAAGTTCTGCTTTCCAATCAACGCACTGATGAAGGCCTTCACCAGACTGGGGCACCAGCAGGGCGCGGGGTGGCTGGCAAGGCTGGTTGAGCCCAGACACGTCCTACTTTGTCACCACGTCTGGCAGTCAACCACTCCTTGAGATTTGTTTTTGCTTGGTCTTCGGTGTTTTAGTCTTTCAGAGTTTTCTGTCCAGAGCCGAATTCCCAGAGACACATAGAACACCAGTTAACTCCTGACTGGTTGAGTCAGTACCTGGCCAAGTCGCTGGGAAGGGGGGTCCTAGGTCACCTGGACAGCAGAGCTCAGGAAAGGAGAGCTGGTTAAGGATCACAGTGGGGAGACACCAGAAGGCACACGGGCCTCTCCTGTCTCATGTTTGGCCAACCTGGTTTGGGCAAGCACAATTTAGCAGTGCCACCAGGAACACGTTGTCCGTGTGAGGATGGCCTGAATTCTGTAGGAAAGAAGAAGCTGCTAACTTCCTAAGCACCCATCCCAATTTTTTAAATGTGGAGAAAATGCAAAGACTCAGTCATTGTTACAACATGTAGATTATTTGGTTTCTAGGACAGTATCTTTACCAGATAGTGAGACGACTACAGTCTTGATTTTTAACAGAGGAACTTACAGACTGGTAATGGAAAAGACAGATATGCAAATAAAAGAAAAGGGGACAAAAGGGAAGGAACCTCTGCCTTTGACTCTGGGGTAGGCTTGCCCAGCGCCAGCCCTGCTGGTATCGGCGAAACATCCGTGGGGCTCCTGCCACATCCCTAGAAGCACAGCACCGTGTGCATGATGGAAATTCCAGGAATATAGGCTGGACGTATGAGTGGGCTTGACACATAAAGTAAACCCAGAGGGCAGGGAAGCTGACGCAGCTCTCTTTGTCTATGCCAAGACTCTGGGCACATATCTTTATAGGGAAAGCTGGCTACAACCATTATTTAATTTATTAAAACCATAGACATCCTGACTGTGTTCACCGACATAGGCTTCCATCAGTGTTTCCCCTCATAACCCTGGATGCAGCAAGAGGCAATTAAAACAATTAACACCGATGAGGTGAGGGCCTCATGCTCATCTACACATTGGAGGAGGATGTTCCAGAGCCTGGCACATTACCGATTCTGAAAAAGTAGCACATTTGTGCGCTGACTGAGCAGTGTCCACCGTTGGCCATCGTCCACCATCCACTGTCACCATTCTATTCGTCGTGAGGATAGTTATGAAGCCAAGATCATGTTCCTGGACCCTGGGAAGTCAATAGGCCTGGAGTAAGAGCAGACCTTGCACCTGAAGAAGAGACACAATGCACGGAGGGAAAGACGGCTGAGAGTAACCCACAGCAAGTGTCAATGTTCCATTTGGGAAGTGTCTAAACGTACAAGTGGAATAAACAAAGGCTTGGATACAGTATGGCCCATCAGACCCCAGGAAGCAGAAAGGAAGGTGCAAGATCAGGCTGCGAGGTAATCTTGTGCAGGGTTCATATCCCAGTTTTGGAGTGTAATTCAAAACAAAGTCGACTTCACAGCCGCCATACTTAGAATTCACCTTGTTATGCAAGGTGGATAAAGGATGTGGTGGGCCTGCCCAGAGGTAGCAGCATACTGATTTGATTGGGCATTTGGGCAGAACCACCAAGGTTTTCTAAAGCATGTTGTAGACCATGAATGCACTATTTGAGGTGCTCCTGAACTCCCTGTCATGCCGCTCGAGTGAATGAACCCAACTGACTTCTAGCTTAAGAGGTGGTTCCAACTTCAGAAGTGAGCAAGAGTTTCTCTCTGTTTGAACTCAGAGAGGCTTTGGTGTAGATGCTTATTTTGAACCAAGAACTAACAGTACATGTTATCAACTTGCTGGTGCTGCCATAACAAAATACATGGTTGGCTTAAACAACGGAAATTTATATTTTCATGGTTCTGGAGGTCTGAATCCAAGATCGAGGTGTCAGCAGGTATGGTTCTTTCTGAGGACTCTCTCTTTGGCTTGCAGATGGCCACTTTTTGCTGTATCATTTCGGTAGTCTTCGCTCTGTGTGCCCTACTCTTTTCTTACCATGAGGACGCCAGTTGGTTGGATGAGGGCTCATCCTAATGGGCTCATTTTAACTTACTTGCCTCCTTAAAGGCCCTGTCTTTCAGCCCATGAATTTCGGTGGGGGACACAATTCAGTCCATAACAGTAGGGAAAACTAGGGAGGACACCAGATGTGCACTTTTCTCCTGGACGTGTTTTCAGTGTCCTGCTTCTCCCTAAGGAGCGCCTTTCCTAGACTGTAGGCAGAGATGGCTTCAGTCTCCTGATGTGCCCACCCTAGACTCTCCCTTGACACCTTCCTTCCTCATGATTATGGGAACAATCCAAAACAGTCTCCCTGACTTGTAGCAGGAAAAACCCAGTGCCATATAAATACTGCGTAGACTTAGCACGACATGTAAATATTTTATAGAATCTAAAGTAAATAATGTATATATTTGAAAAGTCAGTTTGTAAATATTTTATAGGCTGCAGGATGACTGGCCAGTGTGGAACCTGGTGTGCTTGGAGCCTCCCACAGGACCAATGGCAGGAAGCGTCAAGACCAAAGGAAATCAGAATTGGACATCCTGTGTATGATGCATCAGAAAGCATCTCTCTTTTTCTGCCTCTGCCTGGCCATTTCTTTCTTTTTTTTAACATTTATTTATTTTTGAGACAGAGAGAGAGAGCATGAACAGGGGAGGGTCAGAGAAAGAGGGAGACATAGAATCTGAAACAAGCTCCAGGCTCTGAGCCGTCAGCACAGAGCCCGACGCGGGGCTCGAACCCACGGACTGCAAGATCATGGCCTGAGCCGAAGTCAGACGCTTAACCGACTGAGCCACCCAGGTGCCCCCTGGCCATTTCTTTGAACACACAACCTATTCTCAAATGAACTTTCTACAGCAACTCGGGACCAACTCTTTCAGCCTGAGAAGCTGCTGGGAAGAGAACGGAACTGGGTCAAGAGCAGCACGTAAGACCCTAAATGACTAGCTCAAATTCTATTCATGTGTTTATTGTCTGCCTCCCTTACAGAATGCAAATTCCAGGAAGGTTGATTTTACATATCCCCAGTGCCCAACAGTGCAGATCCATACTAGGCAGTCAGTGACTATTGCTTAAATGAAAACGTGGTGAGATTTGACATCAAATTGAATGCCTCTTCCACCGCACAAGTTTCAAAACACTGCAGTCAGCATCTAGAAGGCCCCATCCCGAAAAGGTCAACATTTTAAATCCATAACTCAGGTAAACATTTGTGCGTTTATCCACCTCGATTATAGAAATAGCCGCAGTCACCTGTGTGAGGAGATGTTGTTGCTGTTTGCTTGGAATTAGAAGGAGGTATTTTGGATCACAGGGCCCCAGGGTGGATGCCACTGTAGTGGAGAGTCATTTTGGAGGCCTTGGGAGGAGCGAGAGGCACGCTGCAGATGGGGAGGGAGGGGCAAAGCCAAGACAGGAGGGAAATTGGAAGATCCTAGAAGATCTTTACTGCCTTCGCAAGTTTGCCCCCGAAGTACCCCTTCGCGAGCATAACCGTTAAAGCAGCTATGAATCGTTCCAGAATCTGTACTCCATTTTGAATACAACCTGTAATAATAGGAAACACGTAGTCCTTACCACATTCCAGGCACTGTTCAAACTACTTTACATCGATTAATTCGTTTCATCCTTAGAACAACCCCGTGAGTAGTAGAAACTAAAGGTGCAACAGAAATGCAGATTATGTGCCTGGATTATCTGGGGACTTTAATTAACCATGTTCCTTTCACCCATGAGTATCAAACACTGGTGTCAGGGGTTCAAACGTGTTCCTCCTGGGGGCGCCTGGGGGCACCAAGCGTCCGACTCTTGGTTTCTGCCCAGGTCATGATCTCACACTTTGTGGGTTCGAGTCCTGCTTTGGGCTCCGTGCTGACAGAGCCTGCTTGGGATTCTCTGTCTCTTTCTCTCTCTGCCCCTCCCCTGCTCTCTGTCTCTCTCTCTCCCTCTCCCAAAAATAAAGTTAACAACAACAACAACAACATGTTCCTCCTTCTAGATACTGACTGCTTATTCCTGTGTGTGTGTGTGTGTGTGTGTGTGTGTGCATCACGTGGCTGGCCCTCAGTTTGTTAGTTGCCCGTGAAACCACGTGATGCCCTGAACTGCACCCAGTAGCAGATTTTCCCTCAGTGTTCCGAGCACGGTGACTATCAGCTGGCTTTTTTTTTTAAATGTTTATTTATTTATTTATTTATTTTGAGAGAGCAAGGGTATGCGTGGGGGAGGGGCAGAGAGAGAAGGAGAAAGAGAACCCCAAGCAGGATCTGTGCTGTCGGCCCAGAGCCCCACGCGGGGCTCGATCTCCTGAGATCGTGAGTCACCCACGCTTTATTAACCGGACAGGTATGGGGCAGGCAAGGGACAAGGGAAGAGACAAAGAAAGAAGAGGAAGAAAAAAATCTGTTTCATTTCTGACATTGCTGTTGGAAGAGCACAGGCAATTGGGCAATCACGGCCAAGCTTTATAAAAATTCTTCTCTCAACTTGAAACCAAAGCCCTAGATCCTCTGCAGCGGAGGACCGACGGAGATCTGTGCTGCCTTATACGTGTTCGACGGAAAGAACAGCGGTCTTCCTACATCCTACCTGGTGATATTCTGAGATGGGCATGAGATGCGATGCAAACCACGGTGTGCCTGTCACACAGGTCACACTGCTGTGAGGACTGTCCCCACCCACTGTGCCACTCTACCCCTGGCTCCAGAATGCTGTACACGAGGCCACAAGTGAGCTAGACATCTCACGGGATGGGATGGAGGCATTTCGTTTGCGATGCTGGAGAAGGAGACGGGACTCCCAGAGCTCTGAATTTACACAACGGACCTTTCCCTAAGGGCAGCTGCCGAGGAGGGGACACGCTGCTCCCTGTTCCTCTTGGTTCTGTGACCAGGCCCTTGAGTCCTGCCACCGAGTCCAGACAAATGGAACACATTTCCTCCTCGTTCTACGCGTATAGCAGTAGCCTACGCTAGGCTTCGGCATCACCTTGCTTCTTCCTCGGGTCATTTATTCTTGACAGGTTCTAACTCAGGTGGAGCCCCGTACATTCCACATCGCTGCCAGGTAACCCCGGACTTTGGAGCCGGACACAGCTCGGCTTTGTTAGTATCCTGAGCCCCCAGAAACATTTAACTGTCACGGAACCGCACTTGTACGTGGATGCCTTTTACTGACGCTTTCAAGGGCGTGGAATTGAACACAAAGTGTTTTGTTCTCTTTGTGTTTTACTTTTCCTTTGCCTTATTTTTTTCTTTTGTCTTATTTTCGTTGACGTTGCCTGCGTTACCGCGTGAGGCTGAAAACACCAGGAACAAGAAGATCCCTTTTTGTTTCGTTTGGATAAACAAACACTAAATGAGCGACTACTGGTTGCTAGATTTATGTTGCCTCTATGGATTGAGGGCTGGATCGAACACCCATTCTACCCCTATTATGTGGCAATCGCTAGAGAAAATTTGTGTCCGGGGAGCAACGGGAACAAGGACAAGAGGTTCCCAGCTCGGACAGAGCCTGGAGAAGGTGGCTGGAGAAGTTCTGGTTGATCGAGTTTCTGCATTTGTATTCTCAATGTACCGCCCTGACACACTCAGATTTAGAGTGACACGGGGCTGGGTTCCAATGACAGCCCTGACTCTTACTATCTGCATGAGTCAGGGCAGACTACTGAGGGCTGTAGCACATTCCCCACATCTCAAAGTCCATGTCGGCAATCCCTGCCATACTAGCAAGGTCGTAGCAATCAAGTCACCAAAGTCCTCTGAATACTGGACACCGTGGCTATGACTGCAGCTTTGACCTCCTGGGTAAAGCGAGGACTTCTATGCTGGAAGCCTGCATGCCTCTTTGTCACCTGGAAGCACTTCAGTCACCTGGCGCCTTAGTCACATCAGGCAACTGGTCAGCAAGCATCTGATCTGCGTGGGTCTGGGAATCCAGCTGTGGTCTCTGTCCTGACGGAGAGGCACTGCGTCCTCAGAAGAGACTATAATGTATCGCGTGGCTTCCTTGGTATCCTCATCCTGAAGAATCCTTTACAGTAAATTGTATGCGTGTTAAGAGAGCACCAAGTATTTCCCCCTTTCTTCAAGCAGATTAATTTAAGCAGATTGCTTCTAACCTTTGGATCTCAGGTGTTTTCTTGGAGCCCTGAAACGTTACTCTTTTTTTTTTTTTCACGCCTGGGGAATAACCAAAGACCAGGTCAATAAGGAATGACCTTGCCCTGCTTGTGTTGCTTCCAGAGTGTGAGGTCGTCCAACATAAAATACTCCAGATACGTTTCCTGGTACAACACGCCTCGAAAATTATATGCTTTCAACTCAAGGCATAATTGGATACAAGAAACTAATGTTCATGCTGTTTTATAACATGTTTCTCATAGCCTGTGGCCTTTCCTCCCACCTTCCTCCCCCTTCTTAAGGGCACAACTGTTTCAGAGAAGAGATTAAACCTCAAAAGAATCTGGGTGTAATCTCTGAGCGGCGATGGATTTGTCAGGAAAACCCTGTCTCCACAGCAGGCTGGATACTGTTACCCTGCACCCCATTTGTCACTGAATCCGGACTGCCAGTGTTTTCACAGACAGTCTGGATGAAAAAAAAAAAAAAAGAAAGAAAGAAAGAAAAAAAAAGAGAAAGAAAGATAAAATTTATGGATGCCCCAGGGTCCTCCCCATAATCTGACAATGCTAATCTTTGGTGTTAACGGTGTGGACGCTACGGAGTTGCCCCTTTGGAAACTGAAAACAAGGGCATGTCAAAGAAATCAAAGAGCAAATATCAAACAAGCCATACCGTTTCTATCATCCATTCTGTTGTCTGAGTACCCTCCACACTTTAGTCTGAGAGATCACTTGAGATTCTGGGGGCCTTTCAGGAGATTATCGGTATCAGTTAAAGCTTTGAAGTAGGGGCTGCTGGCATCTCATTACTGACAGAGATCAAAAACCAAAGCTGGAGTGCAGTCCCCGGCCTGTAGGGCCTCATTCACACGCCACAGAAGCACTAAATTATCAAAGCGGGGGACAACCTTTCCGTGCCACCTGCTTGGCTCCGAATAACTCTTCCCACCTCCTGCTGCCTTTCTCTTTCTTGCTCTTGCTTTTCCCGCAGCTTGTGCTAATTCCCTCTGCTCTTCCTAAATCGAACAAGTCTTAAAAGTTGGAATGGCAAGTTCTCTTCAAAGCGGAGAACGTATTTTCAACACTTTTGCACAAGACACAAATGAAGGCTCCGCGAGGTTGAATAATTTAAGTGGAGAATGTGCTTTTGATGGAAAAATGTTCCAGCAGCAGGTCTCTCTGCGGCTTTTTGGTGGCATGGTAGGCTTAGCCCTGGAGGGAGATCGCTTTCCTTATGGTCCAAACCTGGTACCGAAGGGGCCCAAAGTGTACGTAAGCTTTACCTCACCGTGTTTGTGAATCTAGACCGGTAGTTAGCACGGAGTCTCCTACCCTCAGTGCTATGACCTGGTGGGCAGTTTGCTAGGAAGGGAGGACGAGATAGGTAGGAAATCTAAGCAGCTGTCCTGACTGCTGTTCAGATCGTCCAGAAAACTTTTTACCTCTGGGAGGCAAGGTGAAGGTCAGGTTATCATGGAACAATGATGCAAGCCATTGTGAAAACTTTCTCCCCCCTTGGCTTTCTTCTTCTTGCCTCCTTTGCTATTCTGGCCCTGCTCTTCTTTTGTAAGATGCCAATTTTTGCTGTTGTATGGAGGTCAGATTCACTCAAGAAAACACCAACCCTGAATCAATCCATCCACCTTCTCAAATCCCGTACCTCCCCTGTCGGGTGAATCCTGCCCCTCGACTGTCAGATGCTGCTGGAGAAAGTCACATAACTATATTTTCATGGTCTCCAACGTCAGTCTGGCCTTGCAGAACTTCTGTGTTTCTTCAGCTAGCTCCCTGCCATTCTCCACCTTGAAAACCTTTCCTCTCTTCTTAATGTCTATTTAACCACCTGCCCCCAATACTCTTGACTAATGAACTTGTGCTTCACCGTGATGAAAACAAAAGCCATTGGGCAGGGTCTCCCTCAAAGTCTAACCCACCCCATCTCTCTGACCTGTACATTTTCTTGCACTCTGCCTGAACTTGTTCCTTCTTTCAAGTTTCCGTAAGATGCAAGTTCTTCCTCTTGACCATGGCCATCGCCAACCATTTTGTTGCTCAAGACTCAACCCCTCCCCACTTACAGGAGTTTCAACCCATCCTTCCTCCTCCTATATTTGCAGTGTCTCCCACTCACCTGGCTCTTTCACACTTGCATTTGTATGTGTTCAGATGTCTTCCACCTGAAGAGCAGCAAACAAACCCATTCTTTGACCCCATGTTTCCTTGCAGTCACTGTTTTTTGACCCTGATTTTCTTCTCAGTCAAGGTTCTTAAAGAGCTATCCAAACCAAGTGTCTCCATTTCCTCGTCTTCGACCTGCTCCTCATCCAATCACATTTTGTCTTAGCTACCACCATGCCACTGAAACTCTTCTCCCTAAGGAAAGCAATGCCTGTCTTCCCATCCAACCCAACAGTTGCTTTAGTTTGTATCTGACTTGTCTTCTCATTGGCGTTCACCATAATTAAAAGTCCTTTCTCCCTAGAAGACTTTGTCTCCTAGGCTTTTTTTGATGCCAAGTTCTCTTTATTTTTTCTTTTATCTCCCTGGTGTTCCCCAGAGAAGATTCCACAACATAGTAGGTGGCAAATAGATTTTTGAACAAAGAACTTGCATTTTGGGTCCCTTTATTTCCTGTTTCCTATTCTTTTCTCTTTCTTTTTTATTCCCCTCTACTGTGCCATGGATCTATCAGCTTCCTGCTCTCTGGTGGGAGATGGGAAGGAACTCTGGCCTTTACCCTACCTTGCATGATGTAAACCCAGTGGTCTGAATATATATATAGTAAGTACCCGATAGAGCCCTGGCCTGGGCCCTGATCTGTGATCAGGAAACTACCTGAAGGGAAGGTGCCATTGAATGCAAGTACATGAGCTGGATCATAATTGCTCAGGAAATGAAGAGGCCTTTTGGCAACATGCTATCAACTCATCAAAACTAGGGGCCCCTAGGGGACATATCTGCTTTCTTTCTTGAAGTCGCTCGAAATACTTATTATTTCTGCATATTTTTTGGTGGCTGAATCCCCCCCACATGTGACTCTTTATGGAAATTATGAGATGCAACTTTAAGCCTAATTTTTGGAAAAGTCAACATTTTCTTTCTATTAACAGAACCAGGATGTCTGTGGCCAAATGGAGGCAAGCAAGAAGTTTTGCTTCATAAGTCTACCTCTTGTTTTTCCTTCCTTCCTTCCTTCCTTCCTTCCTTCCTTCCTTCCTTCCTTCCTTTCTCTTCCTTCCTTTCTTCCTTCCTTCCTTCCTTCCTTTCTCTTCCTTTCTCTTCCTTCCTTCCTTCCTTCCTTCCTTCCTTCCTTCCTTCCTTCCTTTTTCTTCCTTCCTTCCTTTCTCTTCCTTCCTTTCTTCCTTCTTTCCTTCCTTCTTTCCTTCCTCCCTCCCTTCCTTCCTTCCTCCCTTCCTTTCTCTTCCTTCCTCCCTTCCTTCCTTCCTTCCTTCCTTCCTTCCTTCCTTCCTTTCTCTTCCTTCTCCTTCCTTCCTTCCCTCTTCTTTCTTTCTTTCTTTCTTTCTTTCTTTCTTTCTTTCTTTCTTTCTTTCATTTTGCTAGCACTATAATTGCCCCTGGTCATGGGGGAGAAGACAGCACAAATAAGTACTAAAAATATATTTGAATTATGAAGGGCATACTTTGTGCCAAGGGCCATGCTATGTGCTTTACATCTATCAGGCTAACCTTCACATCTGTAAGGTAAATATTATTATGTCCATTTTACAAATAAAAAACCCAAAAAACCTGAGGTTAGAGAAGAGCCATGCAGGCCATGTAGGTGGCAAGTCAGAAAGCCAGGATTTGAACCAGCTCAGATGGTCTCACAGTCACTTCATGGCCTCATAGGCCTCCACATGCTACTCTCATCAAGGTCAGCTCTGACCATCTATTGATGAACCCACCAGATACAATGTTCAGGATCAGTATATTTAGCCAGAAATGCTGCTGCATTTATACTTAACTACCACAGATCATCTCGTGTCCTGTTCCTCTCTGTGGTGCTAAGAACAACAAAAGAGTAAATAAAGGAGGAAGAAAAAAGAGGGTAGATCCTTTCTCAGTGTAGATCCTCATTCAGTCATTCAATTAAACTTTTTTTTTTTTTTGAGAGAGAGAGAGAGAGAGAGCATGAGATGGGGAGAGGGGGCAGAGGGAGAGAGAATCCCAAACAGGCTCCACACCCAGCACCATGTGGGGCTCGATCCCACGACCCTGGGATCATGGCCTGAGCCAAAATCGAGAGGCGGAGGGAGGCTCAACCAACTGAGCCACTCAGGCACCCCAATAAAACCATTTATTGAGCAAGGCATTTTACTAGGTACTTGGGAGACACAAAGATAAAGAAAAGCCATCAGGGAATTTACAATTTAGAAGAGGAGATAAGGCATGTGTCCAGAATCACAAAATTATGAGGAAGGATGTGATCTAAGCCAAGGAGAAGTTCAAAGGGCTCTGCAAGTGGGGAGACTAGAACGATACTCAGGAGATGCGGGTTCAGGTTCACATCATCAAGAATGGACACTTCCAAAAGCACAGAACATTCTCTGTGCTTGGGGGGAATGCAGTCCCATGTGGGAACAAAACCATAGACGGAAGGACAGAAATAGCAGAAAAGAAAGTGTGGCAGGGAGAAACAAGTATTGAGTATAAAGTTAAATTACATTTTACAATATTCTGAAACTATTTTTTTGTCTGTCTCCCTCTCTGTGCCTGCAAAAGACAGCCATGTGTGAAGGGGGAGGGGAGAGAACACACACACATAAAGATCCGAATCAGAGCAAATCTTTGGCCACCAAAGCCCTCTGGCCAAGATGAGAGATGCCACAACCCCTCCAGTGTTTGACTGCCACGGGGGCACGGCCCTCAGGAATGTGCCACCAGGAGGAAATGGAGCCTGGTTCAAGTAACTCTGAAGCCAGATTTGGGCTGAGATTGCCCTGAGGGTGCCCGGAGAAACAGGAGCAAAAGGAGATAATAAGCAAAATGGCTTGGCGGGTTTTTTTTCACTCCCTCCTTCTATCATGGAGCTTAACAGACAGGCCTTTCTGTGTCAGTGCACACACTTCCCTGGGGTCTAGCAGGGGAGGGGGCGGGGGCTTATGAAACTGAGATTGGATCTGAAGGGTATGTAGTTTCTATTGTGGGGTTGTCGGGACAATGAGGGTGAACAAAGAGGAAGATAACGGGCATCCGGAGCATTTGCTGAAGCGTGAAGAAGGGCCAAAAATATCCCTACCGATTGCACCCCTGTCGGATTTGTGCCACTTTCTAATGTCAGTGAATCACTTCTGCTTGTTGAACCATAAACCCCAGACAAAGTGCATGCCCCAGAGTCTCCAGGTAGCCCTGTTTGGGCTGCCTGTAAGGATGCTTTGAAGATAGAGCTCCCAGATATGCGGCACGCTGACAGTAGCGGGGAGGAAGTACATTTGCCCCATTTGGGCATGATGTGCCATTTCTAGGATTAGGGCAAAATATGTATGTGGGAGGAGAGTGGTGTTTCCTCATTAGCTACGTTCGAAACTGGAGGGCGTCTTATTGAGGGAGGGCTCATTTCTGTCCCCGCTATGTAAGCTGTTGAAGGGAAAGGTAGGGCAACAGCTGAAGGGCTGATGTGTTTGTTGGGCCAAAACTGGGCCCAGCAAATAGCTGACCGGTTCTCAACTTGTCCTTTTGCTCTCTGGCTCTCTCCCAAAAGAGAGCTGCATGTTTTATTGCTGTCATCTGTTTGTGTTTCAGACACTTATCGCTCGGGGAGGCTCACACTGCCAAACTTGGTGGTTCGTGCCCAAAGCTCCTCTCTAGGGGGACGAACAACTTTTGTCAAACCGTGAACTGTCTTCTAAACAAGACTGATCTGTGAATACAGAAGTGGATCCTCAAAGCCTTGGCTCGAATTGCGGTCAGACTAATGTGGAGGGCATTTGGACTGAAGTCCAGTCTCATGCAGAGTTCCTGGCATAATCCCAGTCCTCCCTGCTTCCTGAGCTGCCTTCAGGTTCAGCTCTGGTCACATCTTCCAGACCGAGAGCCGGTGATGCCTTTCCCCCACCGCACCTAGCCTCTCTGGGTCTCTCTGAAATGGTTCCTTGGTTAAGAAGGTAAGAGGTCAAGGACTTCACATGTGAAGGTGGCAAAAACAGTTGTGAGATGAAAGATGAAGGGACAGTGTGTATACTTCCCTTAGGGCTCATGGCCAGGGAGAGAGGGATCAACTTGTTCCAAGAAGGTGAGATGACTCTGGATGAGGTTCAGTAGCTACAAGCATAACCCTTAGTATTTCAGGGCTCTCAGAAGACCAGAAAATATCTTTGTGCAGGAAGTACGGATTATGCTAAGGGACAAAAGTCCTTGTACTTCAAAATGTATACGTATATGTGTGTATCAATGAAAAGAATATTGGGTCAGTTTCTGCATGGTATACAATCATTCATTCAACAAATAATTACTGAATGCCTACTAAGTACCAAGCACTGTTCTGTGCTGTGAGGATACGACAGTGACCAAAACAAAAATTTTTCCCTCAGGGAAGCAGGAGAGGGGAATAAACAAATCATCAATTATGGTACTTCATATGACATTCAGTAATAAATTTAAGGAGAAAACAAAACCACAGAGAGATGTAGAGAATTCTAGGGGCCAAAGAAGACTTGAAGTTTTAAAAATGATGGTTGGGGCAGGCCTCACAGAGGAGGTGGCATTTGACAGAGATATAAGTGGAGAGGAACAGCCATGCAGCTATCTGGAGAAAGGACTTTCTGGATGTTCATTCATAATAAAATGCATCTCAAAACAGCCAACAAAATACAGTTTTTTCATCAGTGGCCCCAAGTCTAAAAACTTCACCTATCTCTTTGAGGCCTCCTATTTTGCAAAGATACTGAGACAGAGGGGCTGGCCACACCCTGGGCAGGGGGAGTCCCTCTCCAAATAAAACAGAACGCGTCACAGGGAAGAATCAGGAAGTTTCTGGGTGGCCAGGGGCAGAGCACAGCAACTGTGCATCTTCAAGCAAAACCACATACACATCAAGCAACCAAATTAAATGATGGAAATAGGAAAGGGGCTCCCACCAAACAGTCACTTTTTATATCCTATTCCTTCCTCCTTTCATCCAATTTTCAATAATGTTCAGTTCGATTCAGATATAAACTATTAGCAAATGTGTGAATAAATGGCTCCCAGTATCACACCAAATTGTGTACGTTGTTCTCTAGACACTTGAATGCAAAACAGAGGAAAGAACACATGACTAGTCTAGGTCTTGTCTCCAAGGAGAGGCCAACAGAATTAACTCCAGGGAGTAACCTCTGTAGTTAGTAAAAATGAGCAGCCCTCATCCTCTACTCTAAAAACCTATGGAACTTGGTCTCTCTCTCTCTGGCTTTCATTGTCACATGAGAGGAGAACACAGTGGCTCCATTCTGCTATTGAGGTCCCACGGCATCTAGCATGAGACAAATGGCACTCTGAGCACCATGACCTCTTTCAGAGGCCTTAGGATTCACTTCTCTGCCCCTAGCCTGACAACCATCAACCAAATAAATGCAGGCAACACCCCCACTGCTCAATGTTAACAATCCACACAGGGTTCCCTGATGTAAAAACTCATGTGATCAGAATCCTTGGCAGGTAAGAACCCACATAAGAATCTTCCTTTAATAGGTACAATGGAGCTATCCAGCCCGAGGTAAGGAATGGTGTGTGTGTGTGTGTGTGTGTGTGTGTGGCAGGGTGGAGGAGTTGGGGGGGTGGTTTGTGACTGGAAGGGGATTTGTGGGGATTTGTGAGAAGAACCTCAAATTCTATCCTCACCCCTACTCTAGCAGAGTCCCTTTGGTAATTTGCTGGCTCTTTATTTGCCTCAGTTTCTTCATCTATAAAACAGACCATGAAAATAGGCCTACCTCATCATACTGTTATGAGAGTTAAATGAGTTAATATTTGTAAAGCACAACAGTTCCTGGAATATAGTAAGCACTTCATAATAAGTCTTTTTATTATTCTCAAGGAACAAGAAAAGATCTGTATCTCTATTCTCTGCCTTCCTGTGTATTTTTTTTTTCATTTTATGAAACCCAATCTCAGATTCTGCTGAAGAGGGACTGCAATATGAAAAAGGAAAGGCATAGCTCTCTCCATGGAAGACAGAACCTGATGGAATGTCTTATTGAGTCATGTTTTAAACACACTTCCTTCTCCTCCTCCCCCTCCTCTTCCTCCTCCTCCTCCTCTTTCTCCTCCTCCTTCTCCTTCCCTCTCCTCTTCTTCTTAGAGAGGAAGGAGGTGGGAATTGTAATTCTATACATATTTTAAAGTGTACCAAACAGGGGCGCCTGGGGGGCTCAGTTGGTTAAGCAACCAACTTCGGCTCAGGTCACGATCTCATGGTCTGTGGGTTTGAGCCCTGCATCGGACTCTTGCTGACAGCTCGGAGCCTGGAGCCTGCTTCAGATTCTGTGTGTCCCTCTCCCTCTCTGCCTTCCCCGCCCCCCACCCCAGCACACTCTGTCTCTCTCTCTCTCTCTCTCTCACAAATAAAGTAAAAACATAAAAAAAAATTTTTTAAGTGTACTAAACAGTAGCAGTATTGTTCTGTACAGTCTATTTTACTTTAGATTTGCCCACATATTTACCATGCTCATTGTTTTCCATTGCTTCCTATATCTCCAACCTTCTATTTGAGATTATTTTCTTTCTAATCCTCACTTCTATATTTTCTATTCATTTGACTCTCTGTTCTTCATTCTATATATTTTCTTCCGGCTTATCTTCCACTTCACGAATACTTTCTTCAGCTGTGTCTAAACTGCTCTTATACCCATTTATTAAGCTCATAATTTTGACTTTATATTTTTCAGTTCTAGAGTTTCTATTTGCTTCCTTTTCAAATATTCTTTTCATCATCTTTCAAACTTTCTAATTTTTTTCTAAAGTTTTTGAATTTTTGGTCTTTTTTCCCCCTTGAACACACAAATAAAGTTACCTTAAGGAATATTTCTGGTAATTTCACCACCTAGAGTCCCTCTGCATTTATGTCTCCTTTGCATTGTTCCTTGCAGTTTTCATTTATGTTGTCTAGTCTCTTTTTTTGCTTTGATATCTTCTATTTCTGTACTGGATATTGTATTTGAAAATCTATAAAAATTAAATGAGAGCTTTTCTTCCAGCAAAGTTTTTTTCTTTTTTTCCAAGCATCTGGGTACACTAGATGTATTGGATCATCTTAATCCAATTTCAGGGTCTAGGATTTTCTGTGCCACCCAGATTATTTGAAGCTGAGTTACATCCATTTGAGGACTAATTTACCTTTCTCTGGATATTTCTCCTTCCTAGGTCTTCAAGATTGAAGGGTTTTTCAGGGCCTCCCACACATGGTAAGCCTTGGACATCTTTTATCTGTTCCTCCATCCCCCTGAGTCTTCTGTCCTATTCTTGATTTGGTTTGATTAAATCTTATTTTGATTAGCTTTTTGATACCTTCAAGAAGATGTTTTAAATAGTTTTTCAGATTTTCTGATTGTCTTCAGCAAGCGAATTTGTTCAAATTGTCCCAAGGGTACTATTATTTGTTACTCCTTCCACTGAAACATTTTACTGGGGTGCTGTAAATGGGATGGCTGAAAGATCTATACACAAGTCCTGTCTTTACTGCTAATAAACAGTATGAACTTGGGAAAATAACCTTAGTTTTTTGGATTCTATTTCTCTTTTACATCAGGAAATTTAATTAGATGATGTTTAATGTTCCTTCAAATTCCAAAATTTTATGACTTCTTGGTTTAGGACTTTCCAAAGAGAAAAGTAGAATACATTAAGAACAGAGTTCTTAAACTTGTAGAAGTTTAAACTAACTAAAAGTATCAAATATGTTTGCATTATTCTAATCCCAGTATGTTTTTTAGGAAAATGTTTCTTAATATTAAAGCTAGTGACTGATTTCAACATTCTTTTTTTTTTTTAAGTTCATTTATTTATTTTGAGAAAGGGAGAGAGAGAAAGAGAGCAGGTGAGGGGCAGAGAGAGAGGCGGAGAATCCTAAACAGGCTCCAGGTGGTCAGCAAAGAGCCTGACATGGTGCTGGATCCCACCACTGTGAGGTTATGACCTGAGCTGAAATCAAGATTCAGTTGCTTAACGGACTGAGCCACCCAGTTGCCCCTCATCATTCGTTTATCTAAGGATGTAGGAAGCCTGAAGCTTATCTGTGTCATCAAGATCCACTTGTGTGGTAGCAACCACTCCAGTTTTTTAGAAGAGAAAATTAAGTGTAAGTGAGTTGGCCAGGGACTGGGGAATTCTAAAGGCAAAAAACCGAGCTTGAAGTCACTAACTGCTTTGTTGCAGGTACCTCCCTTAGAGCTGGAGGATCAAAGAAAAGAGGACGGAATTCCTGAAGCATAGAAGCTTGGAAGAAGGGTCTGTGGAGGCAAAACTCAGACCTCTGCGCAGAGGACCTGCTGGTGGCTCACGTCTCAGGAACTTTGAGGAAAATCTCCGGGGACTAGGACTCAGCCTTGAGGAGAGTCCCTGTTGGCTAGTCAGGGGTTGCTGAGGGAGCACAATCAGGCTGGTTCTAGGAGTGCTGAAGAACTGCCAACTAGAATCAATGGCTGCTACAGGAACAAACCGCTTCTGTCCAGGGAAAGACACAAAAAGGAGCCAGTCTCTTCTCTCTCATCCAGCCTTACGGCTTCTCTCTACTGCCCCCAGCAGGCAGAGCCTCACACAGAACCTGCAGGCAAAGGAGAAACCCTGCCCCAGCATCACAAAGCCGATTATAAAAGGATAGGTTTAAACTGGACAGACAATATTTTAATAACCAGTACACCATCTTATCAACCTGCAGTGGCTCTGGTTTATTTTGTTATGCTGTCGCTGTGGATTATTGGAATTTTAAATAATAACCTGTGTTTATGCTCCAGGTGTTTATGTTCCTTTACCTGGACACAGTATGTCTACGTAAAACATGGGTGCCCTAATACATAGCAAAAGAAGTCAAACTTCCAGAGCAATAATTGACAAGGTAACCACTTTAAGAAGCAAAAGCTTATTTTTTATTCCTGTTTTCAACCTTTCTATATTTTGCTATTTAATAAATTATCTTGGGCTGCCTGGGTGGCTCAGTCATTTGAGCAACCAACTCTTGATATCAGCTCAGGTCATGATCTCACGGTGCACGGGATTGAGCCCATGTCTGGCTCTGTGTTGACTGCATGGAGACTGTTTGGGATTCTCTCTCTCTCTCCCTCTCTCTCTGTCTCTCTCTCTCTGCCCCTCCCTTACTAATGTGAGCTCTCTCTCTCTCTCTCATAATAAATACATTAAAAAAAATTACCATACCTTAGCTTGTACAACACTCATTCTCTGTACTATAATATACCATTAGAAAAAAATTCTTGCCCCTATATCCCCAAGCTAGCAACATTTGAAACATCGGTTTATTGTACTGAGTCTCCGAAGGGTCTCTGTGATTCATACACTCTAACATGAGCTTCTGCCTAAATACAGACAGATTCCAAGGGAGTCTTTCCTCGAGTGACCTGTGATTAATCTGGTTACTTGTAAACAAATAAGCTTCCTTCTGCTTTAGTTTGCTGCATTTCTCCATCCCTTCCTTTCTTTGCCACCATAAAAGGACTGGCTCACATCGTGTTAAAAGTCACATTACAGTGCACTCTGCAGTGGGGTTTAAGTTATTTTTATTATTGTGGAATTTGTTATCTCTAGTGATGCTTCTTGCTAATCAACTATCTTAATTAGGTTTCCCAAATCCTTATGTTACCCTGAGACTCATTGAAACATCCATGTTTGTTTTGTAATAAATGAGTTATTTATATATGGTGGAATGCTCTGGGTTTTTTCCAAATCAGCTGAAGAGATGAGAGCTGAAATTTATACCCCCAAAATCTAGAAATTTATACCCCCCAAAATCAACATGAGAACTAACATCTCATGCAGCTTAATATCCTGATATGTTTACCAATATAGAGCAACCGGCATCAACCAAGACCAAAGCAGAGCATTCATTATATCAATGAGATATAGACTTTGCTATCTGTTAAGAATCATGATACTAAGAAAGACATCAAGGCATGACGTTGCTTGGTACCAGCAACCAGTTAATCAGATTTCTCCAGTTGCAAACAATAGACATCTTCTTCAGTAAGTGTAAGTAGACACAGAATTTATGATAAAATATTTAACAGCACACAGCTTCTCTGAAGGGGCCACGGCAACAGTCTTGGAGGCAATACATCCAGGAACAGTGCCCAAATCACACACTAGAACCACTGTGGTGAAAAATGCGATGGCCCTCGAATTACAGGGCATACAATTGCAGTTAAGCAAGATGAATAAGCTCTAGAAATCTGTACAACATTGTACCTATGGCCAACAACGGTGCATGGCACATTTAAAAAAATTAAGAGGGTAGGTTTTATGTTAGGTGCTCTTACCACAGTAAAATTCAAAATTTTTCAATAAATAAAAATAAAAGGAGTCCAAGGTATAGACACTGTAAATTGTCCTTTTGATACGGAGTTCTGGCCTCTACAAGTAGAAATGCTGCTTCTATCATGTCCGGAAGCCTGAAGCTTTCTGCTTTGTCTGTGGGTTCTGGACAGCATTTCTTCCTGATATAGTCCTATGTGACCGCGTCTGGTTGGTTGAGTCTACCTCACATCCCCTGTGCCCTGGCTGCCAAAGAGGCTGAAAAAGCATGTTTTTGCCTGCACGGAAGGCTGAAGGAGCAAGTCTGGGAGGCACTGACTCATAAGATAGGGAATTCCCAAGTACAAGATGAATGTTTAAATGTACTGGCTATCAAAAGGAATGGAAAATGCCCAAGTCATTTTTCCACGTGTGATACTTAACATCTACATCCTCATATCTCAGGGTGCTGATGAAAATGAAGACTTCTGGGTCCTATGGCCAAACCCAATGAATTGGAATCTCTGCAGGGGAATTGCCACCTCTGTTTCCCATAGGCTTCTCAGATCATGGTGATGAATGCTACTGAGTGAGAAGCTTACGCGGTTTACATTTTCAAAAGCACTTTGAAAAATTGTACTTGGTAGACTTTGAGTGGATGAGATAAAACCATCACTGCTACCTCAGTCAGAGATCAAAATCTCTGCAATTCTATATAGAAAAGCCTTCTGCTATGGACAAGAGAAATGGTAAATATCTTCTCTTCTTTCCAGGGAGGAGCATCAAAGGAGCGAAAAGAAGATATCATGACAGTGTGTTTGGGAGCATGGGGTCTGAAACTGGACTGCTTGGGTTTGAATACACTCTATCCCAATTAGCAGTGTGTGGCAGCCTGTATTTTCCAAAGCTGGCCACAGCAGCATCTCCCATCTCACATGCTGTTCTAGAATCTTCCAAACGCTGACATTGCCCCAGCAAGACATGAAGGAGGCCGTTTCTCCTCCTCTTGAATCTGGGCAGGCTGCTTCAACCAACAGAACATAACCAAAGTCATGCTTTGTGACTTCTGAGACAAACTTGTATAAATCTTGTGCATTTCTACGTGGTCCTCTGGGGACACTCACTCTGGGAATCTAGCCATCATACCCTGAGGAAGCCCAAGCAACCCATAGACAGACCGACACAGAAGGGAACTGTGGCCCCTGGCTCACAGCCCCGGCCGATCTCCCCCGTGACTTGCCAGCCATGAGTCATCTTGAAAGTGGATCCTCCAGCCCCCCAGTGAGCTGTTCTACGTGATACCATCTAGAGCAAAGACAAGTCATTCCTGCTGATCCTTAAAAACATAGTAGATCAGTGAAAAAAACTAAGCAACTGCAATTGTTTTAAGCCACTAAATCAGGGTGGTTTCTTATGTAGCAAGAGATCACTGATAAGGAGATGAGTTAATTAACGTCTTTGAGCTTCAGTGTCTCTGTGTGCAAAATGGGGGATAAGAATTGTATCAACCTCATAGAATTGTAGTGAGCACCAAATGTTATTAAATGTAAAGCACTCAGGAAATAGCCTGACTTACAATATGTGCTATTGTTGGTTTGAAAAAAGGGTTGAGGGTGGATGGGATGAAAAACAAGGACATAGGCAATCCAGAATTCCTTTAGACACGAAGTCAGATTTGCTCCAAATTTCACATATCCCAGGTGGGGCATTTTAAATTAGTTAGTACCCAAATGATAACTTTTCTTAGAACAAAAAATGAGCTTCACTTCGAATTTTCCCTATAATTTCAGCTAAACCGATTTTAATAAATACTGATTTAATCAAACAGTATTATTTATTCCTAACCATGGATCATTTATTTTATCATTTCCAAAGCAGTCTTCAGAGTCTAGATACCTGGTGTTTTTTCAAATCTCTCTTTTCCTTAGTGAATGACCTTAGCCAAGTACCTCAGTTCTCTCCAAAGACTTAGTAATTTCCAAATAAACATTTGGAAAATAAATAATCACGTATGGTACAAATGTTGCCTCTTCCTGTTTTTCCAGCGCATGGTTGTTTACCAGGAAAATAACCTGTTGGGAATAACAGAGCTGAGAATCAGAAAATCCGGCACTGCAGTTCAAATACGGGCGCTAAAAAGTCACGGGAACAAGGTGCCAGGGGATGGGCCATTGCTCAGGGAGACAGCAGGCAAAATGAGAAGGATCTAGGAAGGCAGGTCACCCTCCTAGGGTCAGAGTCATATAAACTTCCATCACCTAGCAGAGGTCTCTGGGACAGGGACAGATTACCTAGTTAACATGAGTCCTCTCTTTGTCCCACTATCTCAAAATACCTTTAAGATATTGTATTTCCTTTCCAAGCGCTGCGTAGAAGAATGCTCCCCCAAACTTGGTAGCTTAAAACAACAAGCACTTATTATCTTCCAGTTTCTGGGGGTCAGGAATTAAGGATAGGTTTAGCTGGGTGGCCCAAGGTCTTATAGGAGGTTGCACTTAAGCCATTGGCTGGAGTTACAGTCCCAGCTGAGAGCATGACGCAAGAGGATCTTCTTCCAAGATCACCCATATGGTTGGAGGCCAGAAGCTCCAGTTCGTTAGCAAATAGGCCTCTCCATACGACTACTCACAACATGGCAGCTTGCTTCCCATAGAGCAAGTGGCTCAGGAGTGAGAGACAGAGAAACTTAGAAGGGAGCTGAAGTAGTTTTACAACCTAATCTTGCATGTGTTATGCCACAGTACTGCTACAGTATTGTATTTGTGTCACTGAATAACCCTGGTGCCGTGTGGGGTAAGACCACACAAGGGTATGGATACCAGGGGACAGGGATCACTGGGGCCATTTTCAAGACTACTTACCACAGCCGTCCCTGTGTGGAAAGATTTCCTTTGTGTTCCTTTCAAGTCTTCTCTCAATGTTCATCTGAATCACATTTCATCTGTGTCAAAGTATGGGAGGTAAGCTAGAGAAGGCACAAAGCCCACGGGAAGCACCCAGTCAAGTCACGTCAATGGCTCTCTAGCCAGGGGCCACCACGTATGTGGCTCTGAGCTGGACACCACATGGACTGCAGAAACGAACAGCTGTGGCATCTGTTCCCTGAGAGCTATCGTTCTTCTGGGACAAATAAGTCAGATTGTGCACAAGACAAGGCAAAATATAGCAAATACACAATAAAGGAGTTGTGTTTACATCAAGAATATAGTGAAGAGTTATTTCGGTCATTTAAGTTTTAATTAGTAAACTGAATAAAGACATTAGCCTAGGTGGTCTCAGGAATCTACTCAACTTTTAGTTTCTTGAGGATTGTATGCCCACAGAGTACAGAGAGTGGAAGGAACCCCAGCCTGGCCTCTAGGATCAAGAAGCTTCCAGAGTTGGCCAAGATGGTCTCCAGGTCCTCAAGGAACTGTGGCATGTGTGGGCTAAGAAGGGAAAGAGTGGAGGTTGAGGGATGCAGTTCATTTCCATAATTTCATTATACTTTAGTACAAAATGACGTAAGTCATTTTGCAATTTCAAGAAGCTTTTCTTGCATCCATTTCAAGATAAAGGTTTGGACTTACATTTCTCCTTGTCCTTTGAAAATTATATATTAATTATGCATTGTTCAGGTCTATAAGGTCATGCCTATCTTTCCCTGGGATTCTTATTTTCTTTCTTGCAAATTGGTATTTATATTGCTGCTTATTCTGAAAAGTCAACCCACTTTATTTAAAATGCCAGAGTTTTGTTCCTATTGGTGTGGGTAATAGTGAGCACTCAAGCAACATCCTGGCAAATCTGAAAAATAAAATAAAAATCCACCCAAACTGAAAAATCAGTAGGCTGGATGAGTGAAAATCATGCTGAATGTGTCCTTTCTCCTTCCACTAAACTTCTGTATTTTAAGAAATCGATTTTAATAGTGAGTAGTTTTAAGAAGTCTTTTCTTTCTCATTGTATTAGCCTATGTCTTCACTTCTTTATATGGACGGCTTTAAAAAACAGGTACCTTCTGCAAGTTGTGCTCTGTAAATACCTTTGCTATGGGGGAAAGCCACTGTGCCCTAGACTCTGTTTCCTGGGGACAGCATCAGCGGTAACTGGGATCTTGCAGGTGCCATCCTAGACCTACTGAATCAAAATCTGCATTTTTAACAAGAGTCCCAGGTGGCTGGTATGCGCATTAAAGTTGAGAAGGTCTGTTCTAGGACCATCGCTGAGAGCAGAGGGTTACTTGTATCTCTTGGTGGTATATATGCATCCGGACCAAGCTGGCAGATGGACATGGTGAGTATTTGGAACTTTCAGAGATCTCTTTCTTCCTCCTTCCCTCTTTTTCTCCCTCCTTCTTTTTCTTCCTCCCTTCCTCCCTTCTTCCTGCCTTTCTTCCTTCCTTCTTTCTTTCCTCCCTGCCTCAACTCTCTCTCTCTCTCTCCAACCCCCCTCCCTCCATTCCTTTCTTTCTCCCTCCCCTTTACCTGCACTGACATTATCTTTTTTATTTTTCTATGGAAATATTGAAACGATTGAGACTTGTTTTTGTTTTTCTCCATCACATGAAGCTGATCCCTTTCATCTTTGATTCAGCCAATTCCCTTCAAAGCTAAATATTAAACAGATCTGTCTCCTGACAGCTGACCCCAAATTGGGACATGCCGTGGTCCTCCCCTTGGGGGTTGAGAGCTGAGCCGACAAAGGTGGAGGAGAGACAGGACGGAGCCAGTTCCTGTCCCCTGGGGAAGCCTGAAAGTTGTGTCTCTGCCTTCACATCAGCCAAACAGCCAATAGCCAAACAACCAATAGCTTCTGGAAGGCATTCTTGTAGAAATTCCTCCTTTTGCCAGAGGGTGAAAGGGTTGCTAATTGATTTTGTCTGCCTTTCAGATGGACTTAGAGAGACATAGGGTTTGAATTCTAATAGACAGATAATGTTTTTAGATACTGGAGCAAAGTTTTTATGTACACCATGTGACCTAGCTTGACATATAAGTACTTTTTTTGTTTTGTTTTGTTTTGTTTTTACCAGCTTGTCATTCTGTTCAGTGCAATAGAAGCAGTAAAGTTTATTGGTTTGACCACCTTCTCAAAAACGTATTGGGTTCAAAAACCATGACTTATTCACAGCAAATTAATAAAAGAAAGTCGACTCTTCCCAAATGCTTTGAGACACAGGTGGCTCGGCCTCCTATGGTAGAGATGGGTGGAGGGTGCCGTCCTGACGACAGACCTCTGGCCAAAGAGAATCCGCCTCGGACTGTCTGCTGTTTCCAGGGCTGGTGCCCAAACACAGTGTGCTTTTGGCTGCACATCTGATGTGCTGTGTGTTGACACATAAAATATGGAAGACAGGAGTTAGAGAGAAGAGAAATGCCAAAGCATCAGTTTACCTTACCATTTCGTGCGCAAAGGAGAGCGAGAGATTAATCTCATTCAGAGCTCTAATTTATTTCCTTTTGTTTTTCTACATCACCTTCTTCTAGCTTTCTATAATTTACCGATTCCCCTAATGGGTCTAAAACTTTCCTAGATCAGGCAAGAATATGACCTTGTTGTTTTGATAACTGTTCAAAATTAATTTTTACATTTTTTTTTAAACCTGAAGTTACTCTTGAGGTCGGCAACCAGTGGTTTTGTAACTATTATTAAAAACCAAGGGCTCCTCCTAGCGATATTGCTAAATCAATGCGGTGCACTAATTCCAGCTGCGTTTGTTTTTGTTGTTTTTGTCGCCTAACAGGTCCGTTACCCTTACCAAACACATACTGAGAAGGATCTATTGAGTTTTCGGAGACCAATAATGGATGTATTTTAGCACACTGCAGTAACTCCTTCCGACCACTAGGGGCCATTTGACTAAATTCTCTTCCCGCTTCAA
Source organism: Prionailurus bengalensis (assembly GCF_016509475.1). Lineage (NCBI taxonomy): Eukaryota > Metazoa > Chordata > Mammalia > Carnivora > Felidae > Prionailurus > Prionailurus bengalensis. The sequence goes on from NC_057358.1 coordinate 26,800,162, forward strand.
GGGACAGTTCCCCAGCGGACCCCTAGGGGGCAAAAAGAGGACCTGCTCCAAATATCCAAAGTGGGATATTCTTAGGGGTAGAATCAGGCTCGTCGCATTCCATGGTTCAGTATTTCTCTAATCAGTTTTAATCCTAGAACCAGTTACTGTACACGAGCAGTGCATCTACAAAGAAACTGCACTGGCAAAAGTGGAGGAGAATGAAAAAGAAGTCTTATCTGCTTTAGGCAAATATTGGTCGCCTACTCCTTACCCTAAAAAAGAAATGTAGCCAAAATCACTACTGCCCCCCCCCCCCGCCCCCTTCCAAACCCTCCATCCACGGTCCCCTCTTATCCTCTGGCTAAGATGAAAAAGTGCACCGGGTGCTCAACGCGGGGGTGGGGGAGGGGAGGGTTATATTCTTTCTCCTTCCATGACTGCGATTATGTATTAAGCAGTACCATTCCGGGCCAGGTACACCAGGCACCATGAGCTTTTTGAACGTGATTAGCAGATTTTGGAAGACACCATCTTCCTGGTTTTACCGATGTCCAGCGCCAGGAAAGACTGCTGGACGCCACCGGCTAACTGCACGGGTCCTGGCTACCTACCCAGGGGGCTGCGCGGCATTGGACTGAGCGAGACCAGGGCCCGGCTGCCTGGAGGAAGGCCCCTCCCTTCTTCTGATGAGGTTATAAGATGGTTCGTTTGCGAATGTGTGGAAAAAGCTTTAAAGGAAAGTGCTGCAAGCTCGTTTGTTGTAATTGCATTTGAGTACTGTTGAATGTAAAATTGACACAGCCTCCTCATAATTAGAGTTGTCATCTCCAGGTCTTATTCAGAGTTTTAATCATGCTTGAACTCGCGGATTTGCCTGAAAGCTTAGATGTTTCATCTCGAAAGGCAACTGGCTGTGTGAGTAGAACAGAAAACCCAGTGGCAAGCTAGAGTTTTCTTCCGTAAAGCGTTGTCTTACCGCAACGCAGTCCGGGTCATCTGGACAGCCTGTTCCTGCCACGCACGGTGATTGCTAAAGAAAGGATTTCCGGACTGGTGGATATTTCCCCTTCTTCTAATGCCCATCGTGTTGGGATATCAGGGTGAGGGCTGAATCTTCCCGGTTGGAGTCTTCCAGTGGTTTCAGCTTTTTCATTCTGGTGCATGGAATTGGGGGGGGGGGGAGTCAAGTTTGAGCTTCAGGATATGGACAGCAGGCAGGAACTCTGCCTGTAAATTACGGTAAGAGGTCTGAACTCACAGGGCTTGGCAAGCAGTCGAGGTGGCCATGGTTGGCTTGGGCCCCAAGCCAAGGCCCCTACAGTGCAGGAGCCTAGCTGGGGCTTCCTCCGAGGGCCACCGCAGCTCAGCCTGTGCTTAGATGACAGACGAGCTCCTTGCTGCTTCTCCTGAATCATGGAAACAAACGGGCTGGGCCAGCATGGAATAAATGAAGCTGAAGGTTAAAGAACATTTTAAGAGAGATGTGAATTAGCGATCTGGAGAGGCCTGTTTGGTCTTTCCCACTCTCTCGTATTTCAAAGTACCATCTTGTTTGGCCTTCTCCTTTCAGCCTTGGGACAGGGTGGCTGGTCAGGCAGCTTAGATCTCTTCAAGGACTTCTGGAAGCAGAAGTGCGGGAAGGACCTGGAGCCAGCAAAGGGAGAAGCCAGAGCCTTGTGTATAGACTTCTTCATCCATACCAAGAAGGTGCTCAGGCTTTGTACCTACTGCAGCCCTGAATCTTCCTGGAGAACTAAAAGTAAAGAACAGGGGACACTCACAGAGCCCTAAGTTTCCCCGGTTGGTTCTACACTCTGCTCCTCTCCCCCTCCAAATTCCAACCCCCTGGATGTCAGGTTTTTTTCAAGATCCATTTGAGCTCACCATAAACTGCCCATGGCAAGAACATTAATCTGTCTGTCTCTTGAGACGGTCTCGGGTGTGTTTATGAAATGAGCCCTGAAGAGTCCAGTTTCACAATCAACCATGGGCCTAAAAATAGGAGAAGTTTTGTTCCAAGATAATTTTGTCTTTAAACAGCAAGATCAACAAAAGATGCCTTCAGGGAACTGGTGGTCCTACACTCAAGCCTAATGAAACTCTGCACGGCCTCTCAGAGAAAGGAGGGGGGGAGGGGGTGGATGTGGCTCCAACACGATTCTCTTCCCATCTTCTCACGCTGACCAACAGTAGAGATGAAGCCCCAGACAGTACATTATAACTATAAGCCATTAGGACCCTATCACCTGGGTCTGCTCATCCTATTTAATCAGGTATCTCAAGGCCCATGGTATAATTGGTCAGAAAGCGTTTTGTGAAACCCAGAATGCTGGTTGCCAAGACTCTTTTCCTCCAGATTTTTAAATCCCTGGCTAATTCCCTGAAAATGTAATCCGGATGTTTCTAACTCATGTATTTCTAAACCTGTCCCCTTGTTGCTTTCAAAAAAGCATTTGATAGGAATTCAGAGTGAGCCGTTTTGTGTTCACCCAATCAAAAACTCCTGTAAATCAGGCTCCCCCAAGCCAGCCTGGGCTGTTGCAAAGTCTGACTACTTCTGTCTTATGTTCGTTTGCTTCTTTCTTACCGATCTTGTTAAATTTCCTCAGAGGCCCGGGAAGAGAGGTAGTATCCCAGAGCGTACCATTCTGCCTTCAGGCTGGAGCATCCTTCCTCCAAGCTGGCAAACCGGGATCGCATCAGTAAGCAGGGAGGTAGTATGGAGTTGCTTAAGGAAGGGAGTGAAAAAGAATAAAGCAGAACTGAGTATCAGTTCTAAGGTTCTTGCTGCACGGTAGGGAGGGCTCTCTATATCAGCTGGTTGATAGGGAGACAGTTGGGCCCGGCTGCTATGTCAGTAGGGAACAGATTCCCCAGACACAACTCAGATTCAGCGTGAGGTCTCGGAGTCAAAGATGTATAGGGGAGATCTCATAGTCGGTAGGGAAGAGAGCCAACAGTTACTAAGAACTCATTGACTGTGTGCCGTATCCTGTAATACTCCCTTTACTAAGGCTGCCATTTTGTGTGTGTGTGCGGTCTGATGGACTTTGTTGGAATGTTCTAGCAAAAGACCTGAAGAAACGTCCTTAGAAAAACATCTACCCTTTTCCCTGGAGAAGATTGTCCTCATCCACCAAGCACACAGGTTTGAGAAAGGTGCATATAGAATGATGAGTGAGGAAAGAGGCAAGGACCTAGGAGAAAGATTTTTCTTTTTTTTTTTTCTTTATTTCTGCCAATGGCAAGGTTTCGAAAGCTTTTCGAAAACAGAGCAATTGGCTGGGTCCAAGAGGCTGTGTTGGTAGTAAGTGGGTGCTCTGTGCCCCCAAAGATTCCAGAATTCCACGTGGTCTGTATTAGGTCATCCTGATTCAATTCCCTTGGTTCTGATGGAGAGGAGAGAGAGCTCTCTGCAGAGATATGTGTTCTAGAAGTCTCTCGACTGCCGTGATTTTAAAAAGAAACATGTTTGGGGGCCCCTGGATGGCTCAGTGGGTAAAGCATCTAACGTCGGCTCAGGCCATGATCTCATGGCTTGTGGGTTTGAGCCCCGCATCAGGCTCTGTGCCAACATCTAAGAGCCTTGAGCCTGCTTTGGAATCTGTGTCTGCCTCTCTCTGCCCCTCCCCTGCTTGCGCTGTGTCTCTCTCTGTCTCTCAAAAATAAATAAACGCTAAAAAAATTAAAAAAAAAACACACAAGTTTGCAGGATTGAGCTAAGATGCTGTAATAAGAAGGGATGGTGTAGTTACAACAGATAGAAATATGAATAAAAGAGCTCACAAAAGTGGGAATGCTTTTTTTTTCTTAACAGTTGACTCACACAAGAGAGAAACCCCAGAGCTATGTTCACATTATGGACTTTTTAGGCCATTGCTTCCTAAGAGATGGTGGTTTCCATTTAGCTGAATCCACTGGAGCGTACATTAACCTCCTTTTTATTTTTAGGAGGAAGAGAAACACATGACAGAAAAGATATGAAGTGATTGAAATGTCCTGTGCTGCTCCCCCAAAACACGATTAAACATAAGATTAACCTCATAATATTATCTTATAAATATTTGTGTTTGACATGAATCATAATAATGATGACAGTAGTAAGTTCTCGTTGAGCACTTATTCTGGCCCTTTGACATAATTACTTCATTTAATCTTCTCAGTAATCCCTCCGAAAAAATTGAGGCTCAGGTTTTACATAATTTTTCTAAGACCACATACATAATGCAGAGAGTTGAATTCCATGTCTCTTTGACTCCAAAATCCACACTAATCCACACCTCTTGTCTTTAAAATCGCATTGACCTAGGGGTGCCTGGGTGGCTCAGTCGGTTGGGCATCCGACTTCAGCTCAGGTCATGATCTCGCGGTCTGTGAGTTTGAGCCCCACGTCGGGCTCTGTGCTGACAGCTCAGAGCCTGGAGCCTGTTTCAGATTCTGTGTCTCCCTCTCTCTCTGACCTTCCCCCATTCATGCTCTGTCTCTCTGTCTCAAAAATGAATATACGTTAAAAAAAAAATTTTTTTTTAAATCGCATTGACCTATAAAAGGAAAGGGAACAGAGGATGAAGGGGCAGAGCCCTTGGAATTCGTTCAGGACCTGCTCTAGATCAGGTATTTTAAATATCTTTTCAAACGTCTGGGTTTACATGATTAATAACTAGGTGAGCTGGGACTTAACACCAACTGGATCTCCTTCTATAGTCCCGCCACGTTCTCTCACCTGAACTCGCAGCCTAACATCCTTGAACCCAAGTGACTCGATGTGAATGTTTACATTGCAATGTATGTTAAAGTTCTATTAGGAACCACCTAATTCTGAATCTAACTAGAAGCAATATTGGGAATTAAATTTCAAACACTGATGTTCTGGTTATCCATTGCTGCATAACAAATCATCCCAAAGTAGAGTGGCTTAAGAATAACAACTTATTCTTGTCGTAATCTGGATTCTGTGAGTCATAAATTCAGGCAGAGCACAGCAGACATGACCCTGGTTTTCTCCATGACGTCTGGGGCCTCAGCTGGGAAGACCTGAATGGCTGGAGAGCAGAGAGACTAAGGACCGAATAGCCATTTCTCTGTCTCTGTCTCTGTCTCTGTCTCTGTCTCTCTCTCAGGCTAGTTGGACTCCTTAAATAGTAGCTCAGAGCCTCAAAAGCAAGTGTTCCAAGGAACAGGAAGTGAAAGCTACCAGTCTGTTAAGGCCAAGAGCCAGAAGTGGGGTCCATGTTTCGTTTCTACTAGAGCCTACCATATTTTGTTTGTTGACACAGCTACAGAGCCCACCCTGATTCAAAGGGGGAGAATAGTGACCCTATCTCTCAATGGAAGGAGTACCCAAGATTTGGGGGTCAAGTTTTAACCCACCACAGTAAACTTTAAAATTGTCCAAACACATTAATGTTGGCTGAATTGCTGATGTCATTGTAACAGACTACACACGGAACTGTTTTTCCCTCCAGGCATCATCCAAATTTGTCAATAGATATTAATATTAGACAACTACTATAGATAATAAGTCATCATTTGGCTTTTCTTACACCTACGTGTGAAGATCTTAGCATGTGTTTTAAGAGAGGAGCAAAGGAATATTTATTGGTAGGCCACCGTGCCCAAAGTAATCATGGTAGGCAGTTTGCCTATAATGGTTCATTTAATCCTCTTAATTACCTGAATGCATTATACCCATTTTACAGATGAGGAAGCCAAGCCTCAAAGAGGCCCAAAGTGGTTTCCAAATATCAACATCCTTGTTACCTCCACATCCTGCAAACATTCAGTGTCATTCTTTTAACACTTAACTTCAAATCACTCTGGCCCCTCTCTGGCCCCATGTGTAAGAGGACTCCACCACCCTCTGTAGACTCTTGAAGACTTATGTCTCTCCCTTGTTCTAATTTCCCGTTTCTACCCAATTTTTGGTCAGGTCTTGTCTCCACTTACTGGTCACATCTTTTCACAACTGCCTTCACCCTAAATGTGAACCCCAGACCCCTTGCTACTGATTCCATCCAACTCTTGTTACTACAAGGTTATTTTGAATATATCTGGGTTGTTCTGAAGGTTTGAAGGGAGTGGGGAGGTCACATCCCACTTGGCGGGGAAATAACTTTTAAGTGAATACTAGGAAACACTGTTTTTAAAAGTACCTAAGCCATTTCAGTCCCTGGGAATTTCTCACTGGTCATTTGCTCCCAACATGAACCACGGGCTCTCCTGCCATTGTCCTCTTGGTCTCTGACTCCCTATAGCTTTCTTTCCACCCGCCACCCCCCCTCTTCTGGCTGCTGTTAGAAATGAATATTCCACCAACCAGCTTTATGCACAGCAATCAGGTCCCCCCTCTCTCTTGCCCTGGACCGCGGCAGCCATATCTTCACCGGGTGGGGTCTCTTTTCAACATCCAGAGGGGCCATCAAAATATTTTCATACACCATGACATTTCTCTTTGCAACAATTCTACTGTTCCCTTTTATAAAAACAAGCATTCTCCCCTGTCCTTACTACACCAAAATTAAACACAAGCCAACCTGAGTCTCTCTAGCCGGTGATCCCGTCTCTCTGTCCTGCTGCCTTGGAGAATCAGAGCTAAGGCACAGGTGCACAGGTGACTCAATGTAAGCACTGGGGTTTGTTGGCAATGTTCATGTGATGGATATGCCTTTGGATTTAGCTTCAATTCGAATGACTGTTTTTTGGTTTTGGTGTTGTTTTTGTTTTTTTACATTTATTGATTTTTGAGAGACAGAGTGAGACAGAGCACGAGCAGGGGAGGGGCAGAGAGACAGGGAGACACAGAATCTGAAGCAGGTTCCAGGCTCTCAGCTGTCCGCACAGAGCCCGACCAGGGGCCCGAACGCATGAACCGTGAGATCATGACCTGAGCCGAAGTTGGACGCCCATCTGACCGAGCCACCCGGGCGCCCCTGAAATGACTGTTTTTAAAATCTAAAATTCACTTAGCACATAAATATGCTCCACATGTAATAGATATTTAATAAATATGTGGAGAGTGAGTAAGTCAGTGCTAATGAATAAGGAGCCATAATGTTGAGAAAGCTTCCGTCCTTAGTCTCATGGCTTAGCAAGTAAACTAGCAAAATAATGAGTGAAATTCAGTGAAGGAAAACATGAAATCACATTAAAACACACCAAGCTCAGCCAAGGGAGATCAAGGAAAATTATCAATGGCCATAGGATGAGGCGGAAGAAAAGAAAAGGTAGCAAAGTCTACAGAAATTAGTTTCGGTTGGACATTTTTTAAGGCTTCCTTAATAAATACTTGAAAGAATAAATGTTTAATAAAGCTTCCTATTATTTGCAAAGTGCTGTGAATGTCAGGAAGTCATAATGCAGGAAGAGATTACCTAGAGAACTATGAGAAAGACTGTTCTTGGAGTTTAGGCAAAGAAATGTTAGACTAAGGCAGCTCTGAATGAAGACAGAACCACCCAAGGAGGAAAACAATGGGATCATTTAAATCCGCGTGCAATTAAAAGCTAACACATCCCTCTTTTTATGAATATGTGTTTTCCTTAGGAGCTCCGTCCTGCTATAACGTTGCTGAGCTCACTTTTGCTGAGTGACTTCGTTACACAAGATGGTGATCATGGAAACTCTGGAAACCATGCCCCGTCTTTAGCTCTGTCAATAACCGTCCTCGGTTTACACGAAGTACACAGTGTGGGCTGATATGTGGAAAGGAAGTTTTCCCACAATACCCAATTAAGTTAAATTTGGAGGTCTCAGTCACTTTTTCCCCCAAGGGCTTAGCGTGAGCCTGCTGGAAAGCATCTCGATCCTAGATATCCTACATCCCTCCTGAGTTGGAAACCGTGGATCTCCTGTGACAGGGAGCACTGCTGAGGTCACCCAACTCCTCTGACCACTCATAAATTTAGCGCTTCCCTTTTCTATGTCAACAAATCCTGGAGAGTGATTTTCATTATTTCAGTACATTTTCTAATCACAGAGGAGGACAAACGAAAAGTAGCTCCAGTGACAAGCTATAATAATGCAAGAGACAACTTATTTCCATATTAAATTAAACCCACTTGGGAAACTCACATTTTAGGACATGCTATCATAAGTACGCGTGTATACCTTATTTTAGAATTCTTAGTCCTCTCAGAATTGCTAAAAACATACCAGTTCGGGAAGCGAACGCCCTTATGTTTGTTATTATTTTTTTATTCAAAGCAAACGAAAATCACTACTTAATACATTTACAAAGCAATGTTAAGGGGCACCTGTATGGCTCAGTTGGTTGAGCGTTAAACTTGTGATTTCAGCTCAGACTACGATCCCAGGGATTAAACCTCAAGTCGGGCTTCACTGGGCCCCTCGCACCCGTGCACGTGCTGTATAAATCAATCAATCGATCAGTTAATCAATCAATCAATAATTTATTTTTAAAAAAGCCAGTGTTAACAATGTTTTATCTTGTAGGAAAGTCTAAGTCTGGAATATATGCTGCCTGGCTCATTGAGACAATTTTTAATTTCTTTTTTAATGTTTATTAATTTTTGAGAGAGAGAGAGAGCCAGAATGTGAGCGGGTGAGGGGCAGAGAGGGAGGGAGACACAAAATCCGATGCAGGCTCCAAGCTGTCAGCATGGAGTCCAACGCAGGGCTCGAACTCACGAACCTGACCTGAGCTGAAGTCCGGCACCTAACGGACTGAGCCACCCAGGTGCCCCTAGACAATTTTTAAAAGTCACTTAATCTCCTCAATTCCACCCCATCTGGTGGCTGACTTTATTTTCCCTGGATGTATTTTTAGTGTTGCCCTCCCGAATTTTGTTTGGGGTGTAAAAAGCCTTTTTTCTTTCTTCTTTCTTCTTTCTCTCCCTATTTTTTTATTTTCTATTTTCTGTAAAACGTATAAGGGCCCATTGGATACAACCCTCTTAAAATTTAGTAACAGGAAACGCATGCATCTTCCGAAGCAGTGAAATGCTCCCTTTCATCAGATGCTGAAAACAATGTAACCCATTGTGTTTCCTCTTTCCCTAAACTGCCAGGAAGCTCGGAATTAAATTTAATGTTAAGTTACAGTAACTATTTTAAATCTTCCCCTTTTGTATGCTGATTTTCTATTTTTAACGGGCCGTATTTGTGAATGCACATTTTATTCAAAACTGCCTAAGATATTTTCTGAAAGAAAGAAGACTGTAACTTATTCTTTAAAACAAAACAGAACAAAATCCCAATTACATCGGAATGTACGGGTTATTTTAGATGAAAATCCACAGGTCAGTCACAAATCCTTACTCAGTTGGGAGATCTCGGTCCCTAAAACACCACACTGGGAAAAGTGGAGAGGCCCTTTGGAATTTGACTTCTTGATGAAAATCTACTTTTGATTTGATTCTCTGCTAAGCTTGTTCCTGGCATGAAGAGCAGAAAAAACGCCACCCAAGTGTCATTTTTTTTTTCTTCCTAAGATATTCCCAAGTAACAGTGGCGTTCCTTGCACCAGACTAGCACCTTGTAGGAATCCTTGCCTTGATGCAAAGGGTTCTGGGAATGACAAACCAGACCAAGGGCTTTTATATGCACCTTCACCAAGAGATGCTAATTCTGGCTGGCTCCTGGAGAGGTTTAAAATGTTGTCCAGTCTGCCTTTCCGGTAATGATATTAGTACTCGAATATCTGATATTACAAATTCCAAAGGGCTAAAAAATACAGTCCAAGAAAGCCAACCAAATTGCTCTAAAGCTTTAAAAATAAACATTTGCATTTCAATTATGGGTAATGGCCTGGGAAAGAAGAGAAGAATCTGCAAAAGTATTTAAATTAAATCAGTTTGCCCACCTCTGAATCACATCCTCAGACCAGTGAGACACATGGGGGGGGGGGGAGGGAGGGGGTTGTAAATTCCTGGTCATTGTGTGGCAAATAACGCCTTCTAAAAAGATCTTATGGGTTGTGAGGGAATCTAATGCTGAAGCCCTACACTTCCTTTAAAAAAATGTCCTCAGTGAATCCTTCTTTAGAACACGGAGCCTGGGAAAAAATTAAGAAAGGTCACCTAGGACTTTGTGGAATTGGTAACCAATCAGAGAGCCTCAGATAAAAACCCGTTCGTGTTCAGTATGACTTAAAGAACGTTTGGGAAATTTAATCAACCTGGAGCAGAGTGATTTGAAATCCCGGTGATAAATAAAATGGTTAAATTCCACTCATTCCTGCATCCATGCAGAGCTCTTGGCCTGGGCCTTATCTCTGAACACAACACCTAAACCCACAGATCTGATGGTATCTGATGCCCGGCAGCGTAGGCAGGCTGTGATAGAAGGGAGAGATTAACGTGCCTTACCTTCCACAATTTGTGCTTTCTACCAAACCTGTCGCTTTTTACTTCTCTCCAAACTGGAAATTAAGAAGCAGGGCCTCCCAGACTGGTGGAGGGCTACTGATGTTGGGAAGAAACACATCAATAAAAACGGAAGCAAGGATAACACATGAAAACAAGCTCCCGAAATGCTCGGCTCCACTCAACCCTCCCTAAATAGACAGCAGACTTATTAATTTAAAGGTAACTTGCCAGATGTTTGGGTTTCTTTTTTTAAAAAAAAAAAACCTCAATATATTCTAGTATTCCTTTTTTAGAATAAGAACACTTCGTCTGCTGTAAAGAATATTTGAATATATGAGCTAAGTACTTTTCAAACACAATGCCATGTTCTTATGACACTAAACCATCGCTAGGCCAACAGGAACTGCCCTGCTTGATGGTGTTTTTATTGTAATCTACAGCCATGATTTCTCTTTGCCCTTTAGAAAGTGCTGGAAAGCTTGTCACTTGGCACAGGGAGGAGAGGAATGGCTGCTTTCTTTAAAAAAAAAATGTTTTTTTCTTTACATTTATTTATATTTGAGAGGCAGAGTACAAGTGGGGGAAGAGCAGACAGAGAGGGAGACACAGAATCCGAAGCAGGCTCCAGGCTCTGAGCCATCAGCACAGAGCCCGACGCAGGGCTCAAACTCACCAACTGTGAGATCATGACCTGAGCCACAGTCAGACGCTTAACAGACTGAGCCACCCAGGTGCCCCGGAACAGCTGCTTTCTGTGCCTGAAAGGGAATTTCATTTGGCTGTTTCTCTGCCTGTCCATGCTCTCTCCGATCAGACCACCGTCGCCTTTGCACAGAGGGCATCTGGGAAGAACAGTAAGTTACCAGGTGCCAGTTTGTATCACATTATTCAATAATAATAAATGCTAAATCTTCGGCTTCTTTCGATCGGTCTCTTCTGCTTTCCCCCCGGGGTGTTAAGCACGAAACATGCTCTTCACTATAGATCTAAGCAAACTGTCTGCCAAAAATGCAATTCCTTTTATGATAAGCAGAGGCATAAAATGCTAGTAAACACATACTTTACTATTTGAATTGAACATTAGGTTCAACTGGTTTTGAGGATGTGCAGTCTTCCTGGGGACGGGCGGCTCCTAACATGGCGGTCCTGGGTCCCTGAACCTTGCACCCTGCATAGATAGGTGTGCACAGGGGTGAGGGTGCAGGTGCCCAGCGATGAGGGAGGATCTATGGGTGCATGGTCGTCGTAAGTATGGTCAGCATATTTACAAATGGCGTTTGATGGGTAAACTCATAAATGCCAAGGGATAACCAGAGTTTTATGTGCTAGGAGCCAACGGTGTGGTGCTGTTTCTCCATTTCCTGTCCAGATCCTCTTTCTGTGTTTCTCTGCTCTCCTCTGTGCCCTGGAAACTGACCTCTGCAGAAGCCCTTGGCTGGGGCATCCATTGCCTCATGACTTCGTGTGGTTTCAGCCAATGGCAGCACCTCTCAGCAGATCAGCTGGGGGCTACAGTCCCCCACAGAAAGCCACAGCACTTATTTTGTGATCCTAGAGCGCTTGTTACATTCTGAAACCCCTTTTATCCTTGCTATTTAGGCTGGGAAGAGACAGTGACTTCCCAGCATTGGCCGAGTCAGTGGTGCTTCATTGCCCCTGGTTGGTTTTTCTGCCACGGCTTTGGATAAAATTCCTCTCTCAAAGTCTTTGCAGTTACCACTTTTCAGTGACATCTTTCCCAGACACACGCAGAGCTGTGTCGATCAGGTCGATCAGGCAGAATGGCTGTACTTACAAAATCAGTAAACCAGACTTCTCATTCATCTGGTTCCTTCCTTCCATACCTTGGTCCCATGTATTATGCAATATTGAAATATGAAGGTAATTAATAAGGGCTAACCATATCATGTGTTGAGTATTTAGGTACTTAGTGTTCTATGTATAATATCTCATTCAATCCTTACTATCGCCTTAGAAGGTGAGTGTTATTATCCCCGTTCTCCACACCAGGAATCTGGAGCATAGAAGTGTTAAGTCACCCACTGGGCTCTAGATCCTGTGGTCTTCACTCCATGTGCAAAATCACCAGGTGATTTCCTGGGCTCAGAGAGGTGGTTCTTAAACCCACTGACTGTCTGTTTCTGCTTCTACACTTTGTTTGTACCTTTCTGGCTTTCCTTCTGTCTTCCATCTCGTTTTCTTGCTTTGCCTTGTATTTTCACTCCATTAGCTTCCCCCGTCCCTCCTCATTTGCTCTCGCATGAGCTGGATCCTCGACTCTTGTGCAACACAAGATAAATGACAACAAGCACACATTGTTTTAGGAGTAAGACATAGCTATTAAAAATCACGGCTTATGGAAAGTTCTTAATGGCATGGAAAGGCTGGATCATGAACTCCCTAAAGCAGCACTCACCTTGGTCACTGTGTTTCCCAGAGCCTAGCTCAGGTCAGGTGCCCAGATGACCTTCAGTGCACCTTTATTTAAGGATTGCAGTATTGAGCTTAGGAAGCGGGTCGTGAAGCTAGCACATACGACACAGTCTCAGGAACAAAGCATGAGTGTAGCATGAAGATTGGAAGGGTAGGTACCCATATCGTATCAGTAGTTTGTTTGAGATCATGGATTTTCAGGTGTTTATCTGCATCTTTAATTCTCCTGACTTTTCCCAATTTTTCACACTGGGCATGTGCTATTTTTGGGGGCTTAAAAGTAACAAAACAAAGCAAAAAGATTCCATATAACTGGATAACAAGTCCTCATCCTCCTGGTGGGGCTGGGCTCTGCCCCCAGGCAGTTTACCTGCACCTGACAGCCCTTCCATGCACCTCTTGTGTGGAATCACAGGTACCATGTCCCACAGGGCCTGTGGGGTTATCTAGTCTGACCTAGAACTGTAAGTGACTTTACCCAACGTCAGGCAGAGAGTCTGGGGCAACACAGGCTAAGACCCTGGTCACTGGGATCCTAATCCAGGGCTCTCTCTGGTTTAGTTACAGCTACCTGACTGGGAGAATCAGGTTCAAGGCTTGCTGTAAAGCGTTTTTGTTCGACAAATGTTGGCTGTGATTTCTATTCTTGGGATCAGGCACTCCTGAAAAGACACAAACGTGTCTGGTCCTCAAGGCACTCCAGTGAAAGAGGCCACTGCACGATGTTTCCAGGTACCGTTGCCAATGACTGGCAAGGGACGCCGTCTTATGACAGGAATCCCATTGCTTCAGGCTGCAGGATGAATGTAATTTCCTGTCTGCAGGCAGAACGGGGAGCCAGCATAGAGCGTGAAGCCAGCATAGAGTGCCGTGTCTGAGCCCTACGTCGTCCGGCTGATGACTTCTTCTCCGCAGAGCATCTGTGGAAAGGACGTATAACTGCTTTGAGCTAGCCTGATGTGTTTGGGACGCACACTCAGTGGCTGGCCCTGTTTGTCACAAACAGGAAGATTTTGTTGAGCATGTCCATAGTTCTTGATATATGAATATCACCTCTTGCATCATCTTAAGAAAGGTTTTATCCTTTAAAGAGAAGAAGCACACAATTTAGAAATGATGGCCCGTTTAGGACCCTGCCCACAGACCCTCTCTTTCCAAGGATGTGTCCTGGGCACAGAGACGGCAGGAAGTAGAGATGGACAGCCGAAGCTTGATCCAAAAGTCTTCAGATGAAAAGCATCTTCAGGGACAAGGGAATTCTCCCCAGGACCCCTGGTGTCTGAAAATTCCTGGGATTGAAAGAAAATAAATCAAAAAGCTAGCGCTCTCTAGCCATGAACAGCCACAGATCTCGCCAACAAGGTCTGATGTATTTTTAAATGGGTTGCCGGGGTGCCTGGGTGGCGCAGTCGGTTGAGTGTCTGACTCTGGCTCAGGTCTAGATCTCGCACTCGTTGAGTTCGAGCCCCACGTGGGCTCTGTGCTGACAGCTCGGAGCCTGGAGCCCGCTTTGGATTCTCCCCCACTCGCGCTCTGTCTCAAAAATGAATGAGAACATTTTTCACAAATGGGTTGTTTTCCTCCTAAAGGCGCCCTTCCCGTTTTTGATTTCTTCTTGGGGGCTCCTTTCTTGCTGTCTGATGCATTCTCTTTCAGACACCCGGAAAGTGACGTAAGATGTGGTTAAGGGGAACCATGGAAGGAGCCACACTGAGGAATGCATTGTGCTCTGGTGTAGTCACATTTATTTAACTAGGTCTATTATTAGATTATAGAGGCTCCTGAGGGCAGAGATCAGTTTTTTAATTTATATTTGTAGTCTCTTACGGTGCGGCTATGTCTAAACTCTAGTACACTCTGAAAACAAAACCTGCCGAAAGAAAAGAAAATAAGTGTATTACTTCACTGCTGTGTAGTTGTTCTCTTTTTTAAGCTCAGACAGTGTCCTCCTTCTCTGTTAACAAAAGCTTGCTATCCAAGTTACCATACGGTTTTGGAAGTCCGGAAAAATGCCCCGGGAAAAAAGGAGCCGAACTGGGCAAGAGATGAACTTTAAGTGAGTTTACAAAAAAGAAAATTGGAGGGTTTTGGTTGATTGGATTTACCGTGAATCAGGGTTTAAACACAAATTCTTCTTCAGTCCGTTTAGACCCATAGATGTTTATAGAAGCATATCCTACGCGCAGGAATTGTGCGGCCCTGGTGGAAAACAAAGATGAGCAGGACAAAGTCCTCGCCCTCAGGGGGCTCACTGGGTTCAGCCGCCAAAGCTTTAGATTCAAGCTTTAGGTTTTCCTACTGAGAGACTTGCCTGCGAAGATAACCGTGCATCGTGTTCACGACTGGAGTTCATCTTTATTTGCGCAGGATTGTAGGTCATCTTTCACAACATAGATCCTCATGAAATCGGTCAAGCTCCAGACTCATTCATTCAGTGCCTGCCTGACACTTCCACTTGGTTTCCGTGCCTGGAACCGAATCGTGATCCCCACCCACCATTTCTGTTTCTCCCGCCGCTGTGCCCACCGCCAAACAGCGACCCCAGCCTCTGCTGGAGTGACCGCTCTGGCCCTTCCACTGTGACATGCCTGTTGTGGTTGGCTCCGGGCGGGGGGATGGGGGTGGGGTCTCTGCTCCACTCTCACCCCCACCCCTCAACACTATTCCCGACACTGCAACCAGAGCGGTCCCTTTAAGAGGTCCGATCACCACCCGTCAGCTCCTATGGCTTTCAATGTCCGTCCAATGACCTCTAAGTTGTCACACGGTCTGGTCCCCTCACCCCCTCCCACAGCGCATCTCCTGCCACTCTCTGCTGGTCCCTGAAAATACCAAGCCCTCTTCAGAGCCTTTTTACATTTGCTGTTCCCTTTATCTAGAATGTTCTTTCTTGGCTCATTTTCCATTCGCCTCTGTCAGTGCTCTGTTCCATGTGATCCTCCCTAACCAATCTACATAAATGGCACCCCTTACTCCTTGCCTACTATGTCCCATCTCTTCTTTGAGTTTGCTTTTCTAACCTAGAGCTTGTAGACTGACACACTGTATGTTCGCCTGTTATATTATCTGCCTTTCTTCCCCTCCTCCATTGTATCCCACCTCTTGCATATAAGGGCAGGGGCCCAGTCTGTGTTGTCCCCTGCTCTGTCCCCTGCACTTAAGTAGTAACTAGCATGTCAAATGTATTGCCAGTTCCAAGTCTGAGGAAATGTAGGACCTCGTCTGCCTCTGTACACACCTCCGGAACTCACAGATTCTGTTCTGATTAAGTCCATTCGATGGGTCTCCTTTCACATCAAATCGATTCTAAATTCTGGATTCTGATCGTTTGAGGGAGTCATTGCCTCAGACTATTTTGACACTTAAAAAATGACAAAGTCGAGCTAGTAACATAACACTCTGTGCCTTCGTTCTCCAAATGACTGCCCCAAACTTCTTTCAAGTTCATGATGGTGTGGAATAGCAGTTCAGAGTTTCAGAGAGACCAAAATATTACCTTTGTTACTGACAAATGGAATACTGGGAAAATGTGGCTTTCATCTGCAAACAAGTTGAGTCCCTTGTACTGAATCCCAAAACCCAAGAGGTTTATCCAGCCAGTCACAGATAGTACCGGTCTACCCCAGACCTAGCCTGTGCAGACCGGCTGCTATGAGGCACCCACAGGAACAGTGGGGAATGTCTGCTCACTTCCAAGAGAAAGGGCAGAGAAAGGACTGGGCTGCACATACCCAGTTCCTTGTCTGAAACTCAGCAGTAAAACCAGCTCCTCCTTTCCTAGACAGATGATTACCATACTTGTGAAGCTCCCTCTGTATGCAAATATAAAAGTGTTCTCCCTGCAAAGTTTCTCAGAGTTACCTCCAATAAAAGCCAAGGACATCCTCCTCCAGAGCACTCCTGGGATGCTCTGATTTGATCCCGGAAAGAATTTAGAATCCTTCCAGGAGTGGACAAATAACGTGCCCAAATAGTCTTCCCTTTCCATGTGGTTATTGAATGACAGCTCTATGACAGACATTTACGTGCTGGGAACACAATGATGACTAAGCAAACTGACACTGGGCGCACAAGTGTATGATTGCAAGCAGTGATAAATGCCACGAAACAGGTGCAGGCAACCTTGAGTGTATTCAGTAGGAAACGGCTCTATTGGAAATTCTAGGAATTCTTTCTGGAGGACACAGACTTTGAGCTGAACTTTAAAGGATGCCTACATAACAGAGGAACAGCATCAGGGAGAGGGAATGTCACTTGCAAAAGCTTAGAGGTGAGAGGAGTGTGATATGTTGGAGAAAGGTAGAAAAGGCAAAGGGCAGGGGGGAGGGGAGAATAAAGAGGCAAGGTTGTGTAGGCATATGGGGGGCTTTAATCTTCATCCTCAAAGCAATGGTTTTAAACAGAAAGGGTGACATGGGATCAGTCTTACACGCAGACTTTGATGAGTGCTGACCAGCAGACCGACTCCACCTTTTTATACCTGAATGAGAATCCCATTTTGGTGTTTGATGATGGACCATTCTATCTGGGCATCATATGCCCCAATGACATATTATTCTGCTAGTGGGTTAAATTGCTTAGTTTGTGATTTTCTCCCCAGAAGCACTGCCTACCATCTTACACAGAGGTTTCTGCAAGTATTTCATAAAAAACAACTTTATATAATTTTCAGAACTTATACAACTATTCAGTTGGATCCTTTTATGCATTCACATTTTGGGTTTTGGCAGAGAAGGTGCAGACTTGGATCTCTTCTTCTTTTTTTTTTTCCAAAAGCGATTATATCTTTAGCCCACTTTTAATACAGTTAAATATGGCTTACAAAAATATATAAATCTGGGGCACCTGGGTGGCTTAGTCGGTTAAGCGACCAACTCTTGATTTCAGCTTAGGTCATGATATCATGGTTGTGAGATCGATCCCCACATCTGGCTCTGTACTGGGTGTGGAGCCTGCTTGGGATTCTCCCTCTCCTTCTCCCTCTGCTGGTCCCCACTTGCATGTTTGCACACTATGTTGTTGAATAAAAACAAAATATACAAATATGTGACAAAGGAAATCCCGATGAGGGAGGTGCAAGGACAGGTACTTGCAGTGAACTAGAACTGCAGCCAACAGCCCACACCAGCCTTGGTGTGGGATGGGGTGCGAGTGGGGCTCAGACAGTTCTTCGGAATGTCTGATTCTGAGCATCACGGCCTTGGGCTACCCTTGCCTGAGTGTTTTGACTGCAATATATACCTCTGGCAGCTGACAGTGCTGAAGTGATGGCATTTGGAGAATATGCTACAAGATAGTAATTTTCACTATGTCATAATCAGCATTACGCCATTATTTCAGGCAGTAACCAAGTCACCTTAAAGATCACTCCAGGTCTAGCTTCGTAAAATGTTTCATCAGCCCATGGAAAGGCATTTTTCTTCCCCTAGTAGATAGCTATGCATGCAATGAATCTAAAAGAGTTTTTAATCATTAAGGTGAAAATAATAAGGGATCTGAACTCAAATGTTTTACACTACTTGAAAGCATCTCATCTATCTAGAGTTTAACCCGGTTGGTCTTGATTCCTGGGGTAGAATTAAAGTATAGGTTTTGTAGGAGCTGTCATAGTCAACTCCTAGAACTTGGCCAGACTGTAGAAGCCCCTGAGGATAAAGGGCTAGCTAGAGGTGAGTGAGAGATACAAGTGATCTCAGCTTTAAGGTGGACTTATCCATAAAATTAGAAGATATAAGAGTAACTCCTCATGAAAGCCTCTTGCTCCTTGAGTAAGAGTCTCATTACATTTTTAGAAATATCAGAGAAATTATTAGATTAAAAAAATTTTTTGATGTTTATTTGTGAGAGAGAGAGAGAGAGAGAGAGAGAGAGAGAGAATCTGAAGCAGGCTCCAGGCTTTGAGCTGTCAGCACAGAGCCTGACGTGGGTCTCGAACTCACAGACCGTGAAATCATGACCTGAGCTGAAGTCAGATGCTCAACCGACTGAGCCACCCAGGTGCCCCTAGATTTTTTTTGAAAGCAGACAACCAAAAACTATTTGCACTCTCTATCTATCATTCAGCATACTTCCCATCCTTCCAAGCTTCATGTTGCCTGTAAGTGTAGTGAGGGTACCTTCCACGTATTCACCTGGGTCACTGATAGCAGAGCTAAATAAGATTGGGCTGGGAACTATCCCTCTAAAAAGACTATTCTGCAAGGGGACATCATTCAGCATCCTTTGTACCCTTGGTTCTCCACCAGCTACTAATGTACCTAATTATTTTAGTTTTCAATGCATAGGTTTCTATCTTGTCTACAAAATAATATGAAATATAGGTGTGCCGTGTTTATCCCTAGAGGCCCGTTTAATAAGCTTGTCCGAAGTGGAAATTGATAGTGGTTAGATGTGGCACATCCTTAGTAAACTCTGATTTCCCTTCATTTTCCAAGATTTTCCTTTAAGAATTTATCTACAATTCTGCCCTTACCAAACTAGGTTAAAGACAACCTTAGATCTAGATTTCATTTATTTGTTGGTTGGTTGGTTGGTTGGTTGGTTTATTTAAAGCCCCAATGCAGGGCTTCAACTCATGACCCTGAGATCAAGACCTGAGCTGAAATCAAGAGTCAGCTGCTTAACCGACTGAGCCACCCAGGATTCTAATTATTTTTATGTGACCCTAGCAAGAACAGTTTGCCAACACATTGGATTTCATTGGCTTTCTATTTGACCTTTGTCAGTTTCAACCAGACTACCTATGAATTGACCAAAATAAATACCATTACACCAAAATTACAGATCTAATACAAGATTAAATCAAAGTTCATCATTCAAAGACATTTATGGTTTTCCCAAGTTGGTTTTGACAAAGGCATTCACACACACACACACACACACACCCTGGGGCAAGGTATAATAAATTTGTTCCTATATATTTTTCCAGTATGTCTCTTCATTCTTCTGCAAGACTTTTTTTTTTTTCTTTTTTTTTTTTGAGAGAGAGTGTGCACATGCATAGGAGGGGCAGAGAGAAAGGGAGACAGAGGATCCGAAGCAGGATCTGGGGCTGTCAGTGCAAAGCTCGAACTCAGGACTCAGGAACCTTGAGATCATGATCTGGGTCGAAGTCAGACCCTTAACCAACTGAGCTAACCAAGCACCTATGTGAGACTTTTTCACTTTGTTTTCACTTCTGACTCTCCAGGAACTTTCTTATTACTCAAGTTTCCACATCTTCAGACCTTTATTGAAATCCTTATATTGGCCTGACTGAGGAGTTTTCTACTCATGAATAATTATTCAACACGCATGTCTGTAGTGAGACGTTAGTTGTTTATCTGCTGCTTTTTGTGGGCCACAAGTGTAAGCCGGCCTTGTCCTTAATTTTCTAAAGATAAAAGAATAGTACCTGCTGATTTTTGTTCCTATTGTAAAACAACTTTACTATTACTTTGTGGAATGGCTGGAACCCATTCCCAAAATAAATGCAGCATTTTGTTTTTGTTTTTGTTTGGATTCCTAGTGATGGTGCTTCTGCCAGATTGTTGCAAATGTTGTGTCTCATTATGTGAAGTTTCATGAACTGGCTGAGATGGGCAATTCTCGATTTCTTTGTTTTTCTCAGTTTGCAACGTACATTTCAATAATAGTATCCCCAAACCAAACCAAAAAAACCCAAATGGACAAACGCAGTCTGCTAAGGGTTAATGTGTGTCTGGCTCCTGATAGCACCAAAAGAAACAGCTTAGTGTGAGCCAGAAGCAGAAACTACCAGACGGGGTCATCTGCGTAGATTGGGACCACAGAATCGTATATCCCTGAGCTTCTGCTGTTAAGGTGGTGGACTGGCTTACCCTTCTGCTAAAACAGCTCTCTAGCCCAAAAGTTCCTGCCTGTTTTATCTTCATGGAATTGTTGGTGCTGGTCCAGTCCAGCCCCAAGATAAACCTCTGAGGTTTAATGCCAGTTGGGAGAGCAGGACAGCGGCAAATTCCAAGGGAAGCCCAGGGTTATCACAAGCCCTGTGGCCGCATTATGTCACATTGCCAACTTCAACAGAGCTTGACCTCAGGCTGAACTCCGCTTTGCCAGGCTGCAGAGAACGAAGCCGAGCAGCTCTATCAAGCATAGACCTTCCCAGCCAAGCAGGAGCCACCTAAACAAACCTATCGCCTGTTCCCAAGAGAACTTCCTGATTGTTTATAAATAAGGTAATGCTGTGGTCTCCAGACTTCTGGCTTGGGGGAGGGTGGCGGTCAAGCTGTGTCGTTCTACGTTCAGGGTGTGTCGGGTACCCCCAAACTCCCGGTCTGTACTGACCAGGAGTGGCTCCTTCTCCTCTTGGGCCCCCAGAACCTTGGGATCCAGGCAGATAGGAGAACGACCTCAATTTACTAACAGCTAATGGGAGTCTTATTCTGCTGTTAATTAGACAAGGAGGCCATCACACAGAGGTGATTCTAATGCCCTGGTGCCCTACATAAGCAAACCCAAATCTAAGCCTCTAACTGCCTCAAGGTCAGGACATTGAAACCTACAGACAACCAATCACAAACAGCCAACTAGGCTTTAAGCCGTAACCGGTCAATAATTTCCTAGCCTTGCTTTTGCCTTTTCTCTGTGAACGTCTCTCCCGAAGCTCTAGTTTGTGGATGTCTCTCCCCAGCCGCTTCTGGTTTGGCGTTGCCCAATTCCGATTGATTTTTGCCCAAATAAACTCTTCAAATTTTGATGTGCCTCCGTTTACCCTTTAACACTTCTTTTTCTCCTGGGGGGTGGGGGAAGAAAGTCCTTGGATTCAGTTTCCAGATCCGACGTCCTAAGATGACAGCTACCTTTATTATGGGCCAGGTGCTGTCCTGAGCACGGGCAACGACATATTAACACACGTTAACGCGTGAATCCTCAGGGCCGTTTCTCCAGGGCCATTTCTCAAGGGCATATTACGATAAGCTCCATTCACAGGAAAATCCGGGCGCAGAAAGGGTGAGTCACTTTCCCAGCTAACAAGCAGTGGTGGCAGGAGGTAATCTCAGGCAGGGAAAGTGCGGAGTCTACAACTTTATAGTCATTCTGTGTGATTATAGGTCATAGGGCAGAAGGGAGCTGGACTCGGAATTCTGAGCCAGGTGGGCTGGGAAAGTCTAGGCATTTCCAAATCTTTACGTCCGGAGGAATGGGAGGAAAACAACCAAAGGGACCACGGCATGGGCTCCCGGCAGAATTCAGACCAGACTAAGAGGGTTAAGTGGATAGATGGAATCTACCCTTTTTTTTTTTTTTTTTTTTGCCATCCCAGCCCTAACCCCAGCCTGCAGGCAGAATCCAATTGTAAAGGCATTCCTATTCAGAGGCTTGGCCCTAATTATATTCAATTCCTGGTGGCCATAAATCCTGATTTACCTAAAACCAGCCCTGTCAGTGTAGAGAATGCCCTCATTCTTTCCTACAGTCTCCCTGCCGGTTGGGACATATGGCACCCTCAGGACTGCCCCTCACCCACCCCGCTCTCTCACTGCACTTTGCCAAGCTGCCCTGCCTGGGAGCTCTGGCAGCTGGTATGTTCCGCTGGTTGACACCTCTTACGTCTTCCCTACAAAGAAAGCTGACGCTCATAAGGTGACTTTGATCTCCGGCAAGGTCTGGGCAGTCTCCAATGCCCATCAAATCTTCAATTGTGAACATAACTTTTGTTTGGAAGATCATTTTCGTGTAGGGTTTTCGAAAATTGGCATCGTATGTGAAACACCGAGTACAGTAGCCTAATTATTTTCTGAAACCACTCTCCTGCCCCCCTTTATTTTTTTTATTTTTTATTTTTTAATTTTTTTTTAACGTTTATTTATTTTTGAGATAGAGAGAGACAGAGCATGAACGGGGGAGGGTCAGAGAGAGAGGGAGACACAGAATCTGAAACAGGCTCCAGGCTCCGAGCCGTCAGCACAGAGCCCGATGTGGGGCTTGAACTCACGAACCTCGAGATCATGACCTGAGCCGAAGTCGGACGCTTAACTTACTGAGCCACCCAGGTGCCCCTCCTCCCCCCTTTAAAGGCTCACCCACTTCATAGGCATAGCCCCCATTCCGGTAGTGAAGCATAACGAATATCGGTGATACCAGAAGAGTGACTCCAAATACCACTTGGATCAGCCAGCTTAAATACCTCAAGCTGAAAGTGTGTCCAAGTGATCCGTGGATCTTGTTAAGATGCAGATTCCGATTCAGTAGCCCTGGGGTGCAGCCTGAGATTCTGCATTTCTGGCGAGCTTCTGGGTACGGTATTGGTCACGGACTATGCTTTGAGGAGCAAGACCCTAAAAGTTTCATTTATCTGGAGACTCTGTGCCCCTGACTGATGTTGCACAAACGGATACAACCCAGAATCTTGTGGAGGACATGTTTCTTATTAGTGATATCCCAGGGAGGAAAATGAAATCTTCCTGAGCCGTTAGGATTGGAGGGTCTTTTTAGATGATGCTGGTTTTAAAATTCGTATCCGAGTGCTTTCCCTTTACTGGGAAAATGTATCCGAGTTGACTGGTTTTCTGTGTTAATATAAGCATCTCTACCTCAAAGGAACTCTCTGTCTCTGAGTTTAAGCAGAATAAGACTTTTTAAGGGCTTTGTGGTTAGTTATTTCATGTCTCCGCATGTGGGTTGCAGGATCTGGCTGAATTGGGCTGAAATAAATGTTCACTCTATTAAAATTGGAGCGATTGAATCAAGAACTTTAAGCTTTTTGAGGACAGCCACCTCATCTAACCCCAAATGCGCCAACAGCATAAGACGCAACACAGCAAAGAGGCAAGACCAAAGATTTGAGGAAACAGAGATCCCCATTCAAATTTGAGTTCTGGGAACCACAAGAGTTGTCACATTGGGTAAATTACCTAACCTTAGATTCCTTAACCATAAAACAAGTGAGTGTCATGAGCCAGAGAGCAAAGTGAGAGAGATGGCAAGACATAGAAGGTCAAACTTGCATATCTCACAGTTTTGCCTGGAGTGAGGTCTTAATGGGCCCCATCAGGATGTACTGACACCAAAGGTTATTAGCCTCTCATGGGGAGAATCTGACTTTTGATGTCCTACTAAGAAAGCAGAGAGTCATGGGATCATTTGACAGAATTCCATCTGGATTTTCTCAGTGGGGCAACTCCATCCCTTTGACTGGTGGTAAGTCTCCATAAGCTCACAGACAACTTGGTATTGGCTGTATTCTGCAATCCCCACTAGTTGATGGTGGCTTATTGTACCACATAAGAAAAACATATTTATAAGACACCTTTTAAACTTTGCTTCTTGGAAAAACAAACCTAAAAATAGGTTTCCCTGTTTACATTTCTTGGCTGAATGCTTCCCTATTCCTTAGAAAATGTTTCTTGTTTGGATTTTTTTAAAAAAAATCTTAATATAGTTATCTCTATCTCAAAGGAATTGATTAAAGTGACAGGTTGAGCATCACTCATCTACCCCTCCAGCTTGGAGTCCTGTCAAAATGCACTTTCTAGTTCTGTAGATCTGGATTAAGGCATGAGAGTCTCCATTTCCAACCAAGTCTGAGGCAATCAGATGCTACTGGTCCACAGGACACACAATTTGGGTAGCAGGGCACCAGCAATAGCTCCTTCCAGACTGAAAAGCAAACACTTTAAGCTGTCACCAAGGACCTCCTCCTTTGCATGAGTCTCGTCTACATGTGCTTCTCTCGAGCTAGGAACTCTTGGCTGAGTACCTGACTTTTTTTTTTTTAATGTTTATTTCTTTTAGAGACAGAGAGAGTGACAGTACGAGTGGTGAAGGGACAGAGAGAGAGGGGGGACAGAGAATCTGAAGCAGGCTCTGCACCACCAGCTTAAAGCCCAACGTGGGGCTCGATCCCATGAACCATGAGATCATGACTTGAGTCGAAGTCAGATGTTCAACCAACTGAGCCACCCAGGTTCCCCTGAGTTCCTCACTTTAATCCCCACTTCTTGTCCCTCCTTGGCCTTATATCCTCCCTGCCAACCTAGTCTGGGCTGAGTCTCTCTTGCCTGATTTATGGTCTATAGCCTATACCTCCAGTTTGGCACCTTCAGTGTCTTACTGAGGAATCTCCAATACAGCCTTCATCTTCTTTGCCAAACACTTTGTCCCAGCCTATTCTGAGTGCCTGAAGGCAGGTGCATTAGAACCTCACCATGGTCACCCCAGCAAGAATTGGCTATCCACAACAGGACTCCTGGGACCAACTATATGTCTTGAACCCTAAGGAAGAAGGCTAAATTTGACAAGCCTGAGGATCATAGCATTTTAAAAATGAAAAGAATCTTGGAGGCAGTCTTACACAAAATCAGCATTATGAAGGAAATCAAGGTCAATAATAACAATGACCACTTACTGAACATTTTCTGTATGGTCTTTAATCTTTACCCTACCCTCATGAAATAGGTATGATTATTATGCCCATTTTATAGGTGATAAAACTGAGACTTGGAGCGGTTGAGTAACCTGTCCAATATCACTCAGCTTATAAATGATGCAAATCTAGGTTTCTTTGATTCCACACTCAAGCTCCTAACTAAGCCTGAGCAAGGCTTTCAACGAAGAGAAGCAGAGAAATTCTCTCTGCAGATACACAGTAATATCCAGGACTAGAATCTATGTCATCTGACTCATGGATCTTTCCTCTGGTCAATAGGATGTCTTTATCTTAAAGAAAGTTTAATGTCACATTTTTCTGGCCCCGAGTCTTGAATTTGAGTACAGTTACAGTAATGAAACAGTTATTCTTTCACGAAGCATTCATGACTGAATATACAATAATATAGAAACAATATGCAAATCACATCACAAGGCAGATGAAAGGCTTAATTCTACAAGTTCCTTTTTGAAAGGGCACATCAGATTTCCTACTGTGTCTGAAATTTGTATGTGTGGTAACCAATACTGAATACACAATGCCTCAATGACATAGCATTTTTGGTTTGCATTGCCACACATACGTTATGTCTACCTAACTTCAAAAGAATTTATTGAAAAAAATTTTTCAGGCCAATGAATCAGTTGTTTGATGTTTTATGTGCCAAAGACCTTTCTTAAACTGACTAATCTTTTAAATGACAGACTGGCTTTTTGTATTGTAAATGCTACGGCAATGTCATGTTCTTCCTGAGGCGCTGACATTCTGGAGTTGTGGACTAGATGTTTTGTCCAGGTTAGTGAGGGGATAGGAGTTTAATGGGCTGGAGGTAGGGGCAGTTAGGAAAAAGAAATAGTAAGAGATTACCTGAACTTGTTAGAGAATCCAGAACAAAAATTGTTGACTCACACGCTACAACAACTTCCTACAGAGTGTCCCAAGCCTACTGAATGTCTTTGACAGTTACCTCAGCAAGGCTTGGGGGTTGTGAAGGTGGAGGAGTGGAAGACAGGGATCTGAAAAGACTCCTTATCTACACCTACAGAAATCTCCAACTTTTTTCTTCTCTGTAAGGCAATGGGGTCTAATGAAATTTCTCGCCTCATTAACAACAGTCTTTTAAAAAAATTTTTTTTCAACGTTTATTTATTTTTGGGACAGAGAGAGACAGAGCATGAACGGGGGAGGGGCAGAGAGAGAGGGAGACACAGAATCGGAAACAGGCTCCAGGCTCTGAGCCATCAGCCCAGAGCCCGATGCGGGGCTCAAACTCACGGACCGCGAGATCGTGACCTGGCTGAAGTCGGACGCTTAACCGACTGCGCCACCCAGGCACCCCAACAACAGTCTTCTTTAAGCTCTGCTATGATCTGCTCCCAAACAAGGCTGGCTTAGTGCATCACTTCCCAAGACCCAGGCCTGGCCGGAGCATCCCTGCAGCCTCTGCCTCCCCCTAACCATGACCACAGGATGTACTCACCTGTCCCTCAGTGAGAATTTAAGCTATGGGGTCCACATGTCAATATAGCCATGAAGTCCCCCGATCTTTGAATGTTAGAATGGGTGAGGCCTTAGACAGTGTCCAGAAGCTTTCAAGCTGTCCTATGGTAGTATTTTGTACACAGCAAAAATCTTTATTCGAAACAAATCCTGCTCAGCCACCATCTACAAGAGAGGTCAGGCCAGGGATGCTCAGGGTGATACAGAGGGCAGGTAGAGAGGCTCACCCAGGCTTCTCTCTTGATTCCTATAACCTTGAGTTTCTTCCAAAAAAAAAAAAAAATCCAACAATTCTCCAGAGGACTGTCCAAAAATCTCTAATAATACAAACTTCAAACTCGGAGGATATTTTACCAAGATCCGGGAGCCCATGAGGGTCTGAATAGTGCCTATGTCTCCTGTCACCTGGCACAGAATTTATAACCGTTTGACTCCTAGCTCTCTTGAAGAAATGCCTTGATTCTGTCCAAGACCAGGATGGCTCATCTGAGCCACTCGGGGAAACTCCTTACTCAGGAAGTGCCCGGGAATACTGTTGAAGTTCCCGGAGGCCTGAGGGCAGAGTTTCTCTATGGAGCTGACTTTCTTCCCTGACCCTGATGTCCAGACTACTGGGTTGAGATCTAGATGCTACAGTCTGGTGTCCAAGCTGTAATCATATATTTGGATAATGAAACAAAAGCAAACCAAGACCCTGCTTGGTCTGTTATATGGTGGATACGTTTGAACTAATCAGAGCTTTTATGGAAATTCTGGGGCTTCGCTGTCTGTGGGCAGAGCTCTTCTGCTTGAACGTGCAACTTGTTTGTACTGCTCTCTGCAGCTGTGAGTGTGGAGTTTCAGCAGGTGTCGGACAACGCTGGCTTCCATGAGGTGGCCTTTATTTACATGACAAGGAGGAAACGCATGGCCTCTTCGGCAGATGTTAATAGCAGTGGCTGAAACACCACAAGGAACACCCTGGACACAGCAGTGTGGAGGAACAACACACCGGGGCCCTGGGAGATGGGAAGTCGTTGTGCACAAAGCCCCAGAGTGTTCTTTCACACGGGCCCCACACAAAAGGCATTGTTTCAATACCCTGGACACATCTACGGCTCATCTTAGCTCACGACAATAACTTAATTAAACAATAGAAAGCTTGACAACTAGTGCCCCCAAATCCCTATGGATTCATAAAAGATGATACCACAGGGCTTTATGTGTGAACCCATTGTCTGCTCAAAGCCACTTCTACTGGGAGCTTCTGTGTCCTTGCCTCCCTTGCCTAACAAAAAGGAGCCCAGCGGATGGGGTGTATTCTTGCAGTAATGCACCAGCTGCATCCCCTGTGTGTCTGAGGGAGCTGATGTCTTCCATCAAACGTGACATCTGAAGACGTGGCCAAAAGGATGGGCTGAGTCAGGGGAGCCCTGGGCAGTGTGGACTCCATCAGAGAAAGCTAAAAGTGGGCTCAGCAGGGCTTGTAGGAGCTTGCATAAGATTCATGGGAGGTAGGTCGAGGCTGGGCTAAGAGAAAATGGAATGGAGAAACAGAAGTCAAATAGACATTATGTAGTTCTGCAGTCTGCAATAAATAATAACAGCCTTATCTACACTGCCATTCCCCAAAAGAGACTGGCCTGCAAAGGTTCCAAGTCTCGAAATACCCCAGTAGCCTGTCCTGCCAAAACTCCAGGAAGCCTGTGCACCAAGAGGATTCAATTTTCCCTTTTTGAAGGCAGGGTGAATTCAGTTTCTTCTTAGGAAGAGGCAGGAAATTGGGGATTCTCTAAGGGCACTTTGAGAAAATTGAACACAGAACCTTTTATCAGTGAATGCATAGACCGGCTTTAGCCCACAGCCCTCACATTCATCAGAAGCACTTGAGGGAGAGAAAATTAATGATGATCCCAAGTACATAATGACTTTCTGGAGACCAGAAGGCTCCACTCTGATGGTTTGACTGGAGGCTTGCCTCACAGTAATGAAAGATGCTGCCTATGCGCTTGACCCTGATATTGGTTCATGCTTCCGAGCAAAGAGCTGCAAAGTTGGTATAGACCACTTAATCTCTTTCCTGGTAACTGAAAGCGACTCAGTTTGGGATGGTTGGTAATAGTGTTGGATTCGGTCATTAAAAAAAAAAAAAAAAAGAAGAAGAAGAAAGAAAGAAAAAAGTCCTTGTTTTCAGTACTTCTTTTTAAACATAAAATCAGAGCCCTAAGAGAATATTATACCAATTACAAAATAACAGGTTATTGTGCAAAAAGGACTCAAACATGGGTGCAGCCTTCCTGTTAGAGCACACTAGTTCAATGGCATGCCTGCAGACAGAAACCAATTACTCCTGGCCTAGTGTGTAAGTGAAATTGGTGTTTTGCACTTTCCAGAACATGACTTTTGCAGCTATTACCCAGCAAGACAGTTTAAAATGGGTTTGGTACGTGCTGCCTTTCTCCTCGATGTTGATATCAGGGGTGATTGTTTTAGTTCAGTTCTGTCAACTCAGAGTGGTTGTCACACACTAGACTTTAAAACAAAATTTTAAGGAATTCTCACTAAGGTGTACATGACTGATACCAGCGTTTATTCCCGAAATCAGACAGGGAGGGAGAAGTCTGGAGCTCACCGGGCACCTGAAATGGGACAAGAGCTTTGCGGAGCTGTTCAGAAATTGTTGTTCAACGGGGAGACTGGACACAGGTAGAGGGCTTCACAGATTTGTTGAAGTGGCCCTCACTGAGTTATTTTGCTACAAAGAAAGGATCTGGGGAAAAATAAAGCCACATCCTAGATTGCCTGAAGCAAACTCTTGTTGCCTGAGCTGGTTGACTCATCCAGACCGCCCTTCCTGGTTCTTCTGGGGAGTTGGGCTAGGCCATTTAATTTTCATCTCTAATTACTTGTGTCTGTATTCTTGTCATTAGAGTGTAAACAGGTTTATAATGGGCCTGAGTTTTCTGTGCTGAGATCAAAGGCCAGCCAGTTGGAAGATGACAAAGAGAGGGAGTGGGGAGAGGAAGAGAGAGAACAGGGTAGTTCTGGCATTTCTACTGCTCCATGGCAGGGTTGGGCCTGCAATGGCACGGTAATGCTCATCAGTTCTTTAGAAGCCAAAGCCCTGGCTTGCCCTGAGCCACTCTTGCTAGGGTTAAGGGGTTGCCTTTGTCTGATGCCTCAGGAAGCTGTTCACTTACTCCTTCCAAGGGCCAGGGGCCTTTGAGGTTTGAGAACCAGCATTTCCCAAGGAAGGAAGGAAGCAGGAGCAGTGGGGGCATTAACTTACTGGGGAAGGCTGCCAGTCCATAGCCCTTGGCCTTGGCTGTGAGAGTTTCTAGAAAAGCACAAGCAGGGCTGGTCTGTCCTCTCTTGGATAATGCCCGGAACCAGAGCACCTTTTACAGAGGGTCACCTGCTTTGGTGCCACATCCATGACTCTGCACTCTGCTTCCCTCTCCTTTTAAAACCTTAGGTGCTACATATGGCACATGGATTCTTCTTCACCTGGTGTCCTCGAACCTCAGGAGGAAAAGTTTTTCTCTACCCTCTTAAATCCCTCAGCTAGATCCCGCACATTAGACTGACCAAAACAAACAAAAAACAAAAACAAAAACAAAAACCCACAATAGATTAAGAAAAGGCATACAGATTTTATTTGATGATAATATTTTAAAGTTTATGTGCATTGAGGACTTCACAGAAAAGAAATGAACTCCCAAAGAAGTGGTTAAACTTGGAATGCTTATGTACCATTTTAACAAAGGGCAGTAAATTGTGGGGAAGTGACAAGACAAAGGGAAAGCGGGTTGGGCTTATAGGAGCAGTAAATTGTGGGAAGGTAAACATATGGGGTAAGCTGGTGGAAGTCAAGTCTTCTGATGGGGACCAAGGGTCAACTAGCTAGTTCAAGGGCATAACTAGAGCATAATTAAGCACATGGGTGAGGACTGGAGCAGGCCCTCAAAGCCAAAGCCACACCATTTAAAATGTAGCCACCCAGGGGCACCTGGTGGCTCAGTCAGTTAAGTGTACAACTCTTGGTCTCCACACAGGTCTTGATCTCAGGGTTGTGAATTCCAGTCCCACACTGAGCTCTCCACTTGGGTGTGAAGACTACTTAAATAAAATTCTAAAAATAAATAAAAGGTAGCCATCCAGGCCATAGTACTTGCTTTTTTTTTTTTTAATACTATTTAAAAATTTTTTACTGGGGTATAATTTTATACTTAAAATAGCTACCTCTTATGTGTAGATTTGTGTAGTTTTCCCTAATGTATATACTCTTGCAAACAGCACTGAAAAAGATTTAAACATTTCCACCACTCCAGAAATGATCTTTGTAGTCTCTCTCCCATGTCAAAGGTGATCACTGTTCTGATTTCTGTTCCTATCGTCCTTTGTCTACCCAAGCAGTGACCCTAATGGTGGAGCTTTCATGTTTCATCGTAGACCTGAACCTTGACTTGGCCCCTTCTCTGCCAGGTCTGCATTTGCTCGAATATACTAGGTGTGGGCAGGGTGATAGGAAAGTGGATGGCTGAGATAATAATTGTTTTTAAATGATTATTTTTGAGAGAGACAGAGACAGAATGCGAGTGGGTTAGGGGCAGAGAGAGGAGACACAGAATCCGAAGCAGGCTCCAGGCGCTGAGCTGTCAGCACCAGAGCCTGATGTGGGGCTTGAACTCGTGAGCTGTGAGATCATGACCTGAGCCGAAGTCAGACGCTCAACCAACTGAGCCACCCAGGCGCCCCAAGATGGCTGAGATAATAAAGGGGAACTATAGGGAACTGAAAGAGGAGAATGGTACTGTTACTGCTCTGCCCATGGAAGGTGCTCAGCTGGATTCTGATTGACCAGGATGGGAGGGAGATCTTGCTGATTAAGGAGGGAAGTGTGCAGAGGAGAAGAGAAGATGGATGAGAAAAATTTGCCCATGGGGTGGAAGGCAGTATGGTCTCAGAGAAAACACACTCTGGGGTTAGGCAGACCTGATTTTGGATCCTCACTCACTAGCTTTATGACCTTGAAATGCTCCCAGCTTCCTCATCAGTCAAATTGAAGTTTTAATTTAGAGGCTACTAATCAAGGATGGAAGGAGATTTAAATGAGATCATGTATGTGAAGGATCTCATGCAGTGCCTGGCAATCATGATGATAGGTACTTCATTTATACTTGAAGCTTATTATTGCTTCCAGGTAGTATCAACTTTTGGTAAATTTTAATTGTTTCTTTTTTTTTTTGAAGCTCAAAATGGTCAACAGGATATGGATCTGCTAAGATCAGAGAAGAGGCTTTTGCTTTACGATGATATACTAGCATTCTCTTATCATGGCCAAATTCTACAGCGGTCACAGGATGTGCTAATTTGTGCCTTATAAGTGAGTAAAGTCACATGTTTCCTATTAGTACTTACTGCCACTGTGAGGAAACAAGTAACATAATTTTGTATAACTACATTAACCACAGTACATTTCCACTTGGCCAATAAAATGACAAATCATTCAGGATTTATAGGTCCTGCTTTTAAACATATAAAAAGTCATTATTAAAGAGTGTTTGTCTGTTACCATGAGCTGGGCTTCTTCTAAACTTTTATTTCCACAACAGACCACCAAGTCAAAAACAAAACAAAACAAAAACTAATGGATATGTGTTCAAAAACAAAACAAACAAGCAACTGCCCTCCCGAGTCCCAATGAGGCAACTCAGTAATCAAATGAGCACAGAAATACTAGATGCATATGGATCCATCTATTCTGGGGGAAAAAAAAAAAAAGATGGCACAATCCAAGTCCAAAGTGTAAGCCAGACCAGACAAAGCTGGTTGAGCACATGGAAAGTTTTCTGGATGTTTATTTGGCTTAATGTTCAAAATTCAGAGAGAAGAAATAAGCCACTGTACAGTGGGAATTGCTGTGTCAACTTCAGCCAGAGACAATCACACATAGACACATAGACAATAAAAAACACCCACACAAAACTATGTTGGTGGGAGAGTTCCCAAGTAAGTAGCATCAGCAGGGAATTAGGCAGGATGGTCCCTACATTTCCTTCCAAATCTCAAAATCCCAGTTCTCTGTCCCAGCCCTCCCAGCCCTCATGAAAGTTAGGCAAACTCAATGGAAAATGGAATTTCCTCTATGACAAGAAAGTTAAACTTCTGTGAGAAAGTGACTCGTTTCATTTTCTATAAAACGGCATAATAAGAGAACGGTTTAGGGTACCTCTGTTTCTGATTCTGATGTAGAAAGTAAAAAGAGGCTGCCACTCTTACCGTAACAACCAAAAAAGGTGAATCAATGGGAAGAGGAGAAAGATACTCTACATGGTAGAGAGAAATCTACCAAACTTGTAAGAAATTGTAGTGGGTTTGAGATAATGTGAAAAATTAGAATGCCAAAGAGGCCCAGCCACAGAGTGAATCTGTTCCCACCCTTCAACTTTTTAATATAGGTTTTCACCAAGTTAATGGGCAATGTGCTGAAGGTTGGGGGCAGAGAACTGAGACAGATTCCCCCATGAGGCATGAGAGATCTTACCCAAGTGGGATGCAGCTGCCTTCTAAGGGCGGGGGGCAGGGTGGGAGAGCTGAGAGAGCGTCTGAGGCACTGTGGACTTTCAAGAACTAAATGGGCAAGGGAACAGTAACTCTAGGCTTTCACATTTCAGCAGAACAGAAACCTGAGAGTAGTTCCAGAGAGCTTACCAGTGACCCTGACACCAGGCAAAGAAAGATCTCCTGTGGCTTAGAACACTGTCATCTTTGGGT
This sequence comes from Prionailurus bengalensis, assembly GCF_016509475.1. NCBI lineage: Eukaryota > Metazoa > Chordata > Mammalia > Carnivora > Felidae > Prionailurus > Prionailurus bengalensis. The sequence continues at coordinate 26,833,546 of NC_057358.1, forward strand.
ATACCATAAAGAAATCTCTGGACTCTCTCAGGTGCTCAGATTCTAAGATCTGCCAAAGGGAAAAAGTAACCTCTCTCAAGACATTTGAAACCAGGGGGGAACTGAATCAGACTAAAACTGAAACAAGTTCAGACCCAATCTGACTACATATCACATGCACTCAGCTCTCCAAGTTTGGAGCCTCACGGAAGAGATAGGATATTTCTTAGAAATATTATTTACTTCTTTTGCTAGTGTCCTGTTCTATAAAATGTTCAGCATACACTAAAAACTATGACACATTTGAAGATGAAAAAAGGGACCTATGATCAATAGAGGTCATAGCCAATAGAAACACACCTGCAGATGGTGCAGGTAGGAATTTTTAAATAACAGTGATAAATATGCAAAAGGATATAGTGCAAGAGGAAACAACATGGAGAAAAAGTAGAGGGATGGAAACAATGAAAAAGAAGCAAGAGAAATGCTAGTGAGATTCTACTTATAACTGAGATGGCGTAACAGGGACTAGATTTACCCTTCTGTGTGAAACAAAAAATAACTGGGAAAAAAATACATAAAACAAAGGTTTTCAAGACACTGGGCAGTAAGCATCAGAAAACAGTAATTCCTCAAACACAGAAAATAAGTGGTGAGTCCTAGGAATGGCCAGGTTTTGCCTTATAAATGTTTTCAGCCTGTGACATGGGGAAGGACAACCCAAATAGAACCCAGAAGACTCTGAATTTAGGAGATGGAGCTGAACATTCAAGGAGAGCAAGTTAGCTACCGTTGGTAAGACAGAGTACCAGAGGGGACAGCTGCATAAAGAAAGAACTCTGGATAGCTGCAGAGGCTCCTCCATGAGTATTCCACAGAGTACTGATCAGTGCATGAGGCTGTGAATTCTCTTGGGGGGGGGGCCAGGGGTGGGGGGGGAGGGAATCACCTGAAAATAAATATATAAGGTAAAATTCATAATTAATCCAATATAAAATTACCAGGCATGTAAAAGAAATCAAGAAAATATGACACATATAATAAAATGTAAAAGAAATCAAGAAAATATGACACACATAATAAAAAAAATATAAATGAATCCATTAAAAGTGACCCAGGAAAGATACATTTAAAATTACCATAAATGGATATTAAAACAATTATTATACCTGTATTGCACAGTTCAAAAAAATAGACACATGGAAGATATTTAAAAAAACAAACAAACACTAAATCAGACTTTTAGAAATGAAAACTACAACATCTGACATGAAAACACACTGGTGGTATTAATGACAGATTGGACATATCAGAACAAAAGATTAGCAGGCTTGAGGATATGTTAATAGAAGCCATTTAAAATGAGACACAAAGAGATAAAAAAATAAAAAAATGAAGAGTGCATCCGTGAATGATAGAAAAATTGTGAGTCAACTAATACATATGTAATTGCAGTCCCTGAAGAGGAAGAGACAGTGAAAGGTAGAAAAAAATATGTGAAAAAATAATAGAAAACAAAATAAATCCAATTGTATGACAACTATAATCTCCCACATCCAAGAAACTCAACAAACTCCTAGCACAAAAGGCGTAAAGAAAATTAAAAACCACATCATCATCAAATGGCATAAAACCAATGATATAGAGAAAAGCTGAAAAGCAGCCCCCCCCAAAAACAAGTTATATACAGAGAACAAAGGTAAAGATGACAACAGATTTCTTATTGGGAAGAATGCAAGTGAGAAGAAAGTACAGCAACATCTTTAATTTGTAGAAAGGAAAAAAAAAAAAGAAAAAAGAAAACAAAACTGTCAACCAAGGATTCCATACCCAGTGGAAAAATAATTTGAAAGTGTTGGCAAATAAATCTTTTTTTTTTTCAGACTTAGAAAAATTAAGAATAATACAAGAAATACCAACAGGAGTCTTTCAGGCTAAAGGCAAATGATACCAGAGGGAATTATATTCTACACAAAGAAAAGAAGACTGTCGATAGTAAATCATGAGGAAGACAATACTATTTTATTGAGATCTTTTTATTTTTTTTTAATTTTTAATGCTTATTTATTTTTGAGAGAGAGAGAAACAGAGTATGATCAGGGGAGGGGCAGAGAGAGAGGGAGACACAGAATCTGAAGCAGGCTCCAGGCTCTGGGCTGTCAGCACAGAGCCTGACGCGGGGCCTGAACCCAGGAACTGGCAGATCATGACTTGAGCTGAAGTTGGACGCTCAAGTGACTGAGCCACCCAGGCAACCCTAATGTTTTATTTATTTATTTATTTATTTATTTATTTATTCATTCGTTCATTCATTCATTCATTTACTTATTTATTTATTTTAAAAAATTAATGTTTATTTGAGAGAGATAGATAGAGAGAGACAGAGTGTGAGTGGGGGAGGGACAGAGAGAGAGGGAGACACAGAATCTGAAACAGGCTCCAGGCTCTGAGCTGTCAGCACAGAGCCCGACACGGGGCTCGAACTCAAAAGCTGTGAGATCATGACCTGAGCAGAAGCTGGAGGCTCAACCGACTGAGCCACGCAGGCACCCTATTTAGATCTTTTTAAAAGTAATCTACTGTTTAAATGAAAATAAAGAGGGAAATTTCAACATGTGAAAGTGAAATGCAGGACAATAGACCAAAGACCAGGAGAGAAGGAAAGGAAACACACTGTTATAAAGTATGGAACACATGAAGTGGTATAATATTATCTGAAAGTGATAAGTTAGAGGTTTATACTAAAACCCTAAAAAACCCACTAAAATAAGACATTTACAAGGACATTTAAGGCCCACCTAGACAATTCTAAACAATCTCCTCACCTCAAGATTTTTAACTTAATCACATCTGCAAATATCCCTTTGTCAAGATTTTTAACTTGATCACATCTGCAAATATCCCATTCAATAGGTTCTGGAGAGTAAGAAATGGACATATATTTGAGGCTACCATAGCCCATTACATCAAAGTTCTGATATGGAGGCTTGACTGGGGAAGGATCTGTTTACAAACTCACACATTTTTTGGCAGAATTCAGTTCTTTGCGGCTTCTATTTCTTTTCTTTTTTTTTTATTAAGTAAATTTAATTTATTTTTTTAATTTAAATCCAAGCTAGTTAACATATAGTATAATAATGATTTTAGGAATAGAATTTAGTAATTCATCACTTACATATAACACCCAGTGCTCATCCCAGCAAGTGCCCTCCTTAATACCCATCACCCATTTAGACCATCCCCCGGCCCAATACCTCACCAGCAACCCTCAGTTTGTTCTCTGTATTTAAGTCTCTTATGGTTTGTCTCCCTCTCTGTTTTTATATTATTCTTGCTTCCCTTCTCCTATATTCATCTGGGTTTTTTTCTTAAATTCCACATATGAGTGAAATCATATGAGATTTGTCTTTTTCTGACTGACCTATTTTTCTTAGCATAATACACTCTAGTCCCATCCATGTTGCTGCAAATGGCAAGATTTTATTCTTTTTGATTGTCAGGTAATATTCCATTATATATATATATATATATATATACACACACACACACACATATATATATTTATACACACACATATATATATATACACACATATATATACACATATGTATATATATATACACATATATATATTTCATCAGTTGATGGATATTTCGGCTCTTTCCATACTTTGGTTATTGTTGATAGTGCTGCTATAAACATTGGGGCTCATGTGCCCCTTCAAATCAGCACTCCTGTATCCGTTGGATAAATACCTAGTAGTGCAATTGCTGGGTCATAAGATAGTTCTATTTTTAATTTTTTGAGGAACCTCCATACTGTTTTCCAGAGTGGTTGCACCAGTTTACATTCCCACCAGCAGTACAAAAGGGTTCCTCTTTTTTTTTATAAGAGATTTTAAAATATATATTTTTTAATGTTTATTTCTTTTTGAGAAATAGAGACAGAGTGTGCATGGGGGAGGGGCAGAGAGAGAGACACACAGAATCTGAAATAGGCTTCAGGCTCTGAGCTGTCAGCACAGAGCCTGACAAGTGACTCAAACTCAGGAACAGTGAGATCATGACCTAAGCCAAAGTCAGACGCTTAACCAACTGAGCCACCCAGGCACCCCCAAAAGGGTTCCTCTTTGTCCACACCCTCACTAACATCTGTTGTTGCCTGAGTTGTTAATTTTAGCCATTCTGATAGGTGTGAGGTGGTATCTCATTGTGGTTTTTTTTTTTTTTAATTTTTTTTAACATTTATTTATTTTTGAGACAGAGAGAGACACAGCATAAACGGGGGAGGGGCAGAGAGAGAGGGAGACACAGAATTGGAAGCAGGCTCCAGGCTCTGAGCCACCAGCCCAGAACCCGACGCGGGGCTCAAACTCGCGGACCGCGAGATCGTGACCCGAGCTGAAGTCGGACGCTTAACCGACTGAGCCACCCAGGCGCCCCTCTCATTGTGGTTTTGATTTGTATTTCCCTGATGATGAGTGACATTGAACATCTTTTCACATGTCTGTTAGCCAACAGGATGTCTTCTTTGGAAAAAGGTCTATTCATGTCTTTTGCCCATTTCTTCACTGGATTACTTGTTTTTCTGGGTGTTGAGTTTGATAACTTCTTTCTAGATTTCAGATACTAACACTTTATCAGATATGTCATTTGCAAATATCTTCTTCCATTCCATCGGTTGCCTTTTAATTTTGCTGATCGTTTCCTTTGCTGTGCAGAAGCTTTTTATTTTGATGAGGTCCCAATAGTTCATTTTTGCTTTTGTTTTCCTTGCCTCCAGAGACATGTTGAGTAAGAAGTTGCTGCAGCTGAGGTCAAAGAGGTCATTGCCTGTTTTCTCCTCTAGAATTTTGAGAGCTTCCTGTCTTATATTTAAGTCTTTCATCCATTTTGAGTTTCTTTTTGTGTATGGTGTAAGAAAGTTGTCAAGGTTCATTCTTCTGCATGTCACTGTCCAGTTTTCCCAACATGATTTGCAGAAGAGACTGTCTTTGCTCTGAGAAGCCACCCACAGTTCCTGGCCATCAGAAATTTCTCCAAATGGCCATTTTCTTCCTCAAATCCAGCAAGGGAGTGAGAGACTCCAGAGAAACAGGTGATGCAGTCTTATGTAATATAATCATACACATGAAATCACATACATTCCATCATCTCTACCATATTTTATTCGTTAGGAGGAAGTCACAGGTCCCATCCATGTTCGGGGGGGGTGGTAATGCAAGAGTATGAATATAGGTAGTGGGGATCATGAAAGTCTGTCTGCCACTGTCTTCTCTCTGGCCCTTAATGATTCATGTCCTTCCCATATATAAAATATATTTACCCATCCCCCAAATCCTCGAAAATCTAATCTTTTTGTAGCAACTGTTCCAAGCCCAAAATTGCATTATCTGAATTAGGCTAGGGATAGGTGAGGTCCTTGGGCATGGTTCCTCTGTAAACCTGTAAAGTAGAGATACAAATTATCTTCCCCCAACACACCAAACAGATAATTGTGGGAGAGGCATAGGGCAACAGCTATAAACATTCTTGTTCAAAAAGGAGAAAATGGAAGGTAAAAAGGAGTCATTGGTCCACAGTAATTCTGAAATTTAGCTGGGAAAATGTTGAGTTCTTTGATTAGATTTCAATGCTTGGGAATATTTCTCCATGGCTCTAGAATCAGCTTCCTAGGAACTTAGTTCTATCTTCTGAATTATTCTTCCTTTTTTAAATGAAAGGTCACACATTGTGATATTGTGACTTATAGAAAGAAATATATATTTGGTCTTTGTATCCACTTATTCATCCTCATTTCAGAGCTCATAAAACCCTTGAAATTTCCAAAATGATGAGGGTAATAAAGCTTTCTTTGGTTATGTTAATGAGGTGACTTTTGGAAAGTCCCCATGTAACAAAAGGATGGGGGCCGATTGCCAGGGGAGCCAATATGTGACTAGAATTTTGGAATTTTTGGTCTGACCTTTGTTCCCAACTCCCTAACCTACTGAGAGGGGAGAGGGGTTGGAGATTGATTTAAAAAAACAATGGCCAGTGATTGAATCAATCATACCTATGAAATTAAGCCTCCATAAAAATTAAAAGGAAAGGGTTCAGATAGCTTCTGGGCTGGTGAACATGGTGACGTTTGGGGAGAGAGGTGTGCTTGGAGAGAGCACAGAAGCTCCACACCATTTCCCTATACAATGCCTTATTTATCTCTTCCATCTGGCTCTTCCTGGGTTATATCTGTCCTGTAATAAGCTGGAGATCTAGTAAGTAAAAAGTTTCTCTGAGTTTTGTGAGCCATTCTGGCAAATTAATCAAACCTAACGAGGAGGTCCTCACTCGAACTCAGGAACTGTGGGATGATGACCTGAGCCGAAATCAAGAGTCAGATGCTTAACCGACTCAACCACCCAGGCACCCCTGACCTTCCTTTCTTGATATAGAGTTCTGGGCAAATTATTTCAGTTTATCTTTTGGCACTTTGAAGACATAATTCCATTTTCTTCATGCTTCCAGTGCTTGATTTTTTTCTGTGTGGTTGTTCCACTTTCTGTGCTCTCCGCCCCCCCTCCCCTTCTGGGGACTTTTGAGACTTGTTCTTTATCTTTGTTTCTTAGCAATTTGACTATAATATTTATCCTGCATTGAACTCATTGAGTTTCTTGACTCTGTAGGTTATGTCTTTCTTCAATCTTACCAATTTTTTTTTGCTGGATCTCTTCAAATATTTCTTTTGTTCTGTTCTCACTTTCCTCCTTTCCTCTCTTCATGGACTCCAAGTACATGCATAAAAGATTGCTTGATATTGCCCCACAGATCTCAGAGACATTGTTGTCTCTTTTTGTCTATCTCTGTCTCTTTCTCTCACTCCCTCTCCTTATCCTGTGGGAAAATCATTCTGTGTTTCATTATTAAGCATAATGGTTAGCTGGAGGCTCTGTTGTAGATGCCCTTTATCAAATTGAGAAAGTTCATTTGTATTTCCAGTGCTAAGAACTTTTATTCAAAATGAGTTTTAGATTTCTTAAAATATTTTTTCTGTAATTATGGAGATGAGCCAGTGGTTTTTCTTTGTAGTTTATTAATATGGGAAATTACATTGATTAATTGTTGAATATTAAACTGGCCTTGAATTATAAGGATACAGCCTACTTGGTCACTGTGGCAGACAGATACAGGGTGGTCTCTAGAATCCCTACTTTCTGGTATTCATACTCTTACATCATCTCCTTCCCTTGACTGAAGACATGAACTGTGACTTGCTTTCATGAATAAAATGCAGCAAAGGTGGTGGGATGCATATGATGACGTGTATATGATTATGTGATTACACTACATAAAATTGTAGCACTCATCTTACAGGAATCTCTCACTCCCTTGCGGCTCTGAGGGAGCCAACGGCCATGTTGCTTCCCCACATGGCAAGAAACTGCAGCTCACCACTGGAGCGGAGGGCAATTTCTGGCCAGCAGCCACCAGGAAACAGAATTCCTCAGTATTACAGTCACAAAGAACTGAAATCTGCCAACAAATGAATGATTTTGGAAGCATATACCTCCCCAGATGAGAACCTATTCCTGGCCAACAGCTTGATTACAAAGGCCAGCTAAACCATGCCCAGGCTCCCGATCCACCGGCATTGAAAGATAATATGTGTGTGTGTGTTGTGTTCTAAGTTGCTAAGTTTGTGGTAATGTTACGTTGCATAAGATGACTGATACAGCTTTTGGTAATGGAAGCAGCGTGTCAATTTAACAAATGTCTAAAAATGGGGGAGTGGCTTTGGAGTGGCAGTGGCTGCAGGAATTTGGAAGGGCACGGCCGAGAAAGCTTAAATCGTTCTGGACAGACTGTTAATAGAAATCTGGACATTAAGGATGTGCCAGTGAGGACTGAAAAGGAAGTGAGGAACATGTTAGAAACTGGAAGAAGGAGGACCCTGGTTAGATAGTGACAGAGAGCTTAGCACAGCCGTCTTCTGAAATTCTGTGGAAAGTGGAACTTGTAAGTGATGAACTCAGTTATCTAAGGATACTTCCAGGCAAAGTGTTGAAGATGCTACTTGGTTTCTTCTTGCTACTTAGAATAAAGTGTGTGAAAAGAGAGATAAATGGAAAAAACTGTTGAACTACCAAGATATGGTGATTTTGAAAATTCTTAGCCTCTTCAAACAGTAAAGCGTGATGATATTGAGAGACAGCTTCCGAACACTCAAAGAAAAAGTGCACTCCAGAGAAAAAGCTGAGGATGTGGCTATGCGATCTTTTACTAAAATTTCAGAAAGATCAAAAGTCATAGTGGTCAGCCAAGTAAAGAGCCTTTTCAAGAGATTAAGGGTGTGCCTCACAGGCCTTAATCAAACCACAGATCCTCTAGGAAATCTAAGGGCGTTGCCCCTCAACCATCTCTCTCAGAAGAAGCCCAAGATAGAATAGAGCTTTTTCAAAAAAATCTGTGAGTGCAGCTTTTGTCTAAAGGAATGAACCCAGGAAAATCTATGGTTTTTGAGACTATTGTTTCAAAAGGAGCACTGTCAACTTGGACTAAAAATAGAGAGAGTAAAATGATAGGAGACTATTACAGCCCCAAATTCTACTGATAAGAAGCAGGCCGATAAAACTACAGCTGCAAAGATGTCTAAAATTATTCTGCATCCGATTCCAATATGGGGGGCAGGGTTTTCCCACATCAACAAGCAAATCTCTCACGCCAGCTGGGTGTCATACAACTGAACTCAATTCTAATACTGTCTACCTGGATGTAATCTCACATGCCACAGGTTAAAAGATCAGCCCCACAAGACCACCGACTTTCTAGTTCAGATTCCTGCCTTGTTATAGGTTGGAGGTTCCAATGACCCCCTCCTTAGGTTTGATTAGTTTGCTGATGGTGCAGAGCTTGGGATTCTCTTTCTCCCCCCTCTCTCTGCCCCTCCCCTGCTTGCTCTCTCTCTCAAAATAAATAAATAAATTTTAAATTTTTTTTCAAAAGAAAGTCAAATAAAGACAATTTCAAAAAAATAAAAAGCGGAGAGAATTCATCTTAACAGACCCATTGTACAAAAATAATGAAGTTTTTCAGGCTGAAAAACTTATATGTATGTATATATATGTATATATATAATATACTCATATATACATACATATATATGTATATATATATGTATGTATATATATGTATATGTATGTATATATATGTATATGTAATATATAATTTATATATGTATATATATACGTATATATAGATATATGTGTATATATGTATATATAAATATATATGTATATATAATATATAATTTAAAATATGTAATTTAAAAAGTATATAATTTAAAATATATAATACATAATATATATTATACATATGAAATATAAAACAAAAAAATCACAGGGTGTGAAGAGGTTAAATTGAATTATATTTTTTTAAAGTTCTGGGGCGCCTGGGTGGCGCAGTCGGTTAAGCGTCCGACTTCAGCCAGGTCACGATCTCGCGGTCCGTGAGTTCGAGCCCCGCGTCAGGCTCTGGGCTGATGGCTCGGAGCCTGGAGCCTGTTTCCGATTCTGTGTCTCCCTCTCTCTCTGCCCCTCCCCCGTTCATGCTCTGTCTCTCTCTGTCCCAAAAATAAATAAACGTTGAAAAAAAAAATTTATAAAAAAAAAAATAAAAAAATAAAGTTCTTATATTTCTCCATGAAGTACTATAATATTGTGTAAAATAGATAGTGAACCTAAATCTTCATATCATAATTTCTAGGACAAACATAAAGAGATATAGTCTAAGCGTCAATAGATGAGCTTAAAAAAAACAGTCAATAGAGGAGCTAAAACAGAATATTAAAAACTATTTATCCAAGGAAAACAGAAAAATAGGACTAGAGAAATATATATATATATTTACATTGTATATAAACATATATATGTATCATGAGGAATAATATATACTTATTAGAGGAATATATATGTATCATATATAGCTCAAAAATATGGCATATGTAGCTTGATTTCCTTCCTCTTGGGAGCAAGCTTTTCCATAGAACACGTGAGTTACCATCTGTTCCTCCAATCTTCAGTCTTACTGAGACAAGACTCAGTAGGTGGTGGGATCCTAAACCAGTTCAACATTGCCTTATTGGGAGGATAATTCTGCCCAATTATGGAGTTCAGTGAATACGCCCATCAGCTATCACACTACATGACCTTCCCCAATTTAGTGACATCAATAATAAAAATGATATTTTGGACTCCTATTTACTCTACTATTTTATATTCCAACATATATAACCCCTGGTGGAATGTAGGGATGCTGGTTATTATGGGTCTCCTTGGAAATTCCAGAACCTATCTGATAATGATTTGTAAAGACTCTGCAAAATGGGAAAGCAATACAGTAGAGTGATTAAAATGGAAGGCTTTGATACCAGTCTATTATAATTTTAATCCCAATTTTAGTCCTTCCTCGTGGTGTCCTTAGGCATTAAATCTCTTTGCCTCAGTGTTCTCATCCGTAAAATGTGGGGAAAAACAGTACCTGCCTTATAGGGTGATTTTGTAGGTTATGTGAATTACTAGGTGGGACACTTGGAATAGTGCCTAGTATGTTGTCAGTAACTGGTAAATGTCTACTACCATTACCAAATTTTATAGTGTGGTCACATACAATATTTGTATTTGAGTAAGCACTTAAGAACTTATAGCTCTTATCATCACCTCTTTAGCGGCCAATACAGAAGAGATATTTGTGTTATTTAGGATAAGTAGGCAGAGTATATGGATATGCTACAACAAGTAGACCCAAATAGTCAGTGGCTCAGAGAAGAAGTTTATTTTGCACTCATGTAACAGTCCTGAGAAGTGAAGATATACACGCGCATAAAATCTGTACCTGAAGGTTTATAGCAGCCTTATTCATAATGGCCCCAAATTAGAAACAACAAAGATGTTTTTCAGCAGGTGCATGGTCAAACAAACTGTTATACATCATACCATGGATTACTATTCAGTAATAAAAAAGCAGGAACTATTAATACACCTAACTGGGATCAATCTCCAAAGAATCATGCCGAGAAAAAAAAAATCCAAAAAGATTACGTTCAGTATGATTCTGTTGATAACATTCTTGAAAAGACAAAATTGTAGAAATGGAAAACAAATGAATGGTTGCCAAGGGTGAAAGGGGGTGGCAGTGAAAAAAAAGTGGGTGTGGCTATAAAAGGGCAACGTGAGGGATCCATGTGGCAGTGGGAATGTTCTGTAATTACTTCATCAGTGTTAATATCCTGGCTGTTTTATTGTACCATAGCTTTGCAAGATACTACTATGGAGGAGAACTGGGAAAAGTACACTCTGGGTGTCTATATTATTTCTTACAATGCATATGAATCTGCAATTATCTCTAAAGAAACAGCTTAATTAAAAAATCTCATGATTTATTTCCTAAAAATAAAACAACAAAAGGGTAAAAAACATAACTTGCATGCTTAACTCCTACCTGATTTTAAAAGACAGTTCAAAACTGTGTCTTAGAAGAAGAAAACTCCTCACCGGAAAGCTTATCCTCAATGAAGAAATATAAACACATTTGCGTTTTTTGTTTTTGTTTTTTAGCGTTTATTTATTTTTGAGAGAGAGAGACAGAATGTGAGCAGGGGAGGGGCAGAGAGAGACGGAGACACGGAATCTGAAGCAGGCTCTAGGCTCCGAGGCATCAGCACAGAGCCTGACGCGGGGCTCGAACTCACGAACCGCGAGATCGTGACCTGAGCTGAAGTCGGACACCTAACCGACTGAGCCACCCAGGCACCCCAGCTATTCTCTCTTATCCCCTCTTCAAGGAAACAGTGATAATAGCTAATATTTAGGGAAGGAACACTGTCGTCATCCTTCACTTAATCCTCCATTGACTCCTCTGAGACAGTTACTAATATTATCTTTATTTAACACATACAAAGTTGAGGTTTACAGAGGCTGTATAATACCTTAGGGTCATGCAGCTAGAAGAGGCAGAATTTGAACCCCATTTGCTGGAGCTCCTACTTCCCAGCACTAATCTATGTCCAGAAAAAAATGGCATTCCCCACCTGAGTACACTGTCAAGCTCTATTCTGGGCAGCATCTTGACTCTGCATAACCACGTGAACCATGGGATTGGCAGGAAGGATTACTAAATCCTTCTGTTGCAGGTATTCTCCCATGGTAGCTACTAGCTAGCTTTTCAGAGTAATGATCAGATTGTAGAAATAAAACACTCTAACAGGCTGGACTCTGGTTTGCAACCGTGGGCACAATTCCTACTCCACTGGTCCGAACTCTGTGACCCTAAGTAACAGTTTCCTTAGTTTTCTTCATCTCATTTTTACTCTTTGCAAAACAGGGCTAATAATGGTACCTCTATCTAAAAGTTGTATCAGAAATTTATGATTGGACCTAAGTCTACCAATAGTCGGGTGCATGGAGCATTTCCTTGTTGAGTTTTGCACAAGGTAAAAAATGGATCGTGTCGTTTTCACAAGATTCTCAAAACCCTAAGTACCTTATAATCACACCTCCATTAACTAGCCTCCTTTCCAGACTAAACTGTCCTAATCTTGGAAATCTTGCTTCCTTTGGAGCTAGAATCACAAGTACCAAAGTAGAAAGAAAAACACTCTCTTCATCATTTATGAGGAAAAGTGCTTGCAAAGTGCTCGTTCTCAGCAGAGCCCTTCCTGTGGAAAGATTGAAAAATCAAGGCAGAGAAGTTCAAAGACTCAGAGCCGCCGAATAAAAACAAAATCCCTTAAAATTACACTGATGGTTCTTCCAGATAAGCAGGTAATTCTTCGAGGTAATTTGGAGAGAATTCAACAGTGTTTATTACAGGTTCACTTAAGAAAGCCAAACATTCAGCCCTAAAAGCAATTTCAAAGCAGAACTCTAAACAGTATTTTAAAATAGGGATGAAATTATGTGTACAATCTTACCTCCCAGGGGTTTTGAAGGATTAATGAGGGGAAAATAGAAGCTTTGGGGGGAATGACAGGAAATTTAAGAAATTCACCATAAATGGGACAGTTGGATGGGATATAATGTCCGTAATGTGATTTTTAATAAACATTATATAAATACCTGTAGGTAGATTGACTTTCTGCCCAAAGGTACCACAACATTTGGGGAGGCATGATCAAGTAGAGCTAGAATTACTATAGAAAATGGAAACTGATTTAAGCACACATTAATTGTTTTTCTTCTTTGATTCTAAACGTCAAGGGAGTCTTAGTATTTATCCTAAAAGAATATCTCAATAATTTCTTGGGGTTGTAAGTCAGGCTATTGTATTTACTGAGAAAATACATACAAAATATCAGATTTTATAATACTTTCTATGATATACCACAGTAAGTGCCTCTAATGGGGAAAAAAGCAACATTATTCTCCAATTAGGATAGAAAATATGAAAATATTCAGCATTCTTAATAATGATAAACAGACAATGGGTGAATCTAAGGCCTTTCATAACTATGAAATATGGATATATTATGTTATTCTAAGGCTTCATGTGAGTTTTTCTGGGGAAGATTGAAAAGTGGGATGGGCTCCTGTCTTAGGAATACTGTGGGGAACCCCCAAGACTCTGATCTTTCTGGAAACCGCTGTTTCAAGGCCTTTCTACTGCATCTCACTTTTGTAGTAATTGCCCTTAGAAAGTCACTTCTCCGTACACATGGAGCGACATGGTAGTTGTTGGTCTATGCTTTACCAAGGGCAGTTGTATATACCAGCGTGAGTCAAGGCTCTGGACCTAAAGGCCTGAGCTCCATCTTCTTTGAAGTCAGGGGTTTAGAGTCAATATAGTATAGTCAGAAGCACCCACACTTGGGAATCGAAGTGATCTGGGTTTGAATCCATCCGCAACACTTCACCAGGTATACAGTGTTAGACAAGTTACTTACCTCTTCATCTCCAATTCCTCACCTTCAGGATGGGTAAAGTAAGCACTTCCATAGCAAGGTTGTTATAATGAAGACTGTGGTATCTGTGTCATTGTTGATATGGTGGTTGTCATTGTTCCAGACCAAAACACTTAGCCTGTGGAGGTATTGTAAACACCACATTGACCTTGAGCAATAGATTAGTGACAGTGTTGTCCTAGAGTTGGCACTTTCTCCCAAAAAATGAGCTTATTTTTCTTCCAGTGCCAGACTTACTGGTTCCTTCCTTCCTTCCTTCCTTCCTTCCTTCCTTCTTTCCTTATATTCCTTACTGGTTCCTTACTTACATAACCATTTTTGTTGTAGAACCACTATGTTTTGAAGCTTGTCCAAGGTCAACTTGCCAACAGTGGTCACCAAATATGAGGATGCCACTACATCAATAATTTATTGCTTTTCTTTTATCACATTTATCATATATAAGTATATATATAAGTATATTTAAGTAATATATAAGTATATTTTCAGAAAAGAACACTTAATCCATATAGACTCAAAGTTTAGAATTTTACAATATGAGATGCCTCTTTCATTTTAAGTGCATGTTGGGTTTTTTCAGTGACTGTTTTTTAAATTGGCCTGATTGCAGTGAAGCATTTTTATATCCATGTGCTGTACTCAATCACAGGAGTGATACATCAGAGCTATATTATTTCTCTGTGGGAAGAATGTTGGGGATCCTGATAATCACTTCACTTGAAGAGATTCCATTTTAGAAGAGTTTTTCCTTCCACTTAATTAAATAAGAGGAAAGTATAATTAAGAGGTGTTTCTCAAAGCATTGTGAATTTTGGAACAAGATTCTCAAGAATGAAAAATTTATGACAGCTCTCGGAACGGTAGGTGAAAAGAAAATTGCTTGATAATTGTGTGCTTATTTAAAAGTTACTTTTTCTCCATACTTCAATATCTCATTTTGTTAGAATGTATGCTGAATGCCTGGAGTCTTTCTTTTGCAAAAGAAAAAAAAAATCTTGTTGAAGGAATAATATTCCCTGGGATAAGACCCAGCACTGCTAACTACTCCATAAAGAGATCAAAAAAAGGAAATCAAGGCAAAATCAAAGGGGAGACACGTGGTTACCAACATCATGGATCCCACTAACATCGTTTCACATAAAATATCATTGTCTTTTGTCTAGGAGAAAATTAGTTTGGGAATTAACTGTTATCTAAACTCCATTTCTTATTTTGCTATGGCTTCCCTGGGTGCCCATGAAAAATACATTTTGTCTTTTGTTCTTGTATAGTTTTAACAACTATGAAATTATTTAATAATTTTAATGGATTTTCTGGTAGTTATCTACTGCTGCATAACAACTTGCACCCAAACTTAGAAGCTAAAAACAACTAACATTTATCATGTCACAGTTTCTGTGAGTACATATCTATGGAATCTAGATATGGCTTGTTTGGGTGACTTTGCCTCAAAGTCACTCAAAGGCTGTAATAAAGGTGTCAGCTGGACCTTCATCTGAAGGCTCAACTGAGAGAGAGTCTACTCCTAAGCTCACCCATATGGTTGTTGGCATGATTCAATTCCTTCCAGACTATTGGATTGAGAGCCTTACTTCTTTGCTGTCTGTTGATTGGTGGGATCACTTTCAGTCCCTTGCCATGTGGGTGTCTCCACAGGGCAGATCACAATGTGGCATCTACCTTCCAGCAGAGTGAGCAAATGAGAGAGTAAGGGCAGTTTGCAAGAGAAAAACCACTGATCTCAGAAGTGACATCCTGTTATTTTGTCATGTTTTATTCATGAGAAGCTAACTTCTGGGTCCAGCCATACTCCAGAGGAAGGGGTTATACACAGGTGTGACCAGAGGGGACAGGGATTGTTAAGGCCATCCTGGATGCTGCTTTCCATAGACTTAGTCATAGCCAATCTCAAGGGTCACAGAGAACCACGCATCTAGACCATAAGAAGTCTCTGAAATTTCACCCTTTCCCTTACATAGGACAACATTTATTCATTCATTCAAAACCACATACATTTTCTTTTCATTCACTCATTTGGAAATATTTACTGTGTGCCTGTTATTTACAAGGTACTGTGGAGAGTGGTTCAGAAAGGCCAAAGAAGTGAACATTCAGGTAGCAAAAAAATACCCTTTGATAGTGAAGCTGTCTTCTTTGTTGAAGAGTAAAACACCGTAGGGTGAACAGATGGCGTGAAGGCAGAGGTGGAGCAGGAGTGTACCCACAGCCCCCGCCACTCTTCTATCAGTGGAAACCTTGGAAAGGGCTCTGGAATGGGAAGGATATCGTCTGCCTGCTTTCAACCACGATTAGGGAAGCTTTCGAAGAAGTTCTCAACACTGTTCCTGGGTAAATGCAAGGTGCCATCCAGTTAGTCACTCTTTTCCGGGGCCCAGATGGTGGCCTGTGGTTCCTGTATACTGGGAAGTGGGGGTAACAATCTCCCCCTGGCACGTTGCCCAACACTGTTTCTTGTATTGCACTGTTATCTAAATCCAGACTTCTTACTTGACTTCTGTATGCGTCCTCTGGTCTTCCCAACTAGGAAACCGATTTAGGAGGAACAAACCTAGGATCATCAGTCGAAGGGCTTCTAGGGGCACAATCTTACCAATGTCCTCTTTTGGATTCTTTTCTTCCGCTCTGGCTCTCCTTGAGTTTTGGCTTAACCTTTCCCTCTCAAACCTTTTTCTCCATGAAGGCATGGATTCCTTTCTGTCATGCTTTGCCCGAACTGAGCCTCTGCTCCTGCAACAGCCCTCACATGTGGGGCAGTGGGCACCAGGGCCTCTCCCAAGAAGGAAGAAAAGAAGAAATATTCTGCCAGCCAGAGAGCGCTCACAGGCCCTTCCAGAAGCACAAACATAGGCTGACCCCTTTGCCTATTCTTTCGGTACTTCTCAGTGTTTTTCTATTTAAACACAGGGACCTAGGTCTACTATGACAGCAGTAGGTATTTTAATGCTCAAATATCTTTATCCACTTTGGGAATGCGTTTCCTGTTTTGACTTGTTCTCTAAATATATATAATTTTTAAATTATAGGTTTACGTCAGAAGGACAATTTAGTCAAATATAACTTTCTTCATGAAACACGTCCTGGTTGTAGCACATAAACTGTGGAATGTGAGCAGGCTCAGAGAACGCACGGATCAAGTCACCGTCTCCCCCATGCCCCTGTGCCAACATTTTAAAAACCTATCTCTTTTCTTTCCTATAGCAACTAAATCTATAAAAGGAGCTGCTCTGCAAGCATATGTAGTAGGGACTCAAACCTTAACTGATATCCCCCAAATAGAAAAGCAAAAATCAAAACTTGGTCAGAGATATAGAAAATTCCTTGAGCGGGAAGAACTTTTAGGTCAAGAGCAGCGGAGGCACTTCACCTACCATCCCTTAGACCGTTTGCTTAGCGGGTGCCTGAGTTTCTAAAGGGCAGAGTGGAAAGGTGACATCTTGAAGAGCTGGGCTGTGTTACTCATCCTGCGCTTGTACACCAGTGCAACCCAAGAGCCTTTCTTTTTCTGCATCTCCCTTTATCTCTAGAGTGTCCATTTGTGAAGCCAGAGGAGGAGTATTTTTCCTTGGAACCTAAAATCATAGGTTTTAAAATTGAGAGCCCTTCCCTCAGATTAGAAAACAACAAAATGCCGTAAGTGGATTTGTTTACTAAAGGTTAGATCCAAGCAGAAACATTTAAATAGGTTGAGATATAGAGAACACAGACTGAAGGATAGATTTACACTACGTTGTAGGTTGGGTTTCCTGGAAATGGATTTTGAGATGGAGATTTGTATGCAAATGGCTGATTTGGGGAGTGCACGCTGGGGAAGGATACCTGAAAGAGACAGGAGGGAAAAAGAACTTGGCAAAGGAGGAAGCAGGGCTCCAATGTAGTAGTAACAGAGGGCTCAGCGGGTCTCACAGGGAGCACTGGAGCTGGGTGGCCCTTCACAGTTGTCACAAACCGGGCATAAGGGCATAAGTAAGGGTTAGGGCCTATAATCCCTTCTGCACTTTCCTCACACTTTGCCATTGCGCTGCCCTAATGACAAGGGAGAAGGGGAGACATCTTGGAAAACACAGCTCCTTTTATGCTGAGGGTAGTTCCCTAAGAGGAACTTGGCTGTGAGCCGAGGGCAGCCCACACGCCCCGGCTGCTGAGGGAAGGATTACCTAGTTCCAGGGTTGGGAATGGGCGAAGCTCTATTTTAAACTGAGAAAAAGAAGATCAGACAAAAATCTGGGACTTGAGACAGAAAAAGAGTGAATGTTTATGTATTTTTACTTTATTATATATTATTTTATTACTGTATATTCTATAATATTTAATTATTATATGTATTATTAAAAAATTAAACAAACTAAATCAAAGTAACTAAAAAGTAACTCATAGGTGGGTAGAAAGGAATCAGAAAACTCCAGCGATGTAGCTTTCCGTTGAACATAGGCAGCTTCCAAACCATCCACCACAATCAAAGGAGAACTTTAATAGCGGATGTTGTTAACAATGGTGGATAAAGTGGATGATTTCTGAATAACGTGCATGTGTCCTTCCAAACAATGGTCAACAGGAAGATACTTCTTTTCATGCTTGAATTTGGAGAGGTCAGTGAGATGCAGGGGCTATAACAATGGCCTCAGGATGATTTACAGAGAGACTTCATGAGCATCTGACCAATGGCATGAGTAGGCACATTCACACACTCAGAATTTCCAGTATTTGCAGCGATTTGTGCCAAACACTTAGAAACAGAAAAACATCAGCAGTGAAAGAGTTGATGAAGTCTGTGTCATTGGGCAGAATGCGTCTGGATATGTAAAAGTTTTGACTCTTAGTAATTACAGACAACTAGATGTGGAACTCTTACATTGGTAAACCAGGCACAAGACCTGTATAGGACCTGTTAAGAAGCAGAGGCCAAAGAGCGCTGTGGATCAAAGAAGATGGGGGAAGGGTGTGTGGACCCAGCTAAGCCAGGCACCATTGGAAGTGGTCCCTGGGAAGGAAATGCATAGAAAGCATAAGTTGGCAGCCTTGATTTAGCTATTGTGGTTTTTACCTTTTACATCCCATATAGAGTATGATTTCTCTCATAGAGGACATGTAGTTCTTCTCAATGAATCTCTTAGAGTTTTTCTTAGAGTCTCAAGTAAAAAAAACCACAAACTTTTGGGGCAAGGGGTGGTAAAGAGTAGGTAAATTCACCCAACTTTTGTTGTCACTGTTCTGGTTTCTCAATGGGCAGACCAGAAAAACAGCATCCTTTAGAAAATGCCTCTGCAGAATGGATTTATGGGTGTGCCAATCACTTATAATGTAATATCTTCACATACCCCATCTGAAGGGTAAAGAAAAGCAGGGCTATGTATTGGAAGCAAGTATAATTCTTTTTTTTTTTAATTTTTATTTTAAACAGAGAGAAAACATGAGTGGGGGCAGATGGAGAGAGAGAAAGAATCGTTTCTTATTTTTTAACATTTGTTTATTGTTGAGAGACAGAGAGAGACAGAGTATGAGCAGGGGAGGGGTAGAGAGAGGGAAACAGAATCTGAAGCAAGCTCCAGGCTCTGAGCTGTCAGCACAGAGCCTGACATGGGGCTTGAACCCACGAACCCTGAGATCATGACCTGAGCTGAAGTCGGACGCTCAACAGACTGAGCCACCCAGGCGCTCCGAGAGAGAGAATGTTAAGCAAGCTCTGCACTCAGGGCCAAGCCCAACATGGGGCTCGAAATTCGATGGAGACTGAATTTCAAAGGCAAGTTCATATTAGAATAAAAATTGCCCTGGACCTGGAATCAGAAGACCTGGCTCTGGGTTCCAGCTCTACTCCTTCTCCCTGATGTCCTCTGGTGGCCACTGGTGGCCTGTGCCTACCCCTTGAATGGGATGCCATTGCTGGCCTTGCAGTGTATGTAGGGATGAAATAAAAATGAAAACTCGAAAAGGGTTCTGTAAACTGCAGAGCTCAATGCAAAATGTTATGTTTCACGGTACCTCTTTACCTTTGTTTCCAGGGATGTTTGCTGAATGAGTTGTGATGGATATTGATAATCACATGGGGGAGTGAGGAGGTAAGAAGGTCCCTTCTGCACTTTAGGATTAGCCCCATTGCCCTAGATCTCCTCCCTGACTTAGCACTTGTAGACATAATGTGGAACAATGAAGTGTGTGAGCCTGAGGTTCCAACACTTTGGCCAGTTGTGATTCTCACTGGAGACCGTATTTCCAGTTTTATGTTTTACACACAGGATCCTGACCTGGAAGGGGGACCTGGCCTAGCCCCTGGCTTTCTGTTCCTCCCTGTTAGAACAGGCCTCTAGGCAGATAGCGGGGAGAGGGCACACAGGCACAGAGGAAGGGCTGAAAAGGAGCAGGGAGTCCCCACAGACAAACATCCACACTGTAATTTGGGTCCTCAAAGCTTTGAGGCAGGAGATCTAGTCCCATTATTTTGTGGGCAGGAAGGAATGCCAGGAAGCAGAGAAGGCAAAGGAATTTTCTACAAGTTTTTCAGTTCTGATCCCAAAACAAAGGGCGAGAAGGCTCACTTTGAAATATTTGTACCTTTTAACTCCTGACATTTCACATTCACAACAATTAACCATTCACAAACTTCCCTTCCCAGAATCGTTTAAATGCAAAAGCTATTATTATTATCTCTACACCTCTCGTGTTTCAGGCTGTCAAGGCAGCCTCAGAGGTATTAAGGCTAGAAAAAAAGCTAGAGCTAGATCTCTGCTCTAATCAAAGACAGAGGCAAGGCCTGTTCCTTGAGAACCCCTGCTCCTCCAGAGAGCCCTGCACTGCCTAAAGGAACATCATTCCTCTCTACTGGGTGAACCCCAGAAAGTGTCCAAGCCTGGAGGTCGAGTCCTGGGTTCTAACCTAGTTCTGTGTGGTGAACTCTGGGCCACTTCTCTTTGGCTCGGTCTCCTTGGCAATGTAAAGCATTGGATTAGATTCCAATAGTGGTTCTCAAACTTGGTTGCCCAGGAAAATCACCTAGGGAGCTTTAAAAATCCCTGATGCCTGGCATTTAACTCAAAAGATCTGGAGTGGGAGGAGTTTTTACAGCTCCCCTAAGTGACTCCGATGTTCAGCCAGTTGAGAACTAGTGATTTAGAAGGTCAGTGGTTCTCCACTCTAGCTGTGCATGAGAATCACCTAAGGAACTTTAAAATACAGAGCACAGAGTCCCAGCCTAGAAAAATTACAAGAGAAATCTCTGGGGTTGGTCTCAGGTATGGTGTGCTCTCAGCTATTCCCGAAAGATTCTATTGTATAGCTAGGTAGACAAACCTCCAGGTTAGGTGATCTGCACGGATGCTCCTTGATCGAAGGTTCTAAGCTTCTATGAGTCTGTACTTATGGGGCTTTAAGCACGTGTACCACCTTCTCAGGAAACTATTTGCTCCAACTGTTCTTAGCAACTGCAAGTTAAGCAACTCTGTCCGACTCTGAGGAACAAGATGATATTTTCCTCCCACATCTTGAGTCTTCATC
The DNA here is from genome assembly GCF_016509475.1 of Prionailurus bengalensis. NCBI lineage: Eukaryota > Metazoa > Chordata > Mammalia > Carnivora > Felidae > Prionailurus > Prionailurus bengalensis. The sequence continues at coordinate 26,854,966 of NC_057358.1, forward strand.
TTGAGTCTTGACGATCCGGAAGGACCCTCCACCTTATTTACAATCCATGCAAAGGTCACCCTCAGTCTGATCTAGAGTCCATCATAACAGTATAAGGCAGGGTTCTTCACCTTGTTGGTTACACCAACCCCTTCAAGACCCTCATGAAAGCTATAACTCCTCTCATAAGAAAAACTCACTTCTGCATTTGTACATCAAATTGAGCATACCATTTTAATGAGCCCCTGAGCCCCTGATGGAAAGAAAATTCTATTTAATTTCACCATAATATAAAAGTGGAAAATTGCCATACCCCAGGAAAGCAGAAATCATAGCATAGTAGAAGAGCCTGACTGAACATTAAGAGTCCTGAGTTCTAATCCTGGTTCTACCTCTAACCAATTGACATTTAGGAGTCCAGCATCACTTTGCCTCAGTTTGCCCATATGTCCAGTTAAGAATCATAACACCTGCTCTACCATGTTTCCACCTTACCTTCCACTCTCATAAAGAATTGGCACACTCCTCACATGCATACACTCTGCCCCAACCGTCTTTGGGAACATAACACCAAAGTGTGTTTATTTGCTAACTTACTCTGAGTGCCTGTGTTGATCAAGAGGCCATGGAGATCACGGTATGTAAGGGCCTTAACAGCCTGGAAGAGACTGGGCAAAGGGATTGCATTCGATGTCCTTCTACTTGGAGTACAGCTCCAAATCTGACCTCTGGAGGGACAAGTGGAGAGCCCATGAATCCACCATGCACCAGCCACAGTCCTTGGTGGGGAAAGGCTGGAACTGGAACCAGATGTCTGAGAAGCAATCTCCCAGACTTCACAGTAACTGCCAAGTTGGCCACGGGTTTGGCAGAAACTATCTGACTGGTGAGTGCCAAGTGGTTTGGAGAGAGCAGGAGCGCGGCCTGGCGTCTGAGCAGAGGCATCCGGGAGCATCTATGTTCCCAGCCTCATAGGCTGCTCGGGCCGTCAGAGCTCTAATCTGACAAGTGTGCCAATCAGTCCCTGCCAGGAGGGTGGGCTCCCCAGCTCTGAGGGGCTCCATGCTTGCTGCCTTACCAGGAGAGCAGAGGAGTTTTCTTCCATTAGCTTGGGGAAGAGGTTGGCCATGATAGGAAAGGAAGAGTGGGGGCTGTGCTCCTGGTCAATCTCCCCACTTCCCATTCTGCCCCCAGCCCATCTTCTCTAACTTCTAGACAATCCTTATAGAAGTAGAAGATGGGTGAGAGAGGAAGGTCGTAGTTTCTGTCTTGGGCTCTAAGCTTCTACTCAGTATGTTCACTGAGAGACAAAAGAGAAACTTCTGATGCCTCAGGAGAGCTTTGCCTCTTGAACAGTATTGAAGAAACAATGAAGGAAGCCTCTAAATGGAAGTGGTATTGTGTGTGCATACGGTGAAACTATCTGGAGATTCTCAGGGAGGTGAGGAAATCTCAGTGTGCTCCTGGAGACAGAGGAAGAGTAAAGAGGGCAAAGGAGCCTAGAATTTGGACAGGACTCTGTCTGTCACATACAATGTGAAGCAAACACACACACACACATACACACACACGCACACGCACATGCACACACACGTGCATACACACAAAACTCCGTCCCCTCCCCTTCTTCTTTCTCTTTCTTGGGAGCCCTGAAGCACTGACTGCAGGTTCAGTTCTAGGGCTACTTTGGGAGTGCTTTTGTTTTATGTCAGCTACATACCACACACACATCTGCCTACTGGATAAACTGGGCTGTCAAGGGGAGCTGCCAGATCACTCAGCAGAAGGTTCCCATCCCCTCCCTCGGGAATCAGAGAAATCACGGGATGGGGAGGGAGTTGTCCAGGGAAGAGTCATGCCAATGTCTAAGTTCCACACCCCGAAGTGGTCCTTCCACTCCCCGGACACTCAACAGAGCTGTCACCGATGGCTGTCAGCTTGTTACAATCACAGGGGAGATGGTGGTGCAGTGGGGCTACAGTTTCTCATCCCCAACTCCCCTGGGCTTCAAGGAATGAAACAACTGCACTCTCATATCCCTCCAGCACATGGTTTCTTCTTGTTTGGTCCTGGTAGAAGGGAAGAATTCCTAGCAACATGTGACGGCAGAGCACTGTGGCTTTGGCTTTCTCTTTTATTTTCTTGCAATTCTTTAGTTGCTGCTCCTAGAATGTTTTGCAACTACTCTTTCCAGCTGGGGGAGAGGAATATACACAAGCAGTATAGTTTTGAAAATATTTACTTCATTGAAAATAAAGATACGCATCTCATAGTTCCTTCCCATAAACCAAGTGATTCGTGTCTCCAAGCTGGGGCATTTGTCACTGTCTTTATAGATCTGACAGATGGATGGGTTTCTACCACAGATTCTTTTTTTATTTTTTACGCCATTTTTTTTTGGAGAGAAGATTCCATGCTCTGCACAAGATTGTTTTCTGGTATATTTAAATCACAGTGAGAAGACACAAACTTTTGTTGATGAGCATAATGGGAGATGGATAGTACCATTAGATAGTTGCTTTGAGGTTTTCTCTCTTGATGATTTGGCAAAGTCTAAATGGGACCACTGGGCCGAGGAGGCCAAGGAGAACCATTTTGAGACCCAAGAAGTTACAGGCTTTCTTGTTTGCAGTAGCTCAAGTCCACAACTCTGATGAGGTGAAATGCATTGTTACCTTTGATGGTGAAATTGCACCCAACGTTCTTTGCAAACCTAGGAAGGAACAATGCTCTCACACACCCCCCACCGTTGAGGAAGTTACCATGCAAGGTTGTCCTTCTTCACTCCTGCTGTGGTGGGGTGGGGCATGGATGTCTCTGAGTCCCCTGTCACTGTTCAGAAGAGACTATGCTTCTTTTCTGTATCAGCCAGAGTCCTACCAGGAGCCATAAACCACAGCAGTGAGTCTAAGAAAGAATTTACTATAAAGAATTGTTAACCATATATTTTGAAGAACTAAAGAAGCAAACATAGGACACTTGCATATTAAGAAGATAGAAACTGGGGCACCTCGTGGTTCAGTCAGTTAAGCATCAGACTTCCACTCAGGTCATGGACTTCCGCTCAGGTCATGATCTCACAGTTGGTGAGTTTGAGTCTCACGTATCCGGCTCTGTGCTGACAGCCTGTCAACTCAGAGCCTGCTTCAGATCCTCTGCCCCCTTCTCTGACCTTCCCCAACTTGCACTCCCCCAAAATAAGTAAATAGATAGATAGGTAGATAGATGATAGATAGATAGATAGATAGATAGATAGAAGATAGAAACTGGAGGAAGCAAATCCTACCCTAGTGCTGAGGGCTAGAAGGAAGAGGTTGAAATTACTTAGACGTAGAACTTTGAGGAGGGCCCCGGTTGGAGCTGGAACTCTGACCTCGGAGAACGCGATGCCATCCGGCTGGAGAAGCTATTGCTCAGGGGACGCAAAGAGTTGGTTGGTCCCGGAAACACCGCAAGCAGGACTCCACTACTGCTCTTGGAAGGGACTGCTACAGCCAGGGTGAGGCACTGCTGTTGATTGACCCTGACAGGAACAGGAAGCAGGGGAATGAAGGTGTCCCTTCTTCCTCCGCAAGCCTCTCTCTGGCGCCCCCTACTGGCAGCACTTACCAGGCGACAACTGGCAAAGAAGAAATGTAACTCGTAGCTCCCAGCCCATCACCAAAGGTGGAGAACTGAGTCTGAGAGGCAACCGTTGAAATAACTAGAATACCTAGCTAGGTCTCCAATGCTTTATCACCATTGACCCACTCTTCCCCTTTCCCTCATCCACCATTATGGCTCCCTTTGTTTTCTTTAAATGGCTATGGTTCGGCGGAAAATGGATTTGGCGGAAACCTCATATTTAGGGGATACCAGCATGCTCTGACTCAGGGTTTTTCACCCTCAGCTCTACTGACATTTGGGGCTGGATAATTCTCTGTTGCAAGGGACTGTTCTATGCATTGATGTTGAGCAGCACCCCTGGACTCTACCCACTAGATGCATGTAGCATATCCCCAGTCCTGTCCCCAGTCAACCAAAAATGACAACCAAAACAGTCTCCAAACATTGCTTATGTCCCCCTGGGGAGCAAATCTCCACCAGCTGAGAATCATTGTTCTAACCTCTCAACATTGCAACCCTGAGTCTCCTGGCCTCTGAATTAGAACAGCAAGGATGACTTGCTATACTACTCTACAGTTTTCAGAGCCCCTTCTCTGCTTTATTTAAACTTATTAAAATAGCCCCAGGCGGCAAGGAGGGACAGTTACTATTGTGTCTACTTCACAGACAAGCCAGCTATGATTCAGAAAGGTTGACTGACTTCCTTAGGAAACTCTATCAAGGCAGAAGCCATGCCACTCTGAGAGCCCTCATCGTCAAATTTTTGGAGGGGACCAGGGGTGGCTGGACAGCTGACTGGCAGAGAAGGGAACACCCCCCTCCCCAAGTTACCAATAATGTTCCTTTTATTTTTCTTTTAAAGTGTCCAGCTGTTGCCAGGAATACCATATAAAACAGCTTTATGAAGTGAGCACAGGCCCCAGCAGCTTATACAAGCTGGCTCTGTCCAGGGCACCAGTGTTTCTAATTAATGCTTGGGTCCAGTGTTCCATGCAAGCCCTACCTGCTCCCTCTCCCTCAGGTTTTGACTTCTGGCTAACCTGCACGGGGGCCCTTGTGCCTGTGACTAATAAACTCTCCTGACATTTCTCACTGGGTCTGGGAGGGCAGAAATAAAAGTCACTTCCAACTGACTGTGTTCCAGCCCGAACATGGTCCATTCAGAGCAGGCATGGAGGAGAGAGCTGCCTTGCGCTGTGCCGTCCAGCCAAGCGGCATCAGCAAATGACTGCCTCTCCGTGGTTGGGCCTCCTCATTTTGGGTATGCTTAGCATCAGGTGTGGTCACTCCCGTGGCCTTTGGGAGACAACAGAAGGAGTCTCCTCACCACCCTATAGAGAAACCAGTCTCAAATTTTCGTTTGGGGTCTTCACAGTCCTCCCCATTAATGGAGATTTCTGGGGTGCCCTTAGAAGCCAAGGATGAGAATGGCATCATCAGACAGGACAAAATAGGAGCAGGTACGAAATACCTCGTGTGCCTTCATGCATGCATGTGCGTGTCCGTGCACGTGTGCGTACGTATGTACCCAAAACCTCTCAGGGGGAACCGATGGAGACCGAGGTGATGGAAGCGTAGGCCCTTTGCAGACCCTGTGGTCTAACAGGCTAACTTCCTGACTCATCGATTGATTGGAGTGACACGGCATTGCAGCTCAAAGGAGACTCAAAGATCATTTTGCCCGACCTTCTCTTTTTACTCGTGAAATTAAGATCCCGTGACATTAGGTGGGAACTCAAGTGCACGATCCACCACCAGTTGGAAATGCTCTGAGCTAAGACTCTCCAGGCACACAGTTTTCATCCCTCATCCCTGCATCACCCCTTCCCAGCCACTCTCTACAACAGCTGTGTTCAGGGTTGATGGACGCAGGTTGTATGACCTGACCCCCCGGAAGGAAGAAACTGTTTGGTTAGTGTTTGCACATGTCCACTCCTGTCCCCCTTCCTGCCCCTATTCCTCCAGTGGACTGTCACCAGCACCCACTGCAGAAGATCAGATCCTGGCCACTGGGAGAGGCCGAGCATTTTTTTTTTAAATTTATTGTCAAATTGGTTTCCATACAACACCCAGTGCTCATCCCAAAAGGTGCCCTCCTCAATACCCATCACCCACCCTCCCCTCCCTCCCACCCCCCATCAGGCCTCAGTTTGTTCTCAGTTTTTAAGAGTGGAGAGGCCAAGCTTTGAGTGAGAAATCATAAATTGTAACCCAGTCCTTCTGTTCTTAGTAGAGAAAAAAAAAGCCGTGAAAAATACCTAGATGTGTCATACAAATACTTGGAAATATTCAGATAAGTTACTATATTCCCCCTTTGTTATTGATGTTGAGCATTTTTTAATAAAATCTAAATCTGGATTTTTGCAGCGCAGAATTCATAATTAAATAGGGAGCCTGTTTTGGCAAGGCCTGTGCGATAATTTTCTTGAATTTCTCATGGCACTTAGCATAATTCCAGAATGGCAAGAGAACTAGCATTCCAATGACACTTGTTACTTAAATTGGAATAATGTAAAAATAAAGATGCTCACTTTTTAAATGGCAAGTTGACATCCAGGGTCCGAGGTTTCCCAAACAGTATAAGTGGATTTTTCTGATCTCTTTGTGATCTCCCAGCACACCAGGGTGCGCCCAAAGGCTTTTCTGAAGCTGTGGGCATATGCTAAGTTGACAAGGACAGTTGTGACCTCAAACTTGAAAGGAGGTTCATTTATGTGAAGTTTCTCATTGATCCTGCAAGGCAATGAGAGTTTGGAGTTCACTTCCTAACTATGTGACCCAAGGGAACTCACTAGCCATTTCTAAAATCGGAGTAATCAAATCAGTAGTCACATTCAAGGTTGGGATGAGGATGAAATCAAAGAAGATGATGTAGAACACCATGCAAACTGTAGAGTACTGTCCAACAGGTGGTGGTTCTCAATGTGGGACTCGAGTTAAACCATCCAAACTAAGGAAAATGGACTCTCCGTGCATTTAAGGAGGTAGCCCGAAGCCACGTGAGCACATGTATTCCGGCAGGATGTAGTGACACGGTGACAGCTCTGAGGGCTGGGACTCAGGAGGCGCCTCATCACAAAACGAGCTTCCTAATTCAAATATAAATTTTAGTGAATGCAATCATAAAGAGAAAGCACTAACTAGCTACCGGTCTGTCTGGGAATTGTGAAATCAACATTCTTAGAAGTTTGCTTTATGAGGAAACCAACTTACAGCAACAAAGAAGCGATGGGTTTATAAAAGGAAACCGATGTGTGAAATAGAGAAGAAAATAACCGTCCGAATTCCTAGTTCCCTAGAATTAATCGCCTTTATTTTTCATATTTGTTTCCAGACTCTTTTATGATGTAAAAAATATTAAGGGGCGCCTGGGTGGCTCAGCGGGTTGAGCGTCCGACTTCGGCTCAGGTCATGATCTCGTGGTTCGTGAGTTCAAGCCCCACGTCGGGCTCTGTGCTGACAGCTCAGAGCCTGGAGCCTGCTTCAGATTCTGTGTCTCCCTCTCTCTCTCTGCCCCTCCTACACTCATGCATTGTTTCTCTCTCTCTCAAAAAGAAACATTAAAAATTAAAAAAAAAAATCAAACGTAATGGCAGACATGATCCATAGTCAAGACAAAGAATACATACGAAGGACACAGTGACCACAGTGAGGGAAATATTGGGCTAAGTACAACACCCTGTTTTCCGGATAAAAAGCAGTGGGTCAAGATCTTCTCACTCAAAGGTCAGCCTACTAAAGTGTTAGGAACACGTCTGATGAATCTTTCAACAACCAGCAGCCCTGAAGACTTGTATAACCCGTGATGAGGTTGGATCATCCCACATGGGGACTCTCCGTGGAGTAGCTTCTTTGCAGCATGTTGGCCTTACTACTCACTAGGAAATACTGTGAGGACTCTGAGGACCACAAGTACTATGAGAGTACTGGGTACTCTGCTTTAATACTTGCCCCATTTCCTGCTTCACTTAATCACGAGTGTGGCCAAGAAGTTTGTAACCAGGAACCTTTCCCAAGTGCCTGATTCAGGAAGGCTGGAAGAAATGAAGCTCTGACCAGTGGCTGAACTGGCTCCCTCTGTCCCGCAGGAAGGGAGCAGCAGCTGGGGGGAAAGAGGGGTCCCGAGAGAGGAGCAGGGTGTACCTGGGCTTCCGTCAGCTCTGCTAAAGTGGCCTCCTTATTTCATTTGAAAGACAACCTTGGAACCAGAAACACATTCCAAAGCCTCAGGTAACTGCCTATTTTTCCGGCTGCCCAGAATCACCAGTGACGCTGCTTTACTGTAATGAGTGCAGATAAATAGCTGCTAAAGTGGGACCTATTTTCCATTGTTCCAAACGCACCAGTGTTGGGACTCTGTCTTGCCTGCTTGGAAAGAAAGCAGGATAAACAAGCCTAGAAAAATAACCCAGCGAGTACATTATGGACTAAGATAAAGTATAAGACTTTAAGTTGGAAACAGTTTCTACCACTTTGAGGTCTTAAGAATATATTTTTGAAAGAATACAGAACAAACAAACGCATGTCTATATACTGCGATACACAATATCTCATTTGCACCAATATATTGCGGGGCGGGGGGGGACTCAACAAATGGAAATTTCTCCTAAAATCTGGCAAAAAGCCACCTCCCCACTCTGATTTGGAAAAGAAGATTGTAAACAATGCGGTTGTGTCTGGTTTTACATTACAGACTATTTGCAGATATCTTTGATTTTAGTTTAGCCTTTTCGATTTTTATCACAGAAACTTATTTCAAAGAGCCCCAGCGTGGCGATGATGGTAGAGAAGCTTATAAAACAAATTCTTGGGCGCCTTTAAGTATAAAGGAAATAAACTAAAAACATTGGACAAGTGGAGGAAACCCCCTCGCCGGTTCAAGCCTCTGGGTTTTGTCCAGTATTGGCCAGTTCCTTGCGCCCCGCAAGCGGACTGTTCACTCACAAGGGTGAGCTGTGCATGATGGAAACAACGTAAGCCTGCGGGAAGAGTCCATTCAGCACCCAGACCCCAAATGTTCTGGAAAGGGTGGCTCAAGCTGGCTGGGTGGCAACACAGAAGCTAACAGAGACAAAGGTCCATTTTCCTCTAACACGGCAAGGCGGGGTTCATTCATAGCTGGGCACAGAGCCCAGGGTGCACCCCCCCCCCCCCCCCCCACACACACTCGTGGGCTGGAGAGGGGACGTGGACATCAAAAGCAGCCCCGAGGAAGGGCAGTCACAGAAATACAATGCTGCCCCAAAAGGGGGTAGGGTGGGAGCAGCCTGAACAGGAAACCCACCCGGCTTGCCAGACAGCCAGGGCAGAGCAAGTTTGGTCTCTAGCTTTCGTGCGGGGTGACGCCTCTGACGCTGGCTTTCTAGCCACCACAGCCCCACCCCCTGTGGCTTCAGATTGCTTCCTGGGTCTTCCCTAGGGCGGTTTCTGACCTCACCAATGAATGCACAGATAGGGAGGACCCATCGCGCCGTCTTCATGTGCTAAGCATTAAAAGCAGAAAGGGTAAGAGTGAATTGGGGGCAGGGGACAAGATCGGAGCTTGCTAAACTTTGGAGGCCCTGTCCCTAGCCTTTCTCCCACTTTGTCCAGCCTTGCCCTCCCTCACAAACCAATGCCCTGACACTCTCCCTACCTGTCCTAACAGCATCTCTCGGCTTTTCCCTTCCGTGGAGCTCTGCAAGCTTTCCAAAGCCAAGCACGGGAATCTTAGGCAAATGAAGAGTGAAAGTCTGAGTATCGGTGAGAAGATGCTTTCTGCCGGGGGGTGGGGGTGGTCCCACCTGGTGTCTGTGAAATTAGGCGCACAGGGGAGGCCACCCTTGCTGGGAGGAACCCTGTGATAAGTGTGAGGCCCAGGGGCTGCCCGTGAAGAGCTTATAGTTTAACATGGCCAAGGCCACCATGTGGAAATCTCTGTGGAGATAGATGGGCAATTCTGGACCTCCATCTTGGCTGTTGTCATTTTGTAGCCATGGGAACCTATCAAGTCACTTTGCTTCTCTGAGCCTTAGTTCCCTCACCTGAAAGACAGCCCTGTGGATCCCAGCCCTCTCTATGTGTATGAGGCCATGGATATGAAGGCACAGAGTTACACGCAGTTACGGAAATATTTGATGTTATTAGTGAATCACAGAACACGGAAGTCCCCAAGGCGGTCCCGTATGCACACCGTCTTGGAACATGGACGTTCTGGCTCAGCTGTTGCTGCGAGTGACGTTTCACCATGTGGCCCACCCAAAAGGGTCAGAAAGCAGCCTTTCCCCGAGATGGGGCCAGGCGCCTAGTCAAGCTGCCACACTCATTTCCTTCTCAGGGTTTTGAGGGCAAGTGCCTCCACTTTCTGTGCAATCAGCCTGAACTGAAACACATTTCCCTTTGCGCCAAGTTCTGGGGGCTTGAGTTTCTTTTCCTGAGGGCAGTCCTCCCATGAGTCAGTGGGAACCAGACCAGTGGGAGCTTAGCGGTTTTACTTGAGGGGAACCTACAGGAAATCATTTAAGAAGATAATAAGGGGGATTTTTCCTGTCTAGAAATGAGGCCCATGCGTCTTTGTAGATGACATTATTCTTTCATATTCAGTAATAAATGCAGAAAAAGAGCCTTGGCTGATACCTAAGTCAGAATAATCAACTATACACAGACCCTCCTGGAGCACGACGGGGATTTAATGCTTTCCGGTTGGCCCAGGGTCCCGGGGCCCACAGAACATTCGGATTGTCTTTGGGACCCTCTTCCCAGAATCCAGGGATCAAGTGCAATCTGGGTCCCTCCCTGCTATGGCCTGCCTGAGCCTGCGCCCCCATTCTCCTGCCCACCCCACTAGATAGGCCCAGTTGTTCGGTACTTGATTATCTTTGCAACTAAAATTATAAATTAAATCCCACTGAGGTAGAGGGTAATGGCTTGGTGTGGCTCCCTCTACCCCATACCGAAATTTCATTGGAACCAATGGTGTGGCCTCCAAAAGGTGACCAGTTTCGAAATTTAGCATTCCGGGCTGCCTTCCCACGAATTTTTGTTTGGGAAAGGAGAGCCATTGGGTAGATACCTAGAAAAGAGGTACCTCTTTTGATTCCGGAACAGTGGGGCATGGAGTAAAAACCTAATCCGATCTCTTCATGTCCCAGGCCCTAAGCTCAGTGACTGTTAGAGGAATAGATGAATCCCTGAATGAATGAGGGAATGGAACCAGAGATCACCTAGCGTTCTAGGCCTTAACGCCCGACTTTCTGGAACAAAGAGCTCAGGCTGCTAGAGTCTTCGACCTATTCAGGTGAAGCCACAATCAGCGGTGAAGGAAGGACGAAGGCCCAAGTCTCCGGATCCCCAATTTCTCTGTAGAAGAGGCCCTCTCACCCCCGGAGCTCCCAACAAAGGCCTGAGCCAGGTGAGAGACCCCAGGCTGCCTCCCTTGCTCTCAGCACCCTCTCCAATGTCACCAAGACCCGCTGTGAGGTGGGCAGGGTGGTTTTCGTCACTCCCGCAACTCCTATGAGGGAAGCATAATAATATTAGTCTGGGAGAGGAGCCCCTTCGTTTGGTTCCCACGATTCCCCTTTCCTCGTCCCTGGCTGCCATCCTATCTCTGGTCAGTCTCCAGTAAACAGAAAAGAGCCTGCTTTATGCCATCACAGATTAAGTGACACCAGTTAAGGGCTCCATCTTTCACTCTTTCTTTGAAATGAATCCTCCCACCCATCGCTGCTTTCCGTCCCAAGAGAGGAATGTTGGGGGCGGGCGGGGGGGGGGGGTGGTGGAGGGAGCGGGTTTCTTTTTCACATCCAAACACAGAGACGTGCAGAGCTCCTGCTTCTGGGGGTGGCTGTGTTGGGCGGTCTGGAAGGATTAAAGCGACACTTCATTTTAGGGCATTTCCAGTCTTTAGCGCTCTGTCTCTTTAGCCGTGGAATGATCATCCCAGAGGGAAGGCGGGGCGGCTTCCAGAGTGGTCCCAGGGAGTCGGGATCCAGGATGTGGGCAGAACTCTCTCGGGCCAAGGCGGCAGGGGCGGGGGGGGGGGGGGGGGGGGAGATGGTTACTATTTGCTTCATTTTGTATTTCGGTGCCATATCCTCAAGTCATAATTGCTTTCGCTATCCTTGATTTCTGGAATACCTCGGGGGGGCTGCAAAGACCGGAACCTTAATTTTCCAGGGGTGGGGATAAGAGAAGGGGAGCCCAGCTCACTGCCCCCTGGAAAGACAAGGTGCAGCTACTGGAGGGAGCCCTGAACCCCGCACGCCCGGCCACCACCCCCTCGGAGCATGTGAAAGCCTTTCCACTTTCTGTGTGCAGTTAGAGTCCCAGACTCCTCTTGCTAAACTGTACGTGGGACCCATTCATACAGAAAAGGTAACAAAGTCTAATGATTACACTACTTAACCTCACCTGAAAACCAGGTTGCTCATGGTTTTGCCCGTCATCAACCCGTGGTATACAGAAAACGTCACCCACAGGGAAGGAGGCTGGGCATAAAGGTGGGGTGTGGGTGAGGCCAAAAGCCTGGGAGGCTCAGTAACTCTGTCCAATGCATATTAAATCTGCTCCCTGTACCTCGTGGCATAGTAGGCATGCCTCAAAAATCCAGCTTCACTGAAAGAAAAGGCTTTAGAGTGGGGAAGGTGATGGGTTCTGTGTCCCTTGATGGTCAAACCACAGCTTAAGGGGGCGCCTGGGTGGCGCAGTCGGTTAAGCGTCCGACTTCAGCCAGGTCACGATCTCGCGGTCCGTGAGTTCGAGCCCCGCGTCAGGCTCTGGGCTGATGGCTCGGAGCCTGGAGCCTGTTTCCGATTCTGTGTCTCCCTCTCTCTCTGCCCCTCCCCCGTTCATGCTCTGTCTCTCTCTGTCCCAAAAATAAATAAACGCTGAAAAAAAAAAAAATTAAAAAAAAAAACCACCACAGCTTAAGGACCCGATTTTTTTTTTTTTTTCTGTTAGGCAACTTTTCATAATACAAATTGGATATAAGAAGTCCATTCACTGAGGAGCTTTTTTTTGCACTATGGGACTTGCACATAGACGAGGCAGATGGCGTGGTCCCCACCGGTCCCCAGTGGGAGGTTGGTCTGCATTTTTCACAGGTAGCCCGGGGCACACTGGTGACGGCACGGGAGGCATGGTTTCCCCCCTGCTGTCAGTGCTGCTGCCATGGATTTTTCTGGCCTTGACACTTGTTGGTTTTTACTTGAGCTTACATGCAACTCAGGATTTGCTCTGTTTACTTTCCTTCTTTTTTTCCCCTCCAGTTTTGATAAACCTGTTTATTATTTTTAGGTTGCAGAAACAAAATAAGCTTACAAAGCTATCTTTGTTGCTGGAATCCCTGCCGAAAACAAATAACTTTTAGCTGGCAGCCTGAAACCCTAGCTCCTGCCCACTCCCTCCACGGCTCCCCCCACAACAGGCTTCTTCTCATTGAGATGACCCACATAGAATACGATCACAACCTAACAACAGGAAGTGTTTAAGAACGAAGCTTTTCTTTTAGAACAGCCGCTGGCTGGGGGGATTATAATTTGGAAACATTTTGATGAGCAGAAGTGAATGAAAAAACCAAAAGGGTGAAGGGTCTAGAAACCACTTGGGGGGGCGCAGGGAGGAGTGAGGATGTCGAGCCACAGAGGAGTCACAGGTTTGCCATGTGATATGTCCTTTAGACGAAACCTGTGTGTTCACCAGATGTGGGAGCAAGACCACAAGGTCAGTGTCAGAGGGACTCAGACTTCTAATCGTTAGAATTTCTCAACAAGAAATGGGCAGCCTTGTAAGGGGGCGATCTTCTCATCAGTGACAGAATTGAAGCAAGTGCTGGGTGACCCCCTGTCATGAAGATTCAGAAAGGGGTTCCTCCGGTAAGGTTAAGATGTGGCATTCTTCACTGGGATCTCAGGAGGGTCAGGGATGCCCTCGGGAGGGGTCAGGGCCAGATGAACAAGGAGGGAGCAATGATGAACACATTGGGTAAACACAGGACACTGGAAACTATCTCAGAGGAAGAGCCTGTCATAGTCACTGTCCTCCAGATTTCTACCCTCCTGGTCATACCTTTGAGTCCCTCCCCTACAAGAATATGAAGTCTTCTCCAGCTGGCTCCCACTGCATGCTCCATGTTCTGATCCCACAGGAACAGACCCCACTGGGGGCCACTGGGGAAGCCACGCATGAAGGAAAGCTTCCTGAGGAAGCTCACCCCATCACGTTCATTTGGGCCCTGGCTCACTCGGTGCAAAGCTCTGTGCGGTGATCGCTGCAAACCTCACTAGGCCGCCTGGTGGTGTGAAAGGAAGTCCTTGGTGTGTCTGGGGGTGAGACTCCAACCAGTCGGTTTGAGAAACTCCAACCACATAAAGGCAGATGCTGGGCCCCTTGGTTTCTTCAATCCCTTTGTGCTCTAGGGGACTCCTAATCCACATGTTTCCTCCTAATTTACCCTCCATTCGTCAAAATATTATTTTGTAAGAGCTTTTTGATGTCTAAAAAGCCTGATGAGTCTCTTAAGCCCTTTCCCGGTTTGCACCATGAAATTGTGTGCTCCTGGCACTTAATGGGACCTGGAGCCAGCAAGGCTAAAGTCTGTGCTTACAGCCCTGGGGCTATGAGAACAGCCTTGCAGACAGTGCCCTGGCCAATACCGCAGGCCAGCTGCGGTTACGCCAGGAGGTAAGAGGGCAAGCCACCGTTCTTTGCGTTATTCTTTAGGTCCCGCCTCCAGGGATGGCCCGACTCCACTGGAGATTCAGTAAATCATATCGTTCCTTCACTCCCTCTCGGAACAGCTATTTAATGACTCCAGACTACGCACCGGGCAGTGGCCGAGTGTTAGGCAATCAAATAGAAACAATGCTCGGTTCTTGCCCTTGAAGAGCTCGCATCCTAGGGGAGAAGCTAATTACACAAATGGACCATTCCAAGAAGGGTGGTAAGTATAATACCCATAGAGTGCAGAGTTCTGTAGAATTAAGGAGGGTCACCTAACTCAGTCTGACGTGGAAAAGAGGTAGTCCGGGAAGACTCTTGAGGCTCCCCAGAGACAATGAAGTCGTCTTGTGATACAAGGTATAATAAATCCTCAGCTATTTGTTTCATGTCTCTCCCACCAACCAAATGCAATATTTTATAGATAAAAGAAAGAAGGGGGAGAAGAAAAGGAGGAGCACAGGAGCATTCAATAGTCAAGGCCTGACCTGGGTGTTTCAAGCAAGGGATGTGCCCGACTGGTTCAGGCCATGATCTCACGGCTTGTGGGTTCAAGCCCCGTGTTGGACTCTGTCTGACAGCTCGGAGCCTGGAGCCTGCTTCAGAGTCTCTGTCTCCCCTTCTCTCAGCCCCTCCCCTGTTCGTCGTGCTCTGTCTCTCTCTCTCAAAAAAATAAATAAACATTAAAAAAAATTTTTTTTTTTAATTTTTTTCCAACGTTTTATTTATTTTTGGGACAGAGAGAGACAGAGCATGAACAGGGGAGGGGTAGAGAGAGAGGGAGACACAGAATCGGAAACAGGCTCCAGGCTCTGAGCCATCAGCCCAGAGCCCGACGCGGGGCTCGAACTCACGGACCGCGAGATCGTGACCTGGCTGAAGTCGGACGCTTAACCGACTGCGCCACCCAGGCGCCCCTAAAAAAAATTTTTTTAAGTAAGGGATGCTCTCAGTTCCATGCGTGTGATAACAAATCTGATTTTTTTACAGAAGCGCAAGCTGTGACCCTCTGACAGTCGCAAGTTGGCCCTGGGTTCCAGTTCAGGCTGAAGGGGGAACCAGGGCACCAAGTCTATAACCCAGAGCTTCCCTGAAGCTGGAGGCCTGTTGGCTGGCTGAGCATTCGTGGGGGCTTCACATGCTGGTATGTCGTGTGTGTAATTCAAGGGCAATGTCAAGAAAACTCATTTCTTCCTTTCCCAGGTGAGTTAGAGATGATATTTGGTGCCGGTTTCCATTTCCATCTTGATCTATCCGCCTCAGTTGCTACCAGATTTTCTTATTACCTTTTTCTGGTGACAAAAGCCATGCCTTTACTGTAGGAATTTTAGTTCATTAGGTAAAAATGCAAAGAAGAACATAAAACTTGCCCAAATAGCCAATTAAACATTTTAGGGATTTGCCTCTCTGAACGCCTCTGATTAAATCAAACACTGTGTTTGTTAAAGCGTATGACTATTTTAAGCGTCTTTGGCAAAGCATTCTGTACTTTCAGGTCTCAAGGTCAAAAATTGCCCTGACCTAACCATGAATTCCTTCACCCGAGCAATGGCTAGCTGATTGGCGAGATCCAACCCCAAAAGGGAGAGGGCATGGCAGCGCATGGCAGGTTTACAACTTTCAGCCTCCCTGGATCCAATGTGTTCTTTGCCTGCAGGACCTTGCCACCACTCCCCATGGCCACTGAGGCCAGATCTTGAATTCCGGAAGGGTCATCGCATCCTACCCCAGTTTAAATACTTGAACTTGAAATGTTACCGACTCTTCAGAGGGTCTAGAAAAGGAGAGCCCTGTTTTCCATCTCAAAGGAAACAGTCATGAGATTTTTCTTGTGATGTAGGAGGGAAGACAGAAGGCAGAACATTCTTCTTTTTTTTTTTTTTCTCAGCACTGAGAGGAAAACCAACTTCTCTCCTTTCAAAGCATGAAAAATTGCTGTATTGCCTTTCTTCTCAAAAGGGGAATACCATTTTTCTCTGTGCTAGGATGCTAATATGTTCTTGGTGGTCTGGTCGGGGTCAACATTTGAATTAGCCTTGCAAAATGACCTTAAAGTTTAGCTCCAATCTTGTTTAAATGCTTTCTCACTCAGAATTCAGTGTCACTCAGATGTATACCCTGAATAACTCAGAACTGGACGTCACTCAACACATATCCTGCTCTAAAAGGTGGCAAAGAAGTATCTGTGACCAAAGGGAGAAATGGAAAAACAGATGCTGTGAGCCTCTCTGAGTCTCAGTTTCCTCACTGTGAAATGGGGATAATAAGAGTACCTGCTTATAGGGGGTGGCAAAATGCCCACGGTTCTTTATTCTTTGTATCCAAATCTTTTGCCATGTGACTTTGCAGCTTCTTTCATCAACCAGGTAAAGCCTGTTTCCCAGTCTTTCAATTTGATCTGAACTTGTAAACTTCTATGGGCAGTAAAATGTGCCAGTTCTAAGCTTAATTTTGAAAAGGTCTGGATGGCTTCCCCTCCCTCTCAACCCAGCCACGCCGTGAACAAGTCCGGGCTAGTTTGTTCAGGAATGAGAGAGTACTTCTCAAGTACTCTAAAGCTCTCTGGGACCAGTCAGCCCCCAAGCAAACACTATCTGACCGCTTATGCAAGGGAGGTGTCCAGTCAAGATCAGAGCTACCCAGCTGAGCTCAGCCCAGATGACAGAAGAGCAGGATTGTGAGCTAAGAAATGATTTTTGTTTTACGCCATTAAGTTTTGAGGTAGTTTGTTACACAGTGGATGCTAATTGATACATTATATCATAAAGGCTACTGAGAAGTTTAAAATACTAGTATTTGTGAAATACTTGTGACTGTTCCTAGTGTTATGGAAACTCTAAATGTTTGTTTTCATAATCATTATCACTATTAATTTTTTTAATGTTTATTTATTTTTGAGAGGGGAGAGAGAGAGAGAGAGAGAGAGAGAGAGAGGGCAAGCTGGGGAGGGGCAGAGAGAGAGGGAGACGGAGAATCTGAGAGCACTGATAGTGCAGAGCCTGATGTGGGGCTTGAACTCATGAACTGTGAGTTCATGACCTGAGCTGAAGTAAGACACTTAACCACTGAGCCATCTGGGCACCCCTATCGCTGTTAATGTTTTAAGAAATCCTTACACTTCCATAATCTGTTTGGAAACAAAGCAAAAAAAGAAGTTTCAAATATTGGCTTTTGTAGGGTATTTTAACTGTACAAATGATCAGCAAATTAGATTTATCTGTTCCAATACTTTTGTTGTAACGGTAACAGTTCTCAGTTTCACTGGGATCTTTTAGCATACAAGCAAGTATTTTTGCTGAATGACAGGGCTTTAACTTTACAAGTATCTACTCTTTTGCCAGGGAATTGTCATTGTTCGAACTTTTTAAAAACAAGCACTGTTTTGATTTGCTTAGACTTTCCCTGGTTAGAAGTGTATTGTGTTGAGACAAGACATATCGTAGGCCAAATCTACTCATTTTGCTATGTATGCTGGAAATCAGCTGAATCATTCAAAGTGAAGTTGAATATAATTTCAGAGTTGAAAAATAGTTCTTGTTCTTTCCTGTGATAACAAGTACTCATATATTTGGTATAATTATTCATACTCATATTCATTATTCATACTGTTAAGATGATAACAATTACTGTTCTTATGAACATAGCTTTCTCACAACTTGTCAGGAGTGATTTTATATGATTACCTGTGTAACAGAAAATCTAGGGAATCATGAACCATGAATTGTGGATCAAGAAATTGCATACCTGGGCTTGTTTTGTTCCCCCCCCCCCCCCCCAGAAATTCTGGATACTAGAAACATCTTTCTGGTTGTCTTTAAAAAATTCACAAGATTGCCAAGGGCTGCTAGAATACATCTCATTTGCTAAGTATTTCTTTATATGTTTTCTTGATTTGTCACCTGTTAGTGAAGTAAATTTCACTTTATAAATAAGAAGACCTTACAACTGTCTCATTGGTTCTGGCTTACAAAATACTTGTATACATCATGTCGTTGTCATCTTAAGCTCCCGAATATCTACAGAGGTAGACCAGACGTATGCAATTACCTCCATTTGACAAAACAAGCAAATGAGAGAGAGAATTAGTATACCCAAGTCACCTACTCAGTAAGTGTCCTCATGGGTGAAATCCTGATGTTCTGATTCCAAGTGCTGGGCTCCTTCCATAACATTACATCTAGTTCCTCAGAGTGCCACTGATGGATGGAAAGACATGGCCAAAGAACCATCAGACACATCTAATTTTGAATCCTGCCTTGTCCATGTATTAGCTAGGTGACATTGGACAAGTTATTTAACTTTTATGAACCTCATTTTTTATACATATGGAAGAGGGATAATATTACATACCTCATGGGCTTTTATGTAAGATTAAATAATCTATGTAAAGAGCTTGGCATTACAAGTATTTTATAAACGTTAAATGTTACTGTTTTGGTATTATTATTGCTATTATTGGCTTGGTAATAGGATGAGGTGGCTAGAATACCACTTGATATTTCAAGGTTTGAGATTGTTCTTAGACTTCCTGTGGATTGCCAATTCCCCTATTCTCTCGATCGGATGTTGGCTAACTGTACAATTTTACCATAAAATGGAATGGACAAAGATGAGACTTAATAAAGATTGTGCTTAACTATCTTTGTGGTTGGTTTGCCAGGAGTATGGAAGCAGTTAAGGAATAAAGGAAAGAAATTTCCCTCCCAGCTGCTCCTGTTTAATTATATGAAAGATTGTATTTTCAGTAGAATTAGATGTGTGATGGGATCAATTTAATCCATTCTTAGGCACCTTCCAAAGGATCTCGAGTTTGATAACAGCCCATCATCATGCAACCAAAAGTTAGCAGTGCTAGGAGTCTCTGAGGCGGGTATTTTCCATTGAAAATTGCTATGTGGGTTCTAAGGAACAAGAGAAGATCATGCTTATATTTGTTTGATCCCCATCCTACTGTACTCTCTCCTCTTACATGCACATAGAACTTAGCTATTGCTATTTATTCCCATCTTAAACATTTCTCAGTTGCTTGGAGAATTTTCAACCAGAACTGTTGGTCAGTTCCTATAGACCCTGGGTGTGCACACATGAGTCTGTGTGTGTGTGTGTGTGTGTGTGTGTGTGTGTATGTGTGTGTGTGTGTGTGTGTGTGTGTGTGTGTGTCGGGGGGTGGGGGGGGATAGAGAGGTGTGTATGTATTATCTCTATGCTTACAATGTTCACCCCACTCCACAACCTGGCTAGTTCCACCTCGTTCTTTAAGATTTATTTTAGGCATCACCTTCTCTAGAGTCTCTCGCAACATCATCTCTGTCCCATGTTCTCCCCCGACCACAGTTGGAGTTAGAGTCTTCCTTTGGACATTCTCCAAATCCTTCATGCATTTTCTACCTTGTTCCTCACCACACGGTGTTCATTTACCTTTTCGTATATCTGTTTGATGTACTCAGCTGAGAACTTGGGGGGCAGCAACTGGGTCTTATTCACCTTTGTAATCTCCTACTGGTAGAGTGCCTAGCACAGAGTAAGTGTTCCATACGTAATCTTTAAATGAATATACTCAACCGTCAGATGATTTCCTTGAGTAGCGTATTTGAACTAATTACTTAGTATCTAATCCCACTTCTTTATTCTCTTTCCCAAGAGTATATGGTGAATTTCTAGCTTCTAATTTATGGCTCACGTAGTGGCAAAGTCTTCTAGCATAGGTAACATTTTGACTATTGTTGCTAAGGAACACCTGCATTATGTATCCACATACATGTGTATCTGTACAACTATCTATATACATTTTTACAGTTTCTCATCAATGTTCTGAAACTGACAGGCTGTAGCTCTGGGTACCTGAGAAAGTTCCTTGTTTATTCGGGCTTTATTTAGCCTTACTGAATCTTTCTGAGAACACTGAAGTGGCAAAGTTACTCAAAGCCCCAGCTGCTTGGCATGTCTGCTTTTCCCCACTGCCCAGGGTCTTTGCCACAGCAGTCAGCTATTAAGGCATTCAGAAGTTCTAAACCTCCAATCTCACCACGACACCTGCTAGGATATTGTTATTTCCTCTTCTCGGGGAGAAAAATATAGAAAAACAAACTATCTCTGCTTCTCCGTATGTATTCAAATCACCTCGCATAAGGGAGACAGAGAAAGCTGGAGATCTCTGAGCAGTCAGATCTCACAGCCTTGTGTCTACTGTTGTTTCAGCCACATTTCCTGATGACAACTGCTATGTCGGGGAGGGAGCCCTAGGGTCAGACTCAGTGAGCTAAGTGAGACAACTGTGGGAGCTCACTTTTCCTTCCAAGAGGACCCATCAATCCTCATCAAGGTGTTTTCCTAAATCTAAGAACCAGATTGGAATTAGTTGATCTCCCACAAGGCAGAAAGCATTGCTGCCATCCCCCCCCCCCCCTTTCTTACTATTCACATATGCACAACGCCAGACCTAGTGATTGGCACACTGAAAAGGTTGAATTTCATTAAAGGAATGGAAGTGTTGAATTTGAGCATTGTGGGGAAAGGAAAGGAAAATGACATCCAACTGAAATGTTTCTTCTTAAAACTTTGGGGACCTGGACTACTTTATTTTCTTTTTTAGAATGACAGAGAAGACCATCTGTTGGTCAAGAGAAAAACTCTGAAAAAGGGACCCGGGACTTTGACCTCACGAGAGGATTGCAGGCTGTTCCCCAGAGTTTAATCTAATCTTGTGGAATAATAGCTCCGAATTACTCTGGAGATTTGGATTTTCTATTTTTGTTTTCTTTTATCCAAAAATCTTAAGATCCTCTACTTTCTTACGTCTATAACTCAAGAACCGGGTTGGCCTTCTCATCTACAGCCTTTGAGCTTAGGCGTCAGTAAAAACAGAGCAATTCTGGGTCTGAAATCACGTTTTTATTACAGAGGGCTGAGGCAATGGGAGAAGAGGGAGTGTGTTTTGCAAAATGATTTTACATTAATTTGTGACCACTTTTCACCTTATCTGTGGTTGTTAATGTTAAACCCCAAATGCACTGCAAGGCTGAGTTAGAATAATGGTCTATTTATGTTAGAGCAGCTGCCTTCTTCGGTTGATCACTAGCACCTTCTTGTGTCAAATCATCCACAGATAATTTTTTTAAATCTCCAGATACATAAGAATGTGTCTCTGTATTGAAAATATTGTGGGAGCTCCACCAGCGATGGCATGGAACTCTGGACTTCATTTGCTTGCTTACAAAACTGCTGAATGTGGAAATGGTTTGAGATGCTAGAGGACCGTTCTAAGAGCTTGTCCCTATTTTCCAACAGATACACGAGAGTAGAGGGGAACCCAGGCAAAGGTAGGAAAGGGCTGGGATACATGTGAACTTTATTCCCAAATAACCTTTCTAAAAAGTCAAATGCAGTTACAAATGTGATAATTGGGGGCAGCTGAGTGGCTCAGTTGGTTAAGCGCCTGACTCTTGATTTTCACTCAGGTCAGGATCTCATGGTTTGTGAGTTCGAGCCCCATGTCGGACTCCAAGCTGATGGCATGGAGTGTGCTTGGGATTCTCTCTCTCTGCTCCTTCCCCTACTCACTCACACACTCTCTCTCAAAACAAGTAAAAAAGCGAATGTGATAATTGACTCAGGCAATAATCACTAATGGGTAGCAACACCATTGGCTGAAAGTTATTGGGGAAGGGATAGTCACAGGGTCGCAAAATGCTATCCCTCAGGTTGTTAATTATTTACAGAGAAGGAAAGTTACCTTCAAGTGGAAAAATCTGTTGGATAAGCAGTAAAACATAGCAAATATAATAATGGAGCACATTTTGTGTGCTTTCTGGTGTGATACGCAGAGTTAAGATTCAGCCTCATGCATGTGGCATTCTTCCCTCAAAACACATAAACAAAACATATAAATCTAATCAATACGAAACAACCAGCCACATCCAAAGTCTGTGTCCTTACACATATTCAAACTATATGACATTCCATAAACAAGCTAAATTGTTGCTTCAATTCTGTCAACGTCAAAATTGTCGACATCATCAAAAAGAAAGAAATGCAAAGGAATTTTCTGGATTAAAGGAGAATAAAGAGACAAGGCAAATAAATGCAATCTGTCATTTTTGGTTGATCCTAGACCACCCCTCCCCACCCCCAAAACCATAAAGTGTCAAATACACATTAGATAATATTATTGATTCAATCTTAAACTTCTTGAGTTAATAATAGCATTGTGATTATGAAAAAGAATGACCTTATTCTTGGGAGATACTGCTGAAGTATTTGGGGGTGAGAGGCCATAATGTCTGCAACTTACTTTTAAATGGTTAAGCGAATGTGTATGCATAAACGTGTGTATATATACACACAAAACCGTGCATACCTGTGTGTCTGGAGAGAGAGCAAATAGGCTAAAGCTCACCTGACAGGGCCTGTATGGAGATGCTCAGGGCTTGGCAATGACATGGCTCCTAGAAGAGGTCCGATGGTCAACACTAGCTTACCACATGGTGAAAGATGGCTAATGTCTTCTTAACTTCCATGCTGTCTCTTCAAGACATTTCAGATTTTGCTCATAAGATATGGCTCCCAGAACTTCTTAATTAATCTATCTTCTTAATCTTAATCTATCCTAAATTACCTTCTTAAAAGATTAACTTCTTAATCTATCTAGATTAATTTCTTAATCTACCCTAGATTAAATGTGCTTTCTTGCTGTTAAAAAAAAAAGAATTTTATCATTTTACTTTTGAAACTGTTTGGATGAACCATTGAAGTTAAAGTTGGATCTCATTCTCTAGCCATCCCCAAGCATAATTGTAAACTACAACTTGATAATTAGTAGAGACGATATAAAAGTGTATTTGTAGACATTCAAAGCATTGTTTATGAAGTTTGATTTTTATTTATTTATTTTTAATTTTTTTAACATTTATTTATTTTTGAGACACAGAGAGAGCATGAACAGGGGAGGGTCAGAGAAAGAGGGAGACACAGAATCTGAAACAGGCTCCAGTCTCTGAGCTTGTCAGCACAGAGCCCGACGTGGGGCTCGAACCCACGGACCGCGAGATCATGACCTGAGCCGAAGTCGGATGCTTAACCGACTGAGCCACCCAGGCGCCCCAGAAGTTTGATTTTTATTTTTAAGTTTTGAATTTTTAAAGGTAATTTTATACTTACATAAGGTTGAAAAATTACTACAGAGACCTCGTACACGCTTCGCACTGCTTCCTCCAGCGATAGCTTACATAATCATAGTTCATTATCAATTATCACGACTTTATTTGGATGATACCACTTTTCACATGTATCAGTTGTGGGTGTGGGTGTATTGACATCAGCTTTTATCACACGCATATTTACAGGTGCATGTAACTATCAGCACAATAAAAATGCGGAACATTCCATGACTCCATCACAACAAGGAAACTCTCTCATTCTGTCCCATTACAATCATTCCTTCTTGTCCAGTCACCTACTCTCTAGCAACCACTGGTCCATCCTTTCTCCATAGTTATGTCATTTTGAGAATGTCATATACAGAGAATCATACGTTTTGAGATTGGCTTTTTTCATTGAAAGCCTATATTTATCCCCGTCTTTCAAGCACCCTGCTCTCCTAGAAGGTGATGTGAATGGCCACATACAATTGGTGGGTGAAGAGTGGTATCTCAAAAGGAGAAAAGTGTTCTGTGTCAGTAATTTGGTCTACTAAACCTGAAAAGTAGGTAACAGATTCAATATTGTGATGGAGATCTGTCACGAAAATTTTTCCAATCATTTGGCATCTCTGTACTCCTTGTAGAGGTATCTTCAGGAAATAAAAACCACATTTCTACCTGTGCCTCTGTCTCCCACACCCACTCTTCCACCTTCAACCAAGCCACCATGTCCCCTCACCTGACCACCTCCCGTGAGTCTCTTAATCTCCCCCACCCACATTTTGTTTTTATCCTTCTAAAACCCACTCCCCAGAATCCATTCATGGCTTCTTTGATGCTTGCATAGTCTCAGGTCTCTCTTTAGAGAGACTTTTCTGACAATCTGATCACCTCCTCCTCCCCAGCCCCTCCAAACAAGTACCTACCAAGTCACTCTGTTTTATTTTGTTCACACACTTATGAAGAATTTCATAGTATCTATCTTTTTGATTTATAGTCATTTATGGCTTATTTGTCTTCTTCCTTTCTATAAAATCATGCTAAAGGCAGCAAGTTCCTAGCATCTGGGACATTTGGCATAGCCTACGATCTCAGTAAATATTTACTGCTTGAACAAATGACTAAATGAATATTCATGTGGCTTAAAAAAAAATGCTCTGAAGGAGCATCTGGGCGGCTCAGCCGGTTAAGCTTTTGATATTGGCTCAGGTCGTGATCTCACTGTTGTGAGATCCAGCCAGGAGTCGGGCTCCACGCTAACCATGGAGCCTGCTTGGGATTTTCTCTCTGCTCCTCCCGCACTTGCTCTCTCTCTCTCTCTCTCTCCCTCAAAATAAATAAATAACCATTAAAAAAAATTTTTTTTAATGTGAAAATATTCCCTAAAAATAGAAGAAGTAAGATGGCTGTCCTTACAATTGCGCAGAAAACACAGAAGAAAACTGAGATGTGCTGCAAGCAGCTGGGGTTACACAGACTGGCAGGATACTGCTGATGATTTTAAAAACCATCAACATGCTGAGTTCAAAACCTCAACGCTGTGGAAAATGCTGTTGGACTTTGCACGGTCACAGTGGTTAGGATGTTGGCTATCACCTGAACTGCCCGGAGAAGAAATCTCTCTCTCTCGCTGCTCTCTTGCTGTTGCCTTATTTGATTTCTTTATATGTATAGTGATCAGCCACTTGCAAACTCCTAAGCCACATGCCAACGGGAAGCACATGGCAAAGAGAGGCGAGTTTCACACCAGTGCAGTGGAGGAACTACCCCAAATCAACTCAAGTTGGTAGGTTCACCTGAGGCACAGCGCTCTATTTGGCTCTAACATCCCAATGGTAAGACCAGCCAGCTCAACTGGATTGAATATTTCCTGCTTCAGCGAGAAATTTGTGTACTGGCCCATTGATGGAGGCTGTGGGAAGAGGTTGATATTTGGCATTTGGGACAAAAAAAAAAAACTGGTTCATATTTCATAAGAATAAGATTTTTTTCTCAATAAAAAATGATGTAGAGGCTTCTTCCTTCAAAGAAAAGAGTGAAATGAGATTGGCTGGTAATTGAGGGGAAAAAAATGGTCTTCCGAATAAAATAGTTCTGTACTTTTCTAATAAGACCAGGGCTGATCTTTAGCATGAATGAAATATCTGTCCATTCAGATAATATCTGGTTTCTGAAGGATAAAACTACTTAAATAAAAAAGTGCTTCTCCCTACTGAGCAGGAGTTCCTTGGGGTGCCAGCTGAGGGACGTCACATTAAGGACACGTCTATATTCCCAGGGAGTCATAGCTCATGGGCAACCTAAGGCATCAGAGGAAGCCAATTTATCTAATTAGGCATCTTGTTATCTGGACGACAGGGCCTTTGGGGAAATGGCATCCAGGGTGGGGAGAGTGCAATCCAGAATGGAGTTATTCTTCCTCCATTCTGTGCCTTCTTTCTTCCACCATCAAATATTGACTGATCTACTATGAAAGTAAAGGAAAATGGACTGGGTGGTATGGGGGATTCCATGATGAGTGGGACCAGTTCCAGTCTTCAAAACATGTATCACCTAGGTACAGAAGAGAAAAGGATGAATGGATAGCTCGAGGACCACATGGAGAAAAGCCACAAGAAAGTTACAGGTAAGGTATTATGAAAGTCTGGAAAAGATAGAACTCATTTTACCTGGTTGAGATAGGAAATGGGGAGAAGAGGTGAATCAGAACATTGTTTGTGGAAGAGCTGACATCTGCAAGGGACCTTGCAGGATGGGTAGGGTTTGGCCAAGAGGATCTGAGGCCAAAGGGGATTCCTTACAGGTGGAAACATCCACAAACCCCAGCAGAGGAGCATATCCCTGAGAAGGCAGCAGGAGAAATGGAGAAACTTGGTTTAATCTGTTCTGAAACGAGCAGAGAAGAAGCTATAGACAAAGGCACACTTCTTTGAATCACAATCAGCTGTGATATCAGCCCTGAGTCACAATATACAGACCAAGACTGTATACAAGACCCCAAAGTTCAGTCCAGCAAAACACAGCTCAGGAGACAAATCAATAAATACCCTGAAGACTTTTGCATCCCAGACTCAGAGTTGCCTCAAACTGGGTGTGAGCTCATGGCGACTTCACGGATGCACCTCTAGGTGAATTCTCTGAGCTATATCACTGGCTTCTCCTGAATTATGAATGAGATCATTAAAATCCAACTTTGGGAATATTCTGGAGTCTCTAGAGGCAGAAATTCATAGTGGCTGGGAGCATGGGCTTTTGGAGTCAGCTTGTTCATATTTTAGTCGTATCATCTCCTCCTACTTGTTTTGTAAACTTAGACAAACGATCTAACCTGTCCAAGGCCATTTCCTCATATCTAAAGATGGAGACAAAAACACTCTACACATCATGCACTTAATACTTAAAGGTTAAATAAGGACATTTGTGTAAAGACACTATCCTAACTTGGGCACCTAAGTTAGCTATATTATGAGTGAGTAAACAGTGGTCGCTAATCAGGGGGTTTGTGATGCATTATACATTGCTACAGATGAAAGCCTTATGAGGAGGGTAATTAACTGACCCAAGAGATCTAGGATATCATGGTGTCCTTTGATGACTTAGAATATAGAATATACCAGCTTAAATGGATCAACATCTCTTAGCTGGAGTTTTCTGGTTGAGTGAAAAGTCAAAAGGGATGACATTTAAAGAGGAGCTAGAAAATACCATTCAACTAGAAAATTTTGAAACTAGAAAATCCTATTCTCTCTCTCTCTCTCTCTCTCTCTCTATCAACATTCTGGGAAGTGACCCCTTCTTATGCTGAAATTTGGAACATAACAGAGTTCTCCAGGAGTAGTCATTTCACTTATTGGAAGCAGCCATCTCATCATTGCCAATGGAGTTCCATTATTCATGTTTTTCAAATAAAATATAAAGCTCCCAGGGCTCATTTGCCTTAGGGTTTTCCCTGTGATTTTTTTCGTTCAAGATGTCCACTGAATAATCAGGCAGGCTAGTCACGCACTGGGCTCTTACAAACGGAACTTCCAAGCTTTTGGTAGCTCCCCACGCGTGGGTCACTATTACAATATTCTGTCTCACTGGAATTTTAATATCTTCAATTAAAACAAGAAGTTAGGCAACTTTATACAGGGTATTTTAGATCCTATACATGTCTCACCCAACACTCTCCTCAGAGCTCCTTTCTCTTGCCTATGGGGATGGGATAAAATATACAGTTTATCCAGGAAGAGTCATGCCAAAGGGAGATATAGCACTTTGTTTAAAAAGCAGGTATCTTATTACTTACAACCCTCACCTTCTGGCCCAGCCTAATGCCATAATTACTCTCTTAAATTTCCCTTTATTTAACATCATCCATCCTGTCTTCTTTTGTTACCATTACTTAACTAACTAAACAGACCTAATACAATACCAAGGGCGAAAGGAGGCATGAATCCAGTGGAAATCTGCTTTTAATTTAGGATTATGGGGCCAGTTTCCTAGAAATTGCCACATTTTAAAGAAAATGGATTTTCCTTCTTTATGTCAAGAGACGGTTGATCTAATTAAATTTGGTTTAATCTAATAATGAGTCATGTTAGTGCTGTCTTCAAAATTAACGTTTTACTTCCAAATCCAAACCTGAATCGTCAGATGCTTATTCTTCCTACTCTAAAATCAGAAATTGATGATCAGATTCCCACAAGAACTCTCTCCACTCTCCTAGAGACCTGTTGGAAGGTATGCAGATGAAAAGAGAAAACAAAGTTACATTGGCCCCTATGCAATATTTTCCCTTCTAAAGAGACCCTGAAATTAAAATATATATATATATATATATATATATATATGTGTGTGTGTGTGTGTGTATATATACATATATATATGTGTATATATATACATATATATATATATATGTATATATATACTGCTGGGAAATCAGGAAGCTCTGCATAAATGTAAGCTCCTGGAGGGTAAGCGGTATGATTAATTTTTGCATGCTTCCCAGAGCATCGCACACAAAGTTGCTGCTCAGCAAGTGAGTGCTGAATGCACATAGACTTCCACCTTGAAAGCAGCTAGCTAAAAGTCAGATTGACCCAAGAGGGAAGACTCTTTTTTCTGTTTTGCTCTCTATTACACTTAGCACGTGCTCAAGAACCTTTCATTGGGTGAATGAATTAGTGACCCTGAAGCTGACCGGACACCCCTGATTGGTTTGCTGTATCAAGTTCGTATGGAACCTTCAGGCCACGAGCAAACCATCCTGAGACACCAGACGACAAGTAATAGAGCATGACGCTGGACCTGCCTCCCAGTGCAAGACCTCAGGGACCCAAGAAAATGACAATTTAACATTACAGCACTTTGCCCATTAGGAAGCCTAAGTTTTCTGCCAAGTTTGACGGTTTACAAATGTAATTAGTAGTCCAAGTTCCCCTCCTTGTTCTATTAATAATAAGAAAAGGAAGGCAGCGTATAGAGAACTAAAGAAATCACAGTGAACTATAGGAAAGCTCCACCTTAAACACGTGAGGCAACTTTAGAACTGTCTGTTAAATGGTGGGACTATGCCCCGACCCAGGACGAATTGTTTGGGAAGTCTTGACTTTCTCTGGGGAGCTCTTGCGGCCTCGGTGTGCAGAAACAGCTATTGTTCTGTGTTTATCCAGAGTGAAGCACATGCTTTTTCACACCAACAATACAGCTCCCAAAAGACGCGTAGTTTTCACAGGTTGCTTAGACCAACCAGATGCAAAAAGCATCTCTCACTGGAGAGAGACATCAGAATGGAAAGCCTCTACCTCAATCCTTGTATTCCCCTAAGTCTGAAAAACGCCATCTTGACTTGGGTGGAATGATATTGCAGAGAGGGGCTGGAGGCACTGTAAAGATAAATGAAACTGAGAATAGTCCTAGATTTAAGCAGAGAATAACAGCAACGACCACAAAATCGCAGAATTCAACAATTATTATAGAAATGTGGTCACAGGGATTGACTCATGTATCTCGACTCTTCATTAGCAGCACTGGCTTTGTTTACGGAAACTGGATTTTAATGACACTAGCCCTTCTTCAAGTTTTCAAATAATTGCATAAAGATAAAAGTTGATCAGCATGTGGAATATATACATATTCTACCACATATTTACGTGGATTTGTGTGCAAAAACATGCATACCAGGAAAGAAGGCTAACCATGCTGGCCTCTAAAACGGAGCTGTGTTGGGGGAGAAACACAATAGACGTTGAACTGAACAAATCAAAATTGTTTAATGGCTTTCTGACGTGCCTTCAGGCAATGGAGAATAGCATGTCCAATTGGAAGTGCAGGGAGAATTTTGAGGCAGTCAAAAAAGAAATGAATCCTTCTCTTTCCCTTTTTCTTTTTGAACTCTATAATATAATTTTTCAACATTGTCCTTTTGAAGTCTGACATTCGGATGAAAATTCCTGGAGGATTGTGAGACACTGGAATGCATTACAAAGGAGGGCACGGAATGTCCTTTAATGTGGATCTTTCGGAGAGCAGATGACAGAATATTTAGATCCCTCACGGTTCTCTAATTCCAACAGCCTACAAGACTGGATTTTAACTCTGTCTGACTAGTGCGAACAGAACAAAACAAAAACAAACACTCACTTCCTAGTTGTTTCTACTCTTACCCCTGGTATTCTAAGCAAGCTCCTCAGTGACAGGAACACTCTTTCGTCCTGTTTTGCTCCCCCCTCGTCTCTTTACACACATTCATTCACAAGGGCTCTGAACTTCCCTGCCCCTGTACCCTTTTGATGAGTTCAACCACAGATTCCCAAGCCTCAGAGCAGGACTGGCATCTGCTTTCTCTCTGGGCAGTGGGCTGACCACAGCCTTGGGTCTTCGTTCTCATGCATGTGGGATGACCCATTACGTCCCTCATCCCCATTCAGTTCTGTCGCCCAGTTCTCGTCAGGACTACTCCCGATCTCTATCCTCCTCATGCCTTCTGGTGTGGAAATTCATTTCCATGGGATAGTGAGACCAAGCCCTAAGGCCAGGTCCTCAGTGCCCCCCGCCCCAGGTAGGGCAACCCTATTGGTAACGTCCACCCCCACCCAGGCCATGACCTCCTGCTGTTAGGGCAAACAGGCCTCTGGGTGTGAGCTCCGTTGGCTTCTGACCCTCTGTCTACACACTCATGCACCTCCACACTAGGCTTGGTCTACTGCCAGTATCAGAAAATGGGCCGTGCTTCCTCCTGTTCAAGATCATACAGCCCTCTGGACCCTGGGCCTCAGGCTTCCTGTTGGATTTGCTCAGCATTCCTCTCTTTCACATTTTCCATTGTGCCCTCTCCTCCATCTTTCCAACCTCCCTAATTTCCCCCATGGCTTATGAAATTGTTTAAATCAGTCTCATCTGATTTAATGCTCATAATTCTTCAAAAAATAATAAAAATAAGTTCCATTGACTTTCCTACCCTTTGTTTCTAACAATCCCTTTCTCATCTAAACTTCATGAAGGGACAGTTCTTCACTTTGTCTCCCTTTTGACACCTCTCACTCGCTCCTCAAGCCACCCCTCACTGTCTCAGTTCCCAGCAAGGCTACCCTTTTCCCTAAGGACATCAGGGACCTTTATAATAATTATACCCCAGATTACTAACACGTACTTCATCTGACACTGTTGACCTCTCCCTGCCTCTTGAAATGTTCTCTTGACTTCCTTCTGGGGCCCTGCACACTTCCTGAGCTCTGTGGGTTTTTTTTTTTTTTTCCTCCTCTGTGGGTTCCTCCTTTTCCCCCATTCCTCTAAATGATGGTGTTCTTCCAGGGTTTGGTCCCTGGCCCTATCTTCACTCTATACTGTCCTTGGCTGAGCACGCCTAATCTCATAGACTTGGCAGTCAGTAACATATAAAGGATGGGTAATTCCCTCTTTCTTTGCCACATTTCCCCACCCCACTCCCAGCTTCGGATTCCTACATACTCCTGCCTCGTGATATTTTCCTTTCGGTATCAATTAGCATGTCCGACTCAACATGCCCAGAGCTTTCCCTGGATTTGTACTCCCTCTATATTTTGTCTTAGAGGCGACAGTGTCATGCCTGGCTGCGTTACCTGGCTGCAGGTGAACTTTGCTCTTCAGCCCGCCTGCTTTGTGCCACCACAATGCCAACCAGCCACCGAGTGCTCTGAGTCTGCTCAACGCATCTCAAATCTGCTCCCCCTCTTGACAACCAATGCCCTAGCTGAAGTACACATCGTCTCCCACGAGGATCAGTGCAACGGGCTGCAAATGCATCTTCCCATACTTGGTTTCATCCCCCTGAGATACATCCATTATACCCCACTCCCCCCGAGAAAGATCCATGACCCAAAAACTGACCTGTCATTCACCTCCCTGCTAGCTACAAGATAAAGTTTAAACTCTTCAGCTGGCTACTTCGAGGAATGCAGCACAGTATCTCCAATCAAGAAAAGCTGAAACAGGCTAACACCAGGAACGCCACTCCCATATGGTGAAAACCTGACATGTCAGCCTGTTTACTGGTAATCACAGTCAAATTATTTGCATGTGTGCTTATCTTCCAGCCTAGACCGTCTTGGGAAAAAAGAGGCTGGCCCTGGGGAAACAGGCACGGTGCCTGCAAAACAATGGGAATTTAGTAAGTGTTTATTTTTGAAGTGGGCATGGAGATACCTTGCTGAACTTGCTAAGGTTCCCCGGAATTTGCTTCCAGAAATCCAAAGAGCTGGAGGGAAAGTGGTGGGTAGATATTCAAGGCAACGAGATGAAGAGGAATCCGTGACCGGAGGAACAAGAGACAATGGGGATCTGATTCCATGTGACTGATTTTAAGAACAGAGGTGCCTCTGGATTAGCATGAAGGGCTCAGCTACACCAAAGAAAAGGAGAGGCAGAGAGGCAAAGGAAAGAGTCGGTTTTTAGACCTGCCCTTGCCCTGTGCTGATAAGCCCAGAATGTACATTGGAATCTCTTGCTATATATATATGTCTGTCATTGGGAGAGCACACTGTCATCTCTGTAGCCTTGACCTGATATATCAGCTGCTTACCATATAGGTGTTAGTGTTCTGGGGACATGCTTAAACCCAAGAAGTGTCTGCTTTCAAGGAATAATGAGCTGGCGTGTGACGCGGCCTCCCACACAATCTGAAGAACCTTTCCTTAGTAGGCAAATACCTTTCCAATCTCTTCATAACACTTCCAGAGGGGGCTAGAAGATAGAGCTTCTATCTCTGTGTATACTTAAGCTCCAAAAGGTCCCACAAAGACCAGCAGTTAAGTCCCTAAAAGGAAGTCTTGAGTCCTTTATCACATTACTGGCATTTTCCTGCTTATCTCAATGTAACAACCTCTCCCACCTCCCTCCACAGATACTGTCTTTCTGTATTCTTAAATCCATGTGAATACAGATGGTGAAGTAAAAACTGTAGACAGATCTTGGGCATTACTTCATTGCTATTATCAAAAACTTCCTGTGCTCATAGGCAAATAATAATAATAATAAAAAAATACCTCTTTTGAACCTAACTGCTTTTAAGAAAAGGAACTTCTCTTGTTTGTCATTCTCCTTGCCTATGGATTGGTTCCTTCTTTTTCCGGAATCCTAATTTTCTGATTATTATTAAAATTCTCAAAGGGCTTCCCTGGTACTGCCCATAAGGCCAAACTTTTGTGGTACATTAGAAAATCATATCGTGTAAAGCCCCCCAAGAGCCGACATTCAGAATGATGGCCAAACGTGACGATCAACGCCATGATGATGTTCCTGATTCAGAGTACATAATTTCTCTGTTTTTTTAAGTTTATTTATTTATTTTGAGAGAGAGCGAGAGAAAGAGAGCGCAAGCAGGGGAGGGCCAGAGCAAGGGGGAAAGAATCCCAAGCAGGTTCTGAGCGTCAGCACGGAGCCCGATGTGGGGCTTGATCTCACGAACTGTGAGGTCATGACTTGAGTCAAAATCAAGAGTTGGACGCTCAACCAACTGAGCCGCCCAGGTGCCCCCAGAGTACATAATTTCAAAAAAAAAAAAAGCAACGAGGGGAACTATAATTTGTACAAAATTTCTCTTTATCCCTCTTTGTTATTTGGTTGTTTTTACACTCGGATATTGTTTTCCCATTTATTTCCATCTATGGCGGGGGGTTATGTATTCGTCGCTCACCTTATGGTAATTCTTTTCATCTTGATTGCACCCAGTCACACCAGGTTTCTAAGTTGAAGGAGAGGTTCAGGAAAGACTCAGATTAAGGAGCTGGAGAAGAATCTTTGTCTCACTGTTGGTGGATATCACCTGCTCCTTTCATCCTACTCTAATGTAATTAAAAAGAACCCTATGATCGTGATCCCATAAGTTATTCCTATAGCCACTCCCAAGGGTAATTTGGCAATGTATGAAAAGTTTAAATATGTTCCCTTTGACCCGAGAAAAAATACAGGAATGCGTCTAGAAGGATATTCATTGATCATTGCATCATTTTTTAAACCAAAAAAATTAAAAAAAAATCTGGAAACAACCTAAAAAGGGTATCATTCAAAAAGAGAACAAAGAACAGCTAGGCAGTCATTAGAAGTGGCCTCCTGGTTTGCTCAACTGGTTAAGCATCCGACTTCAGCTCAGGGCATGATCTCACGGTTCCGGGGTTTGAGCCCCATGTTGGGTTCTGTGCTGACAGCTCAGAGCCTAGAGCCCGCTTTGGATTCTGTGTGTGTGTGTGTGTGTGTGTGTGTGTGTGTGTCTGCCCCCCCCCCCACTCATGCCCTGTCTTTCTCTCTCAAAAATGAATAAATGTTAAAAAGGTTTTTTTTAAGTGATGATATTCATAGTAGAAGAGAAAAAACTATTATAAAAAGGATATAGAGTAAAATCTTCCCCTTTGTTAAACTGTGTCCGTACATTAAAAAAAAAAATTTAAGTTTATTTATTTATTTTGATAGAGGCAGAGAGAGAGAAAGTGGGGGAGGGGCAGAAAAGGAGGGAGAGAGAGAATCCCAAGCAGGCTCCGGGGCTGTCAGCACAAAGCCCAATATGGGGCTCAAGCTCATGAACCATGAGATCATGACCTGAGCTGAAACCAAGAGCCGACGCTTAGCCGACGGAACCGCCCAGGTACCCCTGTGTGTGTGCACTTTTAAAAGTCCCTAAGAATATTCAAAATGTTAACAGTACTTATCACTGGGGACCGTAATGCGAAATTATTCCTCGTCTGAGGAAAGAAAGCGCTAAACTTTGACCCCAGAACTTTGGTAAGGTCCACAGACAGGGCACATCCACAGGGCCCCAGGAAGAGTTCAGGAGACACAAGGGCCTTCCCCTAAACCTGCTTGCATGGAACATTCGCTGAGTCGCCTTGGCTCCCCTGAGCAGCTGAGA
The DNA here is from genome assembly GCF_016509475.1 of Prionailurus bengalensis. Classification (NCBI taxonomy): domain Eukaryota; kingdom Metazoa; phylum Chordata; class Mammalia; order Carnivora; family Felidae; genus Prionailurus; species Prionailurus bengalensis. Next base: position 26,889,751 of record NC_057358.1, read on the forward strand.
TCCAGACGGGTCACGCTGGCAAATGCGTTCCGTGAGGGAAGCGGCACCGTCTCTGGCTTACTGCCAGAGAGGATTCCAGAAAACCCGGGACCTGGGAATGGTGGTGCCAGCTTAGCAGATCACACGACACCCATATGAGACCAGGGTCACGGGCCAGCCCAGAACATGGCCTGAGAGCTGAGTTCCAGGCAAGGCTGGAGAGGCCGTAGGAACCACTGGTGAACAGGGTGATCTGCCCCCTGTTCCTTCCGGCCTCACCCCTCAGGGTTGACAGTGGCTTCTGACCACACGCTCAGGGACGGACAACCTAGGGTTTCCTGGTGTAAATATTCTGTGCATGCTAGACGGTACTTTCAAAACCAAACAAAACTTGATTTAAAATAATAAACCTCCCATTGATGTTGATAATGAAGGAGATCTATTTACTCAGTCTTGCCTAATTTTGGAATCTTAAAAGTAAGTCTCAGCATGTGGGACCAGTTATTTTATAATAAATAAATGATTCGAGCGATTTCTCCTTAGACCCCACAACAAGCTTTTCTGGTTTGGGGTTTGTTTTAACAACAGTAGCATGACACGATTCTCTCAGATTTCCCAGCCAGCGGGAAGGAGCCGCTGACTGAATCTGGACGCAGCCCCAGAGGCGGCAGCGGCCGGCTGGTCACCCCAACGCCGGACACACGGCCCGTTCCCAGGGCTTCGGTCTCCTCGTCCTCGTAGGTCATCGCGAGTTTCCAGTTCTGGGCTCCTCTGCCTCCCGTCCCCTTAGCAGAGGCCAGGCAGTGGCATCTCAGTGTTACAGATTGAAGAGACCCTCAGCCAAAGCGGCTGCCCGAAAGGCATACGGGGGAGAGGCCCACCTCCTCGGAAGAAGCGTGGGGCCATTCTTGATGGGTGAGGAAGTGGGGGGGAGCACGGGAATCCGAGGAAGAGTGGACGGGTGATCCTCGGGACTGAGATGTTGGGCACGTGGCGGGAGAGTGAGGACGGGGGGAGGGAGGAGGTGCTGCCTGAGCTCTGCCCACGTCTAAGGTGCTTCAAAGGAGAGCTGACATCCACGGAGGGTCCACCATACGCCTAGGGCTGCGCCGGGTGCTTTACACGGGCCACCCGCCGAGCGAGTGCAGCCACGGTCCCCTACGATCAGCACCCTTATGCCCATCGGACAGGACAGAAAGCCGAAGCTTAGTGGTCACACGGCTGTCGGCTGCAGGCAAGTCCCACCCGGCACCTGAGAGCCTGACCATTGGCCGAACTACAGCGTGCCCCTGGGCCGCTCGGAGGAGGCAGCCAGGCCGGCCCAGAGTCCCGTGGCTGGTAGGGCAGCAAAGGGGGGATCTGAAACCAGCTCTGGTGCCGAAACACACGACCCGTTCGTCACGCGTGAGGCCTCCCCAGACCCCGGCGGCAAAGGAAGATTCTCGGCCCGCTTGGCAATTTCACCCACATGTCTCCACGTAGAGTCTTAGTGACGGGGTCTAGCCTTAAACCCAAAATACACTTGAGGGAAAAAAAAAAAAAAGATACATGGGTTTGTGTGACCAATAAGCCACACTAACCAAGACGGTCTTAGACTAAGTTTCGGATATCTTAAGACACATGCTGTAACTTCTGTGGTATTTCCTTCTGCTCTGTTTTGCCTTTTCTATGCACCTTTAGGTTGCTGACTTCACCGGCATCAAAGCCAACAAGGAGGGGAACAAATTACTGGGCCGAGAGTCAGCAAAAGGCCCAGGCCTCAGTACAACCCTCAAGTGAGGAATTTTTTTTTTTTTTTAAATCTGCTTTTGCTGGAAGGACCCCTCTTTTTTTCCTCCCTGTTCCGTGAAAAACCAGCGCTTAGGCACCGTGACGGGCCTGGCAATATCACTGATCGCACATTATGCTGACACCCCGATTGCAATGGCAACCTGTGCTCGTGAGCGAGTGGGTCAGACCCAATCTCCACGTCTCCCCAGTTTTGTCTGTGTCTCATGTGCTCCGGGCCAGATTCTCAGCCGGTCACGGGTTCCTTTGGTCTCCCTTTGCCCACCCGTCCCCCCTTGTCTGGCCCCAGTGAACCATGGTGGGTGCTCACTGTTCTCTTCGTGTCGGGAAGCACCACCGTTAGCGCCGGGAAGATGCTTCTACTGAGAGCAGAAAGGTCTCCCACCTCTCCTTCAGGCGGCCCCGTCCAGATACTTCTGGCTCCTGGGCCTTGCGGACTCGGTGGAGAGGTCCAGAGAGCGCTTCACTCTCCAGTGCCCTGCTGTTTCCGGTCACGAGGGCTCCCGTGTGCCTGCGCTCAGGGCCTACAAAGACTCTCAAGAGAACAGCTCCTTCGGCTACCACCCTCACCCCCGCCTAAGTGAAGGGCAGAATCCACGCTGCTTTTGCCCCTCTTCTGTGAGCTCCGCGTGGAACAACCCTGCCTTCCTCCCACAGACATGAAGCACAGATGCCCGCCCCACTCATCCAGATCAAGTGGTGAGGGTGCCTGTGGTCAGCAGCTCCTGAGAGGGCTCCCAGTGACCCCCCTCTTGGTCCTCATGCCCTTGTGTAGTCTCCTCCCCTTGAGCGAGGGTCGGACCTAGCGAGCAGGATATGATAACAACGATGGATCTCACTTCTCTTCTCTGATTAGGTCATGCTATGGACTGACTGTTTGGGTGCCCCCCAAATGCATCTGGTGAATCCTAACGCCCCACGTGACGGTATTTGGAAATGGGGTCTCTGCGAGGTTATCAGGCCCTTGTAAAGAGGCCTGAGAGCCGTCCCAATCCCTTGTCCCTTCCACCAGGTCTGGACACAGGGAGAAGATGGCGGCCAACGAGGAAGTGGGCCCTAGCCAGACAGTGAATGTGCTGGCACCTGGATCTTCGATTTCCAGCTTCCAGAATGGACAGGAATAAGCATCTGTCATTTATAAGCCACCCAGTCGTTTTGCTATACAGCAGGACAAAGACAGGTTACAAAAGGCTGTGACTCTGGTCTTGTGAGCCTTGGCTCTAGCTCTGCCTGGTGAAGCCGGCTGCCATGTTATGTGCTTCCCTGTGGAGATGCCCACGTGGCAAGTACCTGAAGAGGCTTCTAGCTGCCAGCTCATGAGGAACGGAGTCCTGCCAACGACCACGGCAGCCAGCTCAGAAGCAGAACCTTCCCGGCTGAGCCTTGAGATGGCTGGACCCTGGGGAGAGGGCCCAGCAAAGCCACCCTGAACCCTCGAGCCACAGAATCTGAGAGAAGAGCTGTTTTCTGTGTGAAGACACTAAGTTTTGGGGTCACTTCTGACTCAGCAATGTATAACGAAGACAGAACACGAAGCAAATCTCTCCGACTCATTAACCCTAGTCAAGTTCTTCTGGAAAAATCTCCGCTTTGCTTGGCCAAGGTGGCGGCAGAGGGAGTTTCCCACACCGAGGCCAATGTAACTGAGCTCTTAGAGCCCCTGGGGACAGCGGCCCAAAGGATTTCCATCCAGCGATCTGCAAAGGAGGTCTGACATCGGGGCTGAGGGGCGGCTGGACCGACTGGGCAATGAGCAAGTCTATGGATCCCCCTCCCCCGGATTCGGAGAGATGTTGCTTAAGTCCACAGAGAAGCTTCAAGGTGAAGGGGAAAATGGAGCTCTCTGGATCCACTGAGTCACGTGCCAGGGCGCTGTCACCTCAAATGGATAAGATACGCTTCGAGAATGCTCTCCAGGCCGGGAGCTGTTGCGGGATCTGGTATAGAGCAGGCACACAATAACGCGTGCCGACTAATGTAACCAAGGTGGTGAAGCAGCAGTAATGATAGTGGTCATAATAAGAATAATAATGGGCATTTATTCTGTGCCTCCTCTTTTGCCAGGTACCGGGCCAAGTGATTTGGGTTCCTTTTCTCATGAATCCTCAAACCACCCTGTGAGGCATGATTTGCTGTCCCCACTTTGCCAGTGGAGAAAACCGAAGGCCGAGCTGTTAGAGCAGCCTTTCCGAGGCCACGCGGAGGCTGCAAGAGCAAGAGGGAGACACGGGGTTCTGGCTTCGCTCTGTCCGTTTCCCGCGTGGATGACCGGTGCCCCCGCTGTGCATTCTGGCCGGCAGGTGGGAGGGTGGTGGACGGGAAGGTGCTACTGTGTGAGGCCAGGCAGTCTGGCTCCTGTCCCTCGCTCTGGACCGCTTCTTTTTCTTTTCTTTCTTTAATGTTTACTTACGTAGGCTGAGACACGGAGAGAGTGTGCGCGTGTACAGGCACGAGAGGGGCAGAAAGAGAGGGAGAGAGAGGATCCCCAGCAGGCTCCACACCATCTGCACAAAGCCCCGCAGGGGGTTGATCCCACAGACCGTGAGATCATGACCTGAGCCGAAACCAGAGCCGACATCAACCTGCTGAGCCGCCCAGGAGCCACAGACGCCCTGCCCTGGGCTTCTTACAGAGCTTGCTAGGGATCTCCATGGCCACCTAACTACTCCCAGGAACGTGCTCCCGGGTTTTCCTCAAGCCTTCTACCCCGGAAACAGATTCTGTGCGCTTCGAAAGACAATTCTTTATGCTTCCTCTCCATCCTGAAGGGCATTTGGCCCTTGAGATAAGTGGACCAGCACATACCAACCGCCAGCACGGGGCCGCTGGCTGAGAAATCTCAATTACTTCCGGTCCTGTCTGTCCCACTTTCCCCTGTCCAGGGTATCTAGAAACACATTTAGGAAACTGGAAAACGAAAACACCTCCCTGAGATAAGGACTGTTTCGGAAGGAGCCTAAAAATAAAGTACAATCGCGATCGGTGCACTCCTCCGTGTCACGCCGGCCGGGAGGGCCGCGGCTGCGCGACGTCGGGCAAGCGGGCACGGTCATGTCTAAGTCCCCATTCGTCCGCCTGTACGCGCACCGTCCCACACGGCAGGCGGTGGCCACTGGAGACGCGCTGTCCGTGTAAAACACATCAGACGTCAGTGCTGAAGTAGAAAAAGATATAAAAGAATACCGTTAATCTACGATCATGAGCCACCTATCCTTCGTATTATTGTTAATAGTTTTCACGCCGGTTTTATGAAAAATGACAATGTTTTGAATCTATTAGGTTAAGTAAAATGTATTATGAAAACTTTTTTAACAATGGAATCCTGATCCAGATTTAGTCAGACTGTCCTCGTGTGCTTAATACAAAACAACCCTGGCTTGGGGAGGGGGGGGACACTGGGCACCCCACTCCTCCACAAATGCTGGACAGGTGACTCCACAGACGGGGGTTCAGGACCGGGGCAGAGGGATTCAGAGTCCTGTGGGCCTGTTTCATCTTCCGAATTCTTTCTGAATTCACCACCAAGTTTATAACTTGTTTGTTACCCTCTAGGCAGAAGGAATTAAAACTTAAAAAAAAAAAAAAAAAAAAAAAAAGAAGAAGAAGAAGAAGAAAAAAAAAAAAAAAAAAACCTCTCCAGTGGAGAAACAGATCAAAGGCAGCTGAACTTGGTCAGTGGCTTGCAGGATAAATATTATTTTGCGGCTCAAACAAATCTGGCTGCCTGGGCAAGACATGTTGATAAGGCATTTTTTATGTCTCTTCTCTCCACTCTCCATTCCTCCAACCCTGGTGACCTCTTCTTTTTAGCGCTCTGAGAGGCCCCTTGCGATAGTTTAAGAATCAGAGAGCAAAGGCAAGCCTCTGAGCTGTGCAGGAAGACTTCTGGGCAGGACCGGCACGAGCTTCCCGTTCCCCTCTTGCCACGCTAACCACCGGGAGGGCTGGATGTTTGATGTGTTGCTAGTCTGCAAGGCCATCTCTGTTCTGTGTTTGAGTCTTCGTGACCACAAGCTACATCATTTTCAGGCCCTATCGCCTCCAAGGAGAAGGTTTGACAGCGTTTGTTGAAAGCGCCTTGTGAAAAACGGAATCTTAGGAGGAGCCGCCAGCGGCCCCGGGACAGCTAACGCCGACAGGGTCCCGGGCGCTTGGAGCGGAGGGGCCTCGTGCCGGGAAGTTAGCAGATTCTCTGGTCTGTGATAACAAGACGGGTCACATTGATTTCACAGTAGCGATGCGCCAGGCACACCGTCAAGTGCTTTGTAGGCATCGTCTCATTTGATCCTCACTGCAGTCCTGCTGGGTATTCTCTATTGTTCTTCAGTTTTTATTGATGGGAACGTATGGGACTCACCCAACACCACACAGCTACTAAGTAGCAGAGTCAGAAATCAAAATCAAGTCTGTGTGCTCCCTAAGCCCAGGCTCTGAACCCCTAAGCTATGGCGATCGAACAGCCAGGTCTCTGGTACTATGCACCTACACTTTCAGTTAAACTGTCAAACTAAGAGGGGTTCTGACTTCCTTTTTTTTTTTTCTTTCTCTCCTGACTTTCTTAATGAGGGAAGCTTTCTAAAGTTACTTTTAGAGTTTCTGTCGCCATCACACATCTCTTTCGATTTGAGTTTATTTAAAGGTCATTGTTCAGGCAATTCAGGGCTGCTGGTACCGTTGGTCTTCATGCAGCTCTGGGAGGTACCATCCAGTCTAATGTTGTGCAGTGCACAGCCCGCACAACGGTGCACAGGGCCTGTCATAAAGAAGGTCAAATCGTTCCTAATTCACTTGTTACCACCTCCGGTCTTCCCATGTCATTCCTGATGAAAACACAACAATATATTAAATGTCAAAAGTATCCCGTAGCATTGACCTAAATATCCTGGGCTTCTTCTCGATGTATTTAAGATAATACACTTGACTTCCAAATAGCTTCCTCTGTGGTCAGCTTCTCTAATCTTTCTGTAGGTAAAGTAGTGAGAACCAGAAAGTCATTAGGAGCGACGTCACTTCTGGCCCTATGGTTGTGTAAGAGTTTTTGAAGTTCTCATGAACCTCACAGTTCATCATCTGCAAGGTCACAGGACTTCTATCTTAACATGAAAAATTCCTACACGTACATATACAGTGAGGTTTCCTCAGAACGTATGTGTGGATCCCTTGATAATTCCTTTTGGAGACTGCCTCTTTTGTTTGTTGTTTGTTTTTTCTCTTTTAAATAGCCTCAAGAGTGGCTTTTTAAAACCTTTTTTTTTTTCAATTTCAGTTTATGTTTCATCAGGCAAAAAGTAATCAAGAAATATATTAGTTTTACCTATTAAAAAAAGTGAGATAATAAAATAACGATACTGTTTTTCTTGTGTTAGCTTGCACACAGGCTCACGAACATTCCAAGAGCTGTTTGAAAATGTACTTCGAGGGATGGCATCATCCTGAAATAAATATGATCACTGTAAAGGAAAGTAGTCATTGGATCTATAGAAGTAAGGTTTCAAAGAAATACTTTATTTCCTTTTGGTCACGTCTGCCATGAGAGAATAAGGCACAGCCCTTGGTGCTGTGCGCCTGATCGCATGCTAAAGAATGAATACAAGGTAAAAATAAATTTAAATAACCACCCCAAAATGCTAAATTGAACTCTGTGGCTTGGCATAAAATTTAGGGCTTATGTTTAAAAACTTATTTTTGAAAGAAAAGCAGTTCGGAGGAGGGAGAAACCACTGAAACAGTAGTTCCTCTGCCAGCTTTAGCTCCTGACCATTAAGATGCCTGGCAACCAAATGTTCCAGAAACTGTAAATGCCAAGCAGCAGCCTCGGGCTGCCTCTGAGCTCACGCGCACACACACACTCTTGCTCAGAGGATTACTTACTCTGGAGAGAGGCCAGGTTGCTTGTGTATGGACCATCAGCTGGGCTTCTGAACCCCAAAAGCAAAGGGGTCCCGCAGCCATGCAACGCTGGAAGGGGCAGGTGCAGAACCGTGGGAGGGGCCAGGCACTGGTGCCCCCCGCGGGGCTCCCTGAAGGAACAAGGGCAAAGCCTAGCACGCCAAATTACCTGAATGTGCCAATCAGATAAGCCACCCCGCTTATCTAGGGATCGGGTTAATGAGTGAGGAAGGCCAGGAGTGTTCTTCTACCGGGATGGAAATATCAGGGGCGCTTCATTCAACTATTCAGCTGAATTATGTGGGAAAGAGGGTACAGAGACTTGAACTTAGGCTCTCCCCTACTTGCTGGCTTTTCATGCCAGCCCCGTAACAACATGTCTGTTGCAGAGTAAGAAGTAAATGTTAAGTTATTACAGAATTATCCTGAGGTCCCTGTTTCTCTGCAAAATGAGCTTGTTGGACATGGCTTTTTCTCTGAGGTTCCTCCCAGTTATGGAATTTGAAAACAACTAGCTGTCTGACTAAAGTCGTTTATACAATAGCCTGGGGTTTGACTGAATTCAACTTTTACCCCCAAAGCCAGTTGGCTTGTGTCAACACAGCCAGAGACCCCCCCCCCCCCCCCCCCCAGTTACAGCTGAGCAGTGTCTGGGACACAGATAAAGAGCCGATCTCTCCTGAGGAGGTGCTCTGTGGGTGCAACGGGACTGATCTGCGGGGCAACCTTCAGTATATTTACAAATGGAAACCCTCACTTAGAGAATAGGAATCCAGTGGCCACAGGAAGAAAGGAAGAATGGAAAGCCAAACAGCGGGCAACCAAGACAAGGCAGAAGCAGCCACCGTCTCACGTGGGGAAGACTTCCATCCATGAAATGTAAGCCTTACAGTCATCTTGTTCAGGTTGGGGGATGTCAAACCTTGACATGCTTCTCAGCACCAACATACTGCCATTTTTCCAATCAGAATCCTTGGAAAAGAAGTGTGTGTGAGTGTTACAGGCAAATGAGCATACCTTTAGAGCGTTGCTTCACAGTATAAAAAGGAACCAAGGGACGCCTCCTTAAAGACATTCATCTAGACCTACGGTTCTTAAGAGGGTACGGGGGACATTTGACAAGATGGAGATATTTCGGGTTGTTACAGTTGGGGCTGGGGTACCACACCTCTAGCGGGTAGAGGTCAGGGATGCTTCTTGACATCCAACAGTGCACAGGATGGCCCCCCACCACAAAGAATGGTTCATTCCAGACGTCGACACCGCTGAGGGTGAGAACCCCTGGGCCAGGCTGGGGCAGAACAAGTCAAAGAAATAGCATGATCTTGGTGGCTTTCTGGCTATCCACTGCCATTAGAAACAGTACTTTATATGTGCCAGGGGCTCTTGAAGCGGATAGCTCCCTGGTAAATCTGTCTGCGAGTCTGACTTCCACATACGGAGGGCGGGCCCTCTTAAGTGTTGGCTGGATCCCCCCCCGGGAGCAATACAAAACCCACCGGGCACACGCACCCCATGAGTTTACAAGCTGAAACAGTTCAGTCTGGAAGATGCGCGTATGTGATAGCTCTTCTCTGAAACCATTTCCCTGCAGGAAGGAGAAGCTAGAGATTGTTGAAATCAGGAAATCAAGAGTTACCTTGCTGGGCAAGCCAGACCACACGAGCCAGTCTGGCAAGTGTGCGAGTTTTAAGGTACTATGCCCCCCTGCCTTGTTGGAAAGTTGGAAAGGGTCCCACATGCATACGAAATTGCTTCCCACAAAAAGGTTAGCCAAAACTGGTGATTCAGGGAGGCAAGGCCTAGATAGAAAAGATTAGTTAGCAATGGGAGAATGGAAAGTTCTAGATAAACTGGATGTTATTTTAAGACCTAAAAGCATTGGTCACAGGAGCTTGAAAGCATGTAGTGAGACCTTGGATAAGCAAGAGTCCGCGTTCCCTCCTGAGACATTTCCACCACTATCCCAGCTTCTTTCTCAAAATATCCACTTTCACATGGTGTGCCTGTGTTTCCTTTTGTCTGCCTGCCTTCACCTACCTCAGATGGCAGGGACTCCAGTGGCCCCCCCTGCCATGTTGCGGGCAGAGATTTTCAATCATCTATCTACCTACTACAAAGGTAGGCGCTCCTTGTGGATGGACTTCACCACCTTAGCAAAGACGCCTCACTCAGGAGTGCCACCTACTGGACAAAGGGGAAAGGGAAGAAAAACAGGATAGAAAGGTGAGCAGGAGTGAGTAATTCTGGTCAGAGCCATGTGCTAAGATGCTTCACCTAGGCCCAGATTTAACATAGCTTGCTCTAGTTGGATTTTTTAAATTATCCCAGATCAGAGTTAAAAAATACTCTACTGGACCTGACCAACCCTCTAGATCAGGGATAAAAATTAGTGCTCATTCCTAAGGCCAAGCTGCGAGGGAGGCTGGAGGGCGGGGGGGGGGGGGGGGGGGGGCAGGGTATTCTGAAAATTGCCCAGAGTAATTGAGAAGGCTCAGGACACAAACAGGAGGGAGTGTCACTATATGCCCCAGTGGTCATGCCAGGTCCGGGTAATGGCAAGACAACAGGACTTTACCATATATCTCTGTATAGCAGAATTTCTGATCAGGTAATTTGAACCCATGGTCAACACAAACCAATTCAGGGTTTGGAAAATTAGGGTTTTGGTCACCTTATTAAGGTTTCCCATTTCCAATTAGGAGTCTAACTTTAAAATCTTACATTTAGCTAATTTTGGAACATAGGAGAACTTAAAACCTAGCCCTTTGCAGCTCCAATTTATATCCAGCAAAGAAAATAAAGTCGTTAAGTATGTGTGTGGCATTGAAGTCTTATTCACGTGATACATGGGGGGAAGACTCAGGCTTTCATTCACTTCCATTAAATTAGCCATGATTCAGGGTACCTGGTGGCTCAGTCAGTTAAGCGTCCAACTCTTGATTTGGCCTCAGATCATGATCTCGTGGTTGTGAGATCGAGCCTGGGTTTGGGATCCACTCTGGGTGAGGAGCCTGCTTGGGATTCTCTCTCTCCCTCTCCTTCTGCCCCTCCCCCACACACTCGTGTGTGTGTGTGTGTGTGTGTGTGTGTGCACTCTCTCTCTCTAAAATCAAAATTAGCCATCATTATAATCATTACTTAGTGAGTTCCCTCTATGTGCAAAGCACTCTACTAGGCAAATTAGCTCTCTCGTCTAATCCTAGGTGTTGTACCATTTTGTAGACAAAGAACCTGAAGAAGTGCATTCACAGAACCGAGTGCCTTGCCTGAGGTTCACAGTGTAAGTGACTGAGCTCTCTGTAGCCCTTCTGTCTTGTCTCCTGCATATAGAGTCAGACTCCAGGACTTAAAAGGGAAGCAAAGGAATTTCTTCAGAATCTTCTTAACTGACCGGAGTCATAAAGTGAGTTTCCAGGGGTACTATTTTCTGGGAAACCACGCTGGAATCTCCTCAGATTTTCTAAGTGAGAGCAGCGTGACAAAAATTCTCCAGTACACAATATGGCGGGCCATGGAGACGAGGAGGGCATCAGTGACTTTAGATAATAGCAGGGAGGAGACACCTGGGGATAAGGGTAAGACAGACCATGATCCGGGCATGGGTTTCTCCTTTCTTTCATTTTTTCCCCTCTTTTCTTTCATTTTATAAGAACACGCGAGTATTGCAGCTCATATATTTGAGCCCTCATTAATAAATATTAAGATAGTAAATGTCCCTTTATTAAATGTTAATAACTCATTGGGTTTATAAATGAAACCTCATAACTCTAACAGGTGAAGACTAAAATAATTAAGTCACAAGGAAAGAACAGTCGATGGAGGGGAAACGAATGTGTTCCAAAACCTCATTTTTGGTTTTCTTCCCCCCAAAAGAGCACCCAGCCAGAATGAACGTTGAATACGAAGAAATACCACCAAGAATGTGTTTTCTGTTCTTACCTCCCTGCCTTATTGAAAACTCCATTCACTGTTCCTGCAGTAAGTTCCTTCCCTCAACAATCGGGCCACTGTCCCTGAGACTTGGCAAGGGCCTTTGACATAACCAACAGCAAGGGAGATGTTTTAACAGCTCCGTTAATACGGCAACAGAGGTTTATTGTTATCAGACAGACACTCTGGGTGTAGCTTCCACTGGCCCACCTGCTCTGTTTGGAGGACCCGCCGCCATGAGGGTCAAGTCCCAGCAACGTGGAGGATTAGCTCTTCGGCTGGTGAGCAGGGACCACAGAGCACAGAGATCTGGAGTCGGGTATCTGGAGTTGGCGAGAGTGGAGTGTGAGCCCCGATCCTCTGACCCGCTCTGTGCCCTGTGGCTAATTGCTTAATATTTTTAAAGCTCAGTATTAAACAAGCTTAGCATTTTACCTGGCACATAATAAGCACCCAATAAATAGTAGTACTTTTCTTCTCTTAATTTTTTTTTTAAATTTGAGTTATTACATGTATAATAAGTTGCACAAAATCTTCAATGCAGACTCCAATGATTCTCTGCATATATAAACATCACCCAGATCAAAATATAGAGCATTCCTAGCATCCAAGAGGGCTACCTCATGCCCCTTCCTCGTTATGCCTGAGCCCCAGAGGAAACAGCTCGCTCCATGTCTGTTGCCACCGATTTTGACTGTTCTTGAACTTTCTAGAAAGTTTCATCATACGGTATACATACTTTTTGTGTCTGGTTTCTTCCATTCAACGTTTTGTCTTTGTGTTGTTTTGTGGATGAGAAGGTTGTTCTATTTTGTGGAACGGTATCCTGTTGTGTGAATACACCATAATTTATGTATCTATTTTACTGGTGATGGACATTTGAGGGTTTTTTTTTTCCAGGTTGGGGCTATTGTGAACAAATCCGTGAACCCTCTTGTACCATGTCATTATTTTTTATAGGCAGAGAGTATGAAATCTGCTTCCCTCATTACTGGTAGACCAAAATTGGTTCCAAAACCATTTTTGTCTTCTGCTTTTCTCATCTATCATTTCAGTGAATATATTCAAATACTAACGGCAGCAATTTCTAATTTTTTCCATTTCTGTATCTCTCCCTATATCGTATTGTTTAGCTTCTGAAGAGAAGAAGTATCATACTACCTGGAGAATCCCACAACTATGTCTGAAAGAGTTTGGTGTGATGTTTTTAATAAATATGCAAAATGATTGGAATTAAAAATTTTACAAAAACCGTCTGCTCTTTCCTTCAGAAAGTATTTCATTAGGGGCGCCTGGGTGACTCCGACAGTTGAGCATCCAACTCTTGATTTTGGCTCAGATCATGGTCCCAGGGTCATGGGATAGAGGCTGCTTAAGATTCTCTCTCCCTCTCCCTGTCTCTCTCTGCTCCCCATTCACTCGCATTCTCTCAAAAAAAAAAAAGAGAGAGAGAGAGAGAGAGAAAAGAAAGAAAAGAAAAGAAAAGAAAAGAAAAGAAAAGAAAAGAAAAGAAAGCATTTCTTCAGACAAAACTATTAAGACAAGAAATGTGCTCTGGGAAAAAACAAAGATTGGTATGATGGGACTCTTATTCTCAAAAGCTTGTAATCCACAAAGAGGAAAGATGTCCATACTCAGTAACAGTATAACAGGCTGGAATGTGTGGAGTGCAGGAAGAGAGGCTCAGATAAATCCCACAGAAGTTCACAGGAGGAACTCACACGAGTCCTCGTTCCCACACAAATCATCTTACCGAAGCACAGAACCCTCTAGCAGGTGCCACGTCGCTAGTGAATGTAGTGATGTGAAACTTACATCTGGCGGCATTTATCAAGCGCCTACAAAGAAACTGTGCAAACCAATGTGCTGCACATTTAAAGAATGCTAGGATAAAAGGTGTTCCCCAAACACAGGGTTGATGTGATGGAGAGTCTCCTCCAACTTAATTGCCAGGAAATAAATACTTTCCTCCCCACTTACCTGAAGTTCTTTACCCGAGGTCTACAGAAGAAGGACATTACACTTTCTCCAATTCACGGGGGAAACTGAGGCACATAGACATTGAATGCATTTAATCCAAATGTTTTTTTAAAAAGGATACATTGGTTAAAGAAAACAAGTAAGGACACTGTACAGGAAGCGGCGAAAAAGTATAGCCAAAGCTCTCTCAACTTATCTCAGACATAAGGTCTCCCTTGGATGCAGGCAATCAATCCAGGGCCAGCAGCCCAGTGGAGAGGCAGACCCGGGTGGGAAAATGCAAACACAGCAACAGCGAAGAGCTGGTTGTTGGGTACTGGATGTTTCCATATGTCTTTTTTTTTTTTTTCCTATGCATGTGTGCATCTCAGAGACTTTCCACTCAGAACACGGATGACTCTCAGGTACAGCCAGAGCACCAATGGAATACGACACGACAAAGAGAAAGAACGAAATCCTGCCATTTGCAGCAATGTGGATGGAACTGGAAGGTATTAAGCTAAGTGAAGCAAGTCCGTCAGAGAAAGACAGATATCATATGATTTCATTCATATGTGGAATTTGAGAAACTTAACAGAAGACCATGGGAGATGAGAAGGGGAAAAAAAGAGTTACAAACAGAGAGGGAGGCAAACCATAAGAGACTGTGAAATAGAGAGAACAAACTGAGGGTTGACAGAGGGGGGAAAGGGGAGGGGCATAGAGAGGGGGAAATGGGTGATGGGTATTGAGGAGGGCACTTGTTGGGACGAGCACTGGGTGTGGTACGTAAGCGATGAGTCACAGGAAGCTACCCCCCGAACCAAGAGCACACCGTATACACTGTCTTTTAGCTAACTTGACAATAAATTATACTTAAAAAAAAAATTAACAATTAAAAACAAAATCAATACGACGGCTCCCACGATGCCTCAGGCAGGGGAGTCCACCTTAGCTAGCATTTGCCTGACATTCCAGAGGTCTCCACATTGTGCAATAAATATCTGTTCAATATAAATATTTATGTTTCAGGTTTTTATATTGGCAGGCGACTCCACTGTGAGTATGAAAATGAATGGTAATAAAGATCTAGTCACTCTCACTGAACTGAAGAGTGTGGTTCCAAGCCTCAGACAATAAAATCCCTCTCCCAGAGCAAAGCTCTTGGCTCCACCCTGTTGTTTGAAGATGTCTGCCCTCCATCTGCCCACAGGATTTCCATTGACGTAGATGGGAACCCTGGATTCCAAATATATAACCCCAAATAGGTCAGGAAAGGAGGCCTGTCACAAAAGGGAATCTGTCTTTCAAATGTCAGTGTGTGACAGCTCTTATGAGAGAAAGTCATAGGAACCCAAAGACTTAATCCTCCGCTCTAATGACTTCAGTGAATAGGCCTGGAGAAAAGTCACTTAGCAGCAGCGTCTGTGAATTTTTAACTGTAACTGGAGTGATGTTCCATCGCTAGAAATCCCTTCTTCCTTCTTCAGTGACCCTTTAAAGATGAACAGATTGACGCGGTAGGGGCATCTCTTCAAAGCTGCTCAGGGATCCAGACAGGCAAGAAAAATGCAAACTGCATTTAGGGTCAGTCCAACTTGTGTTTGGCTTTGCCTGTGTGTCCGGGGTGGCATTCGGTCCTCACCAGCCATGCCCTGAGCCACACTGTGCGCCCTGCCCTAGGCCACGTGCCAGTTCCCCTCCTCACCGATGTGTCCCAAGGGCCTGAAATACCATTTCATTGGGAGGGTGGCAGGATGGATGAGTTAAGTCGTGGCCCCAATAAAATCAAAGTGCCCCTAGTAAGAGAGAAAATTAAGCCTGTAGACCTATTTCAATTGGACAGCTGGTTGGAAGTAGGTTGGATAAACTGGGGGCAGATTGGAAGGGTGAGCAAAAGGGAAAACCAGATGGAAAGCCCCCTGTGCTTGACATTGGGAGAAGAGCTCTCTAGGGGGAACGGGTGGGCCAGCAACGGCCAAGCCTCAGCCCTTTGAGTGGCTTTCAGAAATATATACGAGGCTGGGTGCCTGGGTGGCTCTGTAGGTTGAGCGTCGGACTTCGGCTCGGGTCATGATCTTGCAATTCTTGAGTTCAAGCCCCACGTCAGGCTCCTTGCTGACAGCTCAGAGCCTGGAGCCTACTTCAGATTCTATGTCTTCCTCTCTCTCTGCCCCTCCTCTGCTCACACTCTGTCTCTCACTCTCAAAAATAAGTAAACACTGAAAAAAAAAGAAATGTTTATGAGGCTGAAGCTTTTCTGTTTGCTGTGACACCTACCGTGTTATAAACAACATGACATGTTGCACGATCTCACTTCATTCACGCAACCATCCTAGGAACAGTTGTTTTTTTTTTTTTTTTAAGT